>NW_028227263.1:43229472-43831139 GCF_978045245.1 Mus caroli | reverse complement strand
TGTATTTACCACCATGCAGTTACCTGACCTTTATAGATGCCCAAAGTCAAAGGGGATGTCTCAGGGAATAGTGTGTGATGTGCACAAGACTTGCTCCTTTAATGTCTTCTCTGGACTCTCAGTTCCATTTTCAAAAGCTGTTTCAGTGTTCTTCTCCTTGTAACTTCCTCCCACCCCCTCAACCCTGGTAATGAGTCTCCAGTGGCTCCTTCTACTTCAGTATACATTCTAAAGCCTTGGAGTCATAGCAAGCCCTTACTGAGTCCTTTGAGAGGTCTTTGATGTGGCTCATATTCCCCCTTTATCACTTGTCTTTGTTGGCAGGACCTTACTTATTTTTCAAGATTAAGGTTATGAAGCACTTCTAGAAAGCATTTTCAGAACTCCTCCCAAAGCTTCGCAGGTTAGGCCTTTTCTTATACATTGCTTATTTTATGTAAATAGATACTGTACTTGGTTTTTGTCTGTTCTTCAAATACCCATCCCTCGAGCAAAGCTGGTGCCCAGTGTGCCAGTTGAACTGATAGGCAACTCTGTTATGACTTTTCCTTTGAGAAGTAACATTCCAAATTGCTTTTCACAGCTTGTAACTATTTAGAACAGTCCACATCTCAGAGTTGTGGACTTCTAGAGTGGGATGGTCTGTCTTAAAGATGATCGACCCCATCTTTCCCTCAGATCCAAATGATTAGGGAAGTCTAGGGCAGGACAGCAACTTACTGTTGTTTGTATAGTAGATAGAATGGCTTTGTCCATATCTCTTCACCAAGAGACCTGTTATGGGGTTGCCACAATTGCTGACCAGAATGCTTTTTGCTATTCTATCCAGTGAAAAATGTCCTGTTCTCTCCTCAACCTCATTCAGCATTTTGGGAGAAGGGAAGTGACCATTATATCCTATACTCCAATGTACAAATGACCTGGCCTGGGTATGGCACCTTTTAACTACACAGGAACCAGCCATTCTGTCTTCATTCTGTTGGGCATCCCTGGCCTGGAAGAGCAGCACTTGTGGATCTCTCTCCCCTTCTTCATTTCCTACTTGGTGGCACTCTTTGGAAACATCACTCTCATCCTTGTAATCATTGCAGAACGCAGCCTCCATGAGCCCATGTACCTCTTCCTCTGCATGCTGGCTGCGGCTGACCTCATCCTGTCTACCACCACTGTGCCCAAGGCTCTGGCCATATTTTGGTTTCGTGCGGGAGCGATTTCCCTCGATGGCTGTGTCACTCAAATCTTCTTCATCCATGCTACCTTCATTGCTGAGTCGGGGATTTTGCTGGCCATGGCATTTGACCGCTATGTGGCCATCTGTGACCCACTGCACTACAGCACAGTGCTCAGTCATGTGGTAATTGTTAGGATCGGCTTGGCTGTGGTCTTGAGAAGTTTCTGTGTGATCCTCCCGGATGTGTTCCTGGTGAAACGCCTGCCTTTCTGCCGTAGCAATGTGCTGCCGCATACCTACTGTGAACACATGGCTGTTGCGAGGTTTGCCTGTGCTGATATTCGCGTCAATGTTTGGTACGGCTTGTCTGTTCTCCTCTCTACTGTAGTGCTCGATGCTCTGCTCATCTTGGTCTCCTACGGTCTCATTCTTCACACAGTCTTCCGCCTCCCTTCAAGAGGAGCCCGGCAAAAGGCTCTGGGCACATGTGGATCCCACCTTGGGGTTATTTCCATGTTTTACCTGCCTGGCATTTTTACCATAATTACCCAGAGGTTTGGGCAGCACGTTCCTCTCCATACCCACATCCTTCTGGCCAATGTCTGCATGCTGGCCCCTCCCATGCTGAATCCCATCATCTATGGGATCAAAACCAGACAGATTCGTGAGCGTGTACTAAGTTCTTTGTCTTCACCGTGGAAACTATGCTGAGTTTGATTAACTAGGTGCATATACACCAAACAGAACTTTACATTGTTGTACCTACTTTGCAAAAACTGAAGATTGAACCAAAACTTCCATGTATAGTGTACAAAGTGACTTGCCTTGCCTTTCGAAGTCACTTTGACATGTGACCAGAGAAGTATAGTGTTTAGGAAGCATGGACTTTTGGGTCAGGGTTGAATCCTGACTTTGTTGATGATGATAGTGGTGGCAGAGGTGTCATTCTGTGTGAATGGAGTGGGATGTGGTGTATCCACGCACCTTAGCTGGGAAGCGAACTCTATATGAATATCTTACAGGGGGAAAATCAGGCTTACTGTTATTATTGTTTTTGCAAAGCGATGGATACATTCCTCTTATTTACTAGTCATTGGCTTTGATATTAGAAATCTTTGTAGACCCAATTAAGAACTGAATTAAACCATTGTGAACATTACAGCTTAATAAATGTTTATTGTCAAACATCAGTTTAGTTTGAGTCACACATGGAGGCTTGCCATAATCTTCATACTTCTTAATTGTGCTCTGACTGTATGTCTACCATTAGCTACATATAATTTGTTTGTTACATATAATGCAAAATAAATTATAGGTACATTTAAAAAATCTTTTTCTTAGTGTCTTCAAAATTTTGATACAATGCTTCCTTTCTAATCTCATTTTAAAATTGAGAATTTCTATGTATTTTGATCATATTTACATGCCTCCTCATGTCCCAAACCCATGCTCTTTCCTACCCTACTTTGTATTGTTCCTCCTCCTCCTCCCCCCTTCTCCTCTTTAGAAGTAACTCACCAGGCACTGTTTGATGTATATAGGCACTGCCTATACACTCCTGAAGATGGGGCTTTCACTGGGGGAGGGCCCATACCCTGAAAGCAAGCTGACTCTCCTTCTCCCAGCAACTGCCCAAAGCTCTTTAGCCAGGGGAGGGACTCTGTGCCCATCTCTCTGCTGCGATTTTGTCTGGCCTGAGCCAGTACAGATAATAATGTTTCTTTAATTCTTTGTGTCTGTTAATTTGGAAGGTGGCGGTAGAATGAAAGAAGCTCAGGAAAATCAACAGGCTTTATTTGATCTTAAAAGACATATTAGTCAGAATTGGAACCAATACTTGGAGATCTTCCTCAAGGTAACTTTTATGTAACAAAGAGACTTGTATCCAGACCACTTGTTATTGACTATGGGGGAAAGCTGAGATGGTATGAAACCTCCCAATTCCATTCTGTGGAGAATAAGGGGTTTATTAACTATGTAACATATATCTCCAGGTAGTATTTTTGGAGCTCTCAAAATATTTGTATACTAGTTCAGCTACTAATTTCACTTTCTTCAAGGCAATGGAACCAGAAACCAACATATCCACAAAATGACAGCAGGCAGTGTCTGAGCACAGCTGTTGTAGCCTTGTGAGAGTCAACAGCAGGGGTTCACTGACCAGATCCAGCACAGTACCCAGACGTCGGCTATCACTGGGGATCCTGAGTATACTGTCAGTGTAACATTCAGCTCTTGTCTGAACCACTTTCACTACTTTATCCTGGCTTTCGTTTGTTCCCATGGAAGATATTCTTGACCTGGGTTTATAGAAGAAGTGCATAGAACATTCCCGGGAGGGAAAACAAACAAACAACGAACAATAAAAACCTAAAATCCCCCAGTAACAACAAAACAACAAACCAAAACAGAAGATGTATAATGTTAAGACAAATATATATATTTTTTTACCAATAATAACTGAACAGGATTGTTCAAGCACAATTTCTAGGAAGTCCTTCTGCAAGCCACAAAAGATATAGGAGTAGACAGGTATCTAGCCAAAGGTAACAACCAAGGACAGAGAAAACAAAGGAAGTCACATAAAGGCAGAAATGTGTGTTTGTCTGTGCTAGATGAGTTTGGGTCCAATGTGAGGAGTCTGTTTCATTGAGGAATCATTACGGAATCTATGCCAGGTATATTGATGGTGAAGGTCATCTGACATTGACTTTTAGTTATGTCCAGCTGATGCCTTCATTCTGGGACCCTGACTCTTTTAAAGAGATGAGGGTTTAGGGTAGCTCCAACTAGATGGGTCAAAATGACAAAGTGCATGGCTGAAGAACACCAACAGGAAGTGAGCAGCAGTATCCAGAAATGGTCCCCAGGAGTCCCTGGATCTTGATCAGGACAGGGAGGAGGTAAGTGTCCGGGAAGTACTGTCAGTAGGCACTGGCTCCTGACCATCACATCTTTAGTGGACAGAGCTTTAGAGGTGCTGCATTTCCCCCATCATAATTGAAACCAACATTGAAGAAAGGTCGCAGAGGTCCAGCAAAAACACACTCCGAGAAGGTGTAAATGAGGGAGCCATGGTCAGTTATGTTGTAGAAGGAGACAACGCCAGCCTCATAGTCCACAAAGATCCCAATTTGGCATGGAGGTACCTGAATGTGGAGGGTGGTCTGAGGACTGGTACCAGCCTCATAGCTGTCTTGCCATAACCAAATGGTCCAGAAGCCATTCTCAGGACTGAGTGAAAACTGCCCTTTCCTCTGAACAGAATCTCTGCAAACCCCCAGATCCCAGGCCTCCTTTTGAGTCACATCTACCTCCCAGTACATCTTCCCAGAGGAGAATCTCTGGGCACCTAGCACCATGGGGTAATTATTAAACCTCTTCTCATTGTCAGACACGTTCTGATGGGTGTCTCCCATCCTCACTTGTCTCCGGTCCTTTGAGATGATGAGCCATGAGTTGGCGGTGTTGCGATCCAGAGTAATATGAACTGCAGAAAAAGATCATAAGTAAGACTGGATGCATGAGGCCAGCTGCTCTTTGCCTAGAGTGAGGAGATCCATGTAAACTCAAAGGTGAGGGGTGACCCTGAATCTCATCATGTGAGGAAATGACCCACAGTAACTCTTGCCCTTCCTCTGACATGTGAGGAAACTTCACCTATGTCCTCTGCTCCACCTGTACCAATTGCCACCTCTTCCACACATTACCACCCTGGGCTCCCCATGACTGCCCACTCCACATTCTTATTATCCCTTTCGGTCTAGCCCACAATTCCTAGATGTCGCCTTACCCCAACACGTCCTCAGCATCTTCTTCCGCCCTGGCACACGGCATGGGCTTGTTAGGTCTGGGGCGTCAATATCTAATGTGTCCAGGTTCCAGGATCCACTCCTAGGGAAAGAGTTTGAGAATCTTACTTCTTGCTCCTATCTTCTACCTCAGGCCCCAGTGCTCTCCTTCATGGACGGCTCGATTATTAAACTCAATACAAATATACAAATACACATGCACTCAATGTCCACAGGAAAGGAAAAAAAAAGATAGTTTCTATCTAGGAGTTCCAAGTTCTAGGAATCTCAAATAAATATCTCTTTCCAGAGCCCAAAGTCATGCATGGCCTTGTGGATTCTATTTAATTTTACAGCGAAACCATCTAACAGGCAGAGTGACTTCTGTGAAGAACTTGGAGGACTCTTGGCCATGCTGTGGGTTTTACTCATTACTTATGAATGTCTTTCCATAGGAGAGTTCCAGCAGACTAAGATTACCACTTTTTGGTGGGAGACTTTTAATGTACAAAGATGATTGATATTCATCGGGCAATTCATCAATTGATATGTTCATTAGCCATTTGAAAGCAGAGAACGTCTTAGAGTGGACCAGGTTTCTATGCACACATGCTTCCTGGTCCCTTTCCTTACCTTTCCAGGATGATCCTCACCTCCTGAGGAGAGAAGAGACAGACAGTCAACTCTGGAGTTTCTGACTGACCACTGAGATGCCATTCCTGGGGCCATGTGACATCGCTTGTGTTTCCCCTGGGCTCTGTTCTGCACCATCCCCTTGGGTAAGGCCCCAAAGACAACTCTGACAAGCCGTTACCAGAAATGGCATGTGATGGCTCACAGAATATCTAGGAAGCCAACATGGTTATGGCCTTTAGCCATGACCAGGGATTTAAAGACCGACAGAGAAAGAGACTTACAAGGGCTGGGTTCTTGGAGGAGGGGGGCTGGCCATGGAGCAAGTAGAAGAGGAAGATAAACAACACAACCCGACTGAAGCCGGGAGGCAGCTTCAGGCAGAGAATGGCTTAGGTAGATGTCCAGAGAGGCTCCTTGCTATTTTTGGGCTTGAACTGTTTGTGGAGGAATGGCTAGTTGGTTAAAAGCTTTGTCCTGTGCTGTGGCTAATCCTCCTCACTATTTAGAGTGAGTTCCAGTGAGAATATTCATTCTCAGGCAGTGACAGCCATAACGTTTGAACTGGCAGCCTCCTAGGCTCCATAAAAAGGCACCGGGAAGCCCAGTTCAGTGACAGGCAAGAGGAAGCCTGCCAAGTCAAACCAATACAATCAGTTTTTCTGTACAAAGCAGAAAGAAATGTCTGTATGCATGTGACTGAGACAGTGACACAGGTATGAGAAAAGAAACCTAAAGTGTTCCAACACCAGGCTAATATACCAAGGGTGGATGCAATATGGCTTTAGAGTATGAACTGACTTTAAAACACAATCTGTCATCTTAATTTCTGCCTCTTACTACTTAGATAAACTGATGTAAGTTAACGGGAATCTCTCACTAATTCCATTAACATTTTCTCTTCCATGGAATGAGATTGCAGCGGTACTAACCTGAGCCTGGCAGGCCACTAGTGTGCCCTTTAGGAACCTGAGCTATCATCATTATGGGAAAAATTAGAAAAAAGAATAGTAGTACGAATACATGATTTTTTTTAGTTCCTATGCTTCGGAAAAAATTATTTTAAGTTTATTTTGGGAAAAGAGTGAGACTACCTGCAGAACTAGAGCACATTAAAGATCATGTGGGTAGTTCACAGAAACACATCAAGCACATTTTTAAAGAGCTGTTCCATATAGCGCTGGCTTTTCCCAAGGTACTCCTTGAGCCTGCGCAGGGGTCACACCTGCAGTAGCTCCAGCTCTGAACCACGAATCCTCCTCTCCAGCTCTGAGATCAGCTCCTGCAGGGCCTGGTTCTTCTCAGCCAGCTCAGCCTCCTTCTTTCCCAGGAGTCTCAGGTACTCCCTTTGATCCTTCTCCAGTCTCTGCAGCTGCCTCTGCTCCTCCTGAGCCAGCAAGCTATTCTGAAGTGCAAACTCTGCATGAATCCTCGACTTCTGGGTGTCAATGTTCCTCTGTGGTGGCAAGGGGAAGACAAGAGTTTTCCTTTTTTCTTTTTATTAGATATTTTCTTTATTTACATTTCAATTGTTATCCCCCCTTTCTGGTTTCCCCTCCCAAAACCCCTCATCCTATCTCCCCTCCCCCTGATCACCAACCCACCCACTCCTGCTTCCTGACCCTGTCATTCCCCTAGATTGGGGCATAGAGCCTTCATAGGATCAAGGGCCTCTCCTCGCATTGATATCCAACAAGGCCATCCTCTGCTCCATATGCTGCTGGAGCCATGGGTACTCTTTGGTTGGTGGTTTAGTCCCTGGGAGCTCTGGGGGTATTGGTTAGTTCATATTGTTGTTCTTCCTATGGGACTTCAAACCCCTTCAACTCCTTGGGTACTTTCTCTAGCTCCTTCATTGGGAACCATCAAGAGTTTTCCCATAAAAATTTCCTAAGCTTGGGTGGTGTCTGTCCCCTAGACCCCCACCTGCACCCCCACCTATGCATGCTTCTGGCACCAGATATGTTCTTAACCTTTCTTCCAAAATCTACTAACGCCCATGTGAGTGCCTCTGTCTTGCTATCTCAGCAAGTTGTAGAGCATAAGATCTGTTCCCCTATCGATTGATACCCTGGGTGGAAAGCAGTGGTCTCAGGAAAACAGTCTTTGCCATCTTGGGAGGGTCAAGTTTTTGCTATTCATTTGGGGTCTGTGATTGGCTGTGAGCCTCTTGCATTCCTCCCCAGTTTCAGATGCATTTCATTTTCTACCAGCAAATTCTCACTGTGACAGGCTTTAGTTCTCTAGCAGGCTTTGAACTAATAAATTGCTCACCATCAAGCAGCCACCAGGTCAGGTGGGCTTCCTACCACAGACCCAAGAAACTCGTGTTCACTATGCTGTCCCCTGAGACAGGGTCAGAGGGAATGACGGAACCTTAAACTTTCTCCAGAAATTCTTGATATTTGTGCCAGATTGGGGAAAATCCCATCTGATTTTAAGCTTCCTTCTTTTCTCTTCCCTCCCTCCCTTCTGCCTCCCTTCATCCCTGACTCTCTTCTATCCCTCCCTCCTTCCTTTCCTTCTCTCTTTCCTTCTCTCTTCCTTCCTTTCTTTCGACTTCTCTCTATCTGGAGTCACAGTGTGTGGATGGGTCTTGGAGAGTGACCTATATAATAACTCTACCACCCCTTGGATAGGCACAGCCATGGTTAAGGCTTGCTTGAGGTCAAGACCTGGGATACAGCCCAGCCTACAGCTCTTGCCTTCCAGTCTGTTCTTTGCATCGCGAGATTCATTTCCATCTTCTCGGCCAACTCTTTCCCCTTTCTCAGTTTTTCTAAAGTCACATGGATCTTCTCCTGTAGAGAAAGATGACAGGTTAGTCCCCAGGTAGAGACTTGGAGGAGGCAGATGGAAAGACTATGGAAGAAATCTAGTATGTCTTAACAAAAACAGAGCTACACCAATGGGGTAATGGGATCTGGGCCACTGCATTTCTAATGCACCTGGGAGCCACGAGGAAGCGCGACGCATAAGCCTTTCCCATGGCTTTGCCTCTGCTGCTGAGAAGTAAAGTTGTATTCCATACACAAGCTCCTCTCAATGAAGGAAGAAAGTATCCCTCCATCCCCCAACTTCTCAGCCACCATTCTGGGGGACAAAGTGGCTATGTTCTTTAGTCTGTGCTAAGGCCTTACCTGGTATACCTTAGCAGCCTCTTCAATAGGGACCCTGGTGTGGTCCCGGTGTTTCCCAGACTGGGCGCACACCCAGCAAAGGGCCTGCCCATCTTCCTCACAGAATAGGTGAAGTTTCTCTCCATGCTCCATGCAGTGCGTTTCCTGGGTACCCTTCTTGGTATTCTGGGCTATCTGTTTAAGGTTTTCCACCATGTTGGCTATATGTCTATTGGGCCTGAGGTTTCTGAGCAGAAACTGTTGCCGGCACTCGGGACATGAACTGCCCCCGTTCTTCCCAACCTCAGAAATGCATTCCTTGCAAAAGCAATGGCCACATTCGATACTCATAGGCTCCACCATGGGATCCAGGCAGATACAACAGGTGACCTCTTCCCACATCTTTTCCAGAGACATTTTTGAGTTTGTAGAGGGTGACATCTGCTGTGGAATCTTGAGAGATGCAGAGGGGCGAAGAGATAAAAATGAGAGTTTGCAGGACAAAAGCAAAAGCAAGGCAAACCCCAAACTACCCCAAATAATGCCAAGGTGAACAAGTGATGACACAGGAGGGAAAGGCAGAAGGCAAGAGCACCAATCTGAACGACAGGAGCCTCTCTTCTGGTATCACCCACCCACTGAGCCAGCCAGGCAGAAGGGGAAACCGAGTTTCCAGAAGAGACAGAGAAAACTGGTGGGGATAACGCTAACAGCTCCACCGTCACCACACCCATCCCTGCTTAACCCTCACTGTCTAGGCGTCTCCCACCTCCTTTCTGTCATCTTATGCCTCTACTGCCCAGAGACGTCAGTCATGGCAGTAATGACCATTTACCATATTCACCACAGACCCTCTATATTCCAACCAGTGTTAGCTCATACCAGTCTTCATTAATCTTGGCAGAAACCACAGGGGTCAGGCGTTAGGAGTCAAGGTTTATGCAGCTATACATCATTGTTGACATTTTGTCAAATATGACAGGCTGCACATATGGTGGTTGTGCAATAGGCAACACAATGCAGCCTAGGTGTGTCATTAGCGACCCACTCAGGTTCATGTAAGAACACTTTAAGATGTCATTCATTATCCTGAGTACATTGTCTAAGAGTATATGGCCCAGTTATAAGGGTTGCATGTGTGTATATGCATGTTTTTATATATGTATGTACATATATATTGATGTTTTCATTTACCCTGGTAGGTTTTTGTATACAAACTATACTTGAGCACAAATGCATCAATGTAGGCGTGCCCATACGTTCCCCTTTATAAACGTCTATGTACATAATATGCAGGTGTGCTCACCGTGGACATTTGTGGGGAGCACTCCCTGGGCTCTTCTCTAAACTGCTCCAAACCTAGTCTCAACTTTCTTTATGGTGTGGAGTATCTTAAATCCACAGAAATTTCTACATGGCTAGCACTCTCCTCAAGCAGGGATATTCAAGGGGTAAGGGTTTCCTTGAGCTCCCCTCTGGCCTAGGTCACCACCCCGCTTCTCCCGCCTTTACTAAGACTGTAGTCTCAGTTTGTCCAGGGCACTAGGAAAGTCACTTTCAGAGCCCAGCTTCCACAGGCCAGCATGGGCAGGCCTAGCCTGCAGGGCTAGGACAACTCTGCTGAAAAGAAGCAGCAGGTGGGTTCGAAAATTCCCAAGTGTGGGGCGCTGATGGGAAGAGGCCCCTTGAATCTGGTGTGGGGATAAAGAGCCCACCCAGGCCGGCCAGGGGTCCCAGCTTCACTCACCTTACCAGGGTCCTCAGCTTTGGTTATGTGCTCCCAGCTTCGCTTTTGCAAGCCTGCAGTCCAAATTTCACTTTCAGTTTCCTCTCAGAGGCAAGTCTAGCAGGAAGAGGGAGGAGCAAGGGGAGGAGTGGGGAGTTGAGAGGCAAGAGGAGGTTGGAGGCAGAGAAGGCGGAGGCTGGGCGGAGACTGGGCAGAGACAGGGCGGAGAGTGGGAGGAGAGAGGTCAGAGGTACAAGAAACTGACTCCTGGCCACAGGCAGGGAAAAACTCAGTACCTGTCCTCCTGGGTCTCTCTAAGGCCTCCGTGTCCCCCTTAACAGAATGTAATCTACAGGATATCGATCTACTGTCTTTGACACTGGTCTTTACTTCGTACCTGGGAGCTTCTGAGAGAAGAGGTCTGAATGGGAGAGGAGTCACCATCTGTTTCCTACAGGGAAGGATGGCTTCCCCCAAGACTGATAGTTCTTTTAAATCCGGGTGAAAGATCCCGTCACCGTCACTGTTTTTATTAGCACATATTAATTGTATAGAGTACTTGAAGTATACCCATTTCCTATCACTCTGTTGTGTGATTTTGCTCCCCTCTTTTCAAATAGTCTGGGGTGAGAAATTTATTCTTTATGATGTCAAAGTATGTGTTGTACCAGTGAAGGAAGTTAAGACTTGTGGACAATTGATATTGTATTATAACTTGTGCTAAAAACAGCAGTTGAATTTTCCTTGCTATTTATTATATTTAGGAAACAAAACCATTCTGTGGTTTGAAATTTCCAGTCCTGTTTAAGAGATCTCTCTTAGTGAAAGGCCGACAGGTAACATCTACTGTCTAGATTGTGCTGTTGTACTGGGGACTTGATTCCTGGAGCACAACAGTCCCAGAAAGCAGAATGAAAAAGAGTCAAGCATCTGAAAGGATGAAGACATCTATAAACATCAGAAAACGACTCTGCGTCTACCACACAAGGTCTGCTGCTATTTCCTGCAGGCAAAGAACTTGGGTCCCAAAATAAAGCAGAGGGTAGAGTCAATGTCTATTTTGCTATTCACCACTAGAGGATGCTCTGTTTCAGTTTACACACTGGATAGAGAGATTAATGCACACCCTAGGAGTATGCTGATATATACTCTATAATGTGCACACAGGACTACTAACATAACGTACTCAGAGCTGCCTCAGCTCCCACCTTGGTAATTGTTTGAAGACCCCACCTACTGAAGACCCAAATTCCCTTCACTCACAGATAGTACTTTGATATTTCAAACTTCCCTCTCCCTGACAAACTGACCCAAGTCTTTATTTGGGAAGAATTAATGCTATTGATATCACTGTCTAGCACATTATTAGTGTGTTGGTGAAGTGAGATGTTTATACTTTGGGTCTTAGTCATATTCTCTGCTAACTTGAGTGTGTATCGGCAACCCAAGTTGTCCCTGGTGATACGCAAGTCCACTTTGTCCAGGACAGGAAAAGCTTCTTCTACTTATTTCTAATTTAGTGACGTAAGAAGCCCCCAAAAAATATGGAAGCAGAAGGAGGACCAGTTGGAAACAGGAAAGGACCAATGGGTATGGAGAGGGACAAGAAAGGGATGACAGAGGGCTGACCACTTGCTGGTTTTAACAATGTGTCAGAATTACAGCCCTTTACTCTCATGGTTAAAGCCTTTGTTGATTCCTATAATAAAATACCACAGATCAAGTAATTCATTAAAAAAAAAAAAACCTTTCTTTTTTATAGTTGTGGAGGATGGGAAGTCCAAGGTAAGGCAGCAGCTGATTGGTCTTCCCAGACTTGCTCTTTCCCTCAAAGACAAGGCCTTCTCTTTGTATCCTTTCTTTTTCTTTCTTTCTTTTTTAAAAATAAGGATCCTAATCCATAACTTCACTTCTTGTTACTGTCATATCATCATCATCATCGTCATCGTCATCATCATCTCAATCTATTAATTTCACTAAGACACAGACATAGATGGGATTTTCAATTTGGTGCCACACCTCCACTCTCAACAAGTCATACCCCAGTTTTACTGACCACCTCTTCTGATGATGCACACTCAAGATGATGGTTTCCATAACCTCATTATTAGGAATTATATATAAAACAGTTATTGGTTACAGGTAATGCTTTGGAAAGAGCTTAATGGAGCAAAGTTAAAAATGGTGATGCTTGGTAGATACAATGTAGGAGAGAAAACAGATATGCTGGATATTACTTATTTTGTTAGAAAAAATTGATTTATTTAACATAAATAATATTTAATGTAAATAATGTAAAAAATTCACCAGAAAACTGGTCAGCTTTTTCTTAGAAATAGTAAAAAACAGGCTAAAAGTAATATAATATCTAATGATATAGCATGTTACATGACTTATTATATATGTTATTTATGGCAGCACTTCCACTTCCTCCAGGAGCCACCAACTTCCTCCTTTCACTTCCCACAGGAAGTGAAGGGAACTCAAATCTTTTTTTTTTTTAAATTTCTTATTTTATGTTTATTACTGCTATTTAGTCACAGAAAAGATTAATACTTTATAAGAAATGTCCTTTATCATATGCCATATAGGTATAATTTTATGTGAAGAGGAACTATGAGATAACAGGCTATCTTTACAAGGAAATAAAGAAACAGCAATAAAAGAATTCTTCCATATAAAGATTTTAAACCAAATTATTCATTTCAGAATACAAAATCTTCATTGTCGGAAGGAAAGAGAAAAACAGCAAAGAAAGCAGTAAGACAGAAGACCAAGGATAAAGAACTCTTCTATAGAGATGCACTGCATATGTAGTATATACGTATGGGCTGAGTTATCACAAAAGTACTCACGGATTATAGTCAATTCTCATATAATTAGAAACAGCACTTTCCAAGCAAGTGCAATTGGCCCAGCACTTTCTCAGTCTCCAGTTACATGGCAAGTTAAAGTTGTGTAGCAGTCACTGCTGATGAGCACTATCAAGACAAACGCTGGATGAGATATAATTTTTCTCTTTGTTCATTGTAAAGATCGGTGCCTGTTTGTAATGTTCTACAAGTTCCTCAGTGGTGCTGAATTTCTGCTGCCCAATGCAGTAAACAGTCTCTTTCAGCTGGACTTTAAAATGCTTGTTTTCCCTTTGTGTTTTTAGTGATCCTGAGAAATCATTTGGTGAAGATTCACTGTCACGAATGAGGAAGTCTCCTTCATGCCCTCTTTCATTTAATACCATCTCTGCCTGATGCCTGGTGACTTTGCCGTAATACCAAGGATTGCCAGCAGACTTCCAAGAGAGTGAAGGCCTAATGTCATCACATTGTGGAGGCGATGGTTCCAAACCCAAGGTTAATGGATTATTCTGCACAATGGTAACATAGTTTTTTGGCACCAGGCCAACCATGCCAATGATTTTTCCTGCATTTCCACCACTCTGGGTCGTTTTCCGGCTTTTCAATAACATCCATTACATCACCTTTCTCAAAACTGAGTTCTTCATCATTGGATGAGTTAAATGGGTAAAGAGCTTGTACAGCATGCAATACTTGACCCATATTTAGGTTATTGACAACTGCTGCTAATTTCTCTGAAAGGGAACCTACATGATCACCCAAAGGACTGTCACCTTCTTCAGTTACATAGTTTGAAGGAAACCATCCAGTTTGTTTGTTGTAGTTGCCATGCCATCATCCATCACTGCATTTCTCTATTACGACCACCTTGGTCCCTTTTATCAATGACAATTCATCCTCTCTCTCAGCCACGTAGTTAAATTTCACAAAAGCAGGCATGTTAAGGTCATAGAGACGTACTCCTGGATCAACAAAGCTATCATCAACAGGAGATGCAGTATCTAGAACGCCGGGTTTTCTTTTCACTTCCCCAATGCTGAAAAAAATCTTTAAAGTTATTTAACCAATCCATTTTGAGTAAAAATTCTGTGTTCTCTTTTCACAGTTTGTTGACACAGCTCCGGGATCATTTTCCGTGAGCTTCCTGGTGTGTTCTGTAACACTGAAACTTCCCACACCCAATCCCTGTGACCTAAGGTGTCCTTCAGGTTTTTAACAATAGATGCTTTCTGAGCACTAATTTCTCTTTCCACATAGTTAGAAGGGACAAAACTGGTTTTATTCATGGAATTTCCAACTCGCCACCAGGATTTAGAGTTATCCAGGAGCCATAATCTCTCATTCTTCTTGATATCCAGCTCTTGTTCCTGCTGTGCCACATAATCAAATTTGGCCACCACCACCACCACCACATCTTCAGCCATCTTTCTGCAGTGTCAGCACTGAGGACTGTACCAGGATGCCACTGCACAGCTCTCAGAGAGGGGTGGGTGTGCGCAACTGGTGGGCGGGCATACCATTGCCAATCTTTTTTTTTTTTTTTCAGGAGAAAGTCTTTATTTTTCTATTAGCATGCAGAATGACTTTAGCTAATGCTTAAGAGACCCCACCCCCAAGAAGTATTTAATTGCTTATATAGGGTAGGGAATATTACCATAATCCTTTTTAAAAAATATTTTCTTTCAATTTAAAAAATTTTTAGTGGTTATTGTATTTATTGACATTTCAAATATTGTCCCCTTTCCAGTTTCCCCTCCACAAACCCCTATCCCCTACCCCTGCCACTATGAGGGTGCTCCCCCACCTGCCCACCCACCCCTGCCTCAGCGCAGTAGCATTTCCCTACGCTAGGTCATCAAGCCTCCATAGGACCAAGGGACCAGCCAAATCTTAAGACTAATGGATCAAAATGACATAAGCAAGAGTCCAAGGAGTCTGAGATTATCTTCAGGTGTCAACCGGCTGGCTTGAGGTAGACCTGGAGAGCTGGTGAAGCACCTCTTTTTTTGAATTGGTTTGATAAAGTCTAAAATACAAAGCGTATTACAAGTCCTTTACAACCATGGAGTAGGGGAGGTTAATGTGTTATTACAGAGGAGGCTTGACAGGCCACCAAAGACGGCACTCAACTTTTTGTGGGTAATTCAAAGGTGTGTGTGTGTAAAGTTTATAAGTCCTTTCCTAAGAGCTTCATACTACATTCTAATTTATTTAATTTTTAAAAGCCTCAGTAGTTTTTAAGTTTTTCTTTAAGCTCATGAATTCGCCTGGAAAAACTTTGAAGGGATAGGGAAGAATTGAAGGAAAGGGAATGGGGTATGTAGTTGATCAAACATAGTATATGCATGTAGGAAATTCACAAGCAATAAACAAGAAAAAAATCACACAAAGTTTGCATTTTAAAAGAAAGTGTGGAAAGTCATTTTATAAAGTAAAGATCTCTGAAAGAAACAAGACTATTGAGTGTTGAGAAAAAAAAAACCAAGATTTATTTTATTTGTGGGGTGTATGCATGCCTGCGTGTGTGTGGGCAAGTACCCATGGAAACCAGAAGAGGATGTTGGGTGCCTTGAAGCTGAAGTTATTAGGCAGTTGTGCTGCCAGATGTGAGTGCTGAGAACAAAACTCTGGTCCTCTGGAAGAACACTGTCTCCTAGCCCCATACATCCTAATTTAATCATAATAATTAACAGTCCTATGAATAATTACGATCCAATCATCACCTACAAGATACAAATAAAGACCAAACATCAAGGAAGTCACCTTGTTGTAATCACACATTTGGTGACAGATCTAGAAATAAATATCCTTGAAGTTTTCCACTACCTCATGCTTGGCAGACAATCTCCAAGGACGTTATGGAGAGAAAGTTTGCTTCATGATGTACGTTCACTTTCAAGCACTGTCATTTCCTAAGCAGCACCTTGGGGTTAAGTGGAGAACCTTATTTCCTCCTCTCTTGCAAGTTTCCCAGGGCTAAAGCACTGATGTTTGTTTCTGGCTACTCTGTTTCCTTTTTGGCAGAATCCATCAAGACTCTGTGCTGATGCTTTCTGTGTGTAGGCGTTCTTCAACGTCCCTTCGCCAGAAGGACAGAGTGTGCCTCAGTCTTTAGTTATCTGCTTGCTTCCATCTGTCACTGTAATTCATGGGGTTGGGTCTTCTGGAAAAATAGCCACTTCATATGAGGTATCTGAGCATCCTCCTGCAAGAAATCAGCAGGTACGGAAGCATTTGCCTGATACTTCCCACCAAGTCTCAGAGCTGCCTGACCAAGAGCTCAGGGACCCCAGTGAGGCCAGCTGCGTAAATCTCTTGGCTTTGCATCTGGTTCCCAGCAGACCTGTTATGTCTCTACTTCTAACAGGAAGATTATAAAGTGCTGGACTTCATGGGCAGAACAAGAGATGCTTCTTACTAACACAGGAACAGATGAGAGGAGACACAGGCTCTGGAGCTGTGGTGAGTGAACCGATGAGGTGTTACGTCTGGACTGAGGGCAGTGGGTACCAGGGCCTTGCTCCATCTGCCTGCATCATCGTTTCTGATACTGAGCAGAACGAAATCCATCTAGGGCAGCCACCTTCCCTCTGAGTCAGTCAGCCTGAGACATGATAGTGACTGAATGGAAGGCCTTTGCCAATCTTTCCTTTTATAACATATGGGGTTCAGTTCCATGAGGCCTTCTTTAAATCTGACTTTGTTAGGTGATTGGAACCAAGGACCATCATGAAAAGATGAGGGACTCAGGATGAAGGGAAACCGTGTTCTTCAATTTTCAACTACCTGCTTAAATCTGGGGAAAGCTCTAGGTGTGTGGGTGGTTCCTCAGGACTCGCTGCAGTGACTGCTTCAGGCCCAGTCAGAATCTCATAGGTGTTCTTCAGCCTGTTGTGGGGCAAAGATAGTGACAACATAGAATCTGCCTCAGTCTTAGGTTCAGCTGCTTGACTAAACTTCCATTTAAATGTCAATTTCTGACAAGTCTGAGCAGGGCATCTGATAGGCCTTCTTCAACTAAGCTAATTCTGTCTGAGGAGGCTGTCAGCCATGTGATGACTGGTCACATTAACACTTACGTTGTGTGTATGAGTGTTTTGCCTGCCTGTGTGTATGTACACTGAATGTACTCTCAAAGGGTTGTGATCAGTCATGTGGATTGGGTAATGAGTGTTCTTAATCACTCAGCCAATTCTTCAGCCCCTTGAGTGTGCACTTGGAATCCTATGTTGCCTGCCTAGAAAGTAATATACATTATATGCCAACATGTTCCAACCTCTGACATGCCACTGTGAAATGTATGCCTTTAATAGAAACTACATATCATCCATACTACCAAAGACACTCAAGGAAGTGAAAGGGAGATGACATTTGCAGAGAGCTCAGATGTCCTTAGATTTATCTGTGTTAACACAGGAAGGAAGAGCCCAATGCGCTGACTGTGAAATAGTTATAGCTGCTTATGAATTACACAAGAGGCTTTTGTGTCAGTTTGTCTCTCTTTCCATTCTCCATCTTTCCTTCCTTCCTTTCTTATTTCCTTCTTTCCTCTCTATAATTTATGTGTCTGTATCTATTACACCTTAATATTAGATACATTCTGGACCTATTCTATTCTAGACTTTAACCTCACGAGTTAAATATAAAATTGTAGTTGTTTTAGCAAAGACAACACCTATATGGTGAGAATTTGAAGGTCAACTGTTTAAAACATTTAAAGAGACTTCATATAAGTCAGAATAAAAAATATAGAAGGGTCTGATTTATTTAAAAACCGGATTTTTCCTATATATAAATCATGAGTTAATAAACAAATGCATGTTTTAAAAGATCCTGCAGTTTCCATCCTTTCACTGGCCCGCATTACACCTCCACTGACAGCATCAGATCTGAGTCTGTAATCAGTTCTCAGCCACAGACTCTGAGGGTCCCAGCCTGAAGGGGTGTAGGGGAGGAGGTATAGAGCAGGTCACCTCCTCACTCACCCTCTCTACCACTTAGTAAAAGCTCAGCCAGCCCATAAGCAGAGTTGATGGAAGAGTGTGGTTTTTTCCAGACCCTGCGTGCTGTCTGTGACTCCCTTGTCACAGGTACCTGGCAGAGGCAGTTTATGCCAAGCTTATCTCTGAACAGTGTACATTTTATCTATTATATTATATTATATTATATTATATTATATTATATTATATTATATTATATTTTTATCTATTATATTACCTAAGACTCATCAATATCATGACTCGAGGAAAACTGGATTCTCGGCTCATCCCAGACTCTGCTAGGCTTAGGATTCAGTGTTACAGCCTATTTTTTTCTGTGTCTTTCTTTTTGGCCCTAGGACCCAGCTGGCAAAGCCAGAGGCTTAAATCCTCACATTCCCTTGAGAGTGTTGGTGAGTGATGCTTGGTTGCCATAGAAACCTTCTTGGGGTCTCCAACTTTCTCTAAGCTGGGCCATTTCTTTTCAAAAACTTATAGTTAAGCTACTGGGGATAGACTTCTTCTTCTTCTCCTTTTTTTTTTTTTTTAGACTTCTTTGATTAACAAAATAAAATAGACTTTAGGCTATTTATGATCTTCTTGACCCTGGATAAGTAAAATGGTAAAAGGGCAGAGAATATAATTTATTTTTTTCCATCTCCAGAATTGACTCTGTCATTGGTTTTCTACCTATCTACCCAGCCTTCTATCCATATATCATTACTGGTTTTATTTATTCCTCACCCTTTACACATTTCTCTCCCTAACCCCAGCCCTTCCACATCTAGTTCAATCAAGTTTGTTATTTGCTCTCTCAGGATATTACTGAACATCTTCTCCCTAAGCCTTAACTGGGTAACGAAATTCACATGGTTTGCAGCCCAGGATGATTATGAAGCACGGGAATTCCATTGGGTTTAGGCTGTTGAAATATGAGTGTACTCAGGACTGCTACATCTAAGAGGTCAAGAGGAGGTAGGGGTGACAGATGAGGAGCACTCTCAAATCTGTAACTTTGGGTCGACCTTTTAGCAACAGACCTTTTCAGCACTAATCATGTTAATAGGCACTAATAGGTAATAGAAGAAGCATTATAACACAGCACTGAAGCAGCCTCTGGAATCAGACTGTCTCGACTTCTATTCTGGCCATACACTTCTTAACTTCATGAACTTAGGCAACTTGGTAGGACAGTTTTCCTATGTGCAAAATAGGAATAATTTTTATCACTTCAAAATAGTTAGTCCTCAATAATTAAGTAATTATTATTCATTATTATTATTTTTTGAGATCAGGGCTCACTGCATAGCTTGGACTGGCCTCAAACTTACAATCTTCCCATCCCAGCCTCCAGTGCACTGAGATTGCAGGTGGGTTTCAGCACTGGAACATGTATGAAGTATGTGTGTGGTAGCCATTTCCGTGTTCAGGCACTAAGCACTGTTTTAAACCACATACATATAAAGTGTGTGTGTGTGTGTGTATGCTATAACAAGAGATAATTATTTTAAAAAGATTTGGGGAGGGACATGCTGAATGACAGGCACATGAGCATTGATGTAAAATTGTATTGTTTCTTCTGCTTGCCTTTAATGAGCCGTGGACAGGAGTTTTCATCTCTTAGATTGTTTTTTCATTGTTAGGAAGGAGAAAATGCCATTCAAAAGCTTTAGAAAGTGGGAGACTTCCTGAGATGCTGCCTATAAAATCCTAGTCTAGGACACGGTTAACATTACACTTTCATCAGTGCCTTTATTGGGTAAAACAGTGTGCAGTTTCCAATGTTCATAACCATTCTGTGATGTCAGTAATAGTCCTTTATTACACAAAAGGACATAATGACAGTTCAGGCTGAGAAACACAACTTCTAAAGTCTACACTCAATGGACTGAAGTATAGATGGCAGCCCTTGTAGGTGTGCACTGTGGCCCTGACTGGGGAGCTGCTCATATTTATGTATAGTACATAATTATTTCCATGTATGGTTTGACTTGCTGGACAGAACACCTTAGGCAGAGCACACAGGCATGCACTCAGTGGGGAGACTGTAGGATTCAGACAGGCAAAATGGCACCTGATATATGAGCCCTTCTTTATTCTCTTTACTCTGACACTTCTCCAATAAGATGTGAGAGAGAGAGAGAGAGAGAGAGAGAGAGAGAGAGAGAGAGAGAGAGAGAGAAAAGCAAGGGTAAAGAGAGAATGACGGGAGTTTTTACACTGTCTAAGGGTTTATATGTCTGGGTTTTCATTACTTAAGAGTGTTCTCAAACTTTCTTTCTTTATTTAAAAAAGCATTTAAAGGCACATCTTCATTGAAATTTAGTGTAACCTAAAATATGGCATTGATGGAAATTCAAAGCAAAAAGAATACCCTGATGTCTACAAAGCAATTTATTGAATTTTATTATAGCATATGGTTTTTAATAACCAAATAAAATATAATAAGATAAAACAAAAACCATCACCTTGAAGTTGGACAAGGCAAACCAGCAGAAGGAAAAAGGCTACAAGAGCAGGCACAAAAGTCAGAGACCCACTTGTTCACACATTCAGGAGTCTCATAAAGTCCTAGAGTGAAAGGGACCAGGAACAGACCTGTGCAGGCCCCGTGCTTGCTGCTAAAGTCTGGGGGTTCATATGAGCTTTTCTCAGTTCATTTAGATGGTCTTGTTTTCCTGGTGCCCTCCATCCCTCTTGGCTCCTATACTCCTTCTGCCTTGTATTCTATGGGTTTCCTGAACTCTGAGGTTCCCAGACTTTCACTGAACAAGAAGATGAACTGACAAGATGAGGGAAGCTCTGTGTGTCAGATACATGTCGTTGTCTATGCTCACAATGGAAAAGCCATCTAGCAAAGAGAATGAGAAAACTGCAAGCACATGCAGCAGTGTGGATGTGTCATAGACAAAAAAAAATTACACAGACAGGTGCATACTGTAGGAACACAATTACATAAAGTTCCAAGATTTATAACATTCATCTTTGGTGTCATAAATCAGGATAGTGGGAGGATGGGAATCATTGAAGGAGTCGTAGGACTTGGAGATTCTGAAACTATTTAGTTTCTTATTTAAAAATGTAATATGTGTGTGTGTGTGTGTGAGAGAGAGAGAGAGAGACAGAGAGAGAGAGAGAGAGAGAGAGAGAGACAGAGAGAGAGAGAGACAGAGACAGAGACAGAGAGAGCTAGTCAGACAAACAGACACACACACATACAGAGCATGCTATGGCACAACTGTAGATATCAGAGGATAACTTTGTGGAGATTATTTTTCTCTTCCACCTTTACATGGGCTCTGGGGAGTAAATTCAGGCTTGTCCAGGAAGCACCTTTCCCCTCTGAGCCATCTTGCTGGCCTTCACTATTTGGTTACATAGATATATTCACTTTGTGGAAATTCATTAGGTTTTGCATTTTTGATATGCGGACTTGTCCCCAAGAAAGATATTTTTTAAATGACCAAACATAGCAAATGTGATGAGCAAAAGGATATCTTAATAATTCATGACACTTAGGAGAAAGGGGATTAAAAAGATTAGAGATGTAAGTGGGCAACGTCTCTCCTTTGGACTCTATGGAGCTTTTGCTTAGATCTGCTCCTCTGTGCATCAGGGAAATATTGATGCTCGTTACACAAAGCCAGAGTTGCTCAAAACAAAGTCGCTAAAAGCCGAATACCAACCTTGTCTTCTCTCTCTCTCTCTCTCTCTCTCTCTCTCTCTCTCTCTCTCTCTCTCCCCCTCTCTCTCCATTTACTTATTCATTTATTTTTTCCTGGCTGTATATGTAATGATTTACATATTCACACTGAACTTTTCATAAATATCTGGAGCCAAACTCAATTGGAAATTTGAAAACAAACTGGAATACACAAGGACTGGAGAGAGTGGGACAAAGGAGCCGCTTTGTTACTCAGAGAAATAATGGCTTGACGGTTAGTCTTGTTGGATCTAAGACAGGAGACAGACCAAAGATTAGTTGATTAGGAGAATCTGCTCTAGAGAGAAAGGGCAGGTTTTTTGAGTGTTTAACGGATAAAACAAAAGTAAGGAGACAGGAACCCATAGGAAATGGAGTGTGGTTTGGGGGAGGGATGGAGGGATTAGTGTTTTGTTCATTCCATCCCCGAAACAGCCCAGTGTGCTTGCTTAGTGGACAAGGGAAGGTCGGTTGTGTTGTGAGGAGAGAAGCTGGGAGAAGGTGATGTGTGAGTTTGTGAGATCAGGAGCGCTCACACCTGTCAGTCTGGGTTCTTTGGCAGAGGTTTATTCATCCTGAGATTCTGGAAGCTTCTGTTGCTTTGCCTGACATCTCTGTTAGCCTCAGCACTCTGTTCCCAGCTAAGGAGAACTTCAAATTAGTTGACTCCATATAACAGCTTTTGTAGAAAGAGGACTGAAAAGGGGCTCTTTAGGAGAAAACTGCTCTTTAGGTGAGTCTATACCCAGAGCCCTATCTTTTAAAATTTTTTTATTGGATATTTTCTTCATTTACATTTCAAATGCTATCCCCAAAGTCCCCTATGCTCCAGCCCCCCCTCCTGCCCTGCTATCCTACTCACTCACTTCTACTTCTTGGCCGTGGCATTCCCCTGTACTGGGGCATATAAAGTTTGCTAGACAAAGGGTCCTCTCTTCCCAAAGATGGCCAACTAGGCCATCTTCTGCTACATATGCATCTAGAGACATGAGTTCTGGGGTTACTGATTAGTTCATATTGTTGTTCCACCTATAGGGTTGCAGATCCCTTCAGCTCTTGGGTACTTTTTCTAGCTCCTACATTGGGGGCCCTGTGTTCCATCCTGTAGATGACTGTGAGCATCCATTTCTGTATTTGCCAGGCACTGACAAAGCCTCACAGGAGACAGATATATCAGGGTCCTTTCAGCAAAATCTTGCTGGAGTATGCAATAGTGTCTGCGTTTGGTGGCTGATTATGGGATGGACCCCCGGGTGGGGAAGTCTCTGGATGGTCCATCCTTTCGTCTTAGCTCTAAACTTTGTCTCTGCAACTCCTTCCATGGATATTTTATTCCCCATTCTAGGGAGGAATGGGGTATCCACGAGTTGGTCTTCCTTCTTGATTTTCTTGTTTTGGAAGTTGTATCTTGGGTATTCTAGGTTTTTGGGCTAATATCCACTTATCAGTGAGTGCATATCATGTGATTTTTGTGATTGGGTTACCTCACTCAGGATGATATCCTCCAGATACATCCATTTGCCCAAGAATTTCATAAATTCATTGTTTTAAATAGCTGAGCAGTAGCCCTATCTTGATGGTAGAGTCAGAAGCACACACGAAAGCTTTAATTAGAGCATGAGGTGGGCACAGGACTGGGGAAACACTGGTAAAAATGAATGCATTTGGCATCTTTGCACATTGTTTATCAGACTCTGAGGAAACCTTGACCATTTCTTTGAAGCCAACTCAATTTCTCTGGACATTTGTCACCAGTGTAAACACTGGAAGAGGCTATTTTGACCACTATACATTGCATGTATGCACTGAAATATCACACGGGTACCCATAGATGTGTGCAATTATTGAATGTTAACCAAAAATTTAAAAATATTCAAAATGTTAGGTATCTGATTTGATTATTATATAATGTATATACTAATTGGCACAAAGAACTTCATGCATTTGAACAAATATCAGCAATCAAAAACAAAATGTAAGTAAGCAAAGGGCCTATTTTCTTTCCCTAACGCATTTCTCAGAAAGAAATGCAGAAATTGCACATAACAGCATCAGACAAGCGAGGAAGCAGCCCCCTAAGGGATGCTTCTGCACACACCATGGTGGACTGCCCTTTCAGGCACATTTGATAGCAGATATCAGACAGGAAACCCTCCTCTAAAAAAATGCATGCCATATGTTCTGTTTGTATTGTTATCCTAAAGCTAAGAACAATATTTAAGACACTTGGTGTGTATGTGTGTGTGTGTGTGTGTGTGTGTGTGTGTGTGTGTGTGTGTGTGTTCATGTGGCAGATATAAGATTCTTTCCCTTTGCTGTGTAGGTTCCAGGGGTCGAACTTAGGCTTCAGGCTTGGCAGAAGACACTTTTACCAGTTGAGCCATCTTGCCAGGCCCTCTCTCATTCTGTTTCTTTGGAGAATTTTTTTCTTCTCAATATGTAGTCTAAGAAGGCTCTCTGGAAGATTAGGCTTTAGGTTTCTTTTCACTTAGGTGAAAGAAGGACGTGGCTCAGGCCCAAGGGAAGGTGGCTGCTGATTGGCTAAAAAGTAGGCAGTTAGCAGTAATCAGAGATTGACTCAGAAAATGGATCCAACCACAAGTGTATTCAGAGAAGCAAGCACTCCTAGGAGAGGGATGTTTTTAATGGCTATGAGTCAGCTCTTCGCGTCTAGCTCCGTGACCACACGAATGAATGTCTCCTTCTCGTAGGGTGGACAGTTTCCTCCTGGAGTCATTATGTTTTGCAATACCAGCACTCCTGGCCACTCCACCTTCCTCCTCACTGGCTTTCCAGGCCTGGAGGCCTCCCATCACTGGGTTTCCATTCCCATCAACCTCATCTGTGTGGTTTCCATCCTGGGCAACAGCATTATCCTCTTCCTGATCCGCACAGATCCAGCCTTACATGAGCCCATGTTCATCTTCCTGTCCATGCTAGCAGCCTCTGATCTGGGCCTCTGTGCCTCTACCTTCCCCACCATGGTGCGGCTCTTCTGGCTGGGTACTCGGGAGCTGCCCTTCGATTTCTGTGCAGCACAGATGTTTTTCATCCACGCCTTCACCTATGTGGAATCTGGTGTGCTATTGGCCATGGCTTTTGATCGCTTCATTGCTATCCGGGACCCTCTGCATTATGCCACCATCCTGCCTCACTCAGCAGTGGCCAAAGTCGGGGCTGCGGTTCTGGTGAGGGCCATCCTGCTCAACCTTCCCGGACCCATCCTTCTGCGGCGTCTGGTCTTTCCTCAGATCAGTACCCTCTCCCATTGCTACTGTCTGCACTGCGACCTCGTGGGACTGGCTTGCTCAGACACCCGCATCAACAGCCTGGTTGGCCTGGTTTCCATCCTCCTCTCACTAGGCCTAGACTCCTCCCTCATCATGCTGTCCTATGCTCTGATCCTACGGACTGTGCTGGGCATTGCATCACCCGGGGAAAGGCTCAAGGCACTCAATACGTGTGTCTCACACCTCTGCATCGTTCTCATCTTTTATTTGCCCAAGTTGGGGCTGTCCGTGCTGCACCGAGTGGAGAAACACAGCTACCCAGCTCTGGCAGTGCTCATGGCTAACCTGCACTTCTTGGTGCCACCCTTCATGAACCCTGTGGTCTACTGCATCAAGTCGAAGCAGATCCGTCAGGGCTTCTTAAGGCGTTTCCAGCAGAAGAGGGTTGATATTTCCTAAGACGGAAGGATCCAGAAATATATGACCTCAGAGGACCACTATGAATCTGGGGGAGAGGAAGGTGTAGAGAATGAGTCAACTTTTGAGGCCTTTGAATGCTTTGTCTTAACTGTTGAGCTCCTTGTGGGACCCTCCTGACCTCTATAGTTAAAGACTTCAGACGCTGAGCATGTTGGAGCACCGCAGTGATAATCCTTTTCTTGTTTTATTAAACCAGAGGTGAACTAGGTGAACTACCCTAGAGTCATACATGCTGCAACAGCTCACCCAGGCTGCTAATCTGCTTTTACTATCAATCTGTTCTAATGTCATTTCTGTTACTGTAATAAAATACCCAGACAAAAAGCAACATGGAAGGGAAGGCTGTATTTGGTTTACAAAGAGTCTGCTATTGGATGCAAGTCAACACAGGAACTTGAAGTATCATAACTGTAGACAAGAGCAGAGAGGAAAAAACCACATGGATTGTAGCCTGCTTGTACTTAGCCAGTCCCTTCCACTCTTATACAGCCCAGGATCTCTTGCCCAGGGAATGGTGCCACCCAGTGTGGACTGGGTCATTTAACAAACAAGACAATGCTCTACAGGCATGCACGCAGACCAATTTGATCTAGGAAGTACCTCAATGGAGACTCCCTTCTCAGATGATTCTAGATTGTGTCAAATAGACAGTTAAAACTAATTGTACATGGTCTATACAGGCATCTCTTCTTCCTAGATTCCTCTTTGCATTTCATGTGTAAGTAAGGAACACCTGAGGTAAGCTGTGTTTATATGTCTTCCCCAAACTTTTGTTTTAACTGGCTCCGAGAAATAGCTATCAATTGCCAATAGCTCCTCAGCTAGGGGTGGAAATTTGTGCCCACCTCCCATCTCCATGGTGAGATTTTATCTGGCCTAAGCCTGCTGAGATCTTTTGCACTCCTCCCCAGGTGCTGTCAGTCCACATGAGACTGACTACCCTGCTGTGTCTGGGAAACATTGTTTTCTTATTGTCACCCATGGTCTCTGTGATTAACTCAGACACCCACAACTTGTCAAGGAGTAGAAAGTCAGAGACTCCGTATGTTCAGCCTTAAATGGAACATCTATAATATCACATCATCTCCTCTCACAGCTCAGGGGTCCTTGTAGAAGAGATGATGCAAATATTGTGAGGGCCAGAGGCAGCTGTTGGAAGACAGAGAGTCCATCTTTTGAAGGCCATGGCCTTTGGTAGGTCAAGTACATGCTAATGAATGGCTGCATACCCACAAATATATGAGAATCATAAATTGGAGTCAATTTTTTTAAAATGAGGACACAAAGTTGAGAAAGTAAGGGTCTGGTCATTAGGTATCTGAATGCCTTAAATTTAATGAGGGAAAACTCCACATTTAGTAATGTCATATATCCCCTGTACTTCATAAATCTGAGGTAGTGACCTTGCCTACTGTCTGCCAACAACTTCTTCACACCAAGATCAAATGTTCAATTTAATTACCCTTCCCCAGACCCCAAACTCTAGGAATCCCTAGGAACCTCCCATAGGTTTGAGAGCAGATCTGAGAGTTGTCTAACTCCCCATCACTTTACACAAACACCATTTCACAACACAGTTGAGCTTAAGTAGAATGTTGACACATGCTTTAGAAGTATTTATAAGAATGACGTTTAAACCTTGCCTAGTATAGGAGGCTTGAATTGATGTTTTCTTTTTATGGAGGAAGAAAACTGCTACAACCCAGAACTGGGGGAGGAGAGACTCGATTTCTTATTGTTTTTATAGTCTTCCTGAAAGGTGTGGTGGTGGTGGTCTCTCTCTCTCTCTCTCTCTCTCTCTCTCTCTCTCTCTGCATATATATGCATATGTAGGCTAGAGAACAACATTGGCTGTCATTCCTCTATGTACTTTGTTGACTGAATTATTTTCCTGGTCCCTGAGCTCCTGTTTTTAAAGGTTTGTAGATTTTTTCATACAAGGCCCTGTCTATATTGCCCCTCCTATACTTCTTCACCTCTTCTGTAGGTATTTATAAAGCATTGATTATAATTTACTGTTGCACTTGTTGAGAGGTGGAATTTTACATTGAGAAAAATCTTATCATTTTCAACTTACTCTACATTTTGTTGTTGTATAAAGATTCAACATGATATTGAATGGATACAAATTTTCCCAAGTGAAGATTTTTCTTGTCATTAGGTTTTCTGGTCATTAGGTATCTGAATGCCTTAAATTTAAAGAGGGAAAACTCCACATTTAGTAATATTCTTCAAGACTTTGTCCTTTAAGAAAGCATTGTGCCTAGATTAAATTTCTGTTTCTCCCAAACTGCCAACCCTGTCAGGAGTCACTTGTAAAGATGTTACAAGCTTAGCTTTTGTCTCCCACCCTTCCTTCTTCATTTCCTCCTCTTCCTCTTTCTCTTCTATTTCCACCCCTCCCCCTCCTCCTCTGTTTCCCCCTCTTCCTTCATTTATTATGACAAGTTCTCATCATGTTGCCTAGGCTGGCTTCAAATTAATCTTTCTGCTTTGGTATCTTAAATTCTGGAATGATAATGTATGTCACCATGCCTGGCCTTAAGGCTCAGTTTTCATCTCTGAAACTCAGTTTCTAAGCAGCCATTATGCCAGACATCCAGGTGGTCTTCATGCATGAAACAGAGAATGAAGTTCTTGTAGCTTGGCAGCTTCCATTCTTAAGATCTCATTTTTCCTTGGGGGTTATGTCTCTTTATGGATCCATTTTAATTTGTATCATTGTCTCATTCCTTTGGAGAAGATGTGAGGGTGACTGAAGAACTTGTATCTCAGGAGGATGGGTAGGCTTGTAGAGTCATTTCAGTGGGGGCGGGGGGACTGCTTAAATCATCTTCACTTGTCTATAGTATAAGAAGCCCATACATACAAGATTATATTTCTGAAGGACCTAATTTATTATGGGGTGAGCTAAGAGGGATATCTGTACTTTACCAGTTAAATCGTGCAGTTTTAAGGATCCTAACAAATCCCTAAGCTAAATGAATTAAGAAACAAGCAATACCCAGTCACTCCCCTCTCTTCATATAGAACCATGCTATATGGTTAGCACCAATACACTTCTCAGCCCTTAAAGAAGACAATTTGGTACCCATGCCCTTGTCAACTTTTTGGGTTAGATTTTCCTCCTGTGAGAATGACTCACAACAGGTGTGGGAATTTTATTCAGAAAGGAAGGGAAAAGTAGAAATGTTGAATATTCTCATTACCAGTAATTCTTTCCTTCATATTCTTTCTTGCTTTCACACCAGGCTTATGGATCCATTAACTCCACTGAAATGACTTGTCAAGGAAGGCTAAAGTGGGAGTAGTCTTCCCTGGGAAAAATGCACCAATTGGTTATTCGTAGAAAACATTATTCACACAAGCAACATTATATGGACTGGGCAGGCTAGATTTATATATTTAGCAATGTATATATTACATTTCAAGAAAAGGAGCCTATGAATTTGAGTGTGAGGGTGGAAGGTACATGGGAGGACTTTGAGGGAGGAAAGAGAAGGGGAAAATGGTTTAATTCTATTAATCTCAAAAAACCAAAACCATTTAAAAAGGTTCCACTCATCGATATCAGCACTTAATAGTGAGTCTTTTCACTCTAAAACCTCCTTCAGCTTCCTCTAAGACAGTAGACAATTTTTCATTTTACTCCATCACCCCACTGTGTCTTTAACTCTCACATTCTTTGGCTGCTTCCTCATTGTACCAGATTCGGATGGTGCTAACCTGGATCCACCCATATGCCTTTATGGCTAGTGGGATAGCAGAGGCTCCAGGGGGCTGTAAATACTGCTCTTGGAATTGAAAGTGAAGCTGCTTTTGCTGTTGAATGCATGTTTGCTTTTGGCTTCAGGGCCTATTGCAGTGACTGCTGCGAGGCTCTTATGTCATTCCCTATCTATCATACTGTTGCATGCATTGTTGTGCATCAACATTTGTTAGCTTGGACAGTAAAAATAACAACATAGTATCTTAGTTATGATTATCCTTGCTGTGATGGAACACCAGGACCAAAGGCAAAATGAGGAATAAAGAGTTTGTTTAGTTTACATTTCTACAACACTGTTTACAATCAGAGGAAGTCAGGACAGGAACTCTAGCAGGGCAGGAAGCTGGAGACTAGCTGATGCAGAGGCCATGAAGGAATGCTGCATATTGGCTCACTTATCATGGCTTGCTCAGCCTGTTTTCTCATAGAACCTGGGACCACCATCCCAAGGGTAGCCCCACCTAAAATGGACTGGGCTCTTCCCAACAATAATGAATTAAGAAAATGCCATAGGCTTGTCTATAGCCTTATCTTATGGAGACATTTTCTCAATTGAAGCTCTCTCCATTCAGATGACTATGCCTTGTGTCAAGATGTCATAAACCACCAGAGACAACTTGGATATGGATTTAAGTCAATAGAAAGTCTTTATTAGCCAGTCAGTGACTGCACTGGGTGTTTGGGATCCCAGCAGAGCCCTGGGCCTTTCTCAAGGTGAGCTTCTAAACACAAAAAAGATATCCTGGGTTGACATATGTCAGTTTACAAGAACGTTTACCCAAAAGTAGAACTACAGAGGCCAAAAAGCATAATTATTAGAATATTTATAAACTTTCTTAGAAATAAGAACTTTGATGTATTGGGTCTTTGTTTTCATTTTGGCAAGTGGTGCTGTCTATGTGCTAAGTTTTATGGCCTGAACATACTTCCATCATGGATTCAGATGTGTTAAGGTTTGGGAGTCTACTAAGGTTCTGTTATGCTAGTCAGCACAACTGACCCATTGTCAACTTGACACACAAGTATATCACTGTTAAGCCAAAAACTTTCATTTTTGTTTATCCCTAGCACTACACATCAATATACACATCACAATAAAAGCATTTTTATAAATTTAAAAAGACCCACAGTCTTTACAAATTCACTTTTTTCAGTCCATTTAAAATCCAAAGTCTCTTTGAAAACCTGAAAACCACTTAATAATTCAGTCTCTCAACTGTGGGCTCCTGTAAAATAAAAAATACACGAAACACTTTCTTTATTCAAGAGGGAAGAACCGGGACAGGGTCACAGTCAGTCGAAGCAAAATCAAACTCTAACAGTATAAATAATTCAGGGTCAATATCTGGGATCTATTCATGATCCTCTGGCTCCTCCAAGGGGCTTGGGTCACTTCTCTGGCTCTACCCTCTGTAGCACAAATGTCCTATCTTCCATTCCTTTCCACTGCTGCTGCTCACATTTGTAAACTCAAAGTACAAAGGAATAGACATGAACTTTAACCAAAGAAGATGAAGCTGCCTTGTCTTTCATCTCCTTCCATGGAGTTTGTGTCACAAGGCAGGAGCTCCTCAGAGCCCATAGGGGGACATCCGGCATGCTAAACAAACAGCTGACCACTGGGGCCTCTCTCTTCACTCGTTCTTTGTTTCCCTCCTGGGAAAATATCACACTATGCAATACAGTGTTTGCACATACTGTTTTTGCCTCAGGTTGTGTTTTCTAGAGAAGCCAAGAAAGACAGTAGATATAATAAACAGCTCTGAAAAGAAACTCTAAGGGTATGATCTGGTCATTTGATGTAGTTTGAGAGTAAGAGGGACCAAGCAGCTGCTGTCAAGTAGTGATAACATCTATCACAGTGATGTCCTGGTACTCAAGACTTCCTGTTTTGCTTGTTTGTTAGGATGAAGGTGGAAGGGAAAAACGATGCTTGGGTGTTCTGAGGATATGCCAGTCTTAGGGATTATGATAGGTTGGTTTAGATGGAGTTTGCATCCTCATAGATAAATGTCTTTGTAAGGGAAAATAATGAGCTTATGACATTCTAACTAAAACACAACAAAGGCTTTGAAGTAGACTTTACTTCCCTATGGCTGAAGGACAGACTGAGAATGAGGTCTGGAATATGCATGTTAGATATGCTAGAGATATCAAGACAATGGAATGTGCTCATCAAAAGGTCACCTGGGTCAAATTTTCTGATTGTGAAAGTCTGGTGCTTCAAATTTGGTGATGAGACATTTGGTTTCATGAGCCTAAAACTGTCGGATCTTCTACTGTTTCTGTACTTTTCAGTCTCGTAAGAAATACTATCTTTTTTTAATGACAGAGAAGAATAGTTTCCCATTGTCTGGGAATCATGGGATCACATGCCAACCAGGTGCCTTGCAAGAGGCATTTACTGTTCTCTTCAAGATCCCGTTTATTCTTCCTCCTTTCGTCTAGACTGCTGGTCTGCTTTTACTTTAACAAGGCAGAAGACTGAGTTAAGATGAAGAGATGAAAAGAAACCAACATGGAAGTTTTCAGTAAAAGACAAAAATGAATAGAAAGAAAATAATCAAGAAATTTGATTTTAAAAACAGTAACTGCATGGGTATACTTCTTTTCTCCAAAACACTACAGAAAAGAATGAGGCACATGCCCTCTATATCGGAAATAAAAGATTTAACAAATCACAGAAAACTTTTAAGACAAACATAATCTATAAACAATTTTATACCTATATTGACAGATTATTTTAGAGAAAATTTGGGGTCATTGGAAATATAGTGAAAATAGAAATTCTGATTAAAGTAGGTTTATTAAACTCCAGGTATATAGAAGAAGAAGAGACTTTACTAGGGACTGAAAAGGAGACTAGAGGGACAGGGCAGGGACAATGTATGGCTACTGGGGGTGAATATGACCTAATCACATTATATATATATTATGAAAGTTTCCCAATAGAGAGATGATGGAATATTCAGATTCACTATGACATTCAATAGCTTATTATTTCACACAAATATTATACACTAATTAGAGACCCCTAATACTGTACCAATGTAGAAAGCAGATTTTGACACACCACATATTAAAGTAGACTATTAATAGGAAAAATGAGAAAAGTCACACAGGTACTATTTTGGAAACATTTTTTTAACATTGAATACTTTATAGATAAAGAATTTAAAGGATAGGGTTGATGAGATGACTCAGCTCATTTATGATCAAACCTGATGACCTGAGCTTGATCTGAAGAACCCCCATGGTGGAAGGAGAGAACTGACTCCTGCAGGGTGTCCTCTGACCTCCTTACTTGTGCTTTAACTAAAGTGACAAAGTTCAGTGCAACTCAATTTGACAGAGGAAGAATTCCTAAGAAAATTTGCAGGAGCAGCTGGATATCCACAGGTGAAAAACAAACCTCAAATTCTACTTTATGCCATAATAGTTGTTATTTGTGTTGGGCCATACACCTTCAATTGAAAAGTAAGTCTATGAAATGAATAAAAAGGCATAAACTAAATGTTTTTTTAGTTCACCATAACTCGCATTTTAAGTAAAAGATGTTAAGAAAACAAAATGCATCACAAAACTAGACAAACGTTTTCAGCGTGTATACTTGACAAATAACTGGGATCCAGAGCAAAATGAGAGTATAAAAATTACTAAACAAGGAAGTCTAAAATGGACACAGGACTAAAGAATTTCATAAAAGGAATATTCATTAATAGTAAACATGAGAGAGGTTGCTTAACATAATTAGTTGTAAAAAAATGCAAAGCAACTTTGCAATGAATTCCTTCTAGGTTATACTCATTGGAGTGCTTAAAATGAAAAACAAGAATAACACTATCAAACATGAGCAGATGGGGAACAACTGGAAACTGTTTGATATCATTGATGAGATTGTAACATGGTACAATGTGTTGCACAAAGCCATTCAGCAGGCTCGGTTAAACATATACCTACCCTTGGTCCTAGCAATTGTACTTGTAGGTTGAGAAGTATAGCAGCTTTATTTTCTAATAGCTCAAAGTGGGAAATAATCCAGGTGTCTAAGAGCAGATGGTTAAACTGTGGTGCGTTTGCAAGATGCAATATTTGTCAGCAATAGGAAGGAGTTAGCTGATATGCATAGCAGCCCAAGGGTGGGAACTGTTTTCCTTATCATGTCAGTAGCCACATTTGTTTCCTTTAATCAGCATCCTTTTTTTTTTTTTTGGTTCGGAAGATAGGAGAGATGTTGCACTGTGATATTTCTGTGGACACCACTATCAGTTTGGAAACTCCCTTTAGGTAAATGTTCCTGAGCATTGAGACTCCATCACACAGAGCAAGCATCAGATGATGTCTCCTCCGACAAGTGATAGATCTCCATATTAAAGTAAGGATACCACTGAGTGTGGGTTTCCGCCTTCCAGCCATGTAGAAATCCATGTAAACATCACTCAAGGTCTGGAGAAAACCAGCATAGGTCTGCTTGAAGCACTATGATTGGGCTGGACCCCTCTTGAGTAGTCGGAGTGCTCCATCTCGGATCTGCTTGGTTTTCATCCCATAGATGATGGGGTTGAGCATGGGTGGTACGACGAGGTAGAGGTCAGCCAGGAGGATGTGGACGTGCCTGGGTACGTGTTGACCAAAGCGCTGGGTATAGAATGAGAAGAGCCCTGGTGTGTAGAAGAGAAGGATAACACCCAGGTGGGAGCCACAAGTGCCAAAGGTCTTTGCCCTGGCCTCTTTGGAGGAGAGGCCCAACACAGCCCGGAGGATGAGTGCATAGGATATGGCAATACAAATGGAGTCAGTTCCTACCACCAGTGTGGCTGCTGTGATGCCATATATGTTGTTTGGTTGTGTGCCCCCACAAGCCAGCTTCACCACAGCCATGTGCTCACAGTAGGAGTGTGCTACCACTCGGCCACAGTAGCTCAGCCTTGCCAGTAGGCAGGTAAGTGGGGTCATGAGCCCCAGGCCACGGAGCAGAGCAGCAGCTCCTAACTTGCTCACAGACTCTGAGGACAGCAATGACCCATAGTGCAATGGTCGGCAGATGGCCAAATAGCGATCAAAGGCCATTGATAGCAGGATACCGGATTCTACAGCCGAGAAACCGTGGATAAAGAACATCTGGGTAGCACAGGCTCCAAAGGCAATCTCAGCTGCATTTGCCCAAAAGAGTGCGAGGAGCTTGGGGACAGTGGAGGTGCAGAGTATCAGGTCAATAGTGGACAGCATGCATAGGAACAGGTACATGGGCTGGTGCAGTGAAGGCTCAGAGCGCACCACCAACAGGACTGCCATGTTGCCAAGAACTGCTAGGGCATACATGGAGCAGAAAGGAAATGCAATCCAAAAGTGGGACGCCTCCAGGCCGGGAATTCCCATGAGCAGGAAGGAGCTTGGGTTCTGATGGCTGTGGTTTGTGTGTTGCATGATCAGGCTGAAGAAGAGTATGTATGGAAGATCTAAGCTCTGAGCTCTACAAAGCCTTAAAGAGATGGGGCAGCAGAGATCATCTTTATGCTGTAGTTTAATGGCAGCAGAAACATTTGAGTTAAACTCCACAAAAGAGCATTTGGGATGATAAGATTGTAAGGTCCTAGGAAATATACAAAGCAGAAGATGGGTTAGTATCACTAAGGTTCAAAGGAACCCCTTTTAGTTCTGTATGATTTAATAATGTCTTTGCTGTCGGATGGGGTGAAGGGCATGGCTGTAGTATCATTTCTATGGTGAAAGTAAGAACTAGAGATGTTTATGAGGTAGTTCTCTCTGCCTATAAACCTTTTTACAAGTTTCTAGTATTGTTTTCTTCAGATTCATCTGCTATGTGACAATATACAGGTGATGTTAATAATACAGAGTCTGTTGGATTGGATGGGAGCCTCAAGATGTGAAGATTTTTATTGAGGAGAAACAAATGGAGAATAAAGACATCTTGCCCCAAATCATCGAACCTATAACAACTCGTACATAAGGACTTGTCTTGAACAGAAATATCAAAACACAGGTAAAGAGCTGAGTCTCTTGTAGACTTTGATGGATAGAAGATTTCCTGGCTCATATTTGGTAAGATCCTGGACTTGCTTCATCTGTCCTATATAGACAGCTGTTGGCAGAATCAGGTGAGATGATGCAGGATTGGTAGTGGTAGGTAACAGGCTGACTTAGTCATAATAGATGGTTTGATGAGGTCATTAAAGATAAAATTGTTTGCAAATATATCTTCTAATAAGAAGTAAAAGTATTTGAAAGGACAGGAAGTGAGTTTTAATCTCCAACAACACACAGTACCCAAAGCAAGTGGAGATAAATTTGGTTCAAAGTCAATGATGAGTTTTGATCTCTACTCCACACTTTCTGCCTCCCTGATCTCCCTCCACCTACACAGATCTTCTCACTTTTCTTATACACTAGCCAGCATTGTTTGAGAATTTAAGGCAGTGGGGAGATCAAGTGAAAGATGTGGGAAGAGGACAGTGTGGGAGAGATGCTGATAAAAAAGAAGCAAAGATCAGAATCAAAACCAGTGGTCACTTGGAGAGAAGTACTCATGACACGATGGAGCACAACTGTTGCTAACTGAAACAGAGAGTGGAACCAGGAAGATCATCTGGAGGCACCGCAGTTGTGTCCCCAACCTAAAGATGTAGTATTCCATGTAATTGGTATCATCAGCTACCTGCACCCAGGAGCCCATGAAACTGTCTTGGAGAAAGGCAGGGAGGGAAGTCGAGAGCTTTCCAGTACTGTTATGGCAGAATGTCTCTTTTCCATCCTGGTGCTAACTGTAGCTGTCACTCTGGAATAAGTGACTCTTTCCTGTCATTTCTATCTCATTATCCATATTTAATTATTTCCTGTATAATCTTCTGTGATAGTTCCATCATCTATTCTGGAACAAATAATCTCACAGGAAATTTCAGCCAAGTGGTGACTGAATGTATCAGGGGCAGAGGAAATCAGAGTGTGTGGGACCTTGTGAAATGGCGTGAGCATGCTGTCTAAGCTTGTGATTTTGTGTGTCCATATAGACATGAGAAGACTCATGGGCAATTCATCAGATCAGGCTATAGGCAAGCCTGTAGGGCAGTTTTTAATATAGTGATTGATGGTGGACAGTCTAGTCCATTGTAAGTGGTGCTATCTGAACTGATTGCCTGGCTTCTATAAGAGAGCAGGTTGAGCAAGCCATGAAGAGCAAGCCAGTAAGCAGCACTCCTTCATGGTCTCTGTGCCAGCTCCTGCCTCCAGGTTCTTGCCCTGTTTGGGTTTCTGTTTTGACTTCCTTCGATGATAAACAGTGATAAGGAAGTGTAATCCAAATAACCCCTCCCATGCAGGAAATAAAAAGACTCATGGGCAAGACTGCATCCAGAAGATTCAGACTCACATATTTACAAGACACTTTCTTCAGTTGCCCATCTCTCAGATATGATTTCTCTGACAAAGAGAGAGTGGAAGGCAAAATAACCTAGGCATGAAGGAAACAGACCCTTTCTTTGCTTCCATTTCTCCCTTAGGCTATTAATCATCACACCAGATTTACTTTTCTCTTGAAAGTCCACTCAAAGAACTTCACCCATCCTTCACAGATCTACATACCTCAACCCCTCCCCCATCTTAGCTGCATTTGCATAGGGGAGGAAGTGAGGTTGGAAGCACAGGCACTAAGTATACTGTGCTTAGATTACAGGGAAGATGTCAGGGCTGAAGTATAGATCATGGTTTTCTCATTTCCTAGCTGTCACTACTATTTGAGTTAGAATTCATTAAAAACATCCAGGGTGGGAAGATTGTAGGCAGTGATGCAAGGCCAAAGTTAGACAACTGTCATCAGCATTCACATTGACCCCTGTTGTCTGATTAAGGACCTGAGGATTGAACAGCATGTTTGTTGAGCCCATTCATGGTGATGGTACTGGATGCTCTTACAGCATTCTTATTTCCATGTCTGTAGCTGACTTTTATTTTTAATACCTTAGTGTTTTATCCTCCCTGATTCATCTGCGTCTTGCAGTCAACCTGACATACCCTAGCCACTTTCAAATAACTTTCACAGAATATCAAGTAGTCTCCCATCCATTTGTCTTGTTTGACTCATTTTAGCATTTGCTAGAAGACAGGCCTTACCTAGAACACATGAGAATAGGTGTTCAAGCATCAGGAACAGAGCTGTGCTATGAGTAAAGGAGCAAATTGTTCACCCCTCTTGAGCACCTGAAAGCCACTTGCCAGCATTTACCACTCCTTTATGGAAGACCAAGTTCAGTGCAATTCAAATCCTGGTTCAGAAACTCACCAGCTGTGTACATTCAGTGATCTTCTCTAAGCTCTGTTAACCTGCTTCCCTATGACCTAGAAAGGTTGATTCATACTTCATAGGTGGCTGTGTTTATTAGCATAAGAGAGTAAGAAATATCTCAATGAGAAACAACCCTAGTGGCACTTGGGTCTGTGGTCAGCATATAATATGTGTAGTGCAGGGACATGGGCAAACTTACAAATAGCCAGACTTACCAGGTCTTGGAAGGGGGTGATAGTGGAGTTCCAGGTCCTGCAGGACTTAGACTACTGGAAACATAAGAGCACCAGTATTTATCCTGTCATTAGGGCCCTAAGTTCCAGTGGAAACTCCCTGGAGATAAGGACACTAAAGAGGCCTCTGGGATACTGGAAAGAGGCATCAAATTGAAGTTTTGAAATTTAGACCTTGTTGGAGGAAGGAAGAATGTGTGAATCTACCTTCTGCTGTAACATAATACCACAGGTTACATTATAAATAGTAAAAATTTAAGGTTTTAAAGGTTGGCAAGTCAAGATCCAGAGCATCCATCTGGCAAGGGCCGCATTACTGTGTTATTATGTGGTATTTATTTATTTACAAATGAAACTGTCACATGATATACCTATTCCATGACTGGGTGTACACCCAAAGAAAATGAAATCAGTATGTTGAAGAGATATCTGAACTCCCAGTGGTCATTCACAACTAGCATCATAGACTTCAGTGTCCAGCAATAGATGGGTGAATGAGGAAGATGTAGTAGATACACACAATTAAATACTACTTAGCCATAACAAAAAGATGCTATCATTTGCCACAATATAAATGAACCTGGAGACAGGCAACATTAGACAGACAAAGAGAAAAATTCTATTTATCTGTATAATATAAAAACATTACCAGACACTCACAGAATGGGAAAGGAGATCAAAGGACACACAAATTGAAGTTAACTTAGAGATAGGTTTAAGAGAGAATTGCTGTATAATACTCTCATCTTAGTTAACAACAACATTTTTTTCTTAGTGTTGGCCATTCAATTCAGTTCTTGCATGTTTTAGGCAAGCAATATTCCCCTTTAATGTGGGATTATATACATGTTAAGGTAGCTTTATGTATGCATGCCACAAAGTACATATATTTTGAGACAATATGCCTGCCATACATGATAAGGTAGAAAAAGTTAGGAAGTGCAACCAGGGAACTATGAAGAGTTGGCTAAATGGGGGATCTTGATGACATGAGTGAGGAAGACATGTAGGTCTGTGAGATGTACTGTTAAGAGCAGTAGATAAGGAGGTCTCTGGAATTCATTTCACAAATTTGAAAGTCACCTTCAGGCCAGTTGCTAAAGTGGAGTGACAGAGAAGATGATAATCATGAATTTTGAGATATGGCCATGGTCACTGTGATGAAGGCTACAGTAAGTCATAGAGAGGGAGTGACACTATTGTTAGGAGGTATGGCCTTGTTGGAGGAAGTGTGTCACTGGGAGTAAGACTTTGGTGTTTCAGAAGCCCAAGCCAGGCACAGTGGTTCACTGTGTTTCTGATTCCTGCCAATTAAGATGTAGAACTCTCAGCTATCTCTTCAGCACCATGTCTACCTGGGTACCACTATGCTTCCCACCATGGACTAAACCTCTGACCTGTAAGCCAGCTCCAATGAAATGTTTTCTCTTATAATGTTACCATGGTCATGGCATCTCTCTTCACAGCAATAAAACCCTAAGACAGAAGTATATACCAGGAGTGGGATATTGCTGTTATAGGCCTGAACATACATTTGTTTCAAGGAATATGGAACACTTGGGGAGTTTGGACTAGAAAAGTCACAGGACACTTTAAGCTTGACTTAACAGGCCATACATGAACAACAGCGGTGCTGAGGGTGAATTGAACTGTGAGAGCTCACAAGGTTTCAGAGAAGAATATTAGCAAGTGGCCTAGAGATTGTGCTTGTGATATTTTGGTGAAAAAATGTGACTACTTTCTTTCTTTGTCCAAAAAAATCTGCCCAAGGATAAACTGAAGAGTTATGGATTAATAGCTTTGGCAGAGGAGATTTCAAAACAACCTGTCTGTGTGGCCATTAGTGGCTAGTCTTATGCATATCTATAATGAAAAAGAGTAAGCTGAGCAAGGAAAAAGAGAAAGTGTACAGTTTGTGGAGAAAAGGGACACCAGGAAGTATAAACAGAGTAAGGAAAAGCCTAACACTAATTGTAATATAAGGAGCGGTGACCTCAGAGCAAGAACTCACCCAACTAAGCTTCCAAGTTATGAAAAGGAGTTAAAGAAAAATATAGGGTAGGGTATGATGGCACATGCCTTTAATCTCAGCATTTTGGAGGTGGAGTCAGCTGGATCTCAGTTCAAAACCAGCCTGGTTTACAAATTGACATCCAGGACAGCCAAGCATAGACAGTAAAGGAATCCATCAAAACCATGAAGGTGGTGAAAGTATATTTGAACAAGGGGTCATGTTTCAGCCCCAGAAAGCAGCAGAACTTGGCAGCTTTGGCCATGTGGCTCTGTCTTTAGAGTCAAGGATACAAGAAAAGGGTTATGGAATCTTCCTCAGTGACCAAGAAAAGCCACTGGGGCCAGGCATGTGGCAGGGGTGTCTCTGCATGGATTTCTAGAGAGGCTACTGTATGGAACTGTGAAAGTGAAGCCTAGAGACCTCAAGAGTTGGAGATGCCAGAGTAATGAGGTACCTGTTGAGGAAAGCTACTAACATGGAGTTAAACTAGTCCAAAAGAGAGAAGTAGTTTATAATCATCAAAGCAGGAAGAAATTGGAGATCTGAAGAGCACATGACATCAGAGATGGAGGTATAGAGTTTGAAATTTGCCCAACTGATTTTTGGTCATGTTTTTGTTCAGTATTTGCTCACTATGCCCTCTTTCCTCTCTTTTGGAACAATTATCTATATCCATCCATCCATCCATCCATCCATCCATCCATCCATCCATCCTTCCTTCCTTCCTTCCACCTACCCTTCCATCCATCCATCTATCTATTTATCTATCTATCCTTTGCTGTTATTGGAAGTTGATGGAAGTATATGATCTCCTGTTTAATTTTGATTTTATAGGGGATTACAGTTAAGAGATTGCCATTAGTCTCAGAAGAGACTTTAGATTTTTAAACAGGGTTGACTCTAATAGATTATGGGGACTATTGAAAGTGGATTGAATGCTTTTGTATTATGATACAGCTACAAGCCTATGGGTCCAGGGAGTGAAATGTTGTGGTTTGAATAAAAATGATCCCCATAGGGAGTGACACTATTGGGAGTTGTGGCCTTGTGAGAGGAAGTGTGTTACTGGAGTTTCAGAAGCCCAAGCCAGGCACAGTGGTTCTCTCTCTTTCTGCTCCTTGATGATCCAGATGTAGAGCTCTCAGCTGTCTCTCCAGCACCATCTGCATCCATGCGCTGCCGTGCTTCCCATCATGACAATAATGGGCTAAACCTCTGATCTGTAAGCCAGCCTCAAATAATGTCTTCTTTTTACAAGAATCGTCATAGTCATGGTATCTCTTCACAGCAATAGAACCTAACTAAGACAAAGAAGTTGAACAAGAGCCGGTAACACTGTGACGTATGCCCTGAAAGATCTACTTTATGTTCTAAATAAGGGAGAGAGGATAAAAGAGGTGAAAGAAACAGTTCAAAGTCATTATTAATTGAATGATGCAATGATGGCTTGGGCCAAAATGACAACAGTGGGAGCAAGAAAAAGATCTGATATTTAGAGTAGAATTAGAAGGTAGATAGAATTGTTGGTAGATTAGTTGAAAGTGGAGTTATGAGAACATGATAGGCTTTTGGGAAACCTCTGTGGTGACTAGCAATACTTTAGTGTCATAGGAAACAGAGAAAGGTTTACAGGACGGAAGCACAGAGACCTGAGCTCTGGGTAAGGTGTTTAAGCTTGGATATGGACACTAGACATCTAAGCAGAGATGCTGAGTAAGAATGCCATACAGTTATTCCTTGGTGTCCATGGGGAACTGGTTTCAGGATACCTCCTCATACCTCACTCTACAGATGTTCAGGTTCCTTGCATGAAATGGTATAGAATTTGTGTAAACCCAAACCAAATCACCTCTAGGTTTCTTACAACACTTAATACAATGTGATTACTCTGCATATGTTCTACTATATTGTTAAGGTACAACACACAAGTACAAAGGTCCTAATATATTTGCCAGTTTTCAATTTGTTAGAGATGTATTAGTTTGAAGGTTTACATGTGGGAGCCAATAGATCAAAAAAAAAAAAAAAAAGCCACAGAAAATGATAAAATCTCCTTAATCTCAGGAGGTAGAGAGACAGAGAGAGAGGAATCTGGGAGGGACAGAGGAGGGGGGGGAAAGGGGGACTGGTTCAGATATAGAGGAGATGGGGGAGAAGTACAGAGGTCGGGAATTTGAAAAGAGGTGTGTAGCAGTGGGGGAGGAGGAACTGGGGGTAGCCAATAGGATGTCCCAGATGCCAGGGACCCAGGAAGTTCCCAGGGCCCAACAGGGAGGACATTAGCCAAAATACCCAACAAAGGTGAGCTAGAACCTGTAGAGACCATATCCAGTGGATAGGCAAGGCCCCAGGTTGAGGGATGGGGCCACCCACCCATCTCAAAAATAGTAATTAAGAATTCCTCGTGTCAAAGGCAAATGCAGGGACAAAGAGTGGAGCAGAGTCTGAAGGAAAGGCCATCCAAGACTACTCCACCTAGGGATCTATCCCATCTGCAGACACCAAACCCAGACACTATTGCTGATGCCAGGAAGCACTTAATGACAGGAGCCTTGTTGACTGACCCTGAGAGGCTCTGCCAGAGCCTGAGCAATATATATGCAGTGCATGTCAGCAGGGAGAGTGCATGTCAGCAGGACACAATCTCAGTAGAAGTGGCTGCTATGCCTCAGGGAGGAACACAGGGGTACAGAGGCTCATTTGAACCCCAACTTCTCTTCTTCTTTTTTTTAAAGATTTATTTATTTATTATATGTAACTACACTGTAGCTGTCTTCAGACACACCAGAAGAGGGCCCCAGATCTCGTTATGGATGGTTGTGAGCCACCATGTGGTTGCTGGGAATTGAACTCAGGATCTTTGGAAGAGCAGTCAGTGCTCTTAACCCCTGAGCCATCTCTTCAGCCCCGCCTCCAACTTCTCTTCTTAGGACCATGGCACAGTAGCAGACTCCAAGACCAGTCCTGGATGTGTTTCTGTACTAATACTCTGATAATATTAAAGATTAATGATCATAGAATATATTCAATGAAGATGGCATTGGATCCTCCCTTGAGTCCTGTAAGGTGGAGAGGACTGGACACTGAGATCACAAGAATGAAACAATCCAAGGAATGAAGAGATTAAATGCCTTGCTGAGGTGACAAGCTAGGACTCAAACCCAGGTCTCCCATCAATAACCTCAAATTACAGCTCAGTGGAGAAAATAACCATGCCACAAACCAACCAACCAGCCAACCAACCAACCAACCAACCAACCAACCAACCAACCAACCAACCAATCAACCAATCAACCCCCAAACTAGGAATCAAATAAAACAGCCAAAGATAATCTTCCTCTTATGAACAAACAACCCTCCCTTCCTTAGCCAGAAGGAGCAAGCATCACTGCCAGCCTTTTGTATATTCTGAAGAGGCTGTAGATCTCAGCAGGCACCAAGGGAGGGTGGAAAGAGGCACACTCATTACCTCACTGCAATCAGGCCAGCCACTGCCTCCAGGGAGAAGCAAGACTGAATGTGACAGCCACAAAGTGCTCAGAATGTGGGGTTGGTAGGAAGCCAAAGGCAAAGCCTAGAAAGCCCTGAGTCACCCCCAGAGAGGAGCCAGTGCTTATCGTGAGGTCTGTTTAGCATGTTCCTCAGAGACAGGGCCCACTGTTCCCTTTTTCTTTTGGGACAAGGGAAGCTGACTGAGGATATATCCAGCCTTTCCTGTGCATCTGCTCTCATGGAGAGAGGAGCATGATACTGCTTTCCTGTGCCTCCCAGGAAGTGAGTGGAGCTGCAGGCTGAGGGTGAGAGCCTGCTGGGTCTGAGGCAGTAGACACAGGCTGATGGGGAGGGCTACTTGTTGCTGGGACCAGCTAGCCTCTAGGGGTGGGGCTGGGGCTTGGGCAGTTTATCTAGGGGCCAGAACAGAGGAAGGAAAGAGGCCTGGGCATGTGAACTGAGAATGGGATCAGTTAGAACAATGGCAGAAACAGCACCCCAAGGGTTAGGGACAGTGCCACGGAGTGACAGAGCCTAGCCTCACCTTCCCTTGCTTCTCAGACCCAAACAGATGACTTCTTCCTGCCTCAGGCACTACCTCACCTCCCTGTTGTCACCCATCCCAGCACACCTCTGGCTACTAGAGCATCTTTATCTTCTTATGCTTTATCTACTATGGGCTTCAGATCTTTCATCATTCCTTTATTAGAAGAAGCCCCTGCCTGCCTCCCAGGCATGTGTCCATTTTGGGGTGCTTTTTAGAGTTCACCACCAGAAGCCTCTGGCTTAGTAACCCAGCCCATGCCTATAATTTCTCCTCTCTTGTTACTGTTGCTTGCCTTCCTTTCCACATTCAGGCCCTGTCCCACCCATAGCTGCTGCAAAGTGACTGAGATAAGACACTGGGAAGGACAGGTGGAACATCTGGTTTGTTAAAGGGTTCAGTCACAAGCTGCTGTGTCTCCACAGTGTGGTCCAATAGCCGCAGCCCTGGAATACTGTAGGAAGAGTCTAAAGATGTGGAAATGAGGCTTATATCTGAAGCTTGCTTTCTCCATGATGACATAGTTCTCCAAATGTATTATTCTAAGGTTTTCTCTAGGTAAAGATGTAATGAATGAGGCAGACAACTGTTCTGCCTTATGGCTCTCAGCTCTAGTTCTGGGGTAGACAAAGAAACCACACAGGCTTCCTTTGGCTCCTTGATGATATCCTTGGTGAGGAGGCAGGGAATGAACACAGCCTTCCCAGTGACATTGAAGGACTGGAAAAAACCACTCAAATGTTTTAAACAGGAGGAGACTGGCAAAGACTGAATGGAACTGGAGGTATGTTTTCTTCAAAGCCAAAAAGCAAAGGTTGAAGACTTCTTGGGATATTAGACACAATAGGCACAATTTGAGACTGAGCTGTGAGAGATAAGATACAGGAAGCCAGTGGCTGTCATCAGGAGTGTATAGGAAGGCATCAGTGTATGTAAGGGAGACAAGTCACCCAGGAAGAGCAGAGGCCTGCCTGGAACAGAAGCAGCACATGCATTTAGGATGGAGTGACACAGGATGTAAGAGGACACGCTTTCATCTAGTCAGTAACTATCTCAAGTACCTAAGGAGGCCTCATGGTGTCCATAGATTCAAAAGAGACTAGGGGGCCCAAGGTGTCTATAGATACAAAAGAGCCCGGGGGCCCAAGGTGTCCATATATAGAGGATAATCCTGTCATCACCGGGCTCTCATGAGGTCCAGCCGTGTGTTTTGGGAAAATTCACAGATCTACATAGCCTTGGAGTAAGGAATTGCCTTTTCTTCCTTCCTTCCTTCCTTCCTTCCTTCCTTCCTTCCTTCCTTCCTTCCTTCCTTCCTTCCTTCCTTTCTTTCTTTCTTTCTTTCTTTCTTTCTTTCTTTCTTTCTTTCTTTCTTTCTTTCTTTCTTTCTTTCTTATGAAAATATATTTTTTTATATACTATAATCTGATTATAGTTTTCTATCCTTTAACTCCTCCCAGATCCTCCCTCCTCCTCTTCCACACAAATCCACACCCTGTCTTTCTCTCTCTTACTAAAAAACCAAACAGGCATCTAAAATAATAATAAAATAAAATAAAATAAGATCAAATAAAAACCAAATGAACCAGATAGGACCAAACAAACAAACATCAGAAAAAGAATCTAAGAAAAAGCACAAGAAACACATATAGGCACACACACACACACACACACACACACACACCACATTTGCACACACAGAAGTGGAGTAGAGAATTCAGTTTGGTTTTTATTGTGACTGAGGTGACAAACTGCTGTGGAGGCAGGCATAGGTTTGGGTCAGATGATGTATATTATGTAGCTATTAAAAGGAAGTCACCCATGCATTCCTTTAAAAATGTCCTTTAAGTACCAACTATGTTCAGTAGAGTCTGTGAGTTCTGAATTGAATTACAGGCTGCGAGTTATGAACTTTGCAGACAATTGTGGATCTACAAACACAGGCAAAGCTAACAACAATGGTACTCTCATGGTATTTTTGATACAGCATCTAATATTGTGGTTCTCAACCTGTGGGTTGCGACCACATTGGGGTCAAACAAGCCTTTCATGGGGATTACATATCATGTATTTACATTGTAACTCATAACAGTAGCAAACTTACAGTTATGAAGTAACACTGAGAATAATTTTGTGGGGGATCACCACAACATGAGGAATTGTTAAAGGCTCACAGCATAAGGACAGTTGAGAACCACTGATGTAACAAGTTGCTATTGAAGTGACTGAGAAAATCTTGGAGGAGCTCAAAAGGGCATTTCTATGAAGGTGGCAGGATCTTGGCCAGGTAGGAAAGAAGACTAAGGAAAACAGTGCAGTTCAATATGGTAAACTATACATGTGACTATTTGAGCAGAGGGAAGAGAATCCAGTATGGTTGAATAACGGAGGATGAACATTTAAGAGAACAGGAGTGAGGCTAATAGGTGCTGTCAGAAAGACATTTGTAGGTGTGGTTAGTGGTTTTGATCTTTTTTTTTGTAGCAATGGGATCCTGAAATCAGTCTTCAACTGGGAAATAAAATACCTAGACAGTTACATTGCAATGGATAGGTTGAGTAGGGACAGAAAACGGAGATGAGGATGAATCATGACTCAGGCAAGAGATGATAAGTGAATGAAGGAAGACAGAGGAGATAGGGAAAGGAGCAGTGAGAGGGGAGAGAGGATCTTGTCTGGACAGGAAGAGATCCTTAGGGTGTGGCATCTTGCAGAAGGGTACATGGCTATAGGGTAGTGGGAGGAAGTGTGGCTGAAGGAGTGACCAGACAATGCAGAGTTTTTATAGCTTGATTTGGGAGTCCATCCTAAGTCCAATGATAGCTGATGGAGGTTCTAGCCAAAGCCAAGGATGACATAATTTGCCTTCTAAAATGGTTTTTGGGATTACAGTAGAGTGAAAGGGTTATTATAGAGGGCCCAAAAATCATACCACAGAGACCAGTTAGGAGGCTTGTTTAGACACAAGATGATGGTGATTTAAATAAGAGAACTGGCAGAAGAAAATTGGACACTGAGACACATTTGTCACATGACTACATGATGGAGAGGAAGAAGAGAATATGCAAAGGCTCACCCCTGACTTTCCCAAAAGTGGAAAGCATAGCTGTGATGTGCATGGATCTAGAAAGCACATGCAGAGGAAATAGTTGGCAGGAAGATAGCAAGGTTCGTTTTGGGACCCCTGTGGAGTGTCTGAGTGGCTGGTCTAATGGGAGAAGGGTATACTAGTTTGGAACTCAGATTCCCTGAATATACATGATGAAATTTCTAAGAAATCAAGCAGACAAACGTGAGACTATAAATAATAAGAGGGGAGAAAAGGGCAGTGCGGTGAGAAGATAAAACAAAGGCAAGACTGTCTAAGAGAGATAAATCGGGAGGGTATTGAAAAATGAGAGATGAGGAAATAGAGAATGTTCTAAAATTTATTTTAACTCATCTCTTCACCCCCTCCAAACATGGACACTTATGGGGAACTATATGACATTTCAGACTGCATACACATTGACTAATGTTCAAATCAGATTAAGAGCACCAATTTCCTCAAACTTTTCATTTATCATTTCTTTATGGTGTAAACATTAAAGATTAAAAATCTTCTAGTTTTTAAGAAATTCAGCACATGGTCATTATCTATGCTCTATTACCCTGACAACAGTATTTGAGGAATTTCTCCCTGATTATAACTTAGCAATCAGAAATTCAAACAAGATTTACTGTGGAGGGAAACAGTTGAGGGGAAGTAGACCCAGGAAGATAAAAGGCAATGGAACATGGTAACACACTGATGCTGATCAAGAGAAACATTTTAGACAAGGATTAATTTCTTTTCCATTCCAGTAGTTTATTTTCAACTTTTATTTACAAGAAATACAATTTATTTGAAATTTAATTACTATTATTTTTGCTTAAGACTTTCATTTTAGCTTAAAAAGTACTAGGTTTCATTGCAACATGTTTGTCAAACAAAATTTGTTTTTTGTGTCTCTCCCCACTTTAACCCACTCCCTTCCTTTCCCTGTGCCCTCTCACTCTCTGTAGCCCCCTTTCCACTGCCATGTAGCCCGTGAGCTTTTTCAGAGCTTCTGCTTCGCCTCTGGGCTTTCTATACCACTCTCACAATACCTAACTGATACCATACAGACCTTAAAAACCATGATCTGCACAGGAGAGAGAAATGAGATTTTTGTCTTTCTGAAACTGGACACCTCACTTGCTAGAACACTTTCCAGAATCATCCATTTTCCTGCACATTTCATTTAAATTCCTTACATCTGAGCTCTAATTGCCTAAATTTTAACATTGACAATTTCCAGATATGTAACCATTAATAAGTAAGAACCATTAGTTGAAAAGGTACCAACATTTGCTGAGCACATTCAATGCCTTAGGTTTATGCTAAGTGTTTTACCATGATAATCTCAAAATTGTCAAAAGACATGTTTTAGACTATCTCTAAAAAAAGGTGAAAAGGGACCATGTGTTTTGATAAAATGTTTAAGAATTTTCTGGTAGTGGGGAATTGGACCTAGTACCTCTTCCATGCTAGGCTATGGAAGAGCCAATTCTGACCAATTCTCAGCTATGTTTGAGCATTTTCTTTCTCTTTTTCTCTCTTTTCTTCCTCCCTCCTTCCCTTCTTCCTTCCCCATTCTTCCCTTCTCTCTTTCTTTCTCTCTCCCTCCTCCACTTCCTTCCTTCCTTCCTTCCTTCCTTCCTTCCTTCCTTCCTTCCTTCCTTCCTTCCTTCTTTCCTTCCTTCCTTCCTCCCTCCCTCCCTCCCTCCCTCCCTCCCTCCCTCCCTCCCTCCCTCCCTCCCTTCCTTCCTTCCTTCCTTCCTTCCTTCCTTCCTTCCTTCCTTCCTTCCTCTCTCTCTCTCCCTCCCTCCCCCTCTCTCTCTTTCTTTCTTTCTTTCTTTCTTTCTTTCTTTCTTTCTTTCTTTCTTTCTTTCTTTCTCTTTCTCTCTCTCTCTCTCTCTCTCTCTCTCTCTCTCTCTCTCTCTCTCCCTCCCTCCCTCCCTCCCTCCCTTCCTTCCTTCCTTTCTTTCTTTTTCTCTCTTTCTCTCTCTCTCTCCCTCTCCCTCTCTCTCTCTCTCTCTCTCTCTCTCTCTCTCTCTCTTTCTTTCTTTCTTTCCTTCCTTTTTCAAGACAGAGTTTTGCTGTGTAGCCCTGAGGGCTGAGATTAAAGGCATGTGACATCACACCTGAGCTCCATTTAGCATTTTTCAAAGGAGATTATAAACATGGAGAGAGAAAAAAAAGAGGAGAATAGGAGTCCCAATAGGAAGAATAATAGTGTCAAGGTCAAAGATCAGTGGCGTAGAATATGTCTTCTGAATGTCTTGAAATCTAGCAAGAAATGGGGTGAAAGGAAGAACTAGAGATGGAAATCAAGGCACACAAAAAGGAACAAAACAGCTCCTCATGTTCTTTTTAGCTGTAGGAACGATAGTGGTTGCAGAGATTTCTGCATGTTCAATAGAATCTATAGAATTTATATATCAGGAGCTGGGTCTTGTGGATCAGGTTTAAAGCCCAGCTACTACAGAAGTTGAAGCTGGAGGATCTTAGGTTCAAGTAAAGCTTTGGTAATTTTGTGACATCAAATTTCAAGTAAAATGTAAGAAGAGCACTTGAGATGCACCTCAATGGGAGAGTGTATGCTGAGTTTGTTTGAGGCCCTAGGTTTAATCCTTAGCACAACAAATAAAAGCAAACAAGCAAGCAAGCAAGCAAGCAAGCAAGCAAGCAAGCAAGCAAGCAAGCCAGCCAGCCAAAACTTGCAGATAAGTAAATTAAGGAAGAACTGATAAGCTTGCTTATTTTTTTTATATAGTTAAGTTTGTTATTTCAGAAAGGAACCTTTTGTATTTAGAGTGTAGTTTGAGTTGGGAAGGCAGCAAGAAGTCGAGGAAACAAAGTGAATTTTTGTAAGATAAAAGCAGAAATCCACACCTTTAATAGAGATGCTTCTGAACTCCCTCTGTACTCCAGATGACCTTAAACTAATGATCATAAAAAGGATGATTTTGGTATCATCTGAGGTATATTAAATATCATGACAGTAGGTGACTTTATTACATCTCTTGTGTAATTTTTTTGATATGTGTTTTTTAATTGTTTATTTGAAGACTCACACAAGAGAAGAAAGGCTAATTTTCTTTCATGAATGATTGGGATTTGAATTTAAACACTGACTCTGCTGATAGTGTAACCTCTGTGGAAGTAGATTGGAAGAAGAATAAAGTTCCCAGCAGCCATGTTGGTTAATAATATCACATCAACCCACCCAGTGGCCTTCTTGTTGATGGGTATCCCAGGCCTAGAGCACTTACATATTTGGATCTCCATCCCTTTCTGCTCAGCCTATACCTTGGCTGTGCTTGGCAACTGCACCCTCCTTTTCATCATTCGGGTTGATGCAGCCCTTCATGAGCCTATGTACCTCTTTCTGGCCATGTTGGCAGCAATAGATCTGGTCCTTTCCTCGTCAACACTACCCAAAATGCTCTCCCTGTTCTGGTTCAGGGATCGGGAAATCAATTTCCATGCCTGCCTTATCCAGATGTTCTTTCTCCATTCCTTTGCTATCATGGAGTCAGCAATGTTGTTGGCCATGGCCTTTGATCGTTATGTCGCCATATGCAAACCTCTGCACTATACCACCATCCTGACCAAGCCCCTCATCATCAAGATTGGCCTGGCTGCTGTGACTCGGGCTGTGACACTAATGACTCCACTGCCCTTTCTGCTCAGAAGTTTCCACTACTGTCGAGGCACAGTGATTGCCCACTGCTACTGTGAACACATGGCTGTGGTGAGGCTGGCATGTGGGTACACACGCTTCAATAACATCTATGGCATTGCTGTGGCCATGTTTATTGTGGTGCTGGACCTGCTCTTCGTTATCTTGTCTTACATCTTTATCCTTCGTGCTGTTCTCCAGCTTGCCTCCCAGGAGGCTCGCTACAAGGCCTTTGGGACATGCGTGTCGCATATAGGTGCCATCTTAGCCTTCTATACACCTGTAGTCATCTCCTCAGTCATGCATCGTGTGGCTCGTCGGGCTGCTCCTCATGTCCACATACTCCTTGCTAATTTCTATCTTCTTTTCCCACCTATGGTCAATCCTATCATCTATGGTGTCAAGACTAAGCAGATTAGAGAGCGAGTCTTAGGGCTATTCCTCAGAAAGGATTTAAAAGGTGAGTGAGGGGCCTGGAGAGATGGCTCAGCTGTTAAGAGCACTGACTGCTCTTCCAAAGGTCTTGAGATCAATTCCCAGCAACCACACACTGGCTCACAAACATCTGTAATGGAGTCAGATGCCCTCTTCTGGTGTGTTTGAAGACAGTGTACTCCCATACATAACATAAATAAATAAATCTTAAAAAAACAAGGTGAGGGAGGGACAGTAGAAGAGAGCAGGCAATTTGTTGGAATTGAAAACGGTGTGTTAGGAAGCAAAGGGCTGCCAAGATCTTCATGCTTACTTTTATCTTGATGTGACTTTAAAAAAATAACTAGCCATTGATAAATGACACCCGCCCGAATTCAAACTTGTCGATATTTTGGAATTCTTTTTTTTTTGATTTTTAATATTTTTATTACATATTTTCCTCAATTACATTTCCAATGCTATCCCAAAAGTCCCCCATAGCGCCCCCCACTTCCCTACCCACCCATTCCCATTCTTTTGGCCCTGGCATTCCCCTATATTGGGGCATATAAAGTTTGCAAGTCCAATGGGCCTCTCTTTCCATTGATGGCCGACTAGGCCATCTTTCGATACATATGCAGCTAGAGACAAGAGCTCCGGGGTTCTGGTTAGTACATCATGTTGTTCCAACAATAGGGTTGCAGATCCCTTTAGCTCCTTGGGTACTTTCTCTAGCTTCTCCATTGGGAGCCCTGTGATACATCCAATAGCTGACTGTGAACATCCACTCCTGTGTTTGCTAGGCCCCGGCATCGTCTCACAAGAGACAGCTATATTTGGGTCCTTTCAGCAAAATCTTGCTAGTGTATGCAATGGTGTCAGCGTTTAGAAGCTGATTATGGGATGGATCCCTGGATACGGCAGTCTCTAAATGGTCCATCCTTTCATCACAGCTATGAACTTTGTCTCTGTAATTCCTTCCCTGGGTGTTTTGTTCCCAATTCTAAGTAGGTGCACAGTGTCCACACTTTGGTCTTCCTTCTTCTTGAGTTTCATGCGTTTATCAAATTGTATCTTATATCTTGGGTATCCTAAGTTTTGGGCTAATATCCACTTATCAGTGAATACATATTGTGTGAGTTCTTTTGTGATTGTGTTATTTCACTCAAGATGATGCCCTCCAGGTCCATCCATTTGGCTAGGAATTTCATAAATTCATTCTTTTTAATGGCTGAGTAGTACTCCATTGTGTAAATGTACCATAATTTCTGTATCCATTCCTCTGTTGAGGGACATCTGGGTTCTTTCCAGCTTCTGGCTATTATAAATAGGGCTGCTATGAACATAGTGGAGCATGTGTCCTTTTTACCGGTTGGGACATCTTCTGGATATATGCCCAGGAGAGGTATTGCTGGATCATCCGGTAGTACTATGTCCAATTTTCTGAGGAACCGCCAGACTGATTTCCAGAGTGGTTGTACAAGCTTGCAATCCCACCAACAATGGAGGAGTGTTCCTCTTTCTCCACATCCTCGCCAGCATCTGCTGTCACCTGAATTTTTGATCTTAGCCATTCTGACTGGTGTGAGGTGGAATCTCAGGGTTGTTTTGATTTGCATTTCCCTGATGATTAAGGATGTTGAACATTTTTTCAGGTGTTTCTCTGCCATTCGGTATTCCTCAGGTGAGAATTCTTTGTTCAGTTCTGAGCCCCATTTTTTAATGGGGTTATTTGACTTTCTGGAGTCCACCTTCTTGAGTTCTTTATATATATTGGATATTAGTCCCTTATCTGATTTAGGATAGGTGAAGATCCTTTCCCAATCTGTTGGTGGTTTTTTTGTCTTATTGATGGTGTCTTTAGCCTTGCAGAAGCTTTGTAGTTTCATGAGGTCCCACTTGTCAATTCTCGATCTTACAGCATATTTTGGAATTCTTATTCCTGCCTTCAGTAACGTGACAGAGTCCTGGACTATGAACTCCTTCAGTCTTCAGAGAGTGACAATGATGTTCTTAAGCTCCCTTGCTCATGAGAAGCTGAGGGTCTGATTTCTAGCCTGGTACATGGAATGCGAAGCTGTATGTAATCTATCAACTTAGGACCTGGATAAGCATCAGCAGTATACCAATGAAGGAATCGTCACCACTCACTCACAGCTGGGGTCCAGATTCAGACAGAACTCTCCGACTGTTGGGGTTTCTAATGTTCCAGGACTACAGGTTCCTCTAGACAGCCTTGCTCACTAGATGGCTTTTTAAAAAAACCTTACTCAGCCTGTATATTTTTTGACTTCCTTTCACTTCAGTGTCTTTACAGCCAGCTTTTTAAAAAAATGGATATTTTATTTATTTATATTTCAAATGTTATCCTCTTTTCTGGTTTTCCCCTGAACCCCCATCCCATCCCCCCTCTGCTTCTATGAGGGTGTTCCTCTACACACCTATCCACTCCCACCTCCCTGTCCTGGCATTCCCCTACACTGGGGCATAGAGCCTTCACAGGACCAAGGGCCTCTCCTCCCACTGATGCCTGGCAAGGCCATCCTCAGCTTTTCTCATTAAACACTCTGAATAGCATGTGACATATCTTCTGATTTTTCCTTATGTTATATGGCTCTTTCTTTGTATATAAGCAAAAAAGCTTTATGTTTCTATAAGAATGTCTATCTATCTATCTATCTATCTATCTATCTATCTATCTATCTATTCAGACAAGAGTGTATAGGGTATTGGTTCTCAATTTGTGGTTTGTGACCCCTTTTAGAGTCACCAGATATCCTGCATTTCAGATATTTACAGTACAATTCATAATAGTAGAAAAATCACAGTTATGAAGTAGCAATGAAATACCTTTATGGCTGAGGGTCACCACAACTGAGGCACTATTATAAAGCATCACAGCATTAGGAAGTTCCTGGTCTAGGGGCTTGGAACACATGCATCTTAAAGTTGGGATGCTGGATTTATAGAGAAGTCCTAGGATGATAAAGAAATGATAATTGCTATAGATTCTGTTCTTTGTGCTCCCCTGCCCCACTTTGATCCCAGACTTTAGTGTATGAGAGAAGAATGCGAATGCTGAAACATAGAAGAGAGGAATATCAAGCTGTCCTTTCTTTTGTCTCATGCAAACTTGCTGACTAATTTTCTTACTTTTAATCCTGACGACACACATAGACCATCTCAGGCAAGCCCTAATACATGTCTCCACAAATGTACCATATCTGTCTTATTTTACAACTCTTTGTTTCCTCAGGCCGTTACTTAGGAATTATATATGCTTTTCTGTAGGGAGTTAGATATTACACTTACTTCAAAAGTAATAAAAACTTTTTAATTGTTTGTTCTGAGTATGATGGAGTATAAAGGAAGTTTTAAAACAGCATTAAATACTGACATATAAACAGAGTAGCATGAAACAAAAGAAATGCCTCTTAAAAAGAATGTCTTATGTGTGTATGTACATGTCTATGTGTGGGTCTTTTCATGTATGAGTGCAGGTGTCTTCTGAGGCCAGAAGAGGGCATCAGATTACTCAAACTGGGTTAATGGGTGATTGTGAGCTGTCTGACAGGGGTGCCCAGAACTAGATTGAGGTCCTCTGCAAGGACAGAATGTGCTCTTAACCACAGAATTATCTTTCCAGCCCCAAGAAATTACTTTTAACAAGATCTGTGATTATTCTTCTGTTGGTTTATACAAGTAAGCCCATCATTCTATAGGCTAGATTTACCCCCAACAAAGAGAGAAGAATTTTGCTTATAGCACAAGTCCAGTAATGTAAGCATCCCTATCCTGGAAACACCTCTCTCATCATCATGATGAGGGCTTGTCACAAAATCATAAAAGGAATATTCTGCATTAGCTTCTTGGTGCTGAACCAGAAAGCATAAACAAGGAAAACATCAGATTAAGGCACATATATATTCACCCTCAAAGAATATAAGGTAAGATTAGTAAAAAGAAAATGGTGAAGTCTTGGCTTGGCTACATATTTCCAATCACTGGATAACTGGGACATTCCAACCATGTGTCTTCAACTATGACACATAGGCAGGTGCTACTCATGATGTAGTTGCGGTTGTGCTTAACTCAAGGTTATTGTCCTGTGTGGTGGTTTGAATATGCTTGGCCCAGGGAGTGGCAATTTTAGGAAGTGTGGCCTTGTTGGAGGAAGTATGTCACTGTTGGGATGGTTTTGTAGACCTTCCTCCTTACTGCTTGGAAACAGCGGTCTTCTCCTGGTTCCTTTTGGAACAAGATGTAGAATTCTCAGCTCCCCTTTTCCAGCACCACACCTGCCTGGGTGCTGTCATGCTTCCTGCCTTGATGATAATGGACTGAACCTGTGAACTTGTAAGCCAGTCCCAGTTAAATGTTGTCCTTTATAAGAGTTTCCTTGGTCATGGTGTCTCTTCACAGCAACAGAAATCCTAACTAAGACATGCTACCTAGTAACTCCCCTGGAACCTTGTACCCTTGCTGCTGCTCAGGTAGACGTCTTGGCATTGTTGTGGAATCCTCTTTTTCTCACATCAGTTTCTATTTCTTTCTTGATCCATTGATAATCTTGTCACCTGTGCAAACTCCAGTGATTTCTCACTACCTTCCTTGTTACCACCTAGCTTCAGAGACACCATACTCTAATGGAATGCAATAGACTCTCTTCCTTCATGGTGATGAGTGTTAAACCAAAGGGATTTCATGTTATACAAAGCTCAACCACTGTATCTGTGGCCCTTAAACACATTCTTAAATTATCTGACTTCATTTACCCTACCTTCAAAATAGACTTTAAACCAAAACTTGTTAGAGGAGTTAAGAAGTGAGTATGTTCATTTAATGAGTATATTACTTCATACTCATTAAACGAACAAGCCATCAAGAGGGCACTGCAATTCCAAAATATACATGCCAAGCATAGGAGCACCCAATTTTATAAAAGAAAACAAGTATATGCAAAACCATAGATTAACTATAACACCCTACTTTCACCAGTATAACAGTCATCTGGGCAAAAACTAAGTAGGGAAAGACTGGAGTAGAAATACATTATAAATCAGGCAGACCTAACAGACACCTACAGAACTTTCCATTAACACATGGAAGATACACACTCCCTGCTCCCCAACCCACCCACTCCCACTTCCTGGCCCTGGCATTCCCCTGTACCAGGGAATATAATCTTCTCAAGACCAAGGTCTTCTCCTCCCAATGATGGCTGATTAGGCCATCCTCTACTACATATGCAGCTAGAGACATGAGCTCTGGGATGGGGGGGACTGGTTAGTTCATATTGTTGTTCCTCCTATAGTGTTGCAGACTCCTTCAGCTCCTTGGGTACTTTCTCTAGCTCCTCCATTGGGGGCCCTGTGTTCCATCCAATAGCTGACTGTGAGCATCCACTTCTGTATTTTCCAGGCACTGGCATAGCCTCACAAGAGACAGCTATATCAGGGTTCTGTCAGAAAAATCTTGCTTGAATATGCAATAGTGCCTACGTTTGGTGACTGTTTATGGGATGGATACCTGGGTGGGGCAGACTCTGGATGGTCCATCCTTCCATCTCAGCTTCAAACTTTGTCTCTGTAACTCCCTCTATGAGTATTTTGTTCCACATTCCAAGGAGGAACGAAGTATCAACACTTTGGTTTTTCTTCTTTTTGAGTTTCATGTGTTTTGCAAATTGTTTTTTTTTTTTAATTTTTTTTTTGATTTTTAATATTTTTATTACATATTTTCCTCAATTACATTTCCAATGCTATCCCAAAAGTCCCCCATAGCGCCCCCCACTTCCCTACCCACCCATTCCCATTCTTTTGGCCCTGGCATTCCCCTATATTGGGGCATATAAAGTTTGCAAGTCCAATGGGCCTCTCTTTCCATTGATGGCCGACTAGGCCATCTTTCGATACATATGCAGCTAGAGACAAGAGCTCCGGGGTTCTGGTTAGTACATCATGTTGTTCCAACAATAGGGTTGCAGATCCCTTTAGCTCCTTGGGTACTTTCTCTAGCTTCTCCATTGGGAGCCCTGTGATACATCCAATAGCTGACTGTGAACATCCACTCCTGTGTTTGCTAGGCCCCGGCATCGTCTCACAAGAGACAGCTATATTTGGGTCCTTTCAGCAAAATCTTGCTAGTGTATGCAATGGTGTCAGCGTTTAGAAGCTGATTATGGGATGGATCCCTGGATACGGCAGTCTCTAAATGGTCCATCCTTTCATCACAGCTATGAACTTTGTCTCTGTAACTCCTTCCCTGGGTGTTTTATTCCCAATTCTAAGAAGGTGCACAGTGTCCACACTTTGGTCTTCCTTCTTCTTGAGTTTCATGCGTTTATCAAATTGTATCTTATATCTTGGGTATCCTAAGTTTTGGGCTAATATCCACTTATCAATGAATACATATTGTGTGAGTTCTTTTGTGATTGTGTTACTTCACTCAAGATGATGCCCTCCAGGTCCATCCATTTGGCTAGGAATTTCATAAATTCATTCTTTTTAATAGCTGAGTAGTACTCCATTGTGTAAATGTACCATAATTTCTGTATCCATTCCTCTGTTGAGGGACATCTGGGTTCTTTCCAGCTTCTGGCTATTATAAATAGGGCTGCTATGAACATAGTGGAGCATGTGTCCTTTTTACCGGTTGGGACATCTTCTGGATATATGCCCAGGAGAGGTATTGCTGGATCCTCTGGTAGTACTATGTCCAATTTTCTGAGGAACCGCCAGACTGATTTCCAGAGTGGTTGTACAAGCTTGCAATCCCACCAACAATGGAGGAGTGTTCCTCTTTCTCCACATCCTCGCCAGCATCTGCTGTCACCTGAATTTTTGATCTTAGCCATTCTGACTGGTGTGAGGTGGAATCTCAGGGTTGTTTTGATTTGCATTTCCCTGATGATTAAGGATGTTGAACATTTTTTCAGGTGTTTCTCTGCCATTCGGTATTCCTCAGGTGAGAATTCTTTGTTCAGTTCTGAGCCCCATTTTTTAATGGGGTTATTTGACTTTCTGGAGTCCACCTTCTTGAGTTCTTTATATATATTGGATATTAGTCCCTTATCTGATTTAGGATAGGTGAAGATCCTTTCCCAATCTGTTGGTGGTTTTTTTGTCTTATTGATGGTGTCTTTAGCCTTGCAGAAGCTTTGTAGTTTCATGAGGTCCCACTTGTCAATTCTCGATCTTACAGCACAAGCCATTACTCTTCTATTCAGGAATTTTTCCCCTGTGCCCATATCTTCAAGGCTTTTCCCCACTTTCTCCTCTATAAGTTTCAGTGTCTCTGGTTTTATGTGAAGTTCCTTGATCCACTTAGACTTGACCTTAGTACAAGGAGATAGGAATGGATCGATTCGCATTCTTCTACATGTTAACAACCAGTTGTGCCAGCACCATTTGTTGAAAATGCTGTCTTTCTTCCACTGGATGTTTTTAGCTCCCTTGTCGAAGATCAAGTGACCGTAGGTGTGTGGGTTCATTTCTGGGTCTTCAATTCTATTCCATTGGTCTATTTGTCTGTCACTATACCAGTACCATGCAGTTTTTATCACAATTGCTCTGTAGTAGAGCTTTAGGTCCGGCATGGTGATTCCACCAGAGGTTCTTTTATCCTTGAGAAGAGTTTTTGCTATCCTAGGTTTTTTGTTATTCCAGATGAATTTGCAGATTGCACTTTCTAATTCATTGAAGAATTGATTTGGAATTTTGATGGGGATTGCATTGAATCTGTAGATTGCTTTTGGCAAGATAGCCATTTTTACAATGTTGATCCTGCCAATCCATGAGCATGGGAGATCTTTCCATCTTCTGAGATCTTCTATAATTTCTTTCTTCAGAGACTTGAAGTTTTTATCATACAGATCTTTCACTTCCTTAGTTAGAGTCACGCCAAGATATTTTATATTATTTGTGACTATTGAGAAGGGTGTTGTTTCCCTAATTTCTTTCTCAGCCTGTTTATTCTTTGTGTAGAGAAAGGCCATTGATTTGTTTGAGTTAATTTTATATCCAGCTACTTCACCGAAGCTGTTTATCAGGCTTAGGAGTTCTCTGGTGGAATTTTTAGGGTCACTTATATATACTATCATATCATCTGCAAAAAGTGATATTTTGACTTCATCTTTTCCAATTTGTATCCCTTTGATCTCCTTTTGTTGTCGAATTGCTCTGGCTAGGACTTCAAGTACAATGTTGAATAGGTATGGAGAAAGTGGACAGCCTTGTCTAGTCCCTGATTTTAGAGGGATTGCTTCAAGCTTCTCACCATTTACTTTGATGTTGGCTACTGGTTTGCTGTAGATTGCTTTTATTATGTTTAGGTATTGGCTTTGAATTCTTTCCAAGACTTTTATCATGAATGGGTGTTGGAGTTTGTCAAATGCTTTCTCAGCATCTAATGAGATGATCATGTGGTTTTTGTCTTTGAGTTTGTTTATATAGTGGATTGCATTGGTGGATTTCCATATATTAAGCCATCCCTGCATCCCTGGGATGAAGTCTACTTGATCATGATGGATGATTGTTTTGCTGTGTTCTTGTATTCAGTTTGTGAGAATTTTATTGAGTATTTTTGCATTGATATTCATAAGGGAAATTGGTCTGAAGTTCTCTTTCTTTGTTGGGTCTTTATGTGGTTTAGGTATCAGAGTAATTGTGGCTTCATAGAATGAATTGGGTAGAGTACTTTTGTTTCTATTTTGTGGAATAGTTTGAGGAGAATTGGAATTAGGTCTTCTTTGAAGGTCTGATAGAACTGTGCACTAAACCCATCTGGTCCAGGGCTTTTTTTGGCTGGAAGACTATTAATGACTGCTTCTATTTCTTTAGGGGAAATGGGACTGTTTAGATGGTTATTCTGATCCATGATTTAACTTTGGTCCCTGGTATCTGTCTAAGAAATTGTCCATTTCATTCAGGTTTTCCAGTTTTGTTGAGTATAGCCTTTTGTAGTACTATCTGATAATGTTTTGGATTTCCTAAGTTTCTGTTGTTTTGTCTCCTTTTATTATGATTTTGTTAATTAGGGTACTGTTTTTATTTCTGATTTTGTTAATTAGGATACTGTCCCTGTGCCCTCTAGTCAGTCTGGCTAAGGGTTTATCTATCTTGTTGATTTTCTCAAAGAACCAGCTCCTAGTTTGTTTGACTCTTTGTATAGTTCTTTTTGTTTCCAGTTGATTGATTTCAGCCCTGAGTTTGATTATTTCCTGCTGTCTACTCCTCTTGGGTGAATTTGCCTCCTTTTGTTCTAGCACTTTTAGGTATGCTGTCGAGCTGCTAATGTATGTTCTCTCTAGTTTCTTTTTGGTGGTACTCAGAGCTATGAGTTTTCCTCTTAGGACTGCTTTCATTGTGTCCCATAAGTTTGGGTGTGTTGTGGCTTCATTTTCATTAAACTCTAAAAAGTCTTTAATTTCTTTCTTTATTTCTTCCTTGACCAAGTTATCATTGAGTAGAGTGTTGTTCAGCTTCCACATAAATGTTGGCTTTCTATTATTTATGTTGTTATTGAAGATCAGCCTTAGTCCATGGTGATCAGATAGGATGTATGGGACAATTTCAATATTTTTGTATCTGTTAAGGCCTATTTTGTGACCAATTATATGGTCAATTTTGGAGAAGGTACCATGAGGTGCTGAGAAGAAGGTATATCCCTTTGTTTTAGAATAAAATGTTCTGTAGATATCTGTTAAATCCATTTGTTTCATAACTTCTGTTAGTTTCAATGTGTCTCTGTTTAGTTTCTGTTTCCAGGATCTGTCTATTGATGAGAGTGGGGTGTTGAAGTCTCCTACTATTATTGTGTGAGGTGTTATGTGTTTGAGCTTTACTAGAGTTTTCTTAATGAATGTGGCTGCCCTTGCATTTGGATCATAGATATTCAGAATTGAGAGTTCATCTTGGAAGATTTTTACATTTGATGAGTATGAAGTGCCCCTCTTTGTCTTTTTTGATAACTTTTGGTTGGAAGTTGATTTTATTTGATATTAGAAAGACTACTTCAGCTTGTTTCTTCAGACCGTTTGCTTGGAAAATTGTTTTCTAGCCTTTTTCTCTGAGGTAGTGTCTGTCTTTATCCCTGAGGTAGGTTTCCTGTAAGCAGCAAAATGTTGGGTCCTGTTTATGTAGCCAGTCTGTTAGTCGATGTCTTTTTATTGGGGAATTGTGTCCATTGATATTAAGAGATATTAAGGGAAAGTAATTGTTGCTTCCTGATATTTTTGTTGTTAGAGTTGGGATTCTGTTCTTGTGGCTATCTTCCTCTATTTTTGTTGAAGGATTGCTTTCTTGCTTTTTCTAGGGCATAATTTCCCTCCTTGCATTGGAGTTTTTCCTTTATCATCCTTTGAAGGGCTGAATTCATGGAAAGATATTGTTATGAATTTGGTTTTGTCATGGAATACTTTGGTTTCTCCATCTATGGTAATTGAGAGTTTTGCTAGGTATAATAGTCTGGGCTGGCATTTGTATTCTCTTAGGGTCTGTAGAATATCTCTCCAGGATCTTCTGGCTTTCATAGTCTCTGGTGAGAATTCTGGTGTAATTCTAATAGGTCTGCCTTTATATGTTACTTAAACTTTTTCCCTTACTGATTTTAATATTCTATCTTTATTTAGTGCATTTGTTGTTCTGATTATTATGTGTCAGGAGAAATTTATTTTGTGGTCTAGTCTATTTGGAGTTTTGTAGGCTTCTTGTATGTTCATGGGTATCTCTTTCTTTAGGTTAGGGAAGTTTTCTTCTATAATTTTTTGACGATATTTACTGGCCCTTTTAGTTGAAAGTCTTCATTCTCAGGTATACCTAATATCCGTAGGTTTGGTCTTCTCATTGTATCCTGGATTTTCTGCATGTTTTGAGTTAGGATCTTTTTGCATTTTGCATTTTCTTTGATTGTTGTGTCCATGTTTTCTATGTAATCTTCTGCACCTGAGATTCTCTCTTTCACCTTTTGTATTCTGTTGGTGATGCTCACATCTATGGTTCTTGATTTCTTTCCTAGGATTTCTATCTCCAGAGTTTTTTCTTTTGGGTTTTCTATTTTGTTTCTACTTCTATTTTTAGATCTTGGATGGTTTTGTTCAATTCCATCACCTGTTTGGTTGTGTTTTCCTGTAATTCTTTAAGGGATTTTTGTGCTTCCTCTTTAAGGACTTCTACCTGTTTAGCAGTTTTTTTCCTGTAATTCTTTGAGAGATTTTTGTGTTTCCTCTTTAAGGGCTTCTCCCTGTTTAGCAGTGTTCTCTTGTATTTCTTTAAGTGAGTTATTAATGCCCTTCTTAAAATCCTCTACCAGTATCATGAGATATGATTTTATATAAGAATCTTCTGTTTCAGGTGTGTTGGGGTATCCAGGACTTGCTGTGGTGGGCGTACTGTGTTCTGATGATACTGAATGGTCTTGGTTTCTGTTAGTGAGATTCTTATGCTTGCCCTTTGACATCTGGTAATCTCTGGTGTTAGGTGTTCTAGCTGTCTTTGGCTGGAGCTTGTTCCCCCTTTGATTGTGTTAGCCTCTGTCAGCACTCCTGGGAGTCCATCTCTCTCCTGAGTCCCAGTGGTCAGAGCACTCTCTGCAGGCAAGCTTTCCTCTTGCAGGAAAGGTACACAGAGGTCTGGAACTCAGATCCACTTCTTGGCTGAAGATGAAGGCCTGAAAGGAGCCTGTCCAATAAGCTCTTTTGCTTCTGAGGGCAGTGTGCTCTTCTGTTGGACTGGTCTTTGAGAGATCTTAGATAGAAGATGGAGCTCTCACCTGAGTCCCGGGGTCAGAGCCCTCCCTGGAGGCTGGCTCTCCTCTGGCAAGGAAAGGTGCCCAGAGGTCTGGGTCTTAGCTCTGCCTCCTGGCTGAGGATGAAGGTCTGAAGGGACCCTGTCCAAGAAGCTCTGTTGTTTCTGCGGCCCACGTGCTCTCCTTGTCTGGACTGTTCTGTGAGAGACCAGGGATATAAGATGGTGCTCTCACCTGAGCCCCAGGCTCAGAGACCTCTCTGGAGGCTGGCTGTCCTCAGTGATCCTAAGATCTTGGGTGTGCTAGAGTGCCTGCAGCATGGAGAGTCCTCTGGGGACCTTGGGACTATCTGCTGTGTTCGAGTACAAAGTGGCATGGGGCTGGTGCCAACTGGAACGAACCCCAACTGCTAGTTGGACAGGTTTCCTATGTTCCTGTTCCTGCTGGCCTAGGCCCCTCTGGGTTGTTTTGGAACAGATGTGTTCCATTCACCAGTGATCCCAAGATCATGGGTGTACTAGGGCGCCTGTGTAAGCCCATCTTTCAGTGTTACTCTCTCTGCACTTGATTAACTTTATTCCTAAGTGAATATTATGACTTCCACTAAGTAAAAAAAATATAACCATCCATTTGATTCATACTCATGGTTAATTTCTTTACTGGAGACTTATCAAGACTCCTCTGATGTTTCTTTACATCAATTTATATAATACTACATATAGTTAAAAAATTACATGTAGAGCAATGAATCACCTTTACCTCTTAAAGTTGACTAACATATTTTATGTAATTCAATGATTTGAATCTTGTATAGTATTTTTTTTTAAAGTAATGGGTGGGCTTCATGGAGCATTTTCAGACATACCTTATTATTTGTCTTTCTTCCTCACTGCCCCCTCTGTCTTCTTTACTATTCCCCCCCCCCACAGGCCCCCTCCATTACCCTTTGTCCCCCTCCTTTAAGACTTCTTCCTTTTCTATGCTTCCTTGTTTAGTTTCTATCTGAGCACACATACACAAAAGTAAATCTAGATTTCATAGGTGAGGAAAATGTGTGGTATTTGCTATGTTGTGTGGGATGATTTGGAACTCACTACATAGTCCAAAATGACCTTAAACTTCTCATCTTTGAGGTTCAGTCTTTCTGATGCTGGTATTGTAGGCTTGTGCCACTACTAATACAACTGCTATTGGTAATTCTGGTTTTTTTTTTTTTTTTTGGATTGTTTTCAGTTATATAAAAATTGGAGATTAAAATTACATCAATTTCCATAGATTATTAAAAAAATCATAGCCCAAACTTTCCAGACAAGATAGAATTAGTTTACCATCTGGCTTATTAAAAATAAAATAATACACATACTGAATTCTAGGGAAGGAAAAAATTTTCAGTCATATAGACACTACTTCTCTTTTCAGTCCATGGTTCTAAATAGTTTATTGTCATGGTGGAAAGTGGATGTATAAAATCATACCCTGATTATATCCTGAGATTAAATACCTTTTGTGGGAAGGAATGTTGTAGAAGGGACACTTTTGGTAATGCCCTCTGAACCTCTAGGTACCTCATTAGCATGGAGAACTCTGGTTTGAGCCTACTTGACTATGGTCATGTCTCTTTTCCTATTGTCTTGGTCTGAGATGTTAGGGATGCCTAATCTATGTGTTGAAGGGCTTGGGGTGTTGCCCTTATGTGACTGATGGCCATAAATCTATGTGGGGTGTGTGTGGCTATGTGACAGAGGCCTGGTGCTGGGAGCAGGTGAAGCTCCTACTTTCCCTTCAGGGTCTCCAGGGCTTCAAGCCTTTGTTTCAACCTTACCAGGCTTTCTGTCACGGTCTACGGCTCTACATCACATGACTGGTATTATTTCATGACTATGGGAGTTGGGGCAAAAGATAAGAAGACTAGAACTCTGAACAAAAATGATCCTGTTGAAATAAAACACCGACTTTTATACAGGAGTCACTGGACCATAGAATGATGCCCAAGAATTATTTTTTTATTTAGAACTAATCTGGAGGCTATTTTTATGAAAGACTTTCCCTTTCCTTCCCTTCACTTCCCTTCTCCCTCTTCTCCTCTTCCCTTCCCTCCGCTCCCCTCATTTCCCTTCCCTTCTGTTTTTTTTCTCCCTTATGTTGGGGTTAAACTCAAAGCTCAGACTTATCTTTAATGTTAAGGGAGAAGTTATCAAATTAGACTAGAGAACAAAGACATCAAATTTCTAGCTTTTAAAATCTAAAGTCTTGATAGAGGAACACAGAACAGAGTTTTAGAACGATTTGGGCATAAGGCTGGGTTTTCTTTATGGTTTCATCAGGTTAATCACCAAGATCTTCTGTGTTGGTAGGAGAAGGGATATTTATTAGGACTATGACCCCTTTCTGTCTGACTGAACTGCTAAGATTCCTAGGGGCACAGGGTTTTGCAACCTTAGCATTTCTTCCCTGGGACTCTAGAGACAAAGTGGTTGGCTAAGCGAGCAAGAACATTGGTGCTGGCTGGTTTGTACTGAGCCTTGCAGTCAGGATGGTCTCCCACCCCCACCCCTAAATCATCCTGTCCTATCCCCCTTCTCACTGCTTCTATGAGGTTGTTCCCACTCCCGCCTCCCCGCCCAGGCATTCCCTTACACTGGGGCATCAGAAACTATGTTTTTGTACAATCAGGAGTGTGTATTTGTTACACAGGAAAATGGTGAGAGGAATTTAGCCTTTTACCACCACAAGACTAGTTAGGCAAGCATCGTCTTAGATGAGAAGCCCCAAATAGTCACAAGGTTGTACGGGGGAGCCAAAGGGAACAGAATAAATCTGGCTTTGTTGATACAGCTTTCTGTAAAGAGAAAAAAAATAGCATTAAGTACTTTCTATATCTATAAGAGAGCCTTCATTAAGAAATTCTTAACTTTTCTTTTTTGAGATTTTTCCCACAATGGGAAAATGTATAGAAACTTTGAACATCAGTTCAAAGTGGGGTGTCTTCAGTAACTCCACCCTACGACTCAGGGAGCTATGAGGAAGAGGATGTGGAAGGATTGTAAGAAACAGAGGTGATAGATGGCAATTTATTTATTTATTTATTTATTTATTTATTGCATATGAATTTTTGGCCTGGATGTTTGCCTGTATTACATGTGATGTTACCATGTGCATGTAGTACCTATGGAGATCAGAGAAGAGCATGGATCTCTTGGGACTGAAATTATAGTAAACTACCATGTGGGTGCTGGGAATTGAATCCTATCCTCTGGAAGAGCACCCAGTATTCTTTACTGCCTGAGCCATTGTTGCAGTGCTGATTAGGATAGTCTTTACCATCTTACAGGACCTATTCCTGATTTTTTTGCCTCACTGCATATTCTGTCTCAGGGGCCTTTCCTTGTACAATACAGAGTACTTGGGAAACAAGCTATTTTTTTAATAATTTTTATGCCAGGAAGCACACAAAAATTTTACAGTATATTACTTCATCCTCATGATAAACCCATAATGATCACCACTATTTTCATTTACAAGAAGAGGGACCAGGTTTTGATTGTATGTCCATATGACATACTATTCAATGTCCATTTCTACCAGTTATTATTCCACAGCCAAAGTTAAGACATTTGTGCCACATGAACCCACACAAATACCACATCAATGTCTCCTCATTCAGTCTTTTCCTAAGCAGCCTGAAAAATGTATGGTAATCTTCTATTACAATCCAGAGTGTTGGTTATGGAAAGAAACATAGTTGCACGAGGATGAGGCAACCATTGGCTGGATTAAGATATTCACCAATTAGTCAGATCTCCATGGAGAATTCTTCATTGCTCATTCTCTTGTATACTGTTGAAACAAACCCCTTCACCACAAAACATACTGCTAAGACCACGGATGACAGGAGGACTAAATGTTTGAACAGCACTAAGGCCACACTATTGCGCCTGGTGGGTGCTCTCAGGAGATGAGCCCTTGGTGGAGCAGGAGCATAAATGCAGTCACTTTTCTTATCTTTATCCTCAGCCATTCAGTTCCATATGATGATGGAGATGGGTTTGGCCTATGGGAGACTCAACAGATTATCTAGGGAGAAATGCCTAGCGTTGGATTGTGTGCAGCTATTCTGTCATAAAGTTCTTAGTATTAAGCTGTATTTCAAAAGTCCAAACTTTCCTTATGTACAGTTACAAGGTATAAGCAGAACTTATGCATTATAATAGTGGAACGAGGTCAAAATTTCCCCCAACATTCCTCCTACCATGGGGTTTGAGTGTTATAGTCCTTTATCATCTCCTATGCCTGAGAGCCTAAAATCTAAAACAGATTTCCAGCTCTGAGAAGTTAAATGCGTATTTTCTACAAGTGTCTTTTCATGTAAAAGCCAGTATATAAAACTACTTTTAGTGCTAAAATTATATATATAACTCCCTATCTTTTCTCAGTAACTTGATTCAAATTTGGCACTGTAATCAAAGACCTTGGTAGAATAGGAGAATAGCTGCCCTTTGCTGAGACAATGGATAAAGATTAATAAATGTTATCAAGCCAATCTTAATATTAGGGATAGATTAATGAAATCAAATTTGGGTCTCGTCAGGGGTCTACATAAATATTGGAGACTACATAAATATTGTGCTATTCCAAGTTTCTCATTTATTTTATTTTTAAATATACAATGAACAGAACATTCTAGTTCTGGTGTCACCATTTGTTTTCTTGAATATATTTTTCCAAAATATAAAAATGATATCTTTTAACCTAAGATCACCTATTTTGGCCTTTAAAAAAACTCATCATAATTCAGAAACTCGAATCCAAATGACTTAGAATTTGAAAGAAACTTAGAACAAAAATAGACATAACCATGATCCTGAAGCACTAGAATCAGGAGTGACTGCCTTTTCAAATGCATTACTAAAATTTTTATGTGTTTGGAACAAATTTCCCTATGTATGGAACTTTGCAATAAGTAAGCACTATAGCAAAAAGGTTAAGTCATATAGCAAAAAGTAGCAAGAAAAGTTCCCCAAAAATGACATGGAAGATTTCCAAGGTTTGTCCACCACAAGGTCTCCATTTATTCTCTTCACCTTTGACCTTTTATTACACATCCCCCTTGATGTCAATCCCATGGTTACCTCCTTTCCTTTACCACTTGTTATCTCAGTGAAGCTGCTGCCCCTCATATGTGTTTTTTTAATATTTTTTTTATTACATATTTTCCTCAATTACATTTCCAATGCTATCCAAAAAGTCCCCCATACGCCCCCCCCCACTTATTTTAGGGCTTCTGAAACAGAATCTATGCCTTTCCTGTCTCTTCTGTATTCTTCATTTGGCTCTAGGAGATGTGATATATTCCATGTCTATCTTGTCTGTTTAAATGGAGGAATGGCTTGGTTTAAAGACTTTAACTCCTATTGATGGTAAAATCTCATTTTAAGAGAGTTTAAATTGCTCATTTTGTGTTGCTTCCATTGTCAATAAATATCATTTGAATAGGAGTAATTCAGGAGAATTTAATACGTTTACCTAAGTAACAGATGTCTGAAAGTTTCCAACAAAACTTGCTGAATTATGTTTAAGAAGGTATTGGAATAGAATTCTACCATTTAGAGTTGATTGACTACCCTTGTCATAGACAAACTGGGAATCTGATGACACCAAAGTAAAGGATAGAAAGGATCTCAGGTTTTATGGGTTTATGCTTATTGCACTTAACTGCATAAATTAAATAGACCAAGGTGGGGTACAGTACAGGAGATTATGATCATATTTCCCTTTTCCACTTCAGGATCTTAGATTCACACTGACAGAAAATGCATGCTGGAACAGAATAGATGTTAGGGCTGCTTTTAAGCTCTTATCCTCACAGTTTAAGTAGGATCTGGAAGTATCATGGGCTTCCTTCCTATCGACATAGAATATTTACATGTCCTTGTGTTGAGTTCCAGACTTAATAATATGCAAAAGCCTCTCTCGGATCTGCTTGGTGCGCACAGCATAGACGACTGGGTTGAGGATGGGTGGGATGAGGAGGTAAAAGTTGGCCAAAAGAATATGGATATGCGAAGGCACATTGTGGCCGAAACGATGGGTGAGAGATGAAACAGCAATAGGAATGTAGAAGACAAGGATGGCACAGATGTGAGAACCACATGTTCCTAAAGTTTTAAACCTGGCGTCAGAGGTGGACAATCCCAACACAGCTCTGAAAATCATTATATAAGATGCAGTTATAGCTATGGAGTCTAGGATTAACACCAGAAAACCAATTCCCATTCCATACAGATTATTGACTCTTGTGTCACCACATGCCAAAGTGACCACAGCCATGTGCTCGCAGTAAGAGTGGGCAATGATTTGGGTTCGAAAAAAGGGCAGCCTTAGTCGAATTAGGAGTGGAAGAGGTCCAATGTAGAATACTCCTCGGAGAAGTGCAGCCAGCCCCAAGCGTCCCACCACTGCATGGGTAAGTACTGATGTATGGTGTAGTGGGTCACAGATGGCCACATAGCGGTCGAAAGCCATGGCAAGAAAGATGCCCGACTCAACAGTAGCAAAGCAGTGGACAAAGAACATCTGAACTAAGCAGGCGTCTAGACCAATGCTGCAGGCACCAAACCAGAAGATGGCCAATAGTTTGGGCATTGTAGAAGTTGACAGGACCAAGTCAATAACAGCCAACATACACAGGAAGAAATACATAGGCTGGTGCAGGCTGCGCTCTGTCTTAACCACTGCCAGGATGGTGATGTTCCCAACCACAGCCACCAGGTACATGGAGCCAAAGGGGATGGAGAGCCACATGTGCAGGGACTCCAATCCTGGGATGCCAGTGAGCCAGAAAGAGCTGGGTACGGAGCAGGCATTATTAGAAACGAACATGCTTGGGGGCATGGGATACACAGAGGTGCTCTCAATGCCAGGTTTCTACTCCTGTGAGAGATGATGCCCATGACAGCTCCAGAATAGATCCTCATCTTTGTTCTTGATAACTTGTGGCACCTACAACAAAGAATTTAGAAAGTCAACTTGAAAGGTCACTTAATGTTACTTTATAAGAATTATCTATGATGACACCATTGATAAACACAGAAACAGGCATGCTCATGGTTCCTACAGTTGACTTTTAAAAATATGTTGTAGGAATACCCAATATTATGCATCTCCTTGACTAAGGAAGTTTATTTTGAGGTAATTCTTCTTAAAAACAGCAACAACAACAACAACAACAACACAACAAAAAGGAAATGCAGAAATGGTTTCCAGGTAATAATTAAATGTAAATAATAAATGATGTGTTTAGCACATAGCTCTCAACCAGGCACAGAATTACAGAGTTGTAATCCTAGAATTCCTGTAGTGAGCCGGCTTTCTGACTCTCACTATGTACAATGAGACACATGCACCTGAATACACACACACACACACACAAACACACACACATACATACCACACACACACACACACACACACACACACACACACACACACACACACACACACACACACACACACACACACACACACACACATACACGACATGGGACCTAATCTCATACAGAAGAAGATCTCACATTATTTCCGGTTGCTGGATTTTATGGTTAAACAGAGTAAAGAACAGGTACAATTTCTTGAGAGTGGTTACTCTAGGGAAAGGCTACTGCTAGTATTTTTTCCTGGCAAGTATTGGGTACCACTTGTGATTTGACTGAAGAGGTCCATTTTTTTCTTAGAGTAAATTTCCTTAAGGTTTTGTACCATCTACTACTGGGGAGTCGTGAGAATGGAGTGAACTAAAGGGATAACGGACATACTCCTTGCACCAGAGTCCTTGTCTCTTGGGCATCAAAGCACCAGATTATACAGGTCTTGTCTGCTTTTTGACTTTCAGATGTATCTGCTAAAGGTCCTTATTTACCTCCTCATTGTTCAGTCTGAGAGCTCAGAACCGCATTGATGCCCTTCCCCGTCTCAGGCTTGCCCTCCTGCTCCTTCTCCTCAGATACCTGTTAGTGAATTTTCACCACACCCGTGTGTGCATGGTGACTTTTTTCACACAGCTGCTCTCTCTGGGAAGTTTCTTCATTGCTTTTATTTCCACCTAGGGATATTTTCCCACCCTTTAAGGCTAGTTTCAGTTTACCCTTTCCAAAGCCCTCTGTGACATCTTTAATCTATACCATAGTGTATGTGTTTGCATTGGACCCTTACAAACTCCCAAATTGTCTCAAAAACCCCACATTCATTTTAGATTTTGTGGAAAATAGGACTAGCCATTTCTTTTCTACACCAAGCAGGACTAAGTCCCTAGGTAGCCTGTGAGGCCACCGCCTCAGGCTTTGATACACAGTTCATTTTAAGGGCTCCCTTGTTACTCAGTGGCTAGACCTTGGGCAGATGTGGGGTAGAATCTTACATTCATGTTTGTGAATCTTAAAATAGCTTGCAATTTTTTTTATATTAAATCTTTGACTTGAATATTTGAATGTGTAAATGAGTATTGACAGTAAAGTTGCTTCCTCGGGGGGTCATATAAATATACAATTGCCTTAGATCAACCAGTTAGTAAAGGGAAGGCAGGTCTAGGAGGCTGCTCAGGGCGCTAAATTACTAACATGTCAGATTGTCATCCCAGACCTTTATTGTACTCAGCAATTTATTTGAAGCCTCCTTTTCCACACGTAAAACAGGAAAAGTTTTTACTGCAAATGAAAAGTGTATGGGAAGAAGACAGGGTCTTTGATATGATAGCAGATGCCTCCCCCTGAAACTCAATATGAGTAGCAGACTGTGAACTACGCACATTTAACAAATAGGGAATATTTCTCTGTGTGTGTTACATCTCAGAGGATGCTTTGAAAGTGCAGGAATAGGTTAGATGGACCAAGATTTAAGGCAGTGCTTAGTCAATAACAGAATTTTAAAACTGGGAAATGGTTGCTGTGTACTTTGAATGAATAATGTATCAAAGCAAAGAGCAGCTCATTTACTCAATTTCAGGGAACATCAGAATAGTGACTACTTGTCACCAAAGACTCTGAGTCCAGGGATGGTCCTGGCTGTAGCCTCTTTCTTTGATTTGTGTCTGACATAGTTCAGCCAATGAAGCTGTAACTGAGATTTAGGCTAGGACAGAGAGTGTTGGAAAAAAATACCCATGCTACGTTTCCATTTCACATTTACAGCTGTCATCATAAGCGTCAGTCTTAACTAGGTTGTGGCACCTTAATTACCTCACTTAATCTAGAGCATTGCATACCAATATTTTCTGCTTCTACAGAGGTCACATTTTTACCTGAACAGTGGTGAAAAGCCTGCAAGTCCAGGGAGAGATGGTCTGATGGTCTGAGGCTTCTGAGAGAGGTGCTGCTGACATAAGAGGCCATTAGAAACAAGACCAACTTAGGTTCGTTTCCTAACTCTATTTTTGCTGTTGTACAAATTTAGGCAATTTGTGTTTGTTTGTTATTTTGTTTTCTGGTCTGTGATATGGGAGAGCCTGAGCATTTCTTCATGTGTTTATCATTTCTATCAGGGTTAGGATTCCAAGCTGCTGAGGTGCTGTATTCACCTCATCCACTGATGCCTCTATGCTCCCTTCCACTGAACAATTGGGGCTGCATCTCCAGGACAGTAGCGAGTCTAGAACCTTCTTTGCCAACTAAATGGCTATAATCTCTCTCTCTCTCTCTCTCTCTCTCTCTCTCTCTCTCTCTCTCTCTCTCTCTCTCTCTCTCTCTCTCTCCCTCACACTCTCCTTCGCTTCCCCTCTTCTTTCAGTTTTTAATGAATTGGCATATCCTATCCTTCTTGCTTTCATGTAGTTAGAAATGTAAGAGTCTTATTTTGAAAGCTAGCTTCATTAGCATGAATATTATTGATAGAAAAGACGATGATTCTGTTGGGATCAGTTCAGGGTAAAGAGATGCCTGATCCTGGAATCTAAGACAAGATCCTTAAATGGGCTGCAGGAGTCCAGTTTTTTTCTCTGCTGTTTCTAAATACTAGGCAACCCTGTCTTCTATTTTTCTTTTTCTTTAACTCAACCAAGGAAATATTATATCAGCTCCCTGATGCTTCTGACTAATCCTACGAGGAAGAGGACAGTTTCTGGCTCTGGAAGACTGCTTCCCATGGTTTTTCTCCCAATCACCATGAAATGTGCTTACCCATGGAGCATGCCCACACAGCTGTAGACTCTGTTATGGTGGTTAGCTCTTATCTGATGCTTGAAAAAAATGTACTTGGAAGCCAGGGGAAGGCCATGCCCCTGATCATTTTCTATCGTCTCCTTTATGTAGGGTCTGAAAATAGCTGGTTATTTCCCAAGGCTGCACAGAGGAACTTGCATGCTTCCCTCTGGATTTGAATCCCTCTTAACAGACTTCACTTCCTGTCCACTCTAGCTCCAAGGACTGAAAATGAGGCTTGTTCTTACTCTCTGGTGAGCTTTTAGCTGGTGGTGGATTTGACTGCCTTCCCTTGGGCCTGGGGTACTCACAGACTCTAAGGGTCATACCTCATGAGAGAATTCACAAGAAAGGGGTAGGGGAAACTACTAGACCTTCATGTAACTCATGTCGTTTCTTGTAGTCACCACTTCTATGAAAAAAATTAGTCATTGTTGGAGAAATAGCTCAGTGGGTAAAGTTCTTGCTTTACAAACATAAGGAGCTGAGTTTGAGTGCCATAATCTTTTTAAAAGAGCTGGGGGTGGTAGTGCATGCCTGTAATCCTAGCACTGGGGCAGGGGACAGGCACATGGCTTCCTGGGCCTTGCTGGCCAGGTAGTTTTGTCTACTTGGGTGTACTTGGGCTAGGGAGAAACACTGTCTCAGAAAACAAAGTGAATGACACATAAGGAATGACACCAAAGGTTTATCTTGAGTCTACACAGAGAGACAGAGAGGCAGACAGGTGTACAAGTGTATGCATACATACATGTACACACACACACACACACACACACACACACACACACACACACTTAAAAGCCTTAATGTAACATCTGGCCTATCCAAGAAGAAAACAACTTAAATTTTAATGTTAATCTCTTATAAAGTTCTAATTTTTCCAATTCAGTTTTGTTAAACCCACACATTTACAAAGTGGAAATGCTCACATGAAGTTACTTCATTTCACTCTTCCAGGGTAGTGAGAAGGCTAATTTCAGTTTTTTCCAACCAAAGTGGCACAGACATATTTCTTTAAATTTATGTCCGAGCATATCCAAGTCTATCCAAGGTTAGACTTCTATCACAGAAACTGATGATTTTGCAAAGGGTCATGATGTAAGGGGAAGTGCTGATACTAAGGTCTAGTTCCCTAATTGGTTCTTGATTTGTTATTAAAGAAGGCTGGGAGCCAATTGCTGGGTGGATGGTATAAGTGGGACTTCCAGGTCTGAGGAAGAAGAGCTGCAGGGAAAGAGAGAAGAGCTATTTCTGCTATGCTTGGGAACAAGAAGAGAGCAGCAGTCAGGTAAGATATCAGGGCAGCCAGGGCCTGCAGCACTGCTGTAGGCAGGTTTCTAGAGATATTTGGCAGGGTCTGATTGGAATGGCCACTGAGTTTAGGGTGCATGGAGAGATGGGGATGGTGGTTTGGCAAAGGCACACGTTTTCAGGTGGGAGGTATCCGTGTCCAGCAATTGTGCCATGAAAAGCAAGCTGTAAAGTGACAAGCTGAGTGTGTGTCCCCTTTCCTCAGATTCAAAGGCCTTGGGTGGAGCTGGCAACGCAACTCCTCCAGGAGCAAGGATCTCAGGAGTGGACTGGTGAAGCAGTCAACTCCCAGAGCATAGAGTTGGTAGGAAAGAGAAGCTGTATCAGCGCTAGCAGCACCGATTCTGGAGCTGAGCCAAGAGGAACAGGAGGGGCTAGTAGCACAGTCACGGTCAAAGGAAAAGAGTGTTTATAAAACTACACACAGCTTCATGCACTCTGTGTTGGCTTCCTCCCTAAGGAATTTCTTCAGCCTATGTGCAATGGCATCAAGTAAACTCAGCTGAGAAATGTCCCTGAAGCAAAATATACCTTTTATAGATAAGAAAAGGACATCATTTTGCTTTTATTTTTATGTAATAAAAACATTTCTATAATTGAAAGGAATTTGTGATCAATATAATTGTTTTGAGATATTGTTTTGCTTTTATTTTTATTGAATTTAAAAACACTTAAGTATTTGAAAAGAATTTTCAGCAAATATTCTTGTTTTTGAAAATTAATTTTTCTCTTTTCTTGGTATTTTTATTTGTGATAGTGGGAAGGATGATTTCAGAAAATATTGAAAAGATCATTCTCTATGGGATACAGCATGTGTTCAAGAAGTGAGCCTTACAATCTCTTTCCAGTTTTAATCTGGAGACTGAACCAGGACCTTGTGCCTGGCAAGCATGCTTTCTATCACTAAGTTACACTCCAGTCCTGTAAGGTTACAGATGGATACAGCAGGGGAGGTTCCAAAGGTCAGGGGTAGCTTAGAGGGCTCTAAGGAAATAGGAGGATGGAGAACTCACAAAAGTAGTGAAATTCCAAAGATGGAATGCCATCCTTGGAATCCCAAGGAAAAGGAGGAAATGCCAAGGGTGAGATGAAGAGAAAGAAAAATTAAGGCTTCGAGATATCAAGTACTAGAAGTGTCAGTATGCTTGATGTCACCCTATGCCATACTTAGCCATTCATGTGGCAGACCACTTCTTTCATGGGAATTAACAGGGAACCAGCTTTGAATGATCCCAGAGCCTAAATATTGAGTCCTTTGCCCAAGAGAGGAAGATTATAGAAAAAATTTAAAAGTAGTGAATGCCAACCCATTGAGATGCCCATTGTTTGTAAAGATCCTAGATCTGGAACAAGCAGGCTTCATCCCAGGGATGCAAGGTTGATACAATATATGAAAATCCATTAATGTAATCTACTACATAAACAAACTCAAAGAAGAAAATCACATGATCATTTCATTAGATGCTGAAAAAGCATTTGACAAAATATAACATCCCTTCATGTTAAAAGTATTGGAGAGATCAGGAATTCAAGGCCCATACCTAAACATAATAAATGTAATATACAGCAAACCAACAGTCAACATCAAATTAAATGGAGAGATACTTGAAGCAATCCCACTAAAATCAGGGACAAGACAAGGAGGCCCACTCTCTCCATATCTATTCAACATAGTACTCGAAGTTCTAGCGAGAGCAATAAGACAACAAAAGATCAATGGAATAGAAATTGGCAAAGAAGTCAAGGTATCACTATTTGCAGATGATATGATAATATACATAAGCAACCCCAAAAATTCTACCAGAGAACTTCTACAGCTGATAAACAACTCCAGCAAAGTAGCTGGATATAAAATTAACTCAAATAAATGAGTAGTCTTACTTTATACAAATGATAAACAGGCTGAGAAATAAATTAGGGAAATAATCCTTTCACAATAGTCACAAATAGTACAAAATTTCTTGGGGTAACTCTAACCAAAAAAATGAAACATCTGTATGACAATAACTTCAAGTTTCCCAAGAAAGAAATCAAAGAAGACCTCGGAAAATGAAGATATCTATGAAGATATCTCCTATGCTCATGGATTGACAGAATTAGCATAGTAAAAATGGCCATCCTACCAAAAGCTATCTACAGATTCAATGCAATCTCCATCAAAATTCCAACTCAATTCTTCACAGAGATAGAAAGAGCAATTCTCAAATCCATCTGGAAAAACAAAAAACCCAGAATAGTAAAAACAATTCTTAACAATAAAAGAACTTCTGGGTGAATCATTATCCCTGACCTCAAGCAATACTACAGAGCAATAGTGATAAAAACTGCTTGGTATTGGTACAAAGACAGACAAGTTGATCAATGGAATAGAATTGAAGACTCACAAATAGAACTACACACTTATGCACACTTGATCTTTGACAAAGAAGCCAAAATTATACAATGGAAAAAAATATAGCATCTTCAATAAATGGTACTGGTCTAACTGGCAGTTTCCATGCAGAAAAATGAAAATAGATCCATATTTGTCATCCTACACTGAGCTCAAGTCCAAGTGGATCAAGGAACTCCACATAAAACCAGACACACTAAGTGTAACAGAAGATAAAGTGGGAAAGAGCCTCAAACTCATTGGCCCCGAGGGTGGGGGATATTTCCTAAACAGAACTCCAATGGCTCAGGCTATAAGATCAAGAATTGACATATAGGACCTCATGAAACTGAATAGCTTCTGTAAGGCAAAGTCATAGTCAGTAGACAAATAGGTGTCCTACAGATTGGGAAAAAAAACCCTTCACTAACCATCCCCTCCCCCATCTGATAGAAGGCTAATATCCAAAATATATAAAAAACTCAAGAAGCTAACTCCCCAAAAGCCAAACAATCCAATAAAAAAATGGGATATAGAACTAAACAGATAATGCACAGCAGAGGAATCTCAAATGTCCAAGAAACACTTTAAGAAATGTTTAACTAATCTGGACTCCCGAGATCTCCCAGACACTGAGACATCAACCAGGCAGCATAGACTAGCTGACATGAAGCCCCTGACACATATTCAGCAGAGGACTGTCTGGTGTGGCCTCAGTGAGAGAAGATGCACCTAACCATTGAGAGACTTGAGGCCCCAGGGTGTGGAGAGGTCTGGTGGGGTGAGGATTAGAACATCTTCTTGGAGACAGGGTTGAGGGAGGTAGTATGGGATGAGGAACGGTCAGAGGGCAGATCATGATGGGAATAATGACAGGACTGAAAAAACAGGTTAAATATAACAACAACAACAACAACAATAATAATAATGGTAGTAATAATATCACTATATAGGTGACAAATAAAAACATTTAATGATGTCACATTACTCTTTTTAAAAAAGTGCCCACACATCATTTAATCATTAAATGCATTTTTGTATCTTCTCATTTTTATGTCTTTGAAAATCTTATGTAATGTATTTTGACTGTAGACACCTTACCTCATTATTCCTGCCTTCCTTGACCACTCAACTTTGTGTCTTATTTTAAAACAAACAAAAAACCAACCAAACAAACAACAGACAATCAAGTAAAGTTTGTTCTGCCCATTTTTCTTGGATTTGTGGCCTTCATTGGATGGTGGCTTATCGCAGGAAGAGCTCTGCCTTTAAGGACAGAGACTTTGTCTCTCAACAGTTGTCAACTGCTAACAGCTCCTGAGCTAGGGGAGGGATTTTGTGTTTACTTCCCTTTCCACACTGTGATTTTATGTGGCTCAACTTGCACAGGCCTTGTGCTGCTGTGAACTCCTAGGGGCAACTGCCCTGCTATGTGCAGAAAACGCTTATTAGAGCACCCAGTTGTTCCTGTTATCATCTTGTTTTCAGGTTTGGCGCCCTCTACTGGAAAGGGTTAGAATGATGGATTTGCTTCTGATTCCTAGGCTGAATGTAGGCAAATTATATATAATATATGTAATTTATATATATACTTAAGACCACTTTGTGGGGGAACCGTGATACCTTTAACATAGTTCTTCACATATGATGCACACCTTTCTCTGTTAATTGGGAAGATGAAAAAGTTTTGAGTTAGTACATGCCAATTATTATTGTCTTAAAAACGTCTTGAATACAATGCAAAATTATTTAGTTATAAAAGGCTCTTCTGATGAACTAACTTTACTAATGGTAGAGTTCATGTGTCTGAGGTCAGAATGACGAACCAAGACTCAGAAGCTACATAAGAACTTGTGTGGAGTAATGTTCCCATTTCTTTACTTGGCTGAATATATCCATGCATAGAGACTCAAGAAAGAACACATATACTTGGGCAATTTTATGCAGAGTGTGAAGTTTGAGGTTGGAGTGAAGCAGGTTGCAAGCTTCCCACCTTCTTTTGGGGGCTCTGTAGCTGCAGGGTGCCATGGAGAGTGGAGGAGACTGAGTCCTCTCTGTAATGACTTTATTGCATCATCCTCTTTCCTAACTTACTGGATTCTGATCTGATGGAGGAAGCCAGTGTCTGCTGGGATCTCGAGAGCTAACAGCTCCTAAAGAATCTTGTTGATGGGGATAATGCTATTTAAGTATTTCACTAACTTATGTACAAGAACCTAAGTGACAAAACTATACAGGATGTAGATATTCCAATTTCTTCTTGAAGACAGAGTTGGAACTGTTTGAGGTCACACAGATCCAAACATCTGGAGCTTTGGAGACTTTTTTCCCATGCTTTACAACATGATGCCTCATAACCCATAAGCAGCCCGCTGCTTCCTCAGGTCGGCTATGCTCTTTTGTGACGAATGGCACGTTTTGTAGTCTTAGTGCACATAAGTGAGCGTGGAGTGGAGTAGCTCCTTTATGATTATTCATGATCCTTCCTATTTAATGTAAACTAGACATGGGAAAAAAGGTCTCTGTCTATTTTTTGTGGTATTGTCTTTTGATATACCTTAGTGTTAATTCAGGATTCTACCACCCCCCCCCCCAATACTGTAAAGGGATAAAACTTAGGTTTTACAGTCTTCATAAATATGGACCTCCAATCGCTTCTGAGTCCAAGAAGACTCACCTATACTTTGGGAAGACTTTTTGATTTCTGCATATTGTCCCCAGAATATATCTGCCAGCTTCAGGGAGGCCAGGACAGGGGGACAAAAACAGGTCTTCTATTTAAGAAATTATGACTTAGAAGGTCTGACCTTCCCTTGCTCACTTTGGAGCAGCCATGGCACACTGAGGTGCCTGTGATTACAGGCAGATTCCCTGTCCATCCTCTTGGGACAGATGTGGGTGTTATCCTTCTGCACTGGACCCTAAGACACTCTACCACTCTCTGGTGGAATTCCCGAGACTCTTGCACAGAGTGTTTATAAGTTCAATGTCTCTGAAGCAGGTGTAGAGTTCTGGGCTCTTTTGACATGATCCAGTCTTGGAAAAGCATCTTCTGAAGAGGAAACAAGAAAAAGAACAGGGACCACTAGGAAGACTTCTAGCTGACGAGGATGAGGATAACTGGGATTCCTGAGCATCCAACTCTACATCATGCCCCTATTAAAAAGGTAGGGGCACCCATAGACTGCACATAAGGTGCTTAGAAATCTTTTTATCACACCAATGCAAACACAATTCTTAACTTTTAAACATCTTTAAAGTGTTTTAAGTAGACATAGCACACTATTCTCATGCAACCAAGCTATGCACTGTGCTACTGAGGAGTTTATAGTAGAGAATGAGACAGAAAAAAAAAAAAAACCTGTTGGCCTTCTGGCACTTGCATTGTATTTGGAGAAACATTCACATCAGCAAATCAGAGAATTTTGCATTGCAGAAGACACTTAAGGGTTAAAGCAGACTTTCCTAAGGTGATAATTAGGCCACAGCGGGGAGGATTGCAAAAAGATAGGACTGTCTCAATGCCAGGAAACAGCATGAGTAATCTTCAGAGGTAAAAGAACATGAAGAGTTGACAAATATCCACTCACATTGGAAGGCAGTAGGCAAAGTGGTGAGGAACAGCAAGACCAGGGCTGGTGATGGGGATGTATCTGGATAGGGGTCTCAGGCAGGAGACTGTCTTAATGTGAATACTCACCTCTTACCATCTCTTTGAGGCACTTTTGCAGTCTCCTTGCATGTTTAGGGTACACAGCTTGCTTCTGACCAGGGGGCATAAGGAGATATTTAGTGCTAGGATCCTAGAGAGAAGGTTGGCTCCATCTACTCTAATGTAGTTCTCCAGTCCCGAGTAACCTTTTCACTGTCGCGAGTGTTTAGAGATGGCCTGAAGAGATGAAATGGAGGTGGAATATCCAGCATGAAGAGGAAGAAAGAAGGCTGGGAAGGAAGGGTACTTCACCACTGGTCTCTTAAGTCACTGTGCAGAGTCAGGGAGGGCCATAGCTAGGGTGAGTCTGTCTCAGCTCTCTTACCCTATGGCCTGGGTATCCTCTATTTGCCCCACCAGGTCTCAGCACGGTGCATTTAGAAAGTGAACACTTGTGGAGATTCTCCTGTTTCTGGCTGGACCTTGTCAACATGAGGAACCAGCAGGAGATAGAAGAGTAATAAGGAAAACCAGAGACTTGCTCTCGAATTCTCTTCCTACCAGGCATGTTTTGATAATGTCCTTTACTTCTATACAAAGTCCCAGATCTTGAAAAGTGGCCCCTCCTGTGTTCTGCTAACTACACCTGGGTTATGTAACCATGCTCATGGTTCATCCTGATACTTCATGATCCCATCAATGCACCTCTGTAGAGGGTCCCTTCCTTGTCTCCATGAGTGCACTGGGTATTCTATTGTGGGTATCAGATAAGATCCTATCAGTACACAATCTTTACCAGTGTTGACAAGCAGACTGCTTCCTTAGTGGGACATTAGAAGATCATTCTAATATGATCCGAATATACCAAATGAATTCATATTTACCTCAGGGTGATTCATTTATTGATGTAAAATATCACTCATTAAGGATCATACTATCAGAGAATTCATCCATTCATTCAAACACATATTTTTTGTTTTGCTTGTTAAGTTTATTTTGATACTATAGTGTAACATGAAATTCCATGTGTATGAAATTTCATGATTTCTTCTAAATGTTGTGTAGCACTGTATATTCAATGATGTTTATTATATGGCCCAAGAATACTGTTTTTATTTTTCTTTCTAGGGAAAAATGTCTTGCTACATTTGGGGACACAAATGAGAATTATTTATATACACCAATGTCCACTTTTCATAATGTATGTTCAGTACCCAGCTCTTTGTGGCTCACCGGCATCCCAGGACTGGAGACCTTGCACATATGGCTCTCCATTCCCTTTGGCTCCATGTACCTGGTGGCTGTGGTGGGGAACATCACCATCCTAGCTGTGGTAAGGGTAGAGCGCAGCCTGCACCAGCCCATGTACTTCTTTCTGTGCATGCTGGCTGTCATTGACCTGGTTCTGTCTACTTCTACTATGCCCAAACTTCTGGCGATTTTCTGGTTTGGTGCTGGCCACATTGGCCTGGATGCCTGCTTATGCCAAATGTTTCTTATCCATTGCTTTGCTACTGTTGAGTCGGGCATCTTCCTTGCCATGGCTTTTGACCGCTATGTAGCCATCTGCAATCCATTGCGTCACAGCATGGTGCTCACTCAGACAGTGGTGGGTCGTTTGGGGCTGGCTGCCGTCCTCCGAGGAGTTCTTTACATTGGACCCCTACCACTTATGATCCGCCTGCGGTTGCCTCTTTACAAAACCCGAGTCATCTCCCATTCCTACTGTGAGCACATGGCTGTGGTTGCCTTGACCTGTGGTGACAGCAGAGTTAACAATGTCTATGGCTTGAGCATTGGTTTTCTGGTGTTGATCCTGGATTCAGCGGCCATTGCTGCCTCCTATGTGATGATTTTCAGGGCTGTGATGGGGCTGGCCACTCCCGAGGCTAGACTTAAAACTCTGGGGACATGTGGATCTCATATCTGTGCCATTCTGATTTTCTATGTTCCCATTGCTGTTTCTTCTCTCATTCACCGGTTTGGTCACCAGGTTCCTCCTCCAATCCACACTCTGCTGGCCAACTTCTATCTCCTCATTCCCCCTATTCTCAATCCCATTGTCTATGCTGTTCGTACCAAGCAGATCCGGGACAGGCTTCTTCAGATCCTAAAGACAGGAACCAAGATCAGATGACTGACGCTTCCTCTTCTCTCTCACATAAATTCATGGAGAAGGAGGCATTCAAACATAGACTGCTATTTCCCAGATGGGAACCCCAGTCTGAGTCGTTGGGTCCAACATTTATAGTTACAAAGGAACAGCGAGGAGGAGTGCACAATTCTGAACCTTCTAAAGGAGGAAGATATGTATGTTTTTATGACTGGAGGATGTTTGGATTATGAAGATGACTCAACAACAGCAATGTGATGAACAACAAATAAATAGCACTTTAAAAATCCCACATTTTCACACGATTCTTATCCTCTCAGATGTTATAAGGGTTTAGTGCTCCATTTTTATGTATAAAGAAATAGTAAAAATTGCTTTATAATCCATGTGCAAAATGACTTAAGCACTCTAGCTCAGTGTTTTGGCTGAAATTTATAACACACTTCAGGGTCACTACTAACCCTTTGTATTTAGTTTGTTTTTGAGACATCTTTTTATAATTATGTTTGAAAAGCTTGCTCATTTCAGTCATTGTAGCTACAAAAAAAAATCCTGAGTTATTTATTGGCAACTGAAGTGCTGCTAAAACAGATTTTAATAATATAACGTGGTATTTTAGAAGACTGGATTGTATAGCCAATAGGGTACATGGGTTGACAAAAGGTATTGTTTTAATAAGAAAGTGACTGTATTTGCCAATTGCCCTTGTGCTCTTTGCTATTTTGAATCACATGAGGCTCCAAGGAAGAGAGACCATCCCTCCCCACTCCATGAGTCCTGATCCATCTGTAGGATTCCTTTGCAATGGGGATCAGTTTAATATAAAGTTGCAATTTATAGACACATGGGTTGTACACATCTATGTTTTATTTGATCAGGACTTAGACTGGCTAGTGTTTTGTCAACGTGACACAAGCTAGAATCATTTAAGGGGAGGAAACCTTACTTGAGAAAATGTCTCTACTGTACTTACCTGTAAGCAAGCCTGTGGGACTTTTTTTTTTTTTTTTTTTTTTGATTACTGACTGATGTGGGAGAACCAGCCAATTGTGGGTAGTTGCCATCCCTGGGAAGGTGCTTTTGAGTTATATAAGGAAGCCAGCTAACAAGCAGCATCCCTCCATGACCCCTGTTTAGGCTTCTACCTCTAGGTTCATGCTCTAAAAATAAAGTAAAAAATTCTCTAAGTCAATCAAAGATCTCCAGTGGAGTGTCACTAGCTATATCAACAACACTCCAAGAAATGACATGTTTCTTTTGTGTGTATGCTTTGTTTTATTGTGGTGTCTTTGTTTTTTTTTTTGGTTGCTTTAACTTGTTTTGTTTTTTGTTTTATGATTTAGAGAGAGAGAATGAGAATGAAGTTGGGGGAGGGGAAATAACTGTATATAAATATTTTTAAAATAAAAAGAACATTTAAAATGTTTCATTTCGATTGAAATGGAAATTATGGGTCAGTTATTACAGCTCTAATGAGAGAAGAAATAAATGGGAGTTGAAGCTTATCAGAGTTACAACATTACATTCAAAGCACACCATCAGCACTGGGACAGAGTGACTTCAAAGGCTAAGGTACACTTGGATGCTTAAAGTGGATTATATATATGTATATATATATAATATATATACACACACATATATACATATATATACATATATATACATAATATATATACACACACACATATATATATATATATACATAAATAGTGAGCACTTATTCAAAATAATATAGTATCAAATTAAGCAATAAGCAGTTAAGCCCCCATATTACATCTAGGACAGAAAAACATCAAAGTGTACATCGGCACACACAGTAGAGTGGAAATCTGTTCCGTGTTGATATTTGCTTTTGCTGTTTTATGAGTTGGTAGAATAAATTACTCACTGAAGGACTTCTTGGGTAAGGCACTAATTACTGACATTGCAAAGAACAGTCTTGGTGGCTTGTTTTTAAAATGACAGAGTGTTCCTTAAAAGGTTTGGTCCTGGTTCACTATAAGCAGGTCACTACAGTCAGATGATAAGCCATTTGCAGGGCATGTGTGTGTGTGAGTGTGTGTGTGTGTGTGTGTGTATGTATGTTGGAGGGTGAGGGTATGGGCACATGTAAAATGATAATAAGCCTTCAAGAACTTAACCCTGCATGCCATGTCTTTTTGATACTCCATCTTAAAGAATAATGCTAAAGATTATGGATGGTAATCATGGTTAGACAACATCTTAATCTGTGCAAACAAACAGTTGTCTCATTGTCCACATGAGTTGTTTCACCAGGACTCCCTCTCCTATGGTTCTCCTTCTCTGGAAGATGAGGTAACCTTCCCATTCCATTGTCTTCAAATAGAAGTGTGGGCCAATACTCATAGTCCACAAAGAAGGGAAATTACGAAAGTGAAAACAAGCCCAACAGACTAGATTCTTGTCCAATAGACTCAACACCAGAATAAACCCCTGATGCTTGCAGCAGTGATTTTTAAAAAGGAGTGGGTTACAACAGTGCTTCTCAAATGTTGATGTGTATGCAAAATCACTTGGGAGGTCTTGTTAAAGTATGCTGATTACCATAGCTTGGAGGTGAAAGAATGTTTCTTTTTTCTTTTCCTTTTAATAAGCTCTCAGTGATATAATACTTGTATGAGGATATGTATAATACTTGTTATGTAACATTGAGTTACAAAATCTTGGTAATTCCCTACATTAAATTGAAGTCTAATCTTTAACACTCACACAAAGATTCTATTTTTGATGAATATTATCTTCATTAGTGATCATAATGATATATGTTTGTGAAGGATTTCACTTAATCTAGACAATATGATAAACCCTGCACATGTACTTAATTAATTTTTTAAAAGTAGTATAGTAAATAACATGTTATATATGAATTCCAATTTATCAATGAAGAAATTCAGGTAGAGAGACATTAAGTCACTTGGTTTGAGGATAATAAATCCCTTTGTTTAAATGACATGTTGGTAGGTTTTATTTTATAAGCATTCAGTAGAGATATACCAATCTGTATTTGGCAAATGAAGGGTACTTTGTAAATCAATCTTTGAAAAATTATTATTATTTTTTGTTTTAGAAAATATCTCCTGTATCTCATGCTAGTTTTCAATTTTCACTACAGCTAAGGAAACTTTGAACTTCTGGTCCTCATCTTCATGGATGTTTATGTGGTACTGAGAACTGAGACCATAATGAAAACACTAGAAGAACACAGAAAGAAATGAATTTTAGGACCTTGGAATATGCAAGGCATTTCAGACAAGACTCCAAAGGAAACAGAAAACAAAACATAAAGTTTCACAAGGAAAATGGATCAAAAAACTGAAGTGACAAGACAACACATAGAGTTGAAGAAGATATTAACAAACTACACATAGAATAAGGGGTTTTATATCTAGAGTATAAAAGTGAATGAAAAAATAAAAAGGAAGAACATGATTTCTCTTAGGTATGGTGAAGGGGAAAGCTCACTGTAGATATGAGGGAAAACATAGCCAGAGGTAGAGGCATTTGGAAGAGTTCAGATTAAACATGTTGAAACTGAGCTGGGCCATGAGAGGAGAGGGGGTGGAAGGAGAGTGGAGAGGAGCTGCCAACCAAGAGGGGCAGGCTGGGCCAAGAGACTGGCCAAGAGACCCCTTATTTTGGCATAGCCAAAATGGCTGAGTGATATAGGGGCCAGAGAAGTTGGTGCTAAGGGAGTTAGGGAAAAGGGACTCTCTTGGGCTGGTGAGTTCATGGTAGTGGCTGGGGTATGTCATCTAGAAGGGCCTTATAACAGGTAGAGACTAAGGGATGCTGGGTGAACCTGGCAGCTAGCATCTGCTTTGATACATTAATGTGCACCTCAGTTAGCTATTTGTTCCTGGTTTGAGGCCTAACAATAAGTAACTCCAAAAGCTAAATAGTAAAACAAAACAAAACAAAACAAAACAAAACCAAAACAATAATTTGATTTAAAGAGAGCAACATACCTAGATAGATATTACTGTAAAGAAGACCCATGAATGGACAATGGGTACATGGAAGAAATGCTCCACAATAGTAATTATCATAGAAGTTCAAATATAAACCTTAACCAGATATTAGGTCTTCTCTTAAGATTAAAATAACATGTGAAGAAAGAGGAACCCTTGTTTATGGGAGTGCAAATTAGTAAAATTTTCATGTAAAATAGCATGGCATTACTTCAAAATACAAACAAACAAACAAACAGACAAAAAAACCCAAAACCTTTCTGCATCCAGCAAATCTCTCTTCTGAGTATATATTTAAAGGAAATTGTTGAAGAAGCATCTGTATTCCGTGGTTATTGCAGCACTATAATCAATGGCCAAGAAACAATTTATGTTCCCATTAAATGATGAATGGATAAATAAAATGTGCTATATGTACACAATAGTTAACTTATCCAGTCATAAACACATGGAAGTCCTGTTGCTATACTAAATAAAACAAACCATGGAGAGAAGAAAAACTCTATTATCTCACTCACATGTGACGTTTACCTATGTTGGGCTGACAAAAGTCAAAGAGTGGTAGAGGCTAGAGAGAGTATGGGGAAAGAAAAAATGGAGAGTTTGTTCAGTGTCTACTAAGTTATAGTTATGAGAAAAATGTTTCTGTAATTTATTGTCAGTATGATAGCCACGAATAAAAAGAATATTATACATTTCAAATATCTATAAGTAAGTATTTTAGAAGACAGAATACATGTTTAAAATATATATGTTTAAGCTGATTTAACATTATGTAGTGAATGTATATATGTAATATTGCATATTACTGTAATAGATAATTTTAAAGGTTTTTATATATTAGTTAAAATAAACTTAATAAAAATAGTATAAAAGAAAATAAAGTTCTGCTATACATGCTCAATTATGGCTAAGAGAGAAGTATCACTCATAAATTATTTCTATTTGACATGTGATTATTTTCTGTGAAGATTTGAGTACACTTATGTAGAAAAACAAAGGAGTTCCAAAGGAGCAGGAAGGGCAGACTACACAAAGGCATGGACTGGAGTATCTGGCTGTTACTGTAGTAAGAATGATCTCAAATTGAAAAAATCCCTGGCACAGAACATCCAGGAAATGTGGGACACCATAACAGATCAAACCTAAAAATAGTAGGAATAGAAGAAAGCAAAGAATCTTAGTTCAAAGACCCAGAAAGTAATTTTAACAAAATCCTAACAGGAAATTCTCCCTTAAGTAAAGAAGATGTCCATAAAGCTACAAGAAATATACAGAACACCAAATAGAGTGCAGCAAATTAAGGTCTCTTTGTAACACAATAATCAAAATAATAAACATACAAAACAAGAAAGAATATTAAAATCTACAAGGGAAAATAGCAAGTAACATATAAAGTCAAACCTATTAGAATTACACCCAACTTCTCAATGGAGACTCCAAAGGCCAGAAGGATCTAGAGAGATGTCTTGAATACTCTAAGAGACGACAGATATCAGTGTACACTACTATAATCAGCAAAACTTTTAATCACCATAGATAGTCCATGAAAAAGTCAAGTTTAAACAGTATCTATTCACAAATCCACCTCTACAGAAGAAGGAAAACTCTAACCCCAAAAAGTTAACTACACCCATGAAAACAGAAATAATCTCATACCAGCAAAACCAAAAAACACACAGACACACTCACAATGCACCACTTCCAACAACAAAAACTAGGAATTAACTATTATTAATCATTGATATCTCTCAATATCAATGGACTTAATTTCCCAATAAAAAGACACAGGCAAAAAGAATGGATATCTAAACAGGATCTATACTGCTGTTGCATACAAGAAACACATTTCAATATCAATACTTCAGAGTAAAGGGTCAGAAAAAGACTTTTCAACCAAATGGACCAAAACCAAACCAACCAACCAACCAACCAACCAACCAACCAACCAACCAACCAACCAACCAACAACAGCAACAAGGAAAGCTGGCTTAGATATTCTAAATATTTAAAACACACACACACACACACACACACGCACACGCACACGCACACGCACACACAAATACCCAAAACACAAAAAACAAAAATCTTCAAATAAAAATGAATGAAATGAATGAGGAAGAATATTTCATATGCATCAAAGGAAAAATTCACCAAGACAATCTTTCAGGTCTTGAAATCTATGCCTCAAATGCAATGGCACCCACATTTGTAAAAGAAACATTATGAAAGCTTAAATCAAATATTTGTAACCTCCTTCCAGCCTAGCCAGGTTGGTTCAGACCATCTGCCACTGAGGTGGAGCCACTTGCTGTGCTGTTCTCATCACTCTCTTTTGATGTTACATTGCCTGCTACCTGCCTGAGGTTGAACTGGTTCTCTAAGATTTTCCGGAGTTATCACCAAGTTCACGAGTTCCTGCTAAAAGGCAATTCTGACAACTTCACAAGGAGCTTGGCGTGACTGGGGATGGGCTTCCCTCTTTATAAAGTACAGATTATCATTAAACATTTGAGTCTTGATCAGATTACTGTCTTGACTCCATTTCTCTCTCTACCCGCCTAGATTCCCTTTTTTCTTTCAGTTCCAAGATGCCTCGAGTGCAGACATGAGAGCTGCACATCGGCCCCAACAAATTGGCGCCCAACATGGGGCCTGAGAAAGGCAGAGGACACTAGAAGGAACACTGCTGGTTTGGAGCTCCATGGAAGCGGAAAAGAATTAAAGAAGATTCATACTGGAGGAAGTGTGATATGGGCTAAGCTAGAACAGCACTAAACCCGCGCACTGGATTCACTTAGGTTCAGCAGTGAGATGTCAAGATCTAGGAACGTAACAGGCAGATGGCCGCAGCTTTCAGAAGCTGCTTCTTAGGTGAGAGAGAAAAAAGGGTTTGGATTTAATAATCAGGCAGATTGGCCGCAGTCAGAAACTGCATTAGGCGGGAGGAAAATGTCCCAAAAGCAGAGAGAAATTTTAGGGGTGCCCTCCTTTGTTCTCTCTGGGCCCTACAGCAAAAGTTCTCTGCCCTCTTTGTGTTTTTGTCTAAGGTCTTGTCTAATGTCTGGTACACCAGTCTGTTCATGTGTTCAATTCATGTATCTTTGTGTCTAGTTGTCTGAATGAATGAATGTTCTGTGTTTTCATGTTGGAAAATGAAAGATGACTAAAACTTTCTCTGCTGGTATAACAAAGGCAAGAGTGGCCATATGCTTTAGCCAGGATCAGGCACAACAGACAACAGGAGGGCTCCTGCTGAAATTTTTTTTTTTTTAAAAAGGGAGTCTACAGCTTACTGTTGCTTTTCACTGTCCCACCTTTGTTTCTCAAGCAGGTCAGTCAACATTGTTCAGCCTGACTGCAGCAGGAGTAAAACCTCACCTCCAATAGCGCAGGTGGCAGTTATTATTATTCTCCATCAAGAAACGTTCTAAGTACATATTGTGGCTTTGGTCTGAATTGGGAGTATGGTGTGCTATGAGGGCCTGACAGTCAATGATGGACAACCAGATCACAGAATCATACCAATCTAAGACAGAGGTACATGCCAAAAGGCCATGGCTGTTGATAATACACCACAAAGCCATGTTTGTGTGAAATATAACACAAACTAGCTGCACGTAGCCTCCATGATGGAATTAGATGATTCAAGAAGATCTGAGATCCTAAGACAGGCGGGGCCGCCAGCCACCATAACTCCCAGGCAGGACTATAGAGCATAAATAAAATTTATGCCTCAGTCCAGTTTTGTTTAATATTATTTAAAGAGGGGAAAATGTAACCTCCTCCCAGCCTAGCCAGGCTGGTTCAGACCATCTGCCACTGAGGCGGAGCCACCTGCTGTGCTGTTTCTCATCACTCTCCTTTGATGTTACACTGCCTGCCACCTGCCTGAGGTTGAACAAGTTCTCCAAGATTTTTCGGAGTTATCACCAAACTATGGTTTTTGCGAGTTCCTGCTAAAAGGCAATTCTGACAACTTTACAAGGAACTTGGCATGACTGGGGATGGGCGTCCCTCTTTATAAAGTACAGATTATCATTAAACATTTGAGTCTTGATCAGAATACTGCCTTGACTCGATTTCTCTCTCTACCCGCCTAGATTCCCTTTTTTCTTTCAGTTCCAAGATGCCTCCCAGGCTTGAACCCAGACATGAGAGCCACAGGTCAGCCCCAACACATATTGACCCATAAATGTTAATAGTGGGAAACTTCAATACAGGACTCTCATCAACAGACATGTCATCCAGACAAAAACTAAATAGAAAATACTCTAACTAACAGATGTTATAAACCAAATGGACCCAACAGGTAACTACAGAGTATTTCACCAATGTGAATAGACCATTTTCTCAGAAGCTCTTCAAGCTTTCTCCAAAACTGACCACATACTGGGACAAAGTAAGGCTCAATAGATTTAAGAAATTTGAAATAACCTCCTGCATTCTATCAGACCACTGTAGCTTAGAGCTGAATATCAACAACAACAGAAAACGTACAAACTCATAGAAACAGAACAACTCTCTACCGAATGACTTCAGGGTCAAGGCAGAAATAAAGAATGAAGTTAAAGACTTCTTAAATTTCAATAAAAATGAAGGCATAATGTACTCACATTTATTGGACAGAATGAAAGTGATACTAAGATGAAAGTTCATAGCATTAAGTGCCTTCATAAAGAAATTAGTGATATCTCATACTAGCAACTTAAAAGCATACCTATAAGCTCTAGAACAAAAAGGACCAAATACACCCAAGAGCAGTAGACTTTAAGAAATAATTAAATTAAGGGCTGAAATCAACAAAATAGAAACAAAGAGAACAATACAAAGAATTAATGAAACCAAGAGTTGTTTCTTTGAGAAAAACCAACAAGATAGATAAACCCGTATCCAAACTATCTAAAAGGTAGAGAGAAAGAATGTCCAAATTAAAATCAGAAACAAAAGGGGGACACAACAGACACCGAAAATCTAAAGGAAATGGATAATTTTCTTTGCATATACCACCTACTAAAATTAAATCAAGATCAGATAATCAAAATAGACCTGTAACCCCAAAGGAAATAGAAACAGTCATTAAAATCTCCCATCTAGAGCCAGATGTTTTTAGTGAAGAATTCTACTATACTATCAAAGTAGAAATAATGTCAACTCTCCTCAAATTTTTCTACAAAATAGAAACAGAAGGAACATTGTCAAAATTATTTTATGAAGCCACAGTCGCCCTGATAGCCAGTTCACATTTTGTTGAATAATAATTCAACAAAAAGAGAAATACAGACCAATTTCCTTCAGGAACATAGATGTAAAAATACTCACTAAAATACTCATAAACTGGAGGAAGCCTAGGCCAGAGGCTTTGCTGCTTGTTTAGTGTCTGTGCAGCGTCTTTAGAGCAATAAGACAAGAAGAGACAACTTAGAAAAAAGTTAAAGGGAGCTGGGCGTGGTGGCGCAGGCCTTTAATCCCAGCACTCGGGAGGCAGAGGCAGGCGGATTTCTGAGTTCGAGGCCAGCCTGGTCTACAAAGTGAGTGCCAGGACAGCCAGGGCTACACAGAGAAACCCTGTCTCGAAAAACCAAAAAAAAAAAAAAAGAAAAAAGTTAAAGAATTGCTATTTACAGATGCTATGATAGTATTCATAAGCCACCCCCAAATTCTACTAGGGAACTTTACTCTTACAGCAGATAAACACCTTCAGTGAAGTGGCTGCATATGAGATTAACTAAAAAAAAAATTAATAGCCCTCCTATAGTCAAATGGCAAACTCGATGAAAAAGAAATCTGGAAAATAGCAACTTTACCATAGTCACAAATAATAGAAACTATCTTGGGGTAACTCTAACCAAGCAAATAAAAGACTTGTATGATAAAAACATCAAGTCTTTGAAGAAAGAAATCAAAGAAGCTATCATAAGATGAAAAGATGCTCATGGATCCATAGGATTGACATAGTAAAATTGACCATCCTAAAAGTAATCTACAGATTCAATGAGATCCCCATCAAAATTCTAATACAATTCTTTATAGACCTTGAATGAATAACATTCAACTTCATATGGAAAAACAAAAAACTACATGATATCTAAAACAATCCTAAACAATAAAAGAACTTCCATATTGTAGATTATTATCCCCACCCTTATTTCAAGCTGTGCAACAGAGCAATAGCAATTAAAAACTACATGGTATTGGCATAAAAACAGACATGTGATCAATGGAATTGAATTAAAAAAATCAAACATAAATTCATACACCTATGGGCACATAGGTTTTTGTTTTTGTTTGTTTGTTTTTTTAATAAAGAAACCAGAAATATACACTGGCAATAAGATAGTGTGTTCAACAAATGGTGTTACTCCAACTGGATGCCTACGTATAGAAGAATATAAATAGATCCATATTTATCACCCTGTAGAAAACTCAAGTCCAAGTGGATCAAAATCCTCAACATAAAACTAGACACACTGAACCTGATAGAAGAGAAAGTAGGGAATAACCTTGAACACGTTTGGACAAGAGACAATTTCCTGATCAGTACCCATAGTGTGGGCAGTAAGATCAACAATTAATAAATGGGACCTCATGAAATTTAAGAGCTTCTGTAAGGCACAGTACACTGTCAATATGACAAAATAGCAAACTACAGAGTGGGAGAAGATTTCTACCAATTCCACATCTCATATGTATATATATATATATATATATATATATATATATATATATGTATATGTGTGTGTATTCAAAATAAATATTGAACTCAAGAAACTAGACATCATTCAAACCAAATAATCCAATTATAAAATGGGGTGCAGCCAGGTGGTGGTTTAGCCCACCTTTAATCCTAACACTCAAGAGGAAGATGCAGATGTATCTCTGTGAGTTTGAGGCTAGCTAGGTTTACAGAGTAAGTTCCAGGACATCCAGGATTATACAGAGAAACCCTGTCTTGAAATACAAACATACAAACAAACACTGCAAAAGAAACAAAAGAAAACAAATCAATCAACCAACCAATCAACAAAACAAACAAACAAACAAACAAACAAACAAAATCCAAACCCAGCCTCCAACCTCCAAACTAAAATACAAACCAAACCAAACCAAAAACTCAAACTAATCTAAACAGGATATTTCAAAAAAGGAATCTCAAATGGCTGAGAAGTACTTAAAAGAAATGTTCAACATCCTTAGCACTAATTCAAATCAAATTTTAATTTTGAATCAAAATTCAAATTGAAATTACTTTGAAATTCCCTTTTCCAAAATTAGATGTATTAAGATCAAGAACAGAAGTGACAGCTCATGATAGTAAGATGTAGTACAAGGGGAATTCTCCTGCATTGATGGTGGAAGTGCAAGCCTGCAGAACCACTATTGAAAGTAATATGGAGGTTCCTCATAAAACTGGGAATTTATATAACTCAAGACTAAACCAATCTTGGTCATACATCAAAAGGGTATTCCATTCTACTAAAAAGACACTTGCTCAACTATGTTCATAGGAGATTTCTTCATTATATCCAGAAACTGGAAATAACTTAGATGTGCCTCAACTAAACAATGGATAAAGAAAATGTGGTACTTTTACACAATGGAGTATTACTTAACAGTTAAAAGAAAGACATCATGGAATTTACAAGCAAACAGAACTAGAAAACATCATGCTGAGTGAGGTAACCCAGACCCAGAAAGACAAACAAAGTATGTACTCACTTATAGTGGAAATTAGCTGATCAGTAAGTGATAATCATGCTACAACCCACAGACCCAGAAAGGTTAAGTTGCAAGGGGGGCTCTAGGTGGTGGTGGGGCACATGGATCTCTCTGGGAAGAGGAAATAGAATAGATTTATGAGTGGACTGGAAGAGGGTGGGAATAGGAATAGGAGAGATCAGGTTGGCGGGGAGGAATGGAGGGAGAGAGCATAGGAAATACAACTGGAACTGAAGGACATTTGGCAGATGATGTGGAAACCTAGTGCAGTAGAAAATCCTAGGATTTTTATGTGAAGATTCCACAAATGGAGGATATGGAGCCTGAACCAGACATATTCTGTAACCAGGCAAGTGGTGGGACTGGGACACCAACCTAGCCACAAAACCTTTGACCTACAATTTTTCCTGCTTGCAAAATGTGTTGTGTCAGTGGAGGCTCAGAACTTGTGTGAGTGGCCAACCAAAGACTGGTCTAATTTCAGGTCCCTGCCAGAAAAGGGAGCCCCTGCCAGACACTGCCTTGAAGACTAGGAACTGGAGGCTTGATAGCACAGAGACCTAGGATGGGACAGAGGGGGAAAAAGAAAAAAAACAATAAAATGAGCCACAATGATATTCCACTCTACTCATAGGTTGGTGCCGAGCCCAGTTGTCATAAGGGAGGCTTCCTCTGGCAGCTGATGGGAACAGATGACATATGCAGAGACACACAGGCAAACATTAGGTGGAAAGAGCCCAAATTGATGATCTTCATTGGGCCCCTCCCCTTGGTTCTTGGGGAGCCTGTGGAAGAGTGGAAGGATTATAGGAGCCAGAGGGCTCATGGACTGCAGGAGAACACATACTACAGAATCAATTAAACTGGGCTCCTTGGGACTCATGGAGAGTGAAGGGGCAGTCACAGAGCCTGCATGGGTCTGTGCTAGGTTCTCTGCTTATATGCTTTGGATGTTAGCTTTTTATTTTTGTGGGACTTGTAAGAGTGGGAGTGGAGGTGTCTCTGACTCTTTTGCCTGCTCCTGGCACCCTTTACCGCATTCTGGGTTGCCTTGATACAGGGGCTGTGTCTACTCTTACTGTATCTTATTATATTGTGTTCAGGGCTTATGACATCCCTGGGAGGCCTGCTCTTTATTGAAGGGAAACTGAGGAGAAGTAGATCTAGGGGAGAGAGAAGGTCGGGGGAAGACTTGGAGGAGTGGAGGGGAAACCAGTTGGGATGTAATGTATGAAAGAAAAATAAAAACTTTATGTCAAACTAACGTAATTGAAAAAAAGAATTATCTCACTGACAATAAAGTTCATTACACAAGAGTGTAATAAAACAAATGAAAGAACATAGACATCATAGACTGAAATTATTACACAATTGAGTGAACCTTAAGTCCAGTTTCAGGGCAAATTGTGGCATGATATCATCACTGAGATGGAGAATGGCTTTAGAGGTAGGAGATGTGGAGTTGAAGATGGAGGGACTCTTTTAACTGAATGATGTAATAAGAGACAAGTGTGTGTGTGTGTGTGTGTGTGTGAGAGAGAGAGAGAGAGAGAGAGAGAGAGAGAGAGAGAGAGAGAGAGAGAGAGGGAGTGAGAGAGAGAGAGAGAGAGACAGAGACAGAGACAGAGAGAGACAGAGAAGTTTGAGATGAAGAAAACTTTTGGTCTATACTTTTTGAAGAAAGGGGTTAGGTAGAGCTCTTGAAGACATGAAGATAGAACAGCCCAAGCAGGTGCACACCACTCCTCAAGGGATGTTTTCCAAAGCAGTTGTAAAGTCCCTATAGACTCCTGTTGGGTATAGACATCCACCGAGGTCTGAGTCATTCTCATAAATATGTTGCAAGCTAGCTTCAGGGAAGACAGCACCTAAATAATTCCTAACTGGAGCACAGGGATTGACTGAGGTAGGAAAAGCCGTATTTTTGTAACATAGGCCTCTTACATAGGCAGATTGTACACAAGATGCTTTATGTATATTTTAAAAATGAAATCCTCAGAGAATTTGAAAAACAAGCAGGATTAAGACAGAAGAGAATAATAGAGAGCCACACTACATGTAACACTATAGGGAATACTATAGTGGAACACTAAGGGAGAAATAAATAAAACATAGATGGTTTTAGTAGAAATAAAAAAAATGCATGCAGAAGGAAAGCATACAGTGTATGGAGAAGCTGAAATAAAGATGAGATTGATGGATAGACAGGGATTTAAATTGAGAGATGGCATAAAGAGGGCTAAGAGTTCTTAGGGAAAGTCATAAGAAGAAAAGGTATAGGATGGGGACAGGAATGACAAGTGACATGCAGTGGAAAAGCAGGAAAAGGGCGGGGAGAAGAGGAACTAACTGTTAGCATATAGTAGTGATTCAGCTGGCCCTGAGGTTTTCACCAAAGGTCACTTAAAGACTCTTCAAGAACTTCGCAATAAACTAACCTGAGGGATGTCCACCCGACCATTATGGGGCCATTAGCATTGTCTGGAAGGACGGACTAACAGGCCCTGAGAAGTGAAGGGATGCTATGTAAGGTGAAGTCTCACAAAGCTCCATGCTTAGAACATAGGCAGAGAACTGGACAGGCACTACAAAGAGCTTGCTTGGATGTGACTGTTTACTTGGAGAGAAGCCTGGGTTCTGGTTACAAGGCAGCATGGTTTTGCAAAGGGACATGGACTCTGTGTTTTAAGGATACCAAGAGTTCCGAATCTGAAAACTATCTTTCTTGTAATTATGGACCCCAAGTAGAAATTACTCTTCTCCCATAGAAATGGAGCAGAAAGAGTTCACAGACCAGCACTTAAGTTGTTTTCTCTCTCTTTCCCTCCTTCCCCCTTTCTCAAACACGGATGTGAGCAAACTCTACTAAACTGAATGTGTTCCATTTATTTTCTTTGGTCTTGAGAAGAGATTTTTTCCCCCCTTGGTTAACAATGATCAATCCATAGAAAGGAGATAGGGGAGGCATTTGAGGGTTTTCCAGAATCCCATGAAACAATCTGACATTTAATCATTTTCATCCACATACTGTTTTCTTCCTTCACTGAACATATGAAAACGCTTGTATATTCTTCACATATATCCTATGAAGTGATGAGTGATGACATTTTTCCTTTATTGTGCTTAACTTAGTAGTTCAGAAAGGTATAAGTATATACTTTTCTGAAAATACTTATGCAATATTTAATTAACTACATTAATATATAAGAAGAAAGAATTCCAGCATGTAAAAACAGCATACCAAAGAGTTTAAAAGTCCTGTTAGCATTTGGAAAAGGGTCACTTGATACAGTTAGATTGGCTAGGCAAAGAGAAACAGATGTGGGGAGACATGATAAGGAAACTGGAAAAGTCATTTTCTAGAAACTTTGTATCAGAGATCCAAGTGTAATTTTGGCTGGATTGAAGGAACCAAATGAAAGAGAAACTGGTGGAAACTGTTAGGATTTAGAGCTAGTGAGGTAGGCAGCTACCTGGGGTTCTGAGAGTGGAATTCATGACTCTCCTTAAGAACATTAGAAGCTTTTTAAAAAAATTAATTTTAATTTAATATTTTTAGATTTACTTATTTATTTTATGTATATGAATACACTGTAGCTGTCTCCAGACACACCAGAAGAGGGCATCGGATCTCATTACAGATGATTGTGACTCACCATGTGGTTGCTGGGAATTAAACTTAGGACTTCTGGGAGAACAGTCAGTGCTCTTAACCACTAAGCCACCTTTTTAGTCCAAATTAGAAGCTCTTAAAAAGAGGTGATTTTTTTTTTGTTATTAATAAGTCAGATTTCTAGAAAAATAGTTTATTGTAACTTAAGAGTAAAAAATTTGCTGAAAGTGGTGTAAATGTGAGAAAAATGCCATAGGTCATCTGACATATAGAGCGACACCATTTTTTAGCTGTAACAATAGAAAGAAAAGAAGAGGGGCATGGTGGTACATACCTGTGAGCCCAGCATTCCTGGACCTCAGGCAGGAGGATTACAAATTCAAGATCAATCCCAGGGACATAGTGAGACTTTATTTCAAATCCCCTCCTTCACCAAAAGACAATGGGAAGAAAAGATCAGCTTTTCATATGTTTCAGACATTGTTCTGAAAATGAGTTAAATGTTGCTTGAATGAAGAGTTCTGGTATTGGTTTCCTGATTTCTGGTGTATCAAAAGATTATGAAAATAAAATTTGCATACATTTTTATGTATCATTCTCTGTTCTTTGCTACCTTAAAATTTAGGTTTATAAAAGGAAACTAATTTGTATGTTTGACATTTGTATATTCACTAATGGGTCATAGAGTTCATCATGAACACAGTGGGTTAAGGGCATAGCAAAGTATGTACACCAAGAGAAGGGAAGCCACTGAACTCATCCTGGAAGCTGAAACTCAGAGTGGCACAAAAGTTACCTATTTGCTAACCCAATTCTTTTCTCTGTTCCATCTGTGTGTTTAGGAAATCACTTGCTTATCTCATATGAAATTATCTTTCCAGTTTAGGAGCTGTAAGCCAAGTGAGAGAGACCAGCTTCATCGAGTGGTGAGATCACCAAGATGAACTCAAATGCTTCACAAACCAATCACCATAGCTTCATTCTGACAGGCATCCCAGGGATGCCAGACAAGAACCCATGGATGGCCTTTCCCCTGGGGTTTCTCTACACACTAACCCTCCTGGGAAATGGCACCATCCTAGCAGTTGTCAAGGTAGAGCAGAGCCTCCATGAGCCTATGTACTACTTCCTCTGCATCTTGGCTTTGACTGATGTTAGTCTCTCCATGTCTACGTTGCCCTCTATGCTCAGTATCTTCTGGTTCAATGCCCCTGAGATTACTTTTGATGCATGCATCACGCAGATGTTCTTCATCCATGGATTTGGAGTAGTAGAATCTGGAGTCTTAGTGTCCATGGCCTTTGACAGATTTGTGGCTATCCGAGACCCACTGCGTTATGCTTCCATCCTCACTCATGGGCTTATTGGAAAGATTGGACTAGTTGTCTTGGCCCGGGCAGTCTGTGTGGTCTTCCCAGTGCCCTTTCTTATAAAACGGCTGCCCTTCTGTCGATCCAATGTCTTATCTCATTCATACTGTCTTCACCAAGATGCAATGAGGTTAGCCTGTGCCAGCACCCGTGTCAACAGCCTCTATGGCCTCATCGTTGTCATTCTCACATTAGGGCTTGATGCTCTCATCATTCTCTTCTCTTATGTACTTATCCTGAAGACAGTGCTGGGAATTGCCTCTAGAGCCGAGAGGCTCAAAGCCCTCAACACCTGCCTCTCTCACATCTGTGCTGTGCTTCTATTTTACATTCCTCTCATTGGTGCCACCATGATCCACAGATTTGGGAAACATTTATCACCAGTTGTGCACATGTTCATGGCTAATATCTACCTTCTCCTTCCCCCTGTGCTAAACCCTATTGTCTACAGTGTGAAGACAAAGCAGATACGTAGACGGATCATCCAAGTGTTCCGGGGGAGAAAGAACATGTCCTAGTTGGATGGAGTCCTATACCAGATCTAGGACAGGTGGAAAAATCCAATAGTTTCCCATTCAGAAGGTTTGGTGAAATCAGATTTTATGCATTCAGTAAAATACAAGGTCAAGAATGGTTTGTGCAGATAAAACACATGTAATTATTGTTCGGTTTTACATTTTGCAATATAGACATTGATATGTGGTATCATAAAACCCAGTTTAATTGAGTAACATACTTTTTATTCTTTGAAAGTAGAGATGAACATTAGCTATGACAAATTGTTTAGATAGATAATATAACCATCTATTCCTATACTGTTAAGAAATATTTTAATTGTGTAGTTGTGCATCAGGTGTCTGATTTATTTATTTATTTATTTTGGTTTTGTTTTATCAGGACAGGGGTTCTCTGTATAGCCCTGGCTCTCCTGGAACTCACTTTGTAGACCAGGCTGGCTTCGAACTCAGAAATCTGCCTGCCTCTGTCTCCTGAGTGCTGGGATTAAAGGCATGTGCCACCACACCCAGCTTTACATGTGTGATTCTTAATATGTGCCTTCTTTAGTGGTATCTCTTCTTTTTATATATAACATATTTCTAGATTTTCTATCACAAACTTAGGGCATGTACATGTCCCATATCTTCTCTCTTGCCCCCCCCCCCCCCCCCCCATGGAAATTTTTGTCATACTTGATGATTTCTGGTCTTTGTATAAAGCAAGCAAAAATTCTTAATAGAAATGTTTTTTATTGTCTGAGAATTTCATACATACACATGTTTTGAAAGAAATCTACACTTCATCCTTTCCTTTCAAATCTTTCCTAGATTTATTACCACCTTTTCCTCTTAATTTCATGTGATCATTCTCTCCTAAACACTGGATCCACTTAATACTGGTAATATGTACACTGGTGTAGGGGCATACCCAGAGCATGTGTATCCTATCAGTGGCTGCCTCTCTGAAGAAAACTGACTTCCTTTCCTATAGCCATTAGATTGGCAAGAGTTCTTCAGATGGGAGAGAGAGATTTCCTGACTACCTCTTCCACACATACTTGGATTTTGACAAGCTTGGTCTTCTGTAGATCTTGTGCATGCAGTCATAGCAACTGTGAATTGTATACAACGGCCTCGTTATATCTGAAAAACACTGTTTTGAAGCAGTCATCCACTGCTTTGGGATCTTATAGGCTTCTTGCCATTTCTTCTGAGACATTCCATGAGTCTTCTGAGAAAGATGAATGATATATGTCTCATTTAGGGCCAACCACACCAACACCTCTTGTTCTCTGCACACAGACTAGTAGTGAGTCTCTGTATTAATCACTATCTATTTTGATGAAGGTTGAGAGAGGCATTAATCTAGTAGTATAAAGATACGTAAGTCGGAGAAAATTTAATACTATCTATTTAGCAGAATAGTAATACTAGATTCTCCTTTAGAGTCTATGAACTATTCAGCCACTAGTTTTTTGCTTATTTAACAGTACTAGAAATAAGTTCTGTTTTGTGGGGAATACCTTAAATCTAATCAGAAAGGGGTTGTGCCTGCTCCAGTGGATCTATCTAGCCGGGTCAGCTGTTATTGCAGCCTGCAATGTTCACATCTGAGTGAGGTTTAACTTCAAGCAGAAAGTGGTTGGTTACTCCAATAACATTTGTGCTACTATTGCACCAGCAGATCTATCTCGTCAGGTTAGTTGTTAGTACAGCCTGCAGTGTTCACATCTGAGTCAGGTTGCTGATTGCTGTTCTCCAAGAATAGCACGCACAGCACCTTCCGGAGCCATGAAAACTAGCCACTAGGGAGAAAGCTTCTGCGTCAGTACTAGCCTGACTTCTCTGTGTCTCATAATTCAAATATGTGGTAACTTCATCAATAGAGACTTACTATCAAGCTCTGGAGGGTGAACAAGAACAGTGGCAATAGGTTCTAGTGTTCTAATATCTGTGGGATCCCAACAAGTGAAAAAGAGACAAGCACAAGGTTTTTATTTTGATAGCCTATGGTGTCTGGGGGAGGCATCATTCCCTCAACTTATTATAAAGTATCTCTATTTGAACTATTTTACATATACATGAATTTGTATTCTATGAAGTTTCTAAAGTAGTAGGTTTCTTTATGGCCTTTTCAAGGGCTGCTAATGTTGCTTATCCCTTCTCAGCCCCTTCCTCTCTCTTGCCTTCCCTCTCCACCCCCTCAACATATCCTGTTCAATTATTACTTTGTCTGTTAATACCATTTGTGGTATATCCCTCCCTCCTTTGAAATCATGTTCATGCCATGTTGCTTGTTTCCTGATGTATATGGGTATTCTAGTTTAACACAAAACAGATCTAAAGGTTCAATGTTATTTACTGTCATAAAATACATGAAGGATCACATGTTACATTTATATTTCTGAGACTTATTATCTCAGTCCATATAATGCTTTGTAGTTCCATGTATTTTCATGTAAATTTCAAAATTTACTTTTTCTTCATAGCTGAATGAATTTTCATAACCTATATAGACATTTTCATTGTCCATTCACCAGTTGGTGGACATCTATGTTGTTCCATTTTCTGGTTTGACTAAAGCCATTAATCTTTTATCCTATGTGTTCTTTGGGTCTCTTTGTCAAAAAGTCAGGTGGGTGTAGGACTGTGGGCTCATGTCTGGACCCTCAGTTCTCTCCCATTGATCAATGCGTCTGTTTTTATGCCAGTATCATACTGCGTTTTATAACCATGCTTGTAGTATAACTTGAAATCAGGAATGGTGATGACCTCAGCAGTGCCCTTATTAGTCAGGACTGTTTTGGTTATCCTGGTTTGTTGTATTTCCACATGAATTTTAAGGTTATCTTTTCAATTTCTGTGAAGAATAGCACTGAAATTTCATTGACTATATAGATTGCTTTTGATAGGTTAGTTGTCTTCACAGTGAGGACAAGGAGTTAGATTCTCTGATAGGCAGGCAGACTACCTATCAGGGAGAGGGACCATGACTAGGCAATACAGGTAGTGAACTTCCAACATGGCCAGCTTCTTCCTTTCCTTATCCCCTCTAGACTGGAGACAAAAGCCAGGCAGTTTGAAAAAAAAGTCACTAAGCCACCAACCAGTCAGCATACATGAGCTGGTTGCAGACCCCCAACACATATACAACAGAGGACAGCCTGGTCTGGCCTCAGTGGGAGAAGATGAGGCCCCAGTGAAGTGGGAGTCCTATTGGGGGGTAACACCCTCTTGGAGTCAAAGGGGAGGAGGAATGGGATGAGGTACTGTGGGAGGCATACCGGGAGGGGGGACTTGCTGGAATGTAAAAAAAAAAAAAGTAATAATAATTTAAAGAAGGCCTTGTAGCCTCTTGCCTCTAACCATCAAGCCCCCTGCTAATGACTGGATCAATAAGTTCAAGGCTGATTTAGACATGTTATACAACAGTGTCAACCAATCAACCATCCTATATTTTTTCAAAGTGATCAACCACAAATTAGAGTTGGGAAAATCTCCAGAGACTTAAAACAAAACAAAACAAAAATAAACAACAAACAAAACCAGACTTTGAGAAGAGCTGGGTGTTTTTGGCTCCTGTGGGGAGGATCTTTATGGATTTGAGTCTGTAGCACATGTGTTTTCTTTCTCCCAATAAATGCCTTCACCTGCTGATTCTATCTGCTCTTCTTCAAGGTGTTCAAGATTTCTTCACTGCTGTCTCTTGCACTTAAGGTTTTTCCCACCCCTTAAGTCTTTAATTGGCAGGGAAATGAACCCAATCAAGATCCTCAACCTTATCAACAATATTAATCCTACCAATCTATGAGTTGGAGTTCTCTCTATCTTTTGGTTCTAAAACCATCAACTACTATCTTATTCTTTCACATATTTACTCAACTGTGTATGTTAGGTAAGTGCTCTACCACTAAGCTATGTGCTCAGACCCTCACATAATACTTCTTTGTTTCTGAGTTAGGATCTCACTGTGTAGCTCTGGGTAGCCTGGAACTCATGATATAGATCAGGGTAGCCTTGAACTCAGAGATCCTTGCCTATTCAAAGAGAACTTCCCAACAGCATGTCATGAGAAATACTTATGAGTATAAAGGCCACCATGAACTTCCAGGAGAAACTGAGGAATATTGGAGTGAATTTAAGAGATCAGTTATGTGATCAGGGTGAACATTTGCTAAGCATTGTGAGATTCACTGATGTCTAGCCTCTAACTTTGGATTCTCTGACTTTCTAGCTCTAGGACTTCTACACATCTCACCTATAACATGTAGTCATCCTGATGATAGCAAAATAAGAGGGTTGAGAATGGAATGAGAAAACACCCTGAAAAGAACCTCTCTGGGTGCCTTGCACAACCAGGTTTTCCATCACACCCTTTGTTTTCTTTCAGGATGAACTCTGTGTTCTCAAACTGGTTTAGGCATCCTCTGAGATCTGAAGAAACAAAGGCTGTTAACCCACTAGGCATCTGACTCATCCTGTAGTCTGGAGAGATCCAGATGGAACTCAGACAAAAGCCAGTACTCTGGAGGATTTATAGTGTTTAGCTGTTAGGCGGAGGCCAAGGGACATTGGGTGTCCAGGGAAAAGGCAGGATAATAGAGTGATAGGGAGGAGAGATCCCAGAGGGAGGTCTTTGACTCTCCATTGTTTTCTTTGGTCTCTTGTGATGCTTATTGCCTCTGAGAAGAGTCCTAAATAAATCTCATTTCTTCTGGATGAAAGAAATATGTATCACCATGCATAGATAATTTGAGAAAGTTAGGTAGACAGAATGCTGGCGTGTAGGTAACTGAAATGGGAAGTTGGGCTGTTACAACCTGCAGGTCGTGATCACCCTGAAAAGGAGGATTCAAGTCACCTGGCAAGAGGTTGGCCAGGTTTGGAAGGTACTGCTAACACCAAAGGCTCTCTCTGAGAGTGTGAGAGATTGGAAGAGATGAGAAAGTGAGCAGGAATACAGAGCTTCTTGTGTTTAAGGAAGAAAGAAGTGAAAAGTCCAACTTTGGCAAAAAGGGAAAAAGGGGAGACAGTTTTTAAGACAAAGAGGAGCTATGAGAAAAGATCACACAATATAGGCTGAGTATCAGTTCATTTGGGTGGTGGGAGAGGCACAGGGGCAGGCACACAGAATTATTATTGGCAGCAAGGCTACATTCAGACAATGCAAAGTTCAACTTCAATGGGATTCAAAAATCAAAAAGAAAAAAAATGAAGGAGGCAGCTGCTGATGCTAAAAGAAGTCACAAGGTGGCAGCAGATCTTGCATAGAGACAAAGAAAAACAACTTAGGTTGAGTGAGAGAAAAATTAAAAAAATAATGACCAAATGCTTGTTCTTGGAGAAGGCTTGTAATACATGCAAGTTTCTACAAGCAATGATTAGTAGGAAAAAGATTTAGAAGATCACAGGAAAGTATCTTGAGGCAAGGTTGTCAGGGCTGGAGAGAGGGAGAGTGATCAGGGCATAAGCAGACCATGCCTTTGGCAGAAGGTGGATTTCTTCTTTCTTTCTTTCTTTCTTTCTTTCTTTCTTTCTTTCTTTCTTTCTTTCTTTCTTTCTTTCTTTTTTCAATTTTTTTTTATTAGGTATTTTCTTCATGTACATTTCAAATGCTATCCTGAAAGTCCCCCATACTCCCCGCCCCATTCCCCTACCCACCCACTCTCACTTCTTGACCCTGGTGTTCCCCTGTACTGGGGCATATAAAGTTTGCAAGACCAATGGGCCTCTCTTCCCAATGATGGCCGACTAGGTCATCTTCTGCAATATATGCAGCTAGAGACTCCAGCTCTGGGGGTACTGGTTAGTTCATATTGTTGTTCCACCTATAGGGTTGCAGACCCCTTTAGCTCCTTGGGTACTTTTTCTAGCTCCTCCATTGGGAGCCCTGTGTTCCATCCAATAGCTGACTGTGAGCATCCACTTCTGTGTTTACCAGGCACTGGCATAGCCTCAAAAGAGACAGCTATATCAGGGTCCTTTCAGCAAAATCTTGCTGGCATATGCAATGGTATCTGTGTTTGTGGCTGATTTCTATCAAGCAGTCAGGAAAGGAAGATCTTGGGTCAAAGATGAATGGGTCAGTGGGAACTGTGGTTCTCAAATCTATAGGAAGTGATGCTGAGCCCTGAATTTGTGGCACTTAGGGCAGACCCAGCAGCATAGAATATCCTGAGTCGTTTTTACTCTTCAACAGCCATTGTTTTGATTGCTTTCACCTGTTCTCACCTGATATTTTACTAAGGTTGTCTCACCTTTGTGGCTACACACACAGCAAGGCTCCGATGATCCATAGGTGGGGCTTATCATGTCCTTTGTCTCTGTCATTACATGGCTCCCTCCTCCTTGTGGTTTGTTTCAAAGTTTCATCATTTGCATTAAGATCTCACACATTAGGTTTTATAGATAATTCCTGAAGATTCTGCTCAGGGTCTCTAGAGGCACCTGGGTGTCAGTGAGGTTACTTAGTGCAGGCCTGACAGTGACATGGGAAGTGTATGTCACACAGTTAGGACCGACAACCAGCTAAGTGTTTTTTGTTTGTTTGTTTGCTTGTTTGTTTTTGTTTTTGTGTGTGTGTGTTTTTTTTGTTCTAATAGTGCTTAGATTACAGAGAAAGTATCTTCTGTAGCACAAGGGAGTCCCAGTACAGATGCCCACAGGTCTGATCTGTACAATTACTCAGGAGGGACCAGACACACACAAGAGAAATTAAAGAAGGGATAACTGAGTAAGAATATGGTAGCTTAGCTTTGAACCCCCTTATCGATTAGAGGTCACAGGATTTAGTGGCTAGTCAGTCTACTCTCAGAGCTTATTAAATAAGAACTCTTCAATCTTCTTGAAGATTCCTGGAAGCTTAAGAAATTAGTTCCTAGGTTATTTTTGTCTACTAAGTGAACACAAGCTATGCAATTGATGTGATGACCATCTAGGCTGAGGCTTTAGCAATGTGATATTTAGGTAAGGGGCTTGAAGTTAATTGGACTTAGTGTAGTTCATACTTGGGACCTTGAGTTTAGTTCTGGGATAAGCTGCCTGTCCATGTTCTCTGGATGAGGAACACTGTTGAGAGTAATAGGACTAACAGTGAAAGTATCTCCTTAGCTGTCAAGAAGGTTCTTAGCACACACACTTTCCACACCGGCCTTCCATTCCTAGACGAACTTTTATACAGTAGCAGGACCAAATAACAATTCTCAGCCTTTGCTCTCAGAAATGAATGAGTTGTTATTTAGATGGATAAGTCCCCTTTCCACTAAAGTGACAATGAACACAACCAAACAGTTCCCCAAACAAAACAAAACAGAGCAAATTACAAATTGGAGCCTGGCCGTGTGTATCTCTGAGTGAGAGATCTTCCAGAGGCAGGTCAAAGGGTGATATGAGAAAACTCAGGCAATGCATGCTTTTTAAAAAAGTCTGAATCACATGTACCCATTTGAATTTGTTATTTAGAACAATTTATAGGTTTAGAATATGCAAACAGTCTTTTTAAAATTAGTTATACTTTATTGAGTATCTGAGTACTGAGCAACTTTCAATATAGTGGCACCTGCAGTGTTAGCTCACGGGAAAGCCAAAAGGAAACCTGCAGTATTACTCATTGAAATATGCATGTTAGAGTAATCTGGACATACTGGGTTAAGCAGGATGAGCAATGTTTTTTCTTACTTTCTACACTTTATTAAGCATCGATTGCTCAAACCAGCATAAAGGTCCCTTTGCCTAGCTTCTCATTTAAGTTCAAAGCACTGCTTTGATATGGGATGGGCGATTCTTTCTGTCCTAACAACGTGCAGGTCGAGGGCTGGAAGAGTTGCCTGATTCGATCAATCAATTTGGCTAGCAAGTGACTACTGAGGTTTTTCACTCTACACATTAATACTTTATGCTACTATGATTAGCCACTTTGTTTTTCTGTCTCTAAACCACAGAACTCTAATAACACATTTTCTGTGAGACAACAGATGGGATTCTGTCCCGTGCTTTAGGAGAGAATCAGGCCTTCTAGTAGATCTGCCAACATTCCCAGGTCTGAATCAAATCAAAGGGGACCTTGTGTGATGTGTTCTCAGGATACTGTGGGTCTTTTATACTATTTACACATGTGAATAAAATCACAGAAACTGAGCAACTTAAAAGGAAGGGAAGTAAAGGATTACAGCACGGGAATTTGACAGTAGTGTTGCTCCTTTGTTTTAGGATGTCTGGCAAAGTCACTACATACCCTGTGACCTGGCACTATCTGAATGAGGAAGATGCAGAGCAAAGGCAAAGACTGCCAAGGTTGGAGCTCAGCTCCCAGATTCATAGAGTAGTAAATCTCTTTTCTTTACTAAAACTGCCCAGGTGAATGTATAATACTTTTTGTGGGGGTAAGTATCCATAGCTTTTTCTTGACTTTAATGCTGTTAAATATACTGCCAGGAGTTAGTACTGGAAAGACCTAGATGGGAATCTCAAATGGCCTAAATGATGTTTTATGATATAGATGAAGAATCTTCTCATTTAAGTACTTAAGTCAATTGTTTCATATAGATATTTGTTGTATATTGCAAATACAGAAATTCACCCATAAATACTGTTTCTCATCTTGGTATGATCATATATTGTTTTCTCTAAAACATGCTTCACTTTCACAAGGACGATGTTTCCTTGGTCTATTTCCTTGGCAGTTTACCACGAAAAGGGGCAAACCATATTGAAGAAGCAGAAAAGCTATGGGGAGGATCATCTTTATGTGTGTCTAAAGGGTTAATAGTAATTGCTTGGGCTAGCAAACTATTGAAACTACTTTAAGGAAATTGAGCATCAATTTTTAAAAATTACAAATATTTCAACAACATTCTCTTAAATGGAAAGTGATTATGTCATTTTTAATAGCCTTATTTCCTGAACCTATACTTTCCATATAATGCATTTCTGACTGACAGGAATGTGTTTTCGTCACGAGTCTATGTACTAGTCCTAGGAGACATGACATTTGATCTCAATCAGTTTGTTTAATTCAGCAATCGTGAGAATAAAAGATACATTCTTCTGATTATTCATTATGAAGAAATATCTGACTATAAGGAATACATGAAATATATCTTCTAACTTTGTCCCACAGGCTAGGAGAACACAAAATTACAAATTAAAAACACATTTTAAAGTGCATACCATAAGCCATAGGGAGACTATTAGAATCATTAATTTGAAGTCATTATGGATCAACGTGATTTCATGAAAGCTTTAAGTAAAAATAAACATTCAATACCTTCATGGGAAGAGGTGGAAAAAGAAATAGAGAGATGGGCAGGAGGGCAGACAGATCACTACCTGGCAGAAAAATGAAGAATTGATATTTAAGATATGAATAGATATTAGTAAAGCACATAAAATTTACATAAAGTTATTTTTTCAATGTTAATTTTTAGGTCATGAAAAATACCACCAAGATGAAAATACTTCAACAATTTGTGAATACACAGAATAATATATTTTATAGGAATACTACCTCTCATATAGTATCTTACAAGTTAACAGAGCAGTCTGACCAGTGATGCTGGGGCCATCCTACAACCACACAATGGAATCCCCTGGCACTTTCTTCCTCTTGGGCATCCCAGGGTTTCAGTCTTCTTATCTTTGGCTGGCCATCTCACTGAGTACCATGTATAGCATAGCTCTCTTAGGAAATATGCTCATTATCATTGTGATCTGCATGGATTCCACTCTACAAGAGCCTATGTACTTCTTTCTATGTGTTCTGGCTGCTGTGGATATTGTTATGGCTTCTTCTGTGGTACCTAAGATGGTGAGCATCTTCAGTTCAGGAGACAGCTCCATCAGCTTTAATGCCTGTTTCACTCAGATGTACTTTGTCCATTCGGCCACTGCTGTGGAGACAGGTCTGCTACTGGCCATGGCTTTTGATCGCTACGTGGCCATCTGCAAGCCCTTACATTACATGAGAATTCTCACCCGTCATGTGCTGCTGGGAATTAGTGTGACTATCACCTTTAGAGCTGTTATTTTTATGACTCCTTTGAGTTGGATGTTGAGACATTTGCCATTTTGTGCCTCCAATGTAGTTCCTCATTCCTATTGTGAACACATGGCTGTGGCCAAGTTAGCATGTGCTGACCCCATGCCCAGCAGTCTCTACAGTTTGATTTTTTCCTCCATCATTGTGGGCTCAGATGTGGCCTTCATTTCGGCCTCTTATACTTTGATTCTCAAGGCAGTTTTTGGACTGTCCTCAAGGAATGCACAGTGGAAGGCTTTGAGTACATGTGGCTCTCATGTTGGGGTCATGGCTCTGTACTATCTCCCTGGGATGGCATCCATCTATGTGGCCTGGCTAGGGCAGGATCGAGTTCCACTGCACACCCAAGTGCTGTTAGCTGACTTGTACCTGATCATCCCACCCACCTTAAACCCTATCATTTATGGTATTAGGACCAGACAAATCCGGGAGCGGATATGGAGTCTGTTCACACATTGCTTCTTTTCCCAGTGCACTCAAGGTCCATGAACACAAAGCCTCTCCAACCTCCAGTGTTCCAGTCACTGCAAGGATGACTTTAAGGTCTACGGACATGGACAGGCGCAGAGTGTCCTGGCATAACACTTCCACTTCTCAGGAGAGTTGGACTGAAGTGACTGTATTTTCTGGTGTATTTATTTAGAATGTTATCAGATTGAAGTTTTGGCAGAGAATGTGATTGCTGTTTTGTTTCTGTAATTTTTTTTTAAATCTTTATTTCAATCTAACATCAATCCCTCTGTTAGTGAAAGTTACTGATTTTTTTACCTTTTCCCTCACTAGAATTTTCTTAGGTTTGCCCCTCCCCTGTGTTGTGGTAGAGACTGGTGGATCTTGTTCTCTGGCTCACTGAGGGTTCCATTTTATTTGACTCCAATGTTTATTCCTTATGCAGACATCTCCTCCACCTAGGACAGATTTTAGTTTATCTTATGTGAACTTGGAGTCAATAGTGCTGGCCCGTTTCTAATGAATGATTTGGAAAAAGAAATCTGAACCACAGTGAAAAACAAAGGAACAATAAAAACAAAACAAAACAAAACAAAACAAAACAAAACAAACCAAACCAACCAACCAACCAAACAACCCAACACAGGATGGAGAGAATCATGCTCTGGGTCCAACTCTCTTCTGAGAGTCACACAGTTTTATTAGGCAGAGACACGTATATTTGATTCTTAAAGAAACTGAAAATCTTAATGAGATTAATTTTCTGATATTAAAATTCAAAGCACTAGGAAAAACTGCAATAGCAAGTTGGCTAACTGCTCCCTTGATTAGCACAAAATGTCCTTCATCTTTTCCAATTGACCTTAGTTTTACATCTATGAAAAAGCATGGTGTAGTACTGACACAAAGAAAAAAAATAAGCAGTGGAGCAGAATAGGGAGGTCAGACCCAAACTCAGATATGTTTGGTTAACAGATCTGATGCTGGTCATGGTGTTGGGAATGCTGGACATTCAAATGCGAAGCTATTAGATGAGACCCTACCTTACATGATATGCAAAAAGAAATTGAAATAAAAAGATAAAGAGCTAATTGGAAGATTGAAAATAATTAAACTAGAGAAAATATTTAGCATTGCAAAGATTTCTTAGACATCATATCCAAAAGCGAAAAACAGATAGATATACCCACAAGGGACAGAAATAATTTTGTGTAACAAAGGACAAAATGGAATGCAAAGGCACCATATAGGTTAGAAGGATGTATATATATATACATTATATATACATATAATGTATTTAATAAGAACTATTTACCTAGTAAATGATGACATCTTATAATTCAACAACTATAACAAAAAAGTAGATACTTGAATGAAAACAGTCCTGTAAGGATGATATGCAAATGACCAACTAACTCACTTGATGATGCTTTTTGTCACTGGTCATTAGAGAGGTGAAATCTAAAATTACAGTGAGAGAATACATTTGATCTATATGTATGATAATAAAAACCCAACCCAAGCCAAGAAAAAAAGAGGTAAGAACCAACTTCGGGTGAAAATGTGGATAAACTGGACCCCTTTGCATGGTTATTGGAGACTATGATAGTAAGCTTTCCATGGTGACAGTGTGTGACATCTATGAAATATGAAAAGCAGGGATCACCTGTGATGCAGCAATCCCACTGCAGGTACACTAACATAGAACGGAAACCAGGGCTTCAAGCCACAGTGACTGGCACTCACATTCATGGTATCACATGGATGGCTGACTGTATGAAACCAGGGAAAAGAGTTCTGATGTTGCATCTGCAGCTTCTTTCCTGGTCTTAGGAGCTTTGTGCACTTTCTGTATCTCATGTTCATTGATAATAACGGCAGCTACTTCAGCAGACTGTGATAAGCAAATGAGGAAATCTTAGGAAAATACCCATTAGAGCAGTGGTTCTCAACCTGTGAGTCACGACCCCTTCAGGGATTGAATGATCCGTTGACATCTAAGACCACTGGAAATGAGATATTTACATTATGATTCATAACATTAGCAAATTTATAGCTATAATATAGCAACAAAAACAATTTTATCATGAGGGGGGGTGTCACCACTACATGAGGAAGTATATTAAAGGGCCAAGCCGTTGGAAGGTTATAAATCACTGCATTAAAAAATTAAAAATGTTATCAGGGCTGGTATTGGCTCAGTGGGTAAAGGCACATGCTGCCATGTCTGACAACCTCAGTTAAATCCCTGGGACTGACGTGATAGAAGGAGGGGACTGACTCCTGGAAGTTGTTCTCTGACCTTGACATGGAGACTGTGGCGTGGACATGCCCACATACAGATAAACAATCAATTAGCAAATAAGTAAGTACGTAAATAAATAAATGAAAGAAATAAATGTACTAAGGAAAAAAATGACACTTGGATCATTCGATTATTTTTCCTAGATGTCCGATGTGTGTGTGAGTATTCACATGTATGGGCACATGGGACAGGCATGTGCATGTGTGTGTCCATGCATGTGAAGTTCAGAACTGGTTCCTTCCTCAGTTCCTCATTCATCAGTCTAATGTTAGGTATCCTCTGGGGACTAGAATACACAAACACTAGTCACTCTCCAGACTTCTCTCACAGTCTGGAATGCCCAAGAGGCGGAGCACAGAAGAGAGCCAGTCTCTGGAGGAATCTTAGTGTTTGGCTGCTTGGCAGAGGCCAAGAGAAGCAGTGCCCAGGGAAAAGGCAGGATGACAGAGTATCTCCTGGGAACAGGAGTCTCCCAGTGGGAGGCATCTGAAAAGGACAGCCCTCATAGTAACTCCATTGTCTCCGCTCTCCTGTGGTTTCTGTGGTGTTACTGCTTTCCTTGAATGTCTTCTGTGAATCTACATATTACTTGGTGTGAGAAATGTGGACTAGTAGGCATACTTAATCAGAAAATGGACATTGCAAGAGGAAAGCTGTTATGTGGACAACTGAATTAAGAAACAGAGATTTGATTTAAGAAGTCTTTAGGCTATGGTCACCTCAGAAATGAAGATTCAAGTTCTCAAGCAGACAAGAATCAAGGGTCTGGTCAGCTCTGGAGGCATTATGGATACCTACAGCTTCCTCTGGAAATGGCGCAAGGGATGGCAGATATGGGAGAAGGAGTAGGTAGATAGGATCACTTGTGATCAAGGCAGACTAATGAAAAGGTAACTGCAATATTGGAACGGTAGATACATAGTTTGGGATCGAAGACTTGTTGTGAGGAAAACCCGTGCCTTAGGGATGAGATTGTGTCTGTGTAGAGGAAAGGCACTTAGGGAAATGAGGTTACCATGGGCAGCAAGGCAGTATTCAATGAGGTGTGCAGTAGTGTTTTTATCTGGAAAGCATGTTAATTTCGAATTGCTCCATCCTTTATTTGGAACAAAATATCATCTCACATCCTATGATTTATTTATTGATTTAAAATGATTTGCCTAGGCCACTTTTCAGTGATGGACCCTCCAGACACCAGGTGCATCTTCAGGATGGAAGGCAACTGGTGCAAGGATGAAAGGTTTCTTGGGAGATTTGAGACGAGGCTTTCTGAAAAGTATTCACTCCAAGAAGCCGGAAGCAGTTGTGGCTGCATATGTTGATAGCAGAAACTGTGCACCTCAGATTTATTTATCTTATAGCAAGAGCTCATTGAAAAACAAGCATCCATCAAATGATGGATAAAATGTTACTTGAGTCACAACAGATCTCTAATGGAGGTCACTATCGATGTTCGTAAGAAAAAATTTAAATTTAAATATTTAAACATCACACACACACATCTCTAGTAATGCTGATCAAGATGAAAACTGAATAAAATGAAATAAAAGAGAAGACAATCCATTAACTTGAAACCACTGTGAGCATGTGGCAAGTCATGAGTTTCTGAGGGCTGGGGACAGGAAGATGGAGCAGGGCATAAGGTGAGGATGGCCTCAGATGACAGGTGAGTTCACTTAGAGCAGCTTCTGGGTAGGAGGTGAGTGGGTGTGGGCAGTCTCAATCCTTCACTTTACTCCAAATCTATAGACACCAATGTTCAACCCCAAATCTGTAGCATCCCAAACGCAGACTCTGGGCTTAAGGATGCCCAGGCTTATTTTTAACTCTTCTTCTCAATTCTACTTTGAAGTTCTTCTCAGTGATATTTCACTCTGTGATTATATACAATGCAGACCTTATTGACATAGGACTGCTATTTAGTTTAACAGTCTGAGTTTTGGAATCAGTCTGTAAAAGGACAGAGTGTGAACTCCTCACTGCATTGTAGAATTATTTAGGCATTCATGCCAACTCTAAGAGAAACCCCAGGGGTTGATCATGGCAAGACAACTGAAAACCTAATCAGAATGGGTGTTGTGTTGGTGAATTTAAGTTAATTTTCTTTCTTTCATCTTTTTTTTTTTTTTTTAAAGACTGTCTCTTTGTGTAGCCCTGGCTGTCTGGCTGTCCTAGAACTTGCTTTGTAGACCAGGCTAGCCTCTATCTCAAGAGATTTGCCTGCCTCTGCCTCCTGAGTCTTGGGATTGAAGGAGAGCACTACCACCACCTGGTGGATTGAGTTATTTTCTTTAATTAGGTATTTTCTTCATTTACATTTCCAGTGCTATCCCAAAAGTCCCCCATACCCCCCCCCCCCCACCTTGGCCCTGGCGTTCCCTTGTACTGAGGCATATAAAGTTTGCAAGACCAATGGGCCTCTCTTCCCAGTGATGGCCGACTAGGCCATCTTTCGATACATATGCAGCTAGAGACAAGAGCTCCGGGGTACTGGTTAGTTCATAATGTTGTTCCACCTATAGGGTTGCAGATCCCTTTAGCTCCTTGGATACTTTCTCTAGCTCCTCCATTGGGAGCCCTGTGATCCATCCAATAGCTGACTGTGAACATCCACTTCTGTGTTTGCTAGGCCCCGGCTTAGCCTCACAAGAGACAGCTATATCAGGGGGATTTAGTTATTTTTAATTTTAGTCTCTGTTGTACTTCCCCACTTGTGTATGCTTTGGAGTTAAAAGGTTAAGCAGTGAAAACCAGACTCATTTGAAAATTTGCTCTACTTTTTTGAAAACTAAGTATTTTATATAGTATTCCATTTGAAATTTCAAAACACCAATGAGAAAACCAAGGCATGAAAAGTTTCTATAATCAGATCAAGGCAAAAACTGACAGTAAGTGATACATGATGCTTCAAGTTGTGGGAATGTGACTCTAGTAGCAATGTAATTAGCTCTTTGCTGTATTGATGGTGATGTAGGGCCGCCAGCACTGCGTCTGCGGCAGGGCAGAAGAAGCACACAGAGCTTTGTCTTATATTCTAAGAAAAACTCCACGTTTCCCCTGAAGACCAACCAACAGCCCCGCCAGCCATACCACCGGACCAAGCGTCATGCACTCGAAAACATGAGACAGACCCGGGTAGAGCCTTAGGATTGCCAGGTCCTATCTTTTCTAGGTCACCCTGAGACTGAGTTAAAAACCCACAAAGGTTCCTAATTTCACCTCTTCATGCAATGCGAAAAGAGACTTTCTAAAGGAGGAAAGTCAGCAGACGATTCTGAACCATGTGTAGACTCTGTTAACACCGAGAACCTTGATGAGCACAGGAAATGGAGCAAGATGGTTTAATTTGTGTTTTCTGATTCTGAAAACACTACGGTGACACTCAGGATTTGTCTGCTCCCCAGACAGGAAGACATATGATGCCACGCCACCCTCTTCTCTCATTGCTTTACATTTCAATAGAAAAAGCTCCTCACCTATGATGTCAGGACCATCTTACAACTGCACAGTGGAAACCCCTGCCACCTTGGCGTCCCAGGTTTACAGTCTTCCTATTTTTCGCTGGCCATCTCACTGAGTGCCATGGACAGCACAGCTCTCTTAGCAAATAGAGATGTATGGAGCGAGACTGTTTCACTTGTCTGTGCCGAGTCCAGGATGAGGCCGTGAAGACTATGCTTGCATAAAACTTCAATTTTTAGTGAGAATGTTCTGAATGATATTCTAATATGCTTAATAATTTCCTTTAACTTGTATGTGCAGTAGAATAGAGTCCTGGGAACACAGAGGCAGCATACCATCGGTCCTTTCCCATGGGCAGAACCAACAATTCTCCCACATCACAATTTTGTCACTTGTGGGCACCTTTTGTGCATTTTCCCATGACATAATATATTATCTTAATTTCCTTTCATTATTATATGACTCCTAAATTGTTTTTTTTTTAGTACGATTCTCATTGCACATTTTGCTTTCCTGTATCTTCAAGGAGAATTTTATATATTTACAAGAACCATGTATATTCTCCCAGTGCCATCAGAAGATCCCAATTTAACCCTAACTAGCTGCTGGATGGGCCTTTCTTCCTGGTGACTATTTCTTCTTCCTTGTTATCTTATTTTCTGTTTTGAGTTCACAGTCTTCACTCTAACTCAGGGACAAACACATGCAATCAGATATAAAATATACCACTGGGGTCCAGTGTCAGTAAACCCTCGTGAACTGTGACATGAGTACCTAGACTGTTGGGAGGCACCCTAAAGAACAAAGTGCTGCTATGCAGGTTTTGTCTGCTCGTGGCAAAGCAGGATGGTTGCCACAATAAGAATCCATTGTTTGTCCTCCCCTCTATACAAAGAACAAAAGTACTGGATGGACTGTGGGGCTTTACCATAAACCCATGAGGTAGAATAATGTTATTTTAAGCCAGATTAGAGGCACCTTTCCAAAGAGGACATCCAAATCCTCTCAAAGACATGGTTCAGACCCAAATCTAATGAATGACAGGCAGACTCATGATCTGTGAATTGAGTTTGACAACTTTGTTTCATTTTAATGTGAAAATCATTTTACAATCTTTAAAATCTTACTTCCCGAAGCTCTGTAGGAAACAAGGCTGTTTCAATTTCTTTATACATACAGTAAAAATAAAAACTAAGGCCCCTAAGGTTTCTGATCCTGCCCCTTAGAGAAAAGACAGGCCCGGGCACAGACCCACCCTCATGCTCAGGAAGGAGATACAGGAAGTATCCTGGGTGAGTTCTGCATTCTGTGCTGGAAAAGCACAAATTGTGTTTCTTTAGCCTGGAGGTTAGGGTTTGTTTGGTAGCAGCAAGCCTCACTTGAAGGACCCTCTACCTGGTTTCACCATGACAATCAGTTCTGGGCATGGACATTATTACTTCTCTCAGTGGAAAACTGTATTTAAAAGCTTTTCTGGAGTCTGCATTTATTTAATCACTGGCACCCATTTAATTATGGAACCAGGGAGGAGGGCTGAGATCTCCAGAATGGACAAAGCCTATCACCACTGTCATGTTTCCATCATGGATCACAATGCTTATCTCACTGGGACTGTTTTTTTCTGTGAGAGGCACTGACAGTTTTTTTTAACAGCATCATACCATAAGGTCAGATAGAGGGGCCCTTGGGCTTTAAGCTGGGTTCAGAGATGCTTATCGGTGGAAGCATCCTCCAACAATGATGTGTACCATTAAGTTAGGATGGCCCTCCTAGCCTTCCCCACCCAGGGTACAAATGGTGAGTGGAGTGGTATTGTTAGTGTCAATGCTGTAGCAAGGACTGAAATAGGGCAAGAGACGGCCTGGGAAGGGATAGCGGGGGAAAGTGAAAATGTGGGAGGCACCATCAGTCACATTGTAGAAGGAGATGTCATGGGCCTCATAGTCTAGGAAGATTCCTACCCTGTGCGGAGGAACTTTCAAGGGCAGGAGCGGATATTCATCCGTGCCTGCGCGGTACTCTGTTCCTTTCCTCAGTCTTATCACCCAGAAGCCATAGCGAGGGGATAAGTACACCACCTCCTTCCGGTCAACATTTTCCACACACACTCCCAGACCCCATTCAGATCTGTCTCCAACCTCTACCTCCCAGTAGTGCCGGCCAGAGGAGATGCATTTGCTGCCCAAAACAATGTTATAGCGGTAAAATCTCTCAGGATTGTCAGGCAGGTTCTGCTGGGTGACTCCATAGTGCACACTTTTTCTGTCCTTGGAAACGACAAGGCGGGAGTAAGCTGTGTCTGGGTCTAGGCGCACATCCACTAGGGAAAAAGATCTTAGTGGTAACCTTGACGCTAAGCAAGGGGGAGTGTAGGATGCCTCTGATGAAGACAGAGTTCTCAGCAGTGGGTAGGGTGGGGCTAGATGAAGCATCCAGACTGCACTGAGCCATTTTACCTCTGTGGGTGGAGTCCCTCCCACTGCCCATCACAGTCTCCAAGTATCTAATACCTGCAAATGTCTTCAGGGTCTCTCTTAGTCCTAGCACACGGCAATCTGTCTTCAGCTCCAAGGAGATTGGCTCTAGCTGCTGCAGGCTCCAAGACTCGCTCCTGCAGAAGAGGGTGTGTTTTGGATCTGGGACTCTTAGCTCTGCTCTGGGAGCCTCCTTCCTTTAGTCTGATGAGGAGGGGCTTGGCCAGAGCCAGTCACTTAGATCCCCCCTGGCCAGCAAATCAGAGGTGGCATAGCTGGCTTGTTGAGTTTCAAACCGTTTGTGACAGAGAGGTAAGAATGCTCAGAGCTTCCTCTCGGGAGAATGCTAAATATTGGGACAGAGGAAGAGGGAGAGAAAGAGATGTGACACAAAGGAGAAAGGGTGATGCTCTGAGCTAGAAGTTTCACACATCAAATTTTTGGACCATTTACATGAAGTAACATACTTCAGCTTTACTTAAAATTCTTATTGGTAAAAATCTGAAATGAATTCAATTAAGTGCAAAAAAGGAGACAAATCTTTCACCAATGTAATGTAAGACAGTGAGCATCTGCCTTCTGTAGGTACTCAGTCTACATTCCTTCTCCATCCCTGGCTCTGGCCAGGCCTCTCTATCTCGTGTAGGGTTTCACAGAGTCTCTAGGGATGGGAACGTACCTGTTCAAGGCTTCCTGAATACCCTAGGAGAAAAAAAAAATGCAGCCCATGAGTGTGCAGTGCGTCAGAGACACTAGACAGGCGTAAACTCTGGGAGGGGCTTTCTCACAGGGATACACAGACTTTAGAGGTGGGGAGAAGCTCATGGGAGGACAGCAGAGCAGACCTGGCTCCATGGAACACCTTCAGATTCCATCTCAAGATGACCAGGATGGAAGGGACTAGAATGCTGTCAAGCTATAGAGTAAGTACCTGGTGTACTCCTACTTCTGGCCTATGAGAAAATGAAGGGTCAGGTCTTTTACCCAAGCAGGATGAGAGCAGCATGTGTCAGCTGAAGGCAGACAGGGTCCTCAGCTGGTGGACAGTATGATGATAGGGTCCGTGAAGAACTAGCTAATACTTTCCCCTGGAGCCTCCGTCTCCAGTTCTGGCTCAGGCATCCCAGGGAAGGCTGTTGCTCACCTGCAGCATCCAGCGCACAGGTCTCTGGGATCTCTCTTCCAGCTCCACAATCATGCTCCACAGGACCTGGCTCTGCCGGATGATCGCCTCGCGCCTTAACTCCAGTTTGTTTGCTGTCTCTCCCTTCTCCTGCTCGAGGCTAGCCTGAGCTGCAGCTGCCTCCTCTTCTGCCTGCTGGCAGGGCAGCTCCTTTTCCTTTAATAACTGCCGATATTTTTCAAACTCCCATCGGATGCTCTGCTTTCGTCTTTCCATCTGTGTCTGGAGTCAAGACTGGATTAGCACTGGTCTTTTTGGGGTAAGGGTCATGTGGGATGGAGCACACTGACGTGTGCAAACACACACCCTATGGAAATGCTTTGGTACAGCCATGTTCTGGGTGTTATGAAGGCAAAGACAAAGGATGTAACTTTTCTGTTCCTAACTCCCCGTGGCCCCAGGGCATTATTTTTGGTCCTTTCATAAGTAGCGAATTTTCTTACAAATAACGAGTGGGACCAGAATATTTCAGACTTGGAACTTTTCTGGATTTTAGATTACATAATATCAAGAGATACTTTGGCAATGAGATCCAACTCTGAACATGAAATTCATCCATGCTTCATATACAGAGAACCTGAAAGTAATTTTGTAAAATAATTTTAGTGTGCTTGCATTCTGAGTATAACCTATTATTCAGTGAAACTTCCTTCTACTTTTGGCAGCATGTTGGTTATAAGACACTTTGGATTTGGGAGCACTTTCAGTTCGGATGTCTGGATGAGTGACCTCTAATCTGTCTGCACTACTTTTATCAACTGCAACAGAATCTAGGGTATCTTCTTTCTTTCTTCTCGAGACAGGGCTCCAGTGTCTAGCCCCTGCCACCCTGGACTGGTATTCACTATGTAGACCAGGTTGGACTGTAGCAGTTCTCTGCCCTTGCCTCCCAAGGCTGACTTTTAGGCATGCACCACCATCCTGGTACATATTATCTTGGCATGATGGGGACTAGCTCTCATTTTCAGAAACAGTCAGATGGTTACACTGATGGTTGCTAACAAGACTGCTGGATAGTTTTTCTTCTTGGTTTTGTGTGTGTGTTTGTGTGTGTGTGTGTGTATGTTTAATATATTGTTTTAGATCACATTGACCAAAAGTTCTGAGAGTTTTATGCCTATTGGTTTCAAATATATTTCTGAGGGGGGTTCCTAATATTTAGGCAACCAAAGTCTTAGCAGCTGTGCCATCACTCAGGAAAGTGAGGCAGAAACTGTTAGATTACCACTCTATAAGCTATACTCCTATGAGCTCATGTGTGCAAGGCGCCATTCCTTCCTCATACGTGAAGATATGAAATCAGAGGCTACTGCTATCCCAAAGCTATAAGCTGGACCTGAGAAGTTATTTGGACTTAGGTAAAGGGAGGCTGAAGGCCCTCACTCTGCCTCACAGATATGAGGAAGACTCCACCGTTGGCTCTAGAAGATAGGGATGACGTAAGCCCCCTTCTCAAGTGCAACCTGCCTTCCAGATGGCAGCCTGTTCCTTCTCACTGACTTCCAGTTTCCAGGCTTCTTCCTGTTCTTTCCTCAGATGCTCCAAAGCCTGCTGGAGTTTCCACTGCAAGAGACAGAAAGATCATGAGTGTGCCCCATCAGGAGGCCACTGGAGCACTCTAGGCTGACAGGGGCTTCCCAATGTTCCTCAGGCAGCTGGTTGGGATAACATAAGAGGAAAAGGACTGCCACAGAAGGCACAGCCTCTGCCCATGTGACATGTGGGGAGGCTTTCTGGGTTGAGAGTCATCTTAACTTCCACAGTCCTCAAGCGTCTATAAAGATATATAACCTGACTTTCCTAGCCAGGACTATTTCTCCTCTCATTATTCCTGTTCTCTATTATTTCCCAGAACTTGCTGTTGAAAGTGTGGTCCAAAGCCAGGAATACCAGCATGGCAGAAGCTTGAGCCTTACCCTACACATATCAACTGAGAACTGGAATTTAGCAAGCTCCCTGGGTGGTTCAGATACGCAATAAAGGTAAGAGGCTTTCCTAGGATCATGTAAAATAATGTAAAATATTCTTACCAGAAAGACAAAAGTACTCAGTTATTACCTTTCATTCTGATAACGGTCACTTGGTTTGTTAAAGAATTATAAAGTACCAGATATGGCTCAAGTATTACACATACACTAACACTGCTGGGGTTTGGGAGGGAACAGTCTTCCTTCCACGGGTCCATGCGTTTGAAGACCTGGACCTGATCCTCCGCTGGTGATGGTCTTTGGGAAGGTTGGAGTGAACTTTAGGAGGTGGAGCTCAGATGGAGAAAGTGGGTCACTGTGTGGCAGACCTAGAGGTTTTAGGGCCTGGTCTCCATTCCTGCTCATGCTTCCCAGCTACATATATCACACGAACAGTTGCTACTGCTCCTGTCACTGTGACTTCCCCAACACAACAACCTGTATTCTTTTGAATAAACCTCTCCTCCCTTATGTGGGTTCTAATCAGGGACTTGATGACAGCAACAAGAATAACAACAGATATAAATACAGTCCCTGGATGTTGGTGTCATTACCATTTTATAGACAAGAAAACTGAGGCCCAGGAAGTGACCTATCCACAGCCACCCAGCTAGTAAATGACAGCGCTGGGAATTAACCAAGCTCTTAGCCTGTATGTCAAAATGCTAAGCTATCCCCTTGTTCTGCACTCTTAAAACAAAGAAAAGTATATATACTTTTACTGTTAGAAATCTGTCCTGTAGAGAAGAATGCTGATTCTGAGAAGTCGCTATATATTCTTACATTTTAATCTGGGAAAAGAGCAAGGTGGCAGCTGGCAGCTGATCAGTGGTTAAGACAAACAGTGTACGCGATGGAGATGACTTACCCCAAAGTGTGGGAAAGAGACAAAGAATAAGCTCCCTATTCCATCCTTTCTTCTCTTGTGGTTTGAATGAAAATGTCTCAATAGGCCCATAGGGAGTAGCATTATTAGGAGGCGTGCCTTGGAGTAGGAGTGGCCTTGTTGGAGGAAGTGTCTTACTGGGGGCAAACTCTGAGGCTTTAGAAGCCCAAGCCAGGCCCAGTGTCACCCTCTCTTCCTGTTGCCCTCCAATGCAGATGTAGAACTCTCGGTTCCTTTTTCAGATTCAGATCTGCCTATATGCTGCCAGGCTTCCTGCCATGACAATGGACTAAACCTCTGAAGTGTAAGCCAGCCCTAATTAAATGTTTTCTTTTATAAGACTTGCTGTCATCATGGTCATGGTGTCTCTTCACAGCAACAGAAACCCTAACTAAGACATCTCTCTTTAACTAACGTAACTGAAAGTCAGAAAAGACCTGATAATATGGATACTGTGAGAATTAACACATGCTTAGTATACATAAGCATGCCTGGCAATTGGCCAACCAATCTGAAGTGACTCATCTATGATCCCTTCTTGCTCCAAAAATAATGTTATCATGATCCAAAATTACTCGGCCTGAGTTGTGTTTATGAAATGAAAAGGTTAAAATGATTCAGCTAATGCCAAGAAACTATACATGGTCGTGGTAAAGCAAGCTTGCAGGTTCTTCACTAATAAATAATAGTCATCACATGTAAACTCATTTAAGTCACCTACAACTCCATCTGAAACCAAGGGGTTACTTCAATAGCTCAATAGCAAACACATCCTGGTTAGGTATTTCCATGTTAAGACTCAAGATGGGACACAGAGGAAAACGGGAGAGAAGAAAACCAAAGAGAGTCATGAATGAAGGAAAAGATATGGCTCAGAACATTAGATGTAAGGATCTGTAGCTACCAGGGGCCAGGGATCAGCTTTTAAAGACAGGCATCTAATATAGAGAGAGCCAGATGAGAGGCAGAGGACAGGCTGGCCTGGCCAGGTTCTACTATTTACCTTATATTCCCAGGCAACATCCTTTATGGGTACAACACTGTGGGCTTCATGCTCTGGGGACTGCTTACAGGTCTCACAGGTTACCATATCATCCTCCTTGCAGAACATGGTTAGCTGTTCCTTGTGGAGATCACACACATCGGTCTTTAGTCCCATTTCTATACAGAAGCCTAGCAGACGGACCTTGTCTACAACACTGGCCAGCTGCCAATTGGGACGGAGTTTCCTTGGCTTCACAGGAGCTCGACAAAGGGGACAGGTGTAGCTCATGTTCTGGGACTCTCCTGGGAGCTTCCAGAGTCCAGAGAGGCAGCTGTGGCAGAAAGTGTGGCCACAGCTGATGCTCACAGGTTCCCTGAGGAAGGTCATACAGATAGGACAGTTCACTTCTTCCACAATGGCTTCCATTAACACTGCAGGATCCATGGTTGCAAGTGACAGTCGTCTCAGAACATGAATGAAGGCTGCAAAGAAAAAAAAAAAAACACAAAACAAAACAAGAGAAGAAGGCAATGACTGTAAGTTCTCTCCCAAAACTGTAATTAATAATTAAAAAAATACACTTTAGAACCTTTCTCCGTTGTATATAATAAGCACTGGCCTCAACTAAAGCTATTATTGGGCAACGTTGTGCACACCACAGTCATGGAAGGAAAAACTAGAGATGGTTAAAAAAGTGGGGTTAGAGGACTTTTTATTTATTTGCTCAGTTCTCCTCTTGGTTTGTCTGACCCTATCACTCACCCTCTAATCATGCCGCAGAAATGAAAAGTCTCTCTGGGAGAGGACAACTTAATATAAAATGTGATATTTCAACATTCAGAAAAAAAAAACCCTCCACAAAATAGTGTTAGCCTCCCTCTGATACCTTTTGTGCACACTTAAATCTGTCAAGGTGCAAACCACAAATGCCGGCAGCTCCCTGCCTACCTGTGCAGTTTTTCTTATGTTGCACACTGAAGTGTAAAACAGAAGTGCAACAGCTGTTCTTCACTGTGTCCTGAAAATCACTATCTGCCTCTCCTGCATCAAGCTGCCACCATTCACCACATACCAAGATATGCTCCTGACGGTGCACAGATGCTGTTAGAAGCAAGAGGGGAGATCATGCCCCTTGAAAGGATAAAACCAGGATCACTTAATGATAGACTGATGGATACTGATGACTTCTGTCCAGGCCACGTGTGGGTATGGAGTTTGAATAATGAGTGGCTTAGGGTTCTTGGTATACTTGGCAATATTTATTAATTCATCCTGTATATATTTAGTAACCTAGCTAGACCGTGTAAAGGGGAGATTTACACTGGCTTTAAATACTACTGTCTCAGGCAACTAAATGCTGAACATGTGCCTGGCAAATACGTCAGGGTTTGGGGATAGTTTCTAAATCCCAAATGCTTTTATAATAACAAATATATAGTGATATATTTAAAATATAAGGCAAAATAACAGAAAACACTCGAGTACCAGGCTGAGTACCAGACATGGCTTTGTGCACTTTACATGGATAATTGGTATTCCATAACCTGCGACAGAAACTGTTTTTTTTTTTTTTTTTAGATTTATTTATTATATGTGAGTACACTGTAGCTGTCTTCAGACACTCCAGAAGAGGGCGCCAGATCTCATTACAGATGGTTGTTAGCCACCATGTGGTTGCTGGGATTTGAACTCTGGACCTTTGGAAGAGCAGTAGGGTGCTCTTACCCACTGAGCCATCTCACCAGCCCCCCAGAAACTGTTACTGATCTCATTTTATAGGTGATTGACTGGCCCAGGTTTCCAATATTCTACTTTGGGAAAATCACCCATCTTCTCCAGCTCCAGGGTATAGGACAAATTCAAAAGCAGAGAGGAATAAGCCACTGTGTTGAGTCTGGCAGAAGGGCATTTTGTAGGAAAGAGAGCAGAAGCCTGAAGGACTGAGATCAGGCTGTCCTCAGGTTGTTACTCCTCACTATTTCCCCTGCTTTCTATTTCTCTGCTTCCACCGTCTCCACCCAGCCTTGAGATCCAGAATCCTAAGATCCAGTTGTGCACTAATACTGAACTCAAAGGCCTATGCACGCTCCAGCGGAGGGATCCTGGAGTAAGCATCCGCCCTTCACTCCCTCACCCCCTCGACTGTTCTGAAATGCTGGGGATTTAACACGAATCTCAAGCATGCTAGGCAGATGCTTTACTGCCGATTCAAAGCCCAAGCCGTCTTACTCTTACAACTGCACCCGTGACAGCCATGTTCTCCTCAGTGCTATGTGCAGTACTTGGACCCCGGGTCTGTTTATTTTACCCTATTTGGAATCACACTCTTCCAACTGAGGCTGTTTCCACGATCTCACTGTTGATATCATTTACCAGAGTCTGTGGTTTTCTTAATTCACACACTAGAAATTTACTACTCATATTTTCTGTTTTTCTCTCAATATCCTACTGTCATGGTACGTTTAATACAGAGTCATTTTCAGTTTTGCTCAGTGTATTCTTGATGCCAACAACAGTGTCTCAATACTTGTTAAATGCATGAGAATTCAATGTAAATGTTTAGGCATAGCTGATAGTAGAGGAGTTAATATCTTCATCTAAGGCAGTGTGTATGTGTTCACCTGTTCATGCTTTGGTGTCAACAGCACTACTTAAAGCTACAGAAAACCACCACCACCACCACCAACAAAACCCCAAAACAACAACAACAACAACAACAACAACGACAACGACAACAACAAAAACAGACAAAACAGCAGATTAAAGTTTGGAAGACACTGGCAGTAGGAAAGCGTGGCAAAGAAAGAGAAATGATAAATCATGATAAATCACAAAAATGTGGTAGAAGCATGTTAGTTCTATACATTGCCTCAAAAAATGTAAACATGGGAAAGATGTCAAAGATCTGGAGATAAATACAGTTTTCCAATAGAGGATCTCCAATAGAGATCTTTTATCAAACATAAATACTTGGTCAAAAGTTTGACTCATTAACTGCTCAGACCTGTCCAACCTGTAGCTGAGGGCAGCTATGAATACAGGCCAAACACAAAACTGTAAAATGTTAAGTTTCTTTATGCGATTTTGTTCTCCAGAGTGAACTTTGTAGACGACAATATCAAAAGGTTGCACCTAGCAACCAGTGCCTCCACAGTCCTGAGGGCTGCGAAGGGAGGGGGAAGAGCCTGGAAGCGGCAGAAACCAGCCCCGGGTCTGGGAGCAGTGGCGGACCGTGCCTTCCTGACCTTCTGGCGCTAGGCAGGTCCCCAGGGCAGTGGGATTGGGGACAGGGGAGGGTAAAGAGGGCAGGACCTGTGTTGTCCTCCAAAGAGGTCTGCTGTCGCCTCCTTCTCTACGCAGCGCAGCTGTGGAGGCGCGGGGCTTCAGCCGTCCAATCCGCAGCGTAGGAAGCAGCGGGGCGCTCTCCCGCCGGAAGCCGCGATAGAGGCGGGGGCGCGGGACCCAAGGCAAGAGCCGCGCCCGGAGCTGCAGGACCCACCCACTGCTCTGGAACCGACGAATCACTTCTGCACTCAGAGTGGCCTGATTGGCTGTTCGCTTGCCACATTTCCTGGGTGAATTCAGCTACCTAGCGTGGGAGCTCAGCTGGGCTTCCTTAAGTGGCACCTTTACGCGTTGGAATCCGCAGTTCCCTTGGAACACGAGCTGCAAGTCCCTGCTCCAGGTTTCAGACAATTAAGCAAAAGTTTTAATAAATGCTTCTGTTTTTTTTTTTTCCTGGCTAACTCTTGACACTTACATACTTCTGGTAGCTCCACATTGCAACAAACTAGTTTCAGAGTTAGAAACAGATATTAAATTACGAAGTCCTGATCATAAGCTGCCACTAAAAATCTTTTTAAAGCAGTGCGTAAGCTTTCCTCTCGTCCAACCGCAGAGACACACAAGACCAAGCGTGTTGAATCATAGACCTGGAGATCAGGGAAAACAAGCTTGGGGGAGACACTTTAAGTCGGGGTCTCACACTATTAGTGTCACTCTCTGGGCCAAGCATATTCAAACCAACACACACACACACACACACACACACAGAGAGAGAGAGAGAGAGAGAGAGAGAGAGAGAGAGAGAGAGAGAGAGAGAGAGATTTAGATGGATTTGTATGATAGGTTCTGGGTATTAAAAATCAACCATTAATATCTTTTATAGCAATGGTTCTCAACCTGTGGGCTATAATTCCTTCAACAAACCTCTATTTCCAAAATTATTTACATTATGACTCACAACAGTAGCAAAATTACAGTTATGAAATAAGAGTGAAAATAATTTTATGTTTGGGGTCACAGCACAAGGAACTAACTGTCTTAAAGGGTTTCAGCATTAGGAAGGTTGACAATTAAAGCTTTGGAGCCAAAGAATTCAGTGGCTACTCTGTCCACAGAGTTGGTGTCTCAGCATTGAAGACACAGGACACAGGACTCCCCTCCCTCCCTCCTTCCTTCTCTTCCTCCCTCCCTCCTTTCCTCACTTCCCCATTCCCAAAAGAGTCTCTGATCTTTTATATTGAGACCATGTTGGAAGGCTGAAGAACCTTGAGTATAATATTGGTAGAGCATGGCAAAGGTAATGACAGATGTGCTCAGGAAGAAGTGAAGGTGGGCAGACACATACTGGGTTTTCCTTAACCCCTCTCTACATAGGGCTGCCTGTTAGAAGGTGCCACCCAATCTGAGAATGGATGTTCAGCTAATCTCTGGAGTCATTCTCACAAATGCAATCAGAAGTGTATTTTTCAGGTCATTCTAGATCCCATTAAATTGATAATCAACAACCATCACATGTTTCCCCTTTGACACCCCACCACTTCTTATGTTACACTTAATTTCAAAAAAAAGACAATAACAAATGTTATAATGAGGCATAATTGATAGGGTGCTTGCCCAACATGTATGAAGGTCTGGGTTTGAATCCCAGTCCCACATAAGTTGGTCATGGTGGTACACAGATATAATCCTTAAAGTTGGGATGTTCAGTAAGCAGATCAGAAGTTCAAGTTTATCCTGAGCTACATAGCTACTGATCCTGTCTTTTTAAATTTTAATTTAAATTTTTTTTTGAGACACAGTTTCTCTGTATAGCCCTGGCTGTCCTGGAACTCACTTTGTAGATCAGGCTAGCCTCAGAAATCCGCCTGCCTCTGCCTCTCGAGTGCTGGGATTAAAGGCTTGTGCCACCACGCCCGGCCCAATCCTGTCTTAAATGAAACAAACTAGGTATCTATGAGAACCCATCTTAAAACAAACAAAAGACAATGTTTTCATAGTTTTACCTAACATGATATAACTATCCCCACACCACACCCAAAACACTAATTATTCTCCAAGACAAAATAGTAAAGTCCCTTTTGGAATATTAATTTGAATAAACTAATATAGATTAAAAACTTAAGTACTGACATCAACTCAGTGCTGCATTACATAATAGAAGGAGAGGAAGGAAAACATTTAAGATCCTTTGCCACAGGGCTTCACACCCAAATAGCACAGAGAGGTAGTGAGCCTCCCAGGAGTGTGGACAGACCTGTGAGTACAGGTAGAATCACCACTGCTGCTCAGAGGAACCCACCTAGAACCCTCAGGACACAGGAACCAAGGGGTTGCCTGGGACAGGAGTCTTCCAGTCTCTGTCTGCACCCAGAGCTGATCCTGTGCCACAGAGTTGCCTACACAAATACTGCCAGGATTGAGCTGGTCTCCCAGGAGTGCCTACACACCTGCAAGCACAGGTAAGATCACCACTTCTTTTCACATTCCTGGCCCAAGAGGGACCCTCACAGAGCCATCAGGACATAGGAAACAAGGATCAGCTGGGGACAGGATCCTTCTGGTCTCTATCTGCATCCCAGAGCTGACCCTGTACCATAGCTCTCCATACCCAAATTCCTCCCAGAGTGAACTGGTCTTCCAGGAGTACTGACACACAGGTTCGCAGGAGGGACAAGCCAAAATCAGAGACAGCAAAACCAGCAAATACCAGAGATAACCAGATGGCAAAAGACAAATGCAAGAATATAAGCAACAGAAACCAGACTACTTGGCATCATTAGAACCCGGTTCTGCCACCACAGTAAACCCTGGTTACCCCAACACACCAGAAAAGCAAGACCTGATTTAAAATCACATCACATGGTGATGATAGAGGAATGTAAGAAGGACATAAGTAACTCCCTTAAAGAAATACAAGAGACCACAGGTAATCAGGTAGAAGATCTTAAAGAGGAAGCACAAAAATCCCTTAAAAGAATTACAGGAAAACACAACCAAACAGGTGAAGGAACTAAACAAAACCATCCAGGATCTAAAAATGGAAATAGAAATAATAAAGAAATCACAAAGGGAGACAACATTGGAGATAGAAAACCTAGGAAAGAGACCAGGAGTCATAGATGCGAGCGAGCATCACCAACAGAATACAAGAGATAGAAGGGGGAATCTCAGGTGCAGAAGATACCATAGAAAACACTGACACAATAGTCAAAGAAAATGCAAAATGGAAAAAACTAACCCAAAACATCCAGGAAATTGAGGACACAATGAGAAGATCAAACCTAACGATAATAGGTAGTGAAGATTCCCAAATTAAAGGGCCAGTATCTTCAACAAAATTATAGAAGAAAACTTCCCTAACCTAAAGAAAGAGATGCCCGTGAACATACAAGAAGCCTACAGAACTCCAAATAGATTGGACCAGAAAAGAAATTCCTCTTGTCACATAATACTCAAAACACCAAACTTACTAAACAAAGAAAGAATATTAGAAGCAGTAAGGGGAAAAGGTTAAGTAACATATAAAGGCAGACCTATCAGAATTACACCAGACTTTTCACCAGAGACTTCATAGCCAGAAGTTCCTAGACAGATCTCATACAGACCCTAAGAGAACACAAATGTCAACCCAGACTATTATATCCAGCCAGACTCTCAATTACCGTAGATGGAGAAACCAAGATATTTCATGACAAAACCAAATTTACACAATATCTTTCCACAAATTTAGCCCTACAGAGGATAATAGATGGAAAATGCCAACTCAAGGAGGAAAACTACTTGAAAAAGCATGAAAGTAATCTTCTTTCAAGAAACCCAAAAGAAGATAACCACACAAACATAAAAATAACATCAATAATAACAGGGAGCAACAATCACTACTCCTTAATATCTCTTAACATCAATGGACATCAATTACCAAATAAAAAGACATAGACTAACAGACTGGATATGCAAACAGGACCCAGTATTTTGCTGCATACAGGAAATGCACCTCAGTGTCAAAGACAAACATTACCTCAGAGTAAAGGGCTGGAAAACAAATTTCCAAGCAAATGGTCCCAAGAAACAAGCAGGAGTAGCCATTCTAATATTGGATAAAATAGACTTTCAATCAAAAGTCATCAAAAAAGATAAGGAAGGCTTCATACTCATCAAAGGAAAAATCTACCAAGAAGAACTCTCAATTTTGAAAATCTATGCAATAAATGCAAGGACATCCACATTCATAAAAGAAACTTTACTGAAGCTAAAAGCACACATTGCATCTCACACAATAATCATGGAGGACTTCAAAACCCTGCACTTGTCGTCAATGGACAGATCATGGAGACAGAAACTAAACAGAGAAACAGTGAAACTAACAGAAGTTTGGACCAAATGGATTTAAAAGATATCTATGTAACATTTCATCCAAAAAAAAAATACTTTCTTCTCAGCACCTCATGGTACCCTTTCCAAAATTGAATATATAATCAGTTACAAATCAGATCTCAACAGACAGAAGAAGATTGAAATAATCCCATGTCTCTTATTAGATCAACATGGATTAAGGCTGGTCTACGTTTTGTTTTGGTTTTTGTTTTTTTTCAAGACAGGGTTTCTCTGTATAGCCCTGGATGTCCTGGAACTCACTTTGTCCAGGATGGTCTCGAACTCAGAAATCTGCCTGCCTCTGTCTCAAGAGGCTGGTCTTCAATAGCAACAAAAACAACAGAAATCCCACATACACGTGGAAGCTGAACAATGCTCTACTCAATGATAACTTGGTCAAGGAAGTAATAAAGAAAGAAATTAAGTACTTTTTAGAATTTAATGAAAATGAAGATACAACATACCTAAACTTATGGGACACAATGAAAGCAGTGCTAAAAGGAAAACTCATAGCTCTGAGTGCCTCCAAAAAGAAACTAGAGAGAGCACACACTAGCAGCTTAACAGCACACCTGAAAGCTCTAGAACAAAAAGAAGCAAATACACCCAAAAGGGGTAGATGACAGGAAATAATCAAACTCAGGGTTGAAATCATCCAAATAGAATAAAAAAGAACTATACAAAGAATCAACATCCCTAGGAGCTGGTTCTTTGAGAAAATCAACAAGATAGATAAACCCTTAGCCAGACTACCAGAGGACACAGAGACAGTACTCAAATTGACAAAATCAGAAATGAAAAGGGAGATATAACAACAGAAACTGAGGAAATTGAAAAAAAATCAGGTCCTACTACAAAAGCCTATACTCAACCAAACTGGAAAAATCTGGATGAAATGGACAACTTTCTAGACAGATGCTAGGTACCAACGTTAAATCAGGATCAGATAAATGATCTAAACACTTCCATATCCCATATAGAAATAGAAAGAGTCATTAATAGTCTCCCAACAAAAGAAGCCTAAGACCAGATGGGTTTAGTGCAGAGTTCTATCAGACCTTCAAAGAAGACATAATTCCAATACTCCTCAAACTATTCCACAAAATAGAAACAGAAGGATCCCTACCCAACTCGCTCTATAACGCCACAATTACTCTGATACCTAAACCACAAAAAGACCCAACAAAGAAAGAGAAGGTGGGAGGGGGTAGGGGGTTTTCAGAGGGGAAACCAGGAAAGGGGATAACATTTGAAATGTAAATAAAGAAAATATCTAATAAAAAAGAAGGAAAACATGGATGTTATAAACACACACAGACACACATAGAGACACACAGACACATGCACACACATATATCATATGTATACATGTACAAACATCCTTAACAAAATGGGACAAAACCACTCGTGACATTTACACTCCTCAGTTCTGTAACTGGTCATATGATGATAGTTGGCATTATCTATCTATGGCCTATGTTTTTGTGAATGTGAGTATAGACACACATGTGCCACTATACACATGTGGTAGAAAGAGGGCATAACCGTGGGTGTCTGTCTCATCTTCTACCTCGTTTGAGACAGGGTCCCTTGTTATCTGCTTCTCTATGTGCCACATTAGCTGGCCCATAAGTTTTCAGGTACTCTCCTGTCTCTGCGTGCCTCCTTTCTGTAAGAGCACTGCGGTTTCTGATGCCCACAGGCACATCCAAGGCTTCGTGGTTTCTGGGATCTGAGGCTCAAGTCCTCATGCTTGTATGCACTTCTTTTTTGCTCCCATCCATTTTTAAGCATTTACAAAAACTCCTGCTGTTTGGAATGATCAACCCTCTGTGTCTCTGTGTCCTTCCTGCAAGTGTAAACATTTCCTCCAAGTATGCTTTAGGTGTTACTTAAACACAGGTGGCTTTCCTGTCATGGCCTCTCATTTCTGTGAGTACCTGGATTTAATCTGCAAATGATCAACACCTTGGCAGGAACTAAGAATAATGATAGAGTAAGTGTTGAACCTGAGGTGTTTGAGGGACTTCTACATCTAATAGACAATACCATGTCTCAAACATAGGAGAAAAACCTGACCTGTTTGGGTGTTGAAGCTATGGGGCAAGTAAAATTGTTCAGGCTAATGCACAGAGGGAGAAGACAGAAGGAACACATGGGCCACAGCTTTGAAGGAACTCACCAACATGAGAAATGAGGACAGGTGGCCTCTTTACCCGTTCTGTCCTGATAACATATGTTTACTGTGTATTTCAAAGCATTAAACAGGCATCTCTGTGAGCTTGGGAGCTACTAATTTTTAGAGAGTTGTCCAGTCCACCGTTGTTCACATACAGGTATTTTAAGGGTCGACCACACCCACTTTCGCATTTCTTCTCTGCCTACTTGGAATGCTGCTGTGTTCAAGATTCCACCAGCCCATCTTAACAGCTCTCAAAGCAACCCTTATACTTTTAGCCTTTACACTTTTCCTTTTTAGTGAGTATTTTTTCCTCTGAAAGTTGCAACACCATCTTAATGGGGTGTCCTCTTGCTTAGTTGTTTAGAGTAACAAAGGATCAATAACGCTCACAGGAGAATCGTCAGTGTATTTTTATTTCTCACTACATGCTGAGTTAGCCTAAATCTGTTTCATTCAAACCTCTACTCTATGCTGTGCAAGAGCCATGATTGACCATATTAGGAAGAAAGAGTACAGAAAAGGAGCTGACCGGAAGTGTAATGCAGTGGAAAGAGATCAGAAGTAACCCAGAATGAACTTTTTGGTCCTAGGTTGCAAATCCTCCACATGACCAGAAGAGGGCAGCATCCAAAGTGGGACATAGCTCCTTGAGCATTGTTACAAGTATTTTGTGTTTTGTGTTTTTTGGTGCCAGCCTGTCCCTCCAGTCCAATATTTACTTTTTTCCATCCTCGTCATTTATTTTCTCCCCTTCACAGCAAGAAATCCTCCCTACCACTGTCCTAAAAAGGTCTCAGAAGAATTGTGTAGGAGTCAGGGCTCAGCTCTCCTTAGGGATTTGAGTAGACCTTGGGTCCCAGATCACTCTTCTCTACTGGCGCTCCCAAAGGCCACCAGACAATCTATATTTAGGTAGCAGAGCTGATGATGGACATGCTTTGGCTCAGACTTAAAGGAGACAGCAAAGGGAGGTTTGTCTTGGCTTTGGGAAATCCACAGAGACTGTGCAGGGCATGGAGGATGCATTTGGACAGCCTGGCTGCTTGGAGAAGTCTGTCATCAAGCAGCCCTTCCAAATTACAGTAGCCAGGATTAGAGACTGTGACCAGTAACTGGCTCAGAGAGGAATTTCTTCAGTCTCTGTGAGGACAGTTCAAATTATTATCTACCTCTATGAGATGACTCTTGCCGGGCCGTGGTGGTGCACACCTTTAATCCCAGCACTTGGAAGGCAGGGGCAGGTGGATTTCTGAGTTTGAGGCCAGCCTAGTCTACAGAGTCAGTTCCAGGACAGCCAGGACTACACAGAGAAACCCTGTCTTGAAAAACAAAACAAAACAAAACAAAACAAAACAAAACAAAACAAAACAACAAAAAAAGGATTCTCCAGTAGTTCCAGCCTTCTGCCTTTTAGAAGCAAGGCAAGGGGAAACTAGTTTACTAGAAATAATGTAAAACGTAAAGGGTGTGCTATATGCATTCGTGTGGGTGTTGTATGTGTGTGTGTGTACGTGTGTGTGTGTGAGAGAGAAAGAGAGAGAGAGAGAGAGAGAGAGAGAGAGAGAGAGAGAGAGAGAGAGAGAGAGAGACAGAGATCATCAGATTGTCGTGTTGGTGGTACAGGTAGTGCCTGGTAATGGAAAAGGAACAGAAGACAGAAGCTGGGCTGGAAAGTAACCTTTGAGCCTCATCATCAAGTCCTTTGTTAACAGACAATGGGGTCTGACTTTGTCTTGAAGCCTAGGGGCATCACCTATAACTCCATAATCAGAAGCCTGACACCTCAAGTTGTGCTTTTCAGAGGCAGTGGTGTGGAAGGTAGATTGGAGTAAAGACATAGATTTGGGAGAGGTTTTATCGGGGGCAAGAAAAGGCTGTCAAGGTAGAAGCATCACACAACTGGTATGTTCTATGCTTGTGTCTCAGGACAGAGGTATGTAGTAGAGTGGTGTGTGTGCAGAGGAGAGAGTTGAGCCTGGGATGTTATGAACTGACTGGGGAGAAGAGCTAGAAAAGGTGACTCCGTAGTCACTTGATTGTGGCAGCAGCTGCACTTACTGATTCTCTTTCTGTGTCTGCACTGTGTCTGGTTCCAGTGACACACCCCAGCCAAGCATGGTTTGGGATCATGGACCTCTCACATAGACATCCTGATGGGTGATTCTGTTCTGCTTTATGGCAGTCACCTGGAATGCTAATGTCCCCTTCTCCTCCTCCTCCTCCTCCTCCTCCTCCTCCTCCTCCTCCTCCTCCTCCTCCTCCTCCTCCTCCTCCCCCCTCCTCCCCCTCCCCCTCCTCATCTCCCCAGTCCTTAGAACATCAGAACAGGTTTCCACAGTTCTCTCTAATGGAAAAGAGTGATCATTTAGGGGCAAAGGAATCACTTTTCAAAACAGCCTTCTGTGTGCCTTGCCTGAAAATTCTGGCTCTGTGGGCAGTGGATCAGGGCCTGGTGGATGGTGTTTTCCACTATCTCAGACAATTAAAAAATCACCTTATCTATTTGGGAATTTCATACACGGGCACAATATGTTTTGATTATATTCATCCTCTTCCTTCCCTTCTCTTTCTTCAAGATCCCGTCTTCCCAACTTCCTATCAGATAATTTTGTTAGGGGAGTTAGAGAAATGCTACACAAACTTAGACAAAAAGAAAAAAAATCTGTCTTGAAAACAGGTTCTAGGATGAGTTCCCATTTCTTGTCATAAATCAGACTATGATAGGCCAGAGGCAATCGGATACCAAGCCTCTGGCTTTTGACCTATACCTGCCCCATGCCCAGATTATATCAGAAGTAAAACTGTCAGAATTGAAGGTCTGTGAGAACCTAATGGGATGTAGCTAAGAGCCGTGGCCAGCCATTGGACTTGCAAACTTTATATGCCCCAGTACAGGGGAACGCCAGGGTCAAAAAGTGGGAGTGGGTGGGTAGGGGAATGGGGGGAGGGTATGGGGGACTTTTGGGATAGCATTGGAAATGTAAATGAGGAAAATACCTAATAAAAAAAAAGAGTTGCAGCCAGGCCACAAATATTAGTTCTTAAAAGGAAGATTGTTCTGAGTGTTTGGGGAGATGGCATTGATGCACCCAGATTAATAGAATCATATCAAAATTTTCTTATGTAGTGCTGGGACCTCAGAGGGTCAGGATAAAGTTTGGGATGTTCAGAAAGATGTGTATAAAACAATGTCTCTGAATCTGGTTAATTTTGGTGTGTGATGTTTTTCTTTATTTGCAAATTTTTATAATGAGGTTTATAAAATTAAAAATAGAAAGAATGAGAACAGAAAGAGGTGAGGGCTCAGGATAGACTTTAAAAAAAAAACTAAATCTTTTTTTTTTAAACTCTGACTATTCCAATTTTTAAAAATTTCATTAGTTCTTCTTTTTCTCTGTGCCAAAACTGAGTACTGATTTTTCTTTTTTCTTTCCCAGTCTCTGGATCTGGCATGCCACAGCCCTTGGTCCCTCTCATCGCCACTCCAAATGGAAGTTTGGTCCATCCATCCTATTTTCTACTGGTAGGCATCCCTGGCCTAGGATCTAAAATCCACTTTTGGCTGGCTTTCCCCTTATGCTTTATGTATGCAGTGGCCACACTGGGCAACCTGGCCATCATCTTCATCATTCGTGTGGAGAGGCGCTTGCATGAGCCCATGTACCTCTTCCTTGCCATGCTTTCTACCATTGACTTGGTCCTCTCTTCTGTTACCATGCCCAAAATGGCCAGCTTGTTCCTAACTGGCATTCAGGAGATCGAGTTCAACATTTGCTTGACCCAAATGTTCCTTATTCATGCCCTATCTGCCATGGAGTCTGCTGTCCTGCTGGCCATGGCTTTTGACCGCTTTGTGGCCATCTGCTACCCGTTACGCCATGCTTCTGTGCTCACAGGGACTACTGTGGCCAAGATTGGCCTAGCTTCCCTAGCCAGGGGATTTGTATTCTTCTTTCCACTGCCCTTCCTTTTGAAGCGTCTGTCATACTGCCAAACACATACTGTCACACACTCCTTCTGTCTCCATCAAGACATTATGAAGCTGTCCTGTACTGATACCAAAGTTAATGTCGTTTATGGGCTCTTCATCATCCTATCAGTCATGGGTGTGGACTCCCTCTTCATTGGCTTTTCCTATATCCTCATCCTGAGGGCTGTGTTGGAGCTGTCAACTCAAGGGGCAGCACTCAAGGCTTTCAACACCTGCATCTCCCACCTCTGTGCTGTCCTGGTCTTCTATGTACCCCTCATTGGGCTATCAGTGGTACATAGGCTGGGTGGTCCCACATCTTTGGTCCATGTGGTTATGGCTAATATCTATCTCCTGCTACCACCTGTAGTCAATCCCATTGTGTATGGAGCAAAGACCAAGGAGATCCGTTCAAGGGTTATCCGTATGTTTTCACAAGATGGCAGGTGAGGACACCCAATTGGGTGTCCTCAATCATACTACAAATGACAGGATAAGGATCTGTAGAATAACTTCATGACCACATCATGCAATCCACTGGACTGTCTCCCTCTAATTATATACAGATAGACTATGCATTTTTGTTTCTGGGAATATGTCAATACAGAACTTTTGACTAGTCTAGACAGACTATCATGGAGAACAACCTCTTTCAGATGTGGTTTCTGTTGTTATCAGAAAAGGGAGCATGTGAGGTTGGAGTCATTTGGAATTAAGATTAAGATTAATGGCTTTATTTGGAGACCAGTTATTTGGCCTATTGAAGCATAGCAATTTTTGAAACTATTAATACTATGAAACAGAAATGCAAGTAGGCCTTGTTGGATGATTGTGGGCATTCAATGAGATAATAAATACAAACATGGGAAATTAAAAAATAATGAATGTTGATGACAATGGTTTTAAATAATCAAAATGACAATGATGTATGTCATTTTCTTAATTTCTTTCAGAAAAAGTAATAAACTACATTCAGTACTTAAAGTATCTTGTCAAAGTTTTCCCTAAATGCTTTATAGTTTTAATGCTAGTATGAATGGTTTTGTTTATTCGATTAAAATTAAAAATTTACACATTGTTAGTAGGGAGAGCTATGGTTTCTCTATATTAATTTTGAATTTTAAAATTTACTATACTCCAATTTTATTTCTAGAATTTCTTAGCAAATTTTACTAAATTTCCTCATGGATGATCGTGTTGTATGCAAATAAAGATAGTTTTACTTTTTCATTTCCAGTATGGAATAGTTTGCATAAATACAAAAGAACAATATGAACTTTCTATAGTATCTTAAGGGGAAGACTACCTTCCATTATTAAGTATGTTTTAATAAATTTTTGAGTGGATTATTGAAACATTTGACCACAGCTCTGGGTTTCTTTCTTTCTGTAATTTTATCACTTTGCCGTGTTTATGGGGAATTTGATTTGCTGTGAACTGCTTGTTATTTAACAGGAATAAAGCCACTTTAGGTTTTTTATGACACTGTAGTCACGGCACATCTTTCTCTGTTTATTTAGCATTTCCTTTTGTCAACTTCATAGATGAGTACAAAACATTGTGATGATGTCTATCCACATTATTCTCTCTTACCCCCTCTCCCACTCCTACAGGGTCCTTGTCCCCAGCTAGTTCTCTTCCTACTTTCATGTTTTTAACATTTTGTATTTTGTGTAAAGTTTTTGCAAATGGCCATATCTGCTCTGTGTTCTCGACTGTAGCAGCCAGAAGACAGCCACTCATAGCACCCACAGGCTCTCCCAGTCTTCTGCCTCCTCTTCCATGACAGCTCCTCACCAGTTACTCTCCTGCTTTGTTCCCAGAAGGCATCTTGATACCTTGATGCTAGGTTGAACAATTGTTTTAGATATGCTTTGAAGGTTTGTCCCAACTTGCTAATGTTGAGGTATGGTCTTCTATATCCTCAGTAAAGAGGTGAACTATGAAGCCCTCCATTCTGACTGCCAGGAAGCCACCAATCTTTGTCCTGTGCTATCACTTTGTATTATTACTTCTAAATATTTTAAATGATTCTCCCTATAATTTTGGTTACTTTGCTCACATAATTAGTACTCTGATGAATTCTTGAAGAAGACTCTCTCCACCCTCAAGTGTTGTCTTTTATGTAGATCTGTCAACTCCAAAACTTTGCCTTTTCGTTTTGACTGAAGTGGTCATTCTGAACCCTCAGTCCAACTCCACAACTGAGAGATGCCTCTAGAGTCTGGCTGGATTCCCTTTCCCATGCCACAGTATGGAAATGAGGCAAGATGCTGGAAGTCTGAGGATGTTATATCTTGGTTCTTCATCTTGCCTCAGTTTTTCTGCCCTCCATTGCCAGATGCCTGGTGTCCCACAAACCACTGATTTATGTGTACTGTTAGCTTCCTCATTGCTTCACACAAGAGACAGGTTTACTTATGTTTATTGCTTCATGAGATCCCATCTTAGATGGGATTACAAGTGTTTTGTGAGAAAAATCTTTGTGTCAGCCATGCCTATGTGCTAATAGAGGCAGTGGCAATGGCTCTAGGGTGGTGGTGGAGAGCAAGGCTGAAAGTTCTGTAGATACCAGAAGCCTTTGTACTTAGTAGCTTTGATGTGGGGCCAGGCCTATCCTTAATGTCTATTTTTCATAGCTTGGGTCAATGTACACTGTGTTTGACATAAAACTTCTTACAGTAACACTGAACATTTAAACAAAGCAGAAACACAACTAAAATCACATTTGTTTAAATACCAATGTAATTTTAACTTATTTCACAAGTAAGCCACTTAGTTTGACCTGGAAATTATTATTGAACTTTGTAAATGTTTTCTCACTATTTTTACTCTTAAGGGAAAGCAGATGACATTGATCTTATGTGGCTGGTTGGTAGTATAGGGAAGGTTAAACCATTCTTTTTCCTTGGTCTGACCTTCAGTACTCTGTGGAGTAGAAGGCAGAGGCACTATCTGTGGGGATCCACATTTTATGTTAGCTAGCCTTCAGAGCCAGAAGTTCAGAGAGAAGGAGGTCCTTAGGGCTTTAGAGGATGGGACCACTGGGTTTCAGGCTCAACAATCAGCATTTACAAAAGAAAAATGTGGGGGATAAAGAATGTGTCGGGATGAAGATAGGCTGCCAATCTAGGTCTCTACAGATTTACTTTGTCTTTCTTCTGGCTGTTTGACAGCTTTGTGAAGAAACTGTGAAAGACCCTCATACATACTGTAGACACAGAATTGAGTTTCTTCTGGCCTTTTCTCACTCTAACTTCACATTTGGGATTGGTCTAAATATTCCAGCTGGCAAAGGTCCATTTTCAAAGGACTCTAGAGACCATCTACCCAATGTCCCTCCTTCCCCACAGCCTGGGCTCATCCTTTTAAGATGTAGAAGCTTAGAAGGGAACCAGAATTATAGGAGACTGGTGGGGGCATATCTGCAGATGGACCCTCAGAAACAGTGTGTACTCCCAACAAGAAGGAGCAGAAAGAGGGAGCTGGGAAGACCAAGAATAAGGAACTCTGAGCAGACCACAGAAGGAGGTGGAGACTGAAGGGGCTGGGCTTTTTGCAGCCTGCCAGACCTCCCTCAGGAAGGAGGAAAAGGCACTGGGGGAAAAGACACACAGGCTCTTTCAGGACAGCTGAGGTGAGTACAGGAGGAGGCATGCTTTGGGTTGGGGTTATCTGTAGCAGAGGACCTTCCATGACACCTCTTGATACATGAGAAACCGAGCCATGAAGAACCAGGTGTGCTGGGTAGGCTTGGTGGCGTGAGCCTCTCACCCAAATGACAGGCAATATGAGTAATGTGGTAAAAGGCGTGAGGATGTTAAATGTTGCCTAAAAGTACTTTTCAGGTATCTTTCCCCTGGACCCTGCCCCAGTGACTGACTTACTGGGGACTATGGAGAGGCTAGTGGAGGATAACAGCAGAGGTGAATGAAGAAGAACAGATTGGGCTGGAGTTGGACTGGGTCAATCGGGACTGGAATGGGTTTCAGTGTATGGACAAAGGCAGCCTGGGTTTTATCACTGTTGAAGCACAGCCTGGGATAGGAGGTTAGACTAGAGTTGTGGTTTTGTGGGAGGCTCTGAGTAGAGTCAAAGCCCCATCAACACTGCACCGAGAATCAGATTGGTCCCCTTGACAAGGTTCTAGTTCCGATCTTGACTCAGATCTTGACTCAACCCTAGGACTGAGGTTCAGCTTGGTTAAAATGTAGCTTAAGGTCTAGACTACCAACTCCCTTACCTTGTATCCTTTGCCTTTAGATGCACTAAAGCCCTTGTAGCTTTCTAAGTGAGGATTATTTTCTCTCACTTTGGGTCTTTGCCTTTGTCAGAATATACTTACACACACACACACACACACACACACACACACACACACACACACACACGCAGACTCTCAACCAAATCTGTTGTTTATGTTTCTCAGAGTTATGGCAAAGCCCTCAGGCACCAATGACTTGACCCTTAGCCTGGTCTGAATTGTTCCCAGTTTTGGCACTTTGAGCTTTCTGCTCATGAACTCAGAGACATTTTCTTGCCTTAAGATCGTTTCCTCCTGTGGTCTCCCAAGCCTGAAATGCTGTTTACCTAGGTCTGTGCATGACTGGCCTATGCTTATCACAGGCTGCTGGGCTTGCATGTTGTCTCCTTAACTGTCTTCTCCCCCGACTGCTGTTGGAATGGGATATCTATCCTAATGCTCTGACTTATCTTTAGTGAACTTACCTTTTCTCAAAACTTTCTTGCCTATGTCTTTACGTTTTGTCATCACCAGCCCAATGTGTGGGTGGCAGGAAAGTTGTGCTATTGTCTGTTTACCCATTCCTTGGTATTCTAACTGTCTGAGTGTTGCTGCTTCCTTACCTCATGAAATTCTGGACTAAATGCAGCTGCAAACCTTAACTTGATAACATCACTTTAGGGGGCCCTCTGAGCCTGAAGACCTTGGGGGAGGTACTGTTGTTACCTTTGCTTCCAGAAGGCTGCTGCTCCCAGCCTTGCCCTGACACTCATCACAACGTGTTGTAATGACTGCATGCTTGTCTCAGTCTTTCTGCACACTGGGAAGCCTTGTTTACTTTGAACCTCAGGGTCTCTGGTGCTTACTGCTGAGCTGGGCAGGCAGGAGCCAGCCAGGCAATAACTGTCGGATGAAAAGTGAATGCAAAAAATAAAAAAAAAAAAAGAAAAGTGAATGCACTGAACAAAGTCTCCCATGAGGCTTTTATGGTGCTACCCACTTGCAGGCAGCAGTCACAACCAGGTGAGCTTCACAGGCTACCAGTGCCCACTTCCGGCTTTGCCAAATAGTAGATAAGCAACTACACAGGAAGTGGGGGTGGGTAGAGACCTGAGCTCTAGGTATTCTTTCTGGGGTGACTTTAGGGGATCAGACTGATCTGTGAGAACGTAACTCCATCTTTCAAGCATTCTTGTGGCCATTAAAGACAAGAATGACCAACATCCTTCAAGGTACACCTGCTTCAGCTAATCTAAGCAGGTTTTAGGGCACACTGGATGGTGGTAATTTGGGTAAACATGGTTCTGAGGATGATACTCATATGAAGTGTTAAGAAAAGGTCAGCTTCCTCAAGAATCAAGTGTCAGGTTCCTCTGGGCTGGAGGCCCAGTATTGCCCAGCAGGTCTACCTTCCCTCTCTGGGCTTGGAAGTAGAGTCAGAGGCTCCTAGCTATGTTTGGTTCTACTCTAAGAGCATTCTCTTCCACTTATTCTGGCAAAGGCTGCAGGTAGCATCAGTGGCTCTCACGTGTATGAGGCACTGTTTCCCCCCCCCCCCCCCAGGTAAGGACAAAGACCACAAATCTCCATTCCTCATTCCTTCTTGCCCCCTCCCACTTTTTACATATCCCCTATGTAGGGAGAGCTGCTTAGGGGTCCTGACTCCCAGAGAAGTTCCTGGACTCAGGTCCTCTTTTTTGCATTCCTTAGATGTAACACGGAAATCATTCTTACAAAACATCCATTATGGAGGAGACTGTGAGAGGGACAGGCTAGGCCTGGCATATTGGAAACCTATAGATTGGTCACTCAAAGCTTTAATCTTTCCATTACGATCTGTCAGATGGTATTACTACCTGCCTGGCAAGTTGGTGAAAGGCTCTGATAAGACTAGGAGGTAGATGGTATAGAACAGAGCCCTTCTCTTCTTCTCTACTGTGGGGCATGACCATTCCATAGCCAGAGGAACTGAGTCTGGAAGAGAAGTGTGACCACACCCTCATCTAGGAGAATCCTCTTTATTATTCTCTTTTGTAAGATTATACCTGGGCAACTGTCCCATTTATCATACTCTTATCTTGCCTTACCTCTAGCCAGATTTTGTTAGCTAAGGCAGCCTAAGATGAGAGGATAGGAGGCAGCACAGGCTGTTTCTACTGTACTTGTGGAGTGTTAAGCCCCAGGTATGTCATTTAAGCTCTTTGAGTCCCAGTTCTCTCACCTGTCACAAGGAAAAGATCTAGAGAACTGCATCTATCCTGCAGGGCTGTTCTCAGCTGAGAGATAATAAATGCTGGTGCAACACAGTGTCTGGTATTTTGTAGGCATTCAGTAAGCTCTGTTAATGTCACAAAACAAGTCAGGGCTCAGAGATTGCTTCATTGCTCTTGGGTCAGAAGAGAGGGCACATAGACCTAGTTTTCCTTTCTGCCAACTTTTTCATGGCAGCAGTTATGGTAAAAAAATGTGGGCTTTCGAGCAAGTTAAAACTGGGCTGGCGAGAAGGGTTGAGCTGGTATTGGAGGGAGTGCTTTGAAGTGCAGGAGGAAGACTGAGACCCCAAAGTCTCTGGGCTCTGATTTCTGAGAAAAGGCCAAGATGCCTGAACAGTTCCCAGAGAAACCTCCTCAGGACTCCCTAAGCTAGCTTGACGTTTTAGGGGAAGTTGAGAGCAGAGTTGCTCCTTTGGGCTACAATAGTGTGTGGGCTTTCTAAAAATAAAGCAAAATAAAGAGAAAGAAAAAAAGCATCTTTCTTAATTTATTTTTCCTTGGTTTTGTTTCATTTTCAAAACAATGAGTTAGTTCCAACTTGCTTGGAAACTCCAAAACCTCTCTTGGATGAGTGCAAATGGCTCTAATTATGAACTGGTGCTCAGTCCACAAGGCCTCCTGGGAGTTGTTGTTTCTTTCTGCTGTCTTTTGGAGAACTGTAGGAGACTGGCATTTGTGAAGGCTGTGCAGTCTGAAAGGGTAACATCTGGGCTCTCTGGGTCCTTTTCCTTTCCCTCAATTCCCATCTGCACAGATTCTGAGGTCTAGATCTCATCTGTGCTTCCGTGGTACCTCCCTCCCAGACCAGCTGACTCTTTTCTGTTTTCTCTGGCACCTGTAGGCCAGTGCTCATTCTTACCAGTGTGAGAAGGTGAGCATAGCCACACATATGTGTGTGGGTAAGTGCATAGAATGAGCACATAAAGATGTTGAGTGACGATTAAAGTCAACTGGATAAAAGAAAACCTCATTTTATATGTTTTCACTCATTTTTCAATGCTATGTGCTCTTAATTAATAAATTGACTAGTGTCCTTGATATTAAGGAATTTGTGATTTAGGGAAAAAGATAAGTGGTTCTTATCATCAGAAGAGTAACTGCATGGAATGAGACCAGACAAAGTTATTTGGGAACTCAGAACAGGAAATGGTTGATTATACCCCAGGGAAAGGAGTTTAGGAAAAGTAACATAAGAGAGAGAAAATAACTGAGAGGGCATGAAGAATACATGTGGGATCAAATCCAGGCTTTCCTACATGCTAGGCAAGGGCTCTATCAGCTGAACCACACCTCCAACCCTTACCTGGGTATTTTACTGCAGGCAATGGCCTGATTTAATCTGGTCAGTATTGGTATTGTGCAGATAAGGAAGCTTACACTGGAGCATGATGGGCAGCATCATGGTATTTCTCTTGTGTGCCTGGTGATCAGCATCAAGGGAGAAAAGAACATTATAATATTTGTACTCAATGTATGTGAGGCATTCATTGTTTGAACACTTTTTTAAAAATTTTTTTTTATTACATATTTTCCTCAATTACATTTCCAATGCTATCCCAAAAGTCCCCCATACCCTCCCCCCAACTCCCCTACCCACCCACTCCCACTTTTTGGCCCTGGCGTTCCCCTGTACTGTGGCATATAAAGTTTGCATGTCCAATGGGTCTCTCTTTCCAGTGATGGCCTATTAGGCCATCTTTTGATACATATGCAACTAGAGTCAAGAGCTCCGGGGTACAGGGTTGCAGATCCCTTTAGCTCCTTGGGTATTTTCTCTAGCCTCCTCCATTGGGGGCCCTGTGATCCATCCAATAGTTGACTGTGAGCATCCACTTATGTGTTTGCTAGGCCCTGGCCTAGTCTCACAAGAGACAGCTATATCAGGGTCCTTTCAGCAAATGCTTGCTAGTGTATGCAATGGTGGTTTGGACACTTTTTGTTTATCATCTAATTTATTCCTCACATTAGGCAGGAGAGGTATCAATAATATTTTGGATATGAGGAGACTGAAGCTTAGAAATAGTAAATAATACTCTGGTTAACACTGTTTACAACTGGGATCTGAATATAGGACTGGTTCCTAAGTTCAGTGTTTATTCGACAATGATTCTGTGAGATTTTTGTCTTTGGAGAAGAAGCTTTAATATGCTTGACAGACAGCCATGTTGTCTCTTTCAGAATTATACATATGGGCATCTACAGAGAACCCAGACATCAATAAGTACATTTGGGAGTCAAAAGTTTATAGACAGAAACATAGATTTACTATTAAAGAGATTGAGATGGTCTGGGATGAAACTGGCATTCAACTGACATTGAAACCTAACATGATCACTAATTTAATGATCTAATTTTAGCCTTAAACCTAACTTTAACATTATCTAGCACATAGAAGCCATCTCAATATTAACTTAATAGCATCCATTCTATTGTGATGAATCCGATTTGAATCAAACATGTTGGTAATTATATCCTAAACTCTAAGTCTGAATTTTCATTTCCCAAGCTATCTAATGAAGAGTTTACATTTGCATATCTTCTTTCCACCTTATCACAGCCAAGACATGGCAGCTGCGTTGTGAGCACCTGTTGCAGGAAACATGTAAGGGCTAGGTAGGATATTGGAATCTGAGAGCAACCACAGACACTGATGATTAGAGAGAGATGAGGAGCATCAGACAGGAGTAGGAATGGTTTTAAGAAGCAGGGATCTGTGTCACTACAAATACACCTCAGAAGAGTGTGAGGTATTGATCTCACCTCTGTGCCTGAAGTTGTAGATTAACTACAATTCTCTGCTTTAAACTTTTTCCTTCTATCAGATGGAACCAAGCTCTATTTCCTCTTTTCTAAAGTATGTGCTCCCTGTGTTCTTCCACTGATCTCCTTGTCTTCTGGAGGCCACCTCTGGCTGAGAGCTCAGTGGTGGAACAAAGCCTCTTGTTTTTCCTGAATCAGTGAATGATCTAACTATGTCGGAGCCAAGTCATTAGCTCTGCCTTATACCAGGTTTCTTTCAGGTAACCTATGAAAGCCCCATCCCAGTTCTCATAGGGCCAAATACATATTTGTATGTATATTTATGAATTCATACACCCACAAACCTGTATATACACATACTTCAAACCAGCATCTGTACATTTAACCAACCATGGATTGAAATGAGTTGAAAAATATTGTGCTTTGGGAGCATTATTAAATAAAATAAGCATTCCTTCAACCATAATGCTCTGACAGTAGATCTGCTGACTAAAGAAGCTACTGGGTACTATCAGGGCGCTATCAGTAGACTAAGTAAAAGGATGATTTATATCCCAGGCAGGGCAGAGTCAGATGCCTCAATATTTTATTAACCCAGCCAGAATGACATGCAATTTACAGCATGGGCACTGCTTATTTTTTGAGCTTACATTTAATATTTTCAGACTTCAGGTGAATACAGTTGATTGAAATGAAATAACTGGAAATGAAAGTATGGTTAAAGGCACTGAACAAGTGCTCCCATGAGAAGCACAAGAAAGCAGTGCACCACAGCAGAGTTGATGAAGGCTGAGCAAGGGTACAGCTTTAGTTGGAGACCAACTTCAGAATTCTTAATCACTGCTGATGTGCTGGCTGTAAGGCTACATACATTGTTTAAGATCCACTGAAACTGTTACTCTTTTTTTGGGGGCGGGGGGAGGATATAAGTTATGCAGGGCAAGTGTAAACTCTTGATTAAATAATGGAAGTTAAGACACAGGGTTCAGGATAAAATTACAGTCATGTTTTTATTGAAATAGGCTTGATTATAATAAAATAGATGTTATTAAATTAATATTGAAATGGCTTCTATTCCTGTGTGATATTAAAGTTATGATTAAGGCTAAATTAGATCATTAGATTAGTGAGAAAGTTATATTTCAATGTCAGTTTATGTTATTACTATCACTGATGGACTTACTTGATAATCACCTTAGGATGAACTGATGAAATGGTCATGATTACAGTATTAAATTTTTTTCATTTAATATTTCTCCATTCATAGTTTCATTTTCCAGAATCTGACAATAACTTGGATGGTAATGTAATCAATATTAAGCATAGGAAATAATTTTTTTTTAGTTTGAGAAACTAAATGATTAATAATATGAGAATGTTATCTTATTATTTCACTTAATATACAGGTAGGATTAACAAGTAGAACTAAGTGGATTGTTCATCTGGTACTTGATTTATGCCTAGATAAAATTTAGGGTAGGTTCAGAGTTTGGATATGCAATGGAACTAGAGTTTTGTTAGAGAATCGGACACTAGGATCCAGGGTGGTATGGCACTGAAATTCTAGAGGACATGACAACGACTTGTCTTTGTATTTCAGCTTCAGTCTTCCTGGTACTGGCTACATCCTGATTCCTTCAGTATGGTGGGCTTCAATAGCAATGAATCCAGTGCCACATATTTCATCTTAATAGGCCTTCCAGGATTGGAAGAGGTTCAGTTTTGGCTGGCTTTCCCTTTGTGTTCCCTCTACCTTATTGCTGTGTTAGGTAACTTGACAATCATCTACATTGTGAGGACAGAGCACAGCCTGCATGAGCCCATGTATATCTTTCTTTGCATGCTTTCTGGCCTAGACATCCTCATTTCCACCTCATCCATGCCAAAAATGATGGCCATCTTTTGGTTCAATTCCACTACCATCCAGTTTGATGCTTGTCTGGTACAGATGTTTGCCATCCATTCCTTGTCTGGCATGGAGTCCACAGTGCTGCTGGCCATGGCCTTTGACCGCTATGTGGCCATTTGCCATCCTCTACGGCATGCCACTGTGCTGACATTGCCTCGTGTTGCCAAGATTGGCATGGCTGCTGTGGTCCGGGGTGCAGTACTAATGGCACCCTTACCCGTCTTCATCAAAAGGTTGCCTTTCTGTCGTTCCAACATCCTTTCTCATTCCTACTGCCTACACCAAGATGTCATGAAGCTGGCCTGTGCTGACATCCGTGTCAATATCATCTATGGACTCATTGTCATCATCTCAGCCATTGGTTTGGACTCACTTCTCATTTCCTTCTCATATTTGCTCATCCTCAAGACTGTGTTGGGCTTGACACGTGAAGCCCAGGCAAAAGCATTTGGCACTTGTGTTTCTCATGTGTGTGCTGTTTTCATCTTCTATGTGCCTTTCATTGGATTGTCGATGGTGCACCGTTTCAGCAAGAGGCGTGACTCTCTCCTGCCTGTCATTATGGCTAACATCTATCTGCTAGTTCCTCCTGTGCTCAACCCCATTGTTTATGGAGTAAAGACAAAGGAGATCCGGCAGCGCATTCTTCGTCTTTTCCTCGTGACCACACACACTTCAGATCACTAGGAAACCATGATGAAACCTTCCTCCATTCAAAGTTCTGTAACTCACACTTTAGTATGATATCTTGGAAGACAGTATTAAGAAAACAAATCTTAATAAAAATATAGCTCAGATCTTTCAAGGATGAAACTTGCTGTGGAAATTCTACGTGGAATAGAAGAACACCTGCAATCTCCATTTTCTAATATTACACTCATTCTTTTTTTTCTCTAGATAATTATTAAGATCAAGACTTGTGTTTTGAAAGTTATTACTCACAATTTTATCACTACTTCCAAATTTCAATTCATTTCACTGATGATCATTCACAGCATTTAGAGATGGAGCAACACATCCAAAATGTTCATCAAAGGAATGACAAAAGAAAAATAAACACCAGACTATAATAAAATGATATTATCTAATTTAAAACCTCATTTCCTCATCAGAATTCACAATGACTTTGGATTTCTGAGAAGTTAGAATTGGATTCCTTATTCGAAACAATCTCCAAAGAAATATTGTTTTTCTTCTGGGTCCCAGGTCAGAACAAATACACTTGCCTACACTGTGAGATGACACACATTGTTATGATGGTTGTCATAGCCATGAAGACACTTTTACTTACTTAAGTTTATCAACTTTTTATTTGTATCCTGATTGCACCAATGTGGAAATTGATATTTCATGGGAAATCAGTGCATTATATAGGACTACAGAAGCATAAAAATAGAAGAAAAAAAGAGGATTTTTCATGTTGAATCCCACGCTATGTAGAATTTGTTAGAAAGACTGGCAGAATTCGAAGTTGTGAATTCCCAGAATCTTACATTGTTTTTAAAGAAGGCATTTGGTCATTTATTTCCACCTACCTAGTGCTGTTTTGAGTAATTTTCTATCAGTAGAACTCATGGCTTTAATCATTCCAATAAACATTGCTCCTGCCTAGCCTAATCATTACAGTGTCTGCACAATGGAAACTGGAGTGTTCCCAAGTAGGTTTACTTGAGAAACAATGTGGTTAGCTGCAGATTCCGTGGCTATCTGAGGGGTGATTTATGAGAAGCATTTGAGAATATTCAGGAGCTTGTTGTATAAAGAGAGGGCTAGTCAACAGAGTAGAGAGTCAAAAGGAAGAGACATGAGACCGAGTATTCTAAATGAGACTGACCAGGAATTAAGACTAGGGAAAAGGTGGGTGCATACAAAATGAGGAGCACACACACAAGCAAGCACCACAGATACCCAGAGCCTTAAGCTGTGCTGCAATGAGGGAAATAATGACTCCAAGATGTACTTACCATGGATATAGCTGAGAGTCCTACCTAGGAATCCTATTATCTAGCCATGGTATTTACAGGAGTGGGCAGGGCATTGTAGGAGCATAGTAGAAGTAGATTGTTCGGGGATTGGAATTATCATCCACTGAAAAGTCATATTCAGATCCAGGGTGTGGCCGGTGAGTATGAGGCAGGCAGCAAAGAGGGGGCAGGGTTGAATTTCTTGGACATGGACGGCACAGAGACCCACTTGCACATTCAACTTCTTGGACTATACTCCAGAATATAAGAACTGTGTGTATGATAAAATTGACTAGGCCAAGGTGAGGGTGGCCAAAGGAAATAGTATGAAATGTACTGACTGCAAGATTGGGTCGCTTTGAACTGAGGGGAGGAGGGTGGATAGTCATTCGTTGCCCAAGAGTGCTCTGACATTGCAGTTGAGAGAAAGACATGATCTTATTTGCAAAGTGAAATGTGATCACTGTAATCAAAAATCACAGATATCCTGAAAATGTAAAAGAAATTAAAACATAATAAAGATCTTTATTCTGTTAACCAAAAGAATGTAAAAACCATTGGTGTTTATTCTTCCAAGTTTTTCATGGGAACTTGCACATATGCCTTTGTTTGGACATAAGATGAGTTTGTGTGTGTGTGTGCATCTGTGTGTGTCTGTGGTTATATGACATTTTGTGTCTGTGGTTGGAGGACATTTGTGTGTATGTATCTGTGTTTGGAGGGCATGTGTGTGTGTGTGTGTGGGTGTCTGTGTGTGTGTTTAGAGGGCATTTGTGTGTGTTCATTTTGATGATTCCTTTTTTTGAGAGAGAGACTCTTATGATGTTGGCCTCAAACTCACAATGTAGTTAAGAATGACCTTAAATTGTGATTCTCTTGCATGCACCTCTAAAGATTGGAATCACAGGTGTGCACCTTCATTCATTCTCACTATCTGTATGCTTTATATTTGCAGTCCCTTTGGAGTCATTCATATATAATGCTTGATGAATGGATTAACTACACTGGCCAATTCATTTTTTTTTTTTTTTTAGGTACAGAGTTAGTACTTTAGGTTTCAGTAGACATTTCATGTCACTTCATTCTGGCACATGTACTTAAGATAACTCCAATCTGTAGTTAATACTATAAGCTATTGCATAATAAAATATCTAACAAAATATTTTAAAAATAAATAATCTTTATTTACTAGGTATAAATAAACTTAGAATATTATGTGAAGTCATGTACAAACTGGCTTCATTATCTCCATTCTTATTTCAAACACTGCAATAGTTCTATCATATATAATTTATAGTGTCATCTATATTATATATATATATGTACACACATATGTATATGTATACTTAAAATCACATGTATAAATCAGTGGTAGAATATGGAGTGAAGTAGTGTTTTCTTTCCCATGAATGTATTTAAATAAAAGTGCAACCTTTTTTCATATAGTTCTATTTTTCTTTATCTCCCTAAATTTCTGCATAAGATAGAAAAATTGATTTTTAGATGAAATAAATTATTCCCTTTTCAGGTATGTTCTGTCAACTATTGATTCATATTTTCTAGTAATCTCTTTCACGGAGATTTATTATGAATCTTTTTGGTCTACAGTGTGGTTGTCTCACATGCCTTTTTCCTGGTAGTAAGTGTGAAATTATGGAAACAAAAGAAAACATTTCATATACTTATCAGTGCCTAATCCATACAATTGCATCTTTACACAGTAAACAATAAACAGATTTGTAACAGGAATTAGGAAAATGGTTTTTTCACAACTAGAATTTTTTTAGTGCTTGCTATAGCATATTTTATATTTCATACAATTTGTGATATGTTTAAACTTCATTAGACTTAGCCTTTCCTACTTAGCACTCTGAACATGGCTCCCCTGATGGGCTTGGACTTGACACTGTAGATGATGGGGTTGAGCACAGGAGGCACCACAAGATACACATACGCAACCAGGGCATGAACAATGTGAGGCAGGTGCTTTCCAAAACGATGGATCATGGACACACCTATGACTGGAATGTAGAAGACCAGGACAGCCAAGATATGGGAAACACATGTGTTGAGGGTCCGGACACGCTCCCTGGGAGAGGCTAGCCCCATGACTGTGTGAAGAATCAAGGAATAGGACATGACAATAAGCAAGGAGTCTATACCCACTGTGGACAGAACCACATAGAGTCCATATAGAATGTTGACAGTAATGTCAGCACAGGCCAGCTTCATGACATCAGCATGGAAACAGAATGAGTGAGACAGGAGGATCTTGCCAGGGCAGTAGTTCAGTCGCTTAAGCAAGAAGGGCAATGGTAAGAGGGACAAAGTAGCTCGGGTTGTAATGGCCACCCCGATCCTGATGATGACATTGTTAGTGAGGACAGATGCATAGCGCAGTGGGTTGGAGATAGCCACAAAGCGGTCAAATGACATGGCCAAGAGCACTGAGGACTCTACCACAGAGAAGAAATGAAGAAAGAACATTTGGATCAGACAGGCATTGAAGTCGATGAAACGATAGTCAAACCAGAGCACAGCCAGGGTTGAGGGCAATGTGGAAAAGCTGAGACCCACATCACTTAGGGCTAGCATGGACAGAAAGTAGTACATGGGCTGGTGTAGGCTATGGGTCCTCCTCACAGCCAGGAGGATGAGGCAGTTTCCAGTGAGTGCCACAGTGTACATGGAAGAGAATGGGATGGAGATCCAGCCATGGGCAAACTCTAGTCCTGGTATGCCAGTCATCAGGAAAGACTGTGGCTGGAAGAAGGTGATATTGACAAAAGCCTTTGAGGAGATCATTCTTGCAGAGAGCCAACCATTCCCAGGAGATGTGATGTCCTCATTCTGGACAGATACTGAACATATCTAGAGAGGAGAGAGTGACATAGCATTGAGTCAAAAGTCTTTACAATCAAGTTTCATTAATTCACTGTTTTTTTTTTTAATAGATTCTTTATTCAGATAAGAAGTTGGTTCTGCTCACCGCATGTAGGAAACATCAGAATAGCATCCTGGAAAGGGGCTATCAGTACAGCTCTCACCAGGGGACAGATTAACAATGACCCAGTGGCATTCTTCATTCCCCATCTTTTAACAATCCCCAACCCCCAGTAAAGGGACAAGTAGCTTTAACACCATCATGTGAAGCACTTTAAGTTACAAGACTAAAATCTGAAGAATAAATAAAATATAATGTGGCGGTAATTCCGTTTAGAGCAAAAATCAGGTGCACAAGGAATCGAGTGATCAGGAAAGCTGTCTGCATTCAAATGTGTGGCTCCCCAGAAACAGCCTCAGGAAAATGATACAGAAAATACCATCAATTCCATTTCACATAGGACCAGATAATGACTCTTGTTTTAACTACACACAAGGCCATTACAACCTGTTGAAAAACAATTAAAACATGGGAAAATGTTTACAAAGCATCCAAAACATGTAAACCATGTACAAATGGATACATTCATTACTTCTCCAAACTCCAGTAACTTCTTTGTGATAAATATTTTCTCTTCATGTTCAGCACTAAATTCTATACATGCAAAACTAAAAAAAATCAAAGTTATTGTAAAAATAGAACTAAATGATTTAAGTACCTCTGTGACTCTTGTTCACCATTTTTTTAATGTATAAAGGGATAATATTGATAACAAAATCAGTGCAGACTCTCTATGTTATAGTCTACTTAGCATGATGATGTCTTGCTTATACTTTTCTCATATCTTCATGAAAAGTATAGGTGGCTTTACTGGCTTCTTTCAAACACAAGTCTGGGCAGTGGGAATTGTGAATTTCATTTTGCTCATTGAGAAGCTTCTTATCATTAGTGTGGGCATTCAGTCTGAGCTGGTGGACTGATCATCCATATACTATGAAGCAGTATCAAGAGTAGGGGCTCTACTAGTCTTACCCGTGTCTACTTTTTGTCCAAATTGAGGACCTATTATATCCCTGTGCCTAGAAGGAAATGAGAATCCCCATTGGTAAGTGATAAGGAAAGTTAAACCAGGAAGAAGGAATAAAGGACATTTATCTTTATAGCATTCAAGGAACAGTATAAAGAATCTGACTGCATGAGAAATTACTGTTCTTTTTCCATAATTTTGCACTTTTAAAACTGAGTTATTCCAAAGCTCATGTGTTCATCTTGTCCTTGGCTTTTTATGACACATTTTGACATATGCAAAAAAACTATTATTCATACTTAACATTTTGGACCAAGTTTATTTAGACAAAGAATCAAGAGACTTTGACCACATTTCCCCACCCATTGTACACATGAGAAGTTCAGCTGCCGAGAGCTTTAAGTAGCCTAGTTCTGATGGATGGCCCATGTATTGTTGTCTTGGAGTATGAATCCATGTAAGTCTGATTCCAAATCCAGTACTGTCTCTCGTGGCCTATCCTGTACTTAATCATTAGTCTGCAGAAGGAAATGCTACAAACATCGTATCTATGATTATTGTGTTACTAACACATTGGGATTCTCAAGGCTTTCATTAGTTGTGACTCATTTAATCCCTACAGCTGTTGTGAAATGTAGACTTTAGGGGGCTGCCCTTCCTACATTGTAGATGATAATTGATGTTCAGGCATGTGACTTCTTCATGTTTCTCCTCTTTTAGAACTCTTTCAGTAGTTCCCTGTGCAGTCTAGTTGGATGCTTGTGATATGGCTTTGTAGTCTTCTGATGAAGCATGTTTCCAACTTTTCATTCATTGAAGGGTAGACTTTGTCCTGTTCAGTATTCTTTAGCCAAGCAGATTATATTTAGGTTTCTAAAAAAAGTCTGTGCTATTTATTTTGGGGATTTTGTGTTCTGTCTGTATTCTTCCCTTGATTTTTCACATGGCTGAGCTCCTCATTCCTTTAGATAGGAAACATTTTTCTCAAAGAGCCATTTGGGTGACTCATCTCAATGATGCCCTGACCTATATCCCTTCATTATCCTCACAGCACACATCCTTATTTTCCTGCAAGCCACTAAATTGATTTTTACATTTCATGATTACTTCTTTCCTTGATGATTTTCTGTCTATTTTACGAGATTATTAATTCCATGGATGTGTCAACCATAAGGTTTTGTCTGTTAACTGTTAACTCTTACCTAGTGCAGTTCCTGGTACACAGTAAAGCCACAGTCAATATTTATTTGAGTGAATGAATAATGAAATGTTGGTCAAGTCTTAGATGAAAGAAAAGCAAGTGAAAGGTAAATTGTGCTCATTCAGGCATCAGGTAGTAGAACTGATGGTGGGTTTGAAGAAGGGATTGGAACCCTATCTCAGGAAATCATGCATTGTACCCATGGCATGGACATAATATGTTAGATTTACATTTGTTTGCATAGAGAAGAAATCTCCAATAAAGTTATAGCTAAATTTCATAAAGATGGATGATTATTATGCTAGCTATGATTCTCAAATATTTTATCTGTGTCCTATTTTAAGAAGCCTGATGCAGTTACCAAAAGATGTATGTGACATACTGTACCTTCAGACAATCTCCCCAGAGTTAGGTCCATTGAATATCTTTTCATTGATTTGTTTTCTTAGCTCATTGTGCCTTCCATCTGTGCTTTTCTTCCCATAATTGAGTCCAAAGGATATAGGTTAAACTCTTATTTTTCTTATAGCCAGTTAGGGAAATGGCTGGTAAATGTTCTTGCCCTTGCCTCATCCCCTATCCCTCTTTTCCTCTATCTTTCCTTACAGACTTCTCAAGTGTCTCAATCCACTAATTCTCATAAATCACCACCTTTAAATTGGACTCTTCTTGTAAACCGAGTTTCATTATCACTTTCTCTATTTGTCTGCCAGTGCTTAAGCTGGAACATGGTATCAACATTTGAGTAGAAGCCTCTGGAATTGGAATATGGGAGATAACTTTAACTACGTATGTCTTTCACTTGTTGAAGTAACAGTAACACACAGCTTTAAGTATGTGAAAGTAATTTTTAACACTTTTTAAATGGAGAGAATTAGTGGAAAGGTTTTGGGCTTCAGCCACTCTGGTGTATTATTATATTATGCTGGCTATCTACAGGGTATTTTAAGAATTTATTCAGTTCTGAGCAAAAAATGAATTCAACAGTGCTACCACTATTTACAGAATCAAATGCCTATTGAGGTGAAGGAAATGCTCAATTTTGGTGCTGTTTGGTATTAAATGACCTTACCCTTAACCCCCCTTTTTACTAAGCTGTACTACTTCCCAGGGTGTGCTCAATCCAAGCCACATTTCCTCCTCCTTGTCCCCATTCTTCTTTTTTATAAAACACAGAGGCACAAGCCAGATTGTCTGTCACTTGAATTCTGGCATTTGGTGATTGTAAATATACTGTTCCTAAAAATCAATCAATCAATCAATCAATCAGTCAATCAATTAATCAATCAGTCAATCAGTCAGTCAGCCAATCAATCATTAATCTTTCTTTTTCATCTCTTTACGTTGCTCTTACTTTAATTCTTTGAATTTAAGATTTCTTTACCTTATTTTTTCCTGCACTAACTCCCAAGACTTTTTTTTCTTCCTATTACTAATCCATGCCCATGAAAGTGCCACATACCACTTAACACAGCAGTTTCTGGTCTCAACAAGTTTGACAATTACCAAAACTGGAAGTCTGCTCCTCTTTGATTGAGCTCAATTCCAGTGTGTGGAAACATTATTTTTTTGTGCTAATTTGCTAAATTATAGTACAGTTTTTGGCAAAATGGTGTTCTAAACATTTCTTTGAATAAATGTTTTTATATAAACAATTAACTTTTGAATTATTAGGCATTGAAGAAAGATTATCACTCTCTGACCTGTGTCTGGCCTCATTTAAACAGAGTAGAGGGTAAATGAGGCTTTCCTAGGAGACAGGGATTCTGTTCTAGCTGGCCTTGAGATGCAGAGTACACACCAGCTCTTCTCTGAGTCTCCAGCCTGTCCTGAATAATTCACACACAAATCCTCACTACTGCAGGGGCCAATTTCTTGTCCTTCCCCCAGATCTGCTTTTCCATGGAACTTTGTCTAATACATAACATACATACTAGAAATTCAGTCATTTTGATGAACAAATGGACAATTTCCTTGATGATCTGGGGGGACATGTTGGTTTACTACCAAGCAGGAATATTTAAACTAAAAAAAAATTCAGTCTAGACAGGTCTTAAGGGGTTCCTTTAAGCATCACTTTTTATGGATCAACCTTATAGACTTCTTGTTTTAGAACTTAGTTACAATTTCTGGGCTCTTTTTAAATCGAATACCAGGGACTCTATTCTGTTTAGCCTCTACATTTTGGTATTTTCTTTTCCTTGAGTCTTTGGTGGGAAAGGGAGGAAAAGGATTCTCTTGGCACTCTACAAATAGAGGAAAGCTCAGTTGTGAGCCCTGGCTACTCACCTTGGCTGTGGTGTTAGTCAAGTCTGCTGTACCACATCCTTCCCACAGTACCTTCTTCAGTTAAGATATCATTTTATTCTGATTTAAGAAAATGTAGCCGGACTCTTGGGAAAATGGCATTTGAGTCACAGGGAAACTTCTCTGTGTTCAGCTCCACCCCTGGGATGGGAATAATTGTTGAGAGTTAAGTTGGTTGGGGGAGATTACAGAAATGGCCAATCAGATCATACCTCTAGCTGAACTATCTCTAAGGCATGCTTTCCACAAGTTCTAATGCATCAGTGACCCAGCCATCCTGGCTCCCTCAATTTTAGAAAGTACATTTCCAATTTCCTGGAAGGAAAGACTAAGCCAACACTGAGGTCAGAGTCTTTTTTTCTCCTTTTTAAAATGATGGTTCTCTCATACAATATACCCCAACTGCAGTATCCTTCCCTATCACTCCCATCTCCCTTCTTCCTCATATCCATTCCTATGTCCTTTTAGAAAAAAGCAGGTTTTCCAGGGGTATCACGTGAACAAGATGCAGTAAGACTATGTACAAACGCTCATATCAAGACTGGACCAAGCAACCCAGTAGGAGAAAAAGGATCCTAAGAGCAGAACAAAGAGTCAGAGGCAACCCCACTCCTACTGTTAGAAGTCCCACAAAGACACCAAGCTACACAATGATAGCATGTGGAGAGCCATGCCACAGGCAATCACCATTATAAGATGGCACTGGCCTCCCCTGTGCCTAACTAGTAAACAAGCCTTGTACGCAGGTGCGAGAGTGAACTCACGCCTAGTCACTGCCCATCTCGGGGCGTAGTAATGGGGTGATGGGCAAGCAACGAATCAGGAGCTGACATGCCACATCAGGTGCTGAAACGCCATGGCTGAGGGCTATATAAACAACGCCATTTTCCGGGGTCTGGGTCTTCCCTCCTGAAGAAGCAATAAAGCTTTTTGTTGCAGAAGATTCCGGTTGTCCGAGTGTGTTCTTGCCGGAAAGAACGATAGCTTGGGATAAGTGGCGCCGAGGAACCCGGAAACTTTATACCATCACACCAGCGCAAGGGAGATCCCCCGTTTGTGGGGCGGAATCAGAACTGCAGGACATTAAGGCTCTGTAAGGTACGTACAGTCTTGAAATTTCTCCAGAGTTAGACGCCCTTTTGATTGTTTTCACGGTGATTATTCCTTCCCTTTCGGTTTCGTTTTGCATCCACCGCTGGAACTGCTGACTGGTTCTCAGTCGCAGTCAGGCCTGGACAGAGACCAGTATGGGAATCTCCCACTCTGTAGTAATGGCCTTACAGTCGGTCTTGAAGCAGTGTGGCCTAAAAATCGCCACTAAGACTATAGAGGGACTTGTCAGGGAGATAGACCGTGTGGCACCATGGTATACTTGCTTAGGGTCATTAACTGTCGCCTCATGGGACAAACTGAAAGGAGATCTAGTTAGGGAACAGCAGAACGGCAAACTTAAAGCAGGGACCATGCCATTGTGGAAACTGGTGAGATCATGCTTAACAGACGAGGATTGTCAGCAAATGGTTGAAGCGGGGCAGAAAGTTTTGGACGAAATTCAAGACAGTCTATCAGAGACAGAGCGGGGAGAGAGAGTAAGAGCTGAGAGGAAACAAGGTGCACTGAACAATAAAGGCCTTTCCACGGGCCTTGAGCCCGAGGAAATGAAATATAAGGGAAAAAATGCCCTGGGAGAGCTTAGAAAAAGGGATGGAAAGGGAGAGAAGAAGAGAGATCGAGCTGGGGAGGCACATAAGGAAAGGAGCCTCTACCCGCCATTAGATGAGTTCAAGGCACTAGCTGTCAGTAGCTCAGAATCGGATAAGGAACTTAGCTCCTCTGAGGAAACAGACTTAGAGGAAGAAGCGGCAGGCTATGAGGGAGAAAGATACCAGCCAGATGAAATTGGGAAAGAACCTCATATGCTAATTGTGCCTTATACCTCTGCTCAAGTTCAAACCCTGGCAGCAACAACTAATGATTGGGCAGTCTTGGTTGCCTCCTATTCAGGACAAATTGATAATCATTATCCAAAACATCCAATTTTACAGTTTGCCTTAAGCCAAGCCATAGTGTTTCCAGTAGTAACAGCCAAACACCCACTTCTGGATGGGGTAGTCGTGTATACAGATGGATCCAAATCTGGCATAGGTGCATATGTAGTAAATGGCCAAGTAACATCTAAACAATATAATGAGACATCACCCCAGGTTGTAGAGTGTTTGGTAGTTCTAGAAGTCCTTGAAACTTTTCCGGGACTGCTCAATATTGTATCTGTTTCCTTATATGTGGTCAATGCAGTTAATATGCTTGAAGTTGCTGGCTTAATTAGACCCTCTAGCTAGCTTGCTCATATTTTTCAGCAAATTAAGTCAGCCCTGTTACATAGAAGACATCTTGTGTATACTACTCATGTTAGGGCTCATTCTGGCCTTCCTGGCCCCATGTCTCATGGAAATGACTTAGCAGACAAAGCCACTAGAATCGTGGCTGCTGCTCTGTCCTAGCAGGTAGAGGCTGCAAGGGAGTTTCATAAACGCTTCCATGTGACGGCTGAAACTTTATGCAGCCGTTTCCCTTTAACCAGGAAGGAAGCTCGTGACATTGTCACCCAATGTCAAAACTGTTGTCAATTTCTGCCTACTCCTCATGTAGGGGTAACCCCCCGAGTCATCAGGCCATTACAGGTCTGGCAAATGGATGTCACTCATATTTCCTCCTTTGGAAGAAATCAATATTTACATGTTTCCATTGACACCTGCTCTGGTGTTATTTTTGCTACACCTTTAACAGGTGAGAAAGTCTCTCATGTTATACAGCACTGTTTAGAAGCTTGGAGTGCTTGGGGCAAGCCCACAATCCTTAAAACTGATAATGGGCCAGCATATACCTCTACTAAATTTCAGCAATTTTGTCATCAAATAGCTGTCACTCACCTGACTGGCCTTCCTTATAATCCTCAAGGACAAGGCATTGTGGAACGTGCCCAATGTACACTCAAGTCTTATTTTATAAAACAAAAAGGGGGAGTTGATTAGACTCTGCCCTCAGTGCCAAGAGTAGCTGTATCCATGGCACTCTTTACACTTAATTTTTTGAATCTTGACGAGCAAGGTCGCTCTGCAGCCGATCGACATAGCTCAGATCCTGATAGACCAAAAGAAATGGTGAAATGGAAGGATGTCTTATCTGGTCTGGGGAAAGGCCCGGATTTTTCCACAGAGTGAAGACAACCCATTTTGGCTGCCGGAACGACTCACCCGCAAGATAGTAATCAAGGATGGTGTGGAAGATGCTGACCTTCCGAGGACTTCTCCTGATCCTGACAATGCTGAACTTGTCTCAGGTTCCTAGTATGATGGGCGAACAGAGATGGGCCATTCTCTCGGCTTTTCCTAAACCAATGCCAGTTCACCATGATGCTATAGTTTTGCCAAAATTCTTTACTACTAATAAAATATTAGATTTACCATATCTACCCTATGATCCCACCCGAGCACCATTAGGAGAAAATCGCTCTTTATTAGAACAGGGTTCTTTATGTTTTCAAATTAATGAACCAGGAAAATGTATTAACCTCACAGCTCGAGCTTTGGGGATGTTTAATGAGTACCGAGGAGTCTGGGTGAGCACAACCCAAGATACTTCCAACGCAGATATAACCTTGACAAATCGGACCTTCTGGCAGGAGGCAATTTGGGTTAATGGTACATTTCTACCACCTAACTTTTCAGACAAAGAACGTCCCCCCCAACCAAAAATAGCCCCTCATTGTAGCTTGGAAGATGAAGGGCTGATCCTGCCTTGGTCTGATTGTCAATCCTCCATCACTTGTTGGGCAGATCAGAGTAAAGCCTTTTCCTTTTCTCTCAACATGATGGCTGACCCAGAGAAGGAATTTGTTATGAAAAAGGGACTTTTCATACAGGACTTTAGAATGCATCCCTTTCACAAGTGGGTGCTTTGTGGAGTCAATGGCAGTTGTACAGAACTCAAACCTTTGATCTTTATCCAAGGAGGAGCAGTTGGAAAGGCTTCTTTTACTGGCATCTCAAGATTTGCTCAGTATTGGGGAATACATGCTGCCTCCCTGGACTCTTATGGATATGCTAATACCAGTGTAGAGACCACTGGGTTCAATAAAACTTTGGTAAACCAGATTAATTATCCACCTACCCCAGTCTGTGTTTACCCCCCTTTCTTGTTTATTCTTTCAAATGACTCATTTGAAGTCTGTTCCAATGATTCTTGTTGGATTTCTCAATGTTGGGATGTAGCAAAGGACACCCGTGCCATGGTGGCATGGATCCCACGTTGGATCCCTGTTCTGGTGGAAACACCCTCCACCTTATCCATGTTTCGACAAAAAAGAGATTTTGGCATTACTGCTGCCGTAATCATAGCAATTTCAGCCAGTGCAGCTGCTGCTACAGCTGCAGGGTACGCTATTGCTAGTACGGTTCAATCAGGCACAAAATTAAATCAGCTTTCGACTGATGCCATCACTGTCCAAACTTCTGCTAGTACCAAGTTAAACGGAGGGCTGATGATTTTGAATCAGCGCCTTGACCTGGCAGAGGAACAGATAGGTGTTCTATACCAGATGGCCCAGTTGGGTTGTGAAAGAAAATTGGGCGCTCTGTGTATTGCCAGTGTCCAATATGAAAATTTTACTCATGCAGCTAATCTGTCTAGACAGCTTTCCTTGTATCTTGCAGGAAATTGGTCCGAGGGATTCGATGAGACTCTTGAGGCCCTGAGGGTGGCAGTTTTAAAGATCAACTCAACTCGAGTGGACCTGTCATTGACAGAGGGCCTCTCCTCCTGGATTTCATCTGCATTTTCTTATTTTAAGGAATGGGTGGGGGTAGGTTTATTTGGTGTTGCCACCTGATGTCACGTGTCAGCTCCTGATTCGTTGTTCACACCATTACTACACCCCGAGATGGGCAGTGACTAGGCCTGAGTTCACTCTCTCACCTGTGTACAAGGCTTGTTTACTAGTTAGACACAGGGGAGGCCAGTGCCATCTTATAATGGCTATTGCCTGCGGCACGGCTCTCCACAATAGCATGTAGAGGGCCTCAGTCAGACTCATAGAGACTCTGATATTGTCACTTCAGTCTCTGTGAGCCCCTATGAGCCCTGTTTGATTCTGTGGGCATGTTATCATGGTTTCTTCAACCTTTCTGGCTCTTACAATTCTTTCCCCTCCTCTTTTTTGGGGGGTGGAGGGAGCTGTTTCCTTGATCTATGAGTGGACTTGAAACTAATGGGCTAATAATTCTGTAGGTCCTGATGAAAGTAGTGTAGATCCTGGGGATCCATCCCATCTGGAGCCACCAAACCCAGACACTATTGCTGATGCCAAGAAGTGCTTCCTGACAGAAGCCTCCTATGGCTATCCTCTGAGAGGCCCTGCCAGAACCTGACCAATACAGATGTGAATGTCTGCAGCCAACCATTGGACTGAGCACAGGGTCCCCAGTGGAGGATCTGGGAAAGGACTGAAGGAGTTGAAGGGGTTTGCAACCCCATAGGAAGAACAACAATATCAACTAACCAGACCCTACTTCACCCCCCCCCCCCCAGAGATCCAAGGGACTAAACCACCAACCAAAGAGTACACATGGAGGGATCCATGGCTCCAGCCACATATGTAGCTGAGGATTGCCTTGTCTGGCCTCAGTGGGAGGGGAGGCCCTTGGTCCTGTGAAGGCTTTATATTCCAGTGTAGGGGAATGCTAGGGCGGTTAGGCAGGAGGGGGTGTTGAGTAGGGGAGCACCCTCATAGAAGCAGGGGGAAGGGCGGGTGGGATGTGGGTTAGCAGTGGGGGGCAGAACCTGGAAGGGAGATAACATTTGAAATGTAAATAAATAAAATAACCCATAAAAATTAAAAAAGAAAGTAGTGTAGATATATTTTTAGAAAGAAAGCTTTGATCACGATAGGTTCAAAAGTGAAGAAACATAAAACTTAACGATGAACACTGTGATCACTTGCCAAATTGTTGGAAACCAGGAAATTGTGATGTTATGAATCCCGTAATACAGAACATTTTGATGAACTCACAAACTTAACACCTGCCACATGAGTGATGTTCTTATATGTTGAATTCTTTTTGTCCTGCGCCCACTTTCTCAAAAATAAAGACAGTTTATCAGCTTCTGCACCTCCTACTACCAAGCAATTGCTACAGCCCTTGCCGGTCTTCTTTGCTTCAGATACAACACATATACACTTAACATTTTTTTTTTTTGAGGTGAGAGTTATGTTTTTTTTTCAATTTTTATTAGTTATTTTCTTTATATACATTTCAAATTTCAAATGATATCCCAAAGTTCCCTATACCCTCTGCCCGCCCTGCTCCCCTACCCTCCCACTCCTGCTTCTTAGCCCTGGCATTCCTCTGTACTGGGGCATTTTCTTAATTCGTTCATCATGTAACACAGCAGAATGTCAGCTCTGAGAGGGTCCTAGAACAGAGACTTGCCTGTGAGACAGTGTACACTATAAGCACTTGTGCATGTGTGTCATGTAACAGGTAAAGCTATGATGCCAATTGTAGAGGAATGTGGGGAGTCTCTATCAAGCCCCAACATGATACCTACTAGGTACAAAGGCACAAATCAGGAAAATCAACCTCACTGACTTGGAAGTGGTTAAAAAGTGATCACCATTAGACTATAAAACAGATGATATTAAATTCTGCATGAATGGACCAGGATATTTTTAGAATCCAATTTTATTTCCAGAATGGAGCCTGACCCAGGGTCAGACTGTAGTTCATGCTTAAAATCTGGTATTGATTGAGGCACGCTTGAGGCAGACTGCAAAAGTTCTACATACATGAGCACTACCTTCCAGGTTTATCTTGGCCACTTGACTCTTGTCTAGTCATAGCTATTTGTTTTACTGTGTAGGTAGAAGACTTTTCCCTAAGTCTCTTCCCACTTTTATTTCTCTACTTATTCATGTCTGCTCAAATTTCATCATCCACCAAATACACACTCCCTCTTTTGTTCAGGAGCCCATTCAGAACAGAGAAAATCTCAAAAGTTCACAAATGTATGATTCCCTTCCTTCTCAACCTTAGCCAGTATCAGTGACATGTTTGTCATTAGACTTCCTTGCTTATCCACCTCCAACTCCACTCCAATGGACTGTGAGATTCTTGAAGTCAAAAATGAGTTCTTGTTTTTACTTCTGAGACCTTGGAAACTTAAAAATATACATAAATAAAAGTACTTGCTTTAAGCCTAACTTTTAAACATATAGGTCAACTTCCCATGTGAGTTGACATGACCAGATGTTGGGATGTGGCCACAGTAGTTAAGTTTCTGAATGCTCAGTGAACAAAATATCATTCAGGATGAAACAAATAATGAATTGGAGGGCTTTCTGAAGATAAGCCCATATTGCAACCACTTGACTTCATTGCTGGCTTGTATCTGAACACACCACATGTATACTTGTCATTGCATATGCTACCACACCACAAATTCTAGTGAATACAGCCTGCAACAATTTGCTTCACTTTTGAGTGTATTGTGGTTTTTGTTTGTTTGTTTTTCTGTGCACACAAAATTTCTTCTTATAGAAACATAATGTTTTTTATTACAGAAAAGAAAGCCTTTGAATATTTTTATCATCTTTTTTTGGGTTTTTGTTTTTTTTTCGAGACAGGGTTTCTCTGTGTAGCCCTGGCTATCGTGGAACTCACTCTGTAGACCAGGCTGGCCTGGAACTCAGAAATCCACCTGCCTCTGCCTCCCGAACGCTGGGATTAAAGGCGTGTGCCACTATGCCTGGCCATCATTTTTTCAAAAGGAAATTTTAAATGAGTATTATCTTTGGATTCTATAATGTAATACTTTAAAGTACTACTGTTTGACCTACTGACTTCAGTTTAATTCTTAAATGGCTCTAAGTGTACTTCTGCCATTTTGTCCTATGTATTTATAAAGCAATATTCTCAGCAGGGGTCATTATAAAATAGAAATGTCACTTAGATCTGAAAACTTTTAAAGGTACTTTATAGTCTGCAGTCTGAAATACTCAGCTGAGACAATTGTTTATGTGAAAGACTATTTCATTAATACCTAAATTGCTTTCACGTTTAGTAAGTGGTAAAAATTTACATTTTTATACAAAATATTTTAACATTAAAATTTCCATGAGTTCTGATCAGTAAATATCTGGTTTCAATACTTATTTAGTACACATGCATGCTCAGGATTGTGTCAAAATTTCTCAGGTGAAAAGGCATCAGAATAGAATAATTTCAAGAAGATTTGTTGTAATAAATAAATGAATAGTTCAGTTTCTAGAATGGAAAATCTTCATTGGCCTTTACAACATATTGTGACATATACTACTTAGTATGTAATGATACTAGCAATACTGTATCAAATAATTATTCACATTTAATCACAGAAAGGACACAAAGATAAACAGATAAAAACTTGACTCTGCTTACCCAGGACTCTGTACATACTTTCAACAACATTCCATTACATTTTATGAAATGTTTTTATTTTTAGAAATTTAATGTCTACAAAACAAAGGCAATGTAGGAACCATTATTCTTTTCCTGGAATCTAAAACAGGGCCAGAAAACATTGGCTTTAAGAAAATTTGTGTGACATAAATGAGGTAACAAATGAACAAATTTTCAGGTCAGAGAATGTAGCTCAGTAGTAGAGGGCTTTCGTAGTATGTTAGAGGCCTAGGACATGGTCCCTAGAACCATAGTAAACAATTATAGAATTAATTTTCACCAAAGTCTTACACTTATTGTTGATACACACAACCAAGTAACCTGTATGACTTGATCCACCAAGTATATTATTTTCTTTCCCCAAACACTTCACAGGCTCCCAATCTCATAAGCATGCAATGTCATCAGGTCTAGTCTTTTCCTCTCAGCACTTTGAACATGGCTCCCCTGATGGGCTTGGACTTGACACTGTAGATGATGGGGTTGAGCACAGGAGGCACCACAAGGTACACATATGCAACCAGGGCATGAACAATGTGAGGCAGGTGCTTTCCAAAACGATGGATCATGGACACACCTATGACTGGAATGTAGAAGACCAGGACAGCCAAGATATGGGAAACACATGTGTTGAGGGTCCGGACACGCTCCCTGGGAGAGGCTAGCCCCATGACTGTGTGAAGAATCAAGGAATAGGACATGACAATAAGCAAGGAGTCTACACCCACTGTGGACAGAACCACATAGAGTCCATATAAGATGTTGACAGTAATATCAGCACAGGCCAGCTTCATGACATCAGCATGGAAACAGAATGAGTGAGACAGGAGGATCTTGCCAGGGCAGTAGTTCAGTCGCTTCAGCAAGAAGGGCACTGGGAATAGGGACAGGGTGGCTCGAGCTACAATGGCCACCCCGATCCTGATGATGACATTGTTAGTGAGGACAGATGCATAGCGCAGTGGGTTGGAGATAGCCACAAAGCGGTCAAATGACATGGCCAAGAGCACTGAGGACTCCAACACAGAGAAGGAGTGTAAGAAGAACATCTGGACAAGACAGGCATTGAAGTCAATGGAACGATAGTCAAACCAGAGCACAGCCAGGGTGGAAGGCAATGTGGACAAGCTGAGACCCACATCACTTAGGGCTAGCATGGACAGAAAGTAGTACATGGGCTGGTGTAGGCTATGGGTCCTCCTCACAGCCAGGAGGATGAGGCAGTTTCCAGTGAGTGCTACAGTGTACATGAAGGAGAAGGGGATGGAGATCCAGCCATGGGCAAACTCTAGTCCTGGGATGCCAATCATGAGAAAAGACTGTGGCTGGAAGAAGGAGATGTTGATGAATGGCCTAGAAGGGATCATCCTTGGAGACAGCTGAGGACTCTAGGAAGATATGATGTCTTCAGTCTCTGAAGAAACGTAAGTAAAAAGATGAAGTTATCCAAAGACATGGGCTATAATATCTGTTGATATGGGTCCAACCATGATCGTGACAGATATGAAACAGATTTAAAATTTTAATGTGTCCAGAAGAAAAAAAATGTCTAAAGAAGAAACAGGACTGGTAAGATGGCTCAGAGAGTAAAGTTGCTTGTTGCCAAGCTTGAAACCTTAGCTTATCCCTAGATCTAATTTGGTGGAAGTAGAGACTAAAATTGTCAGTCTGGTTTCTGATCTACACATCTATATCCTTCATACTAAGTAAATTAAGAAATGTCAAATAAAAGGAAACTATAAATTCAACCTTGTGTTAAGTACCAAAGAAACAGTTAAATGTGAAGAACAGTAGTCTTTTCACAATTGAACCTGGCAGTGAATAATAAGAGCCAGAATACCAACAACTTTGCTGTTAAATCTTCCTTAGAAATGGCTGCATAAACTTTATAGAAACAGTGGCAATATCAATGGACATGTTCATGTGGAAGGAGAAAATTTCATGGGGTCCCACCTTTAGATCAAGAACTCCAGGCACCTAATAACTCAAGAGTAGAAGAATTATCACCTCCCATGGATAAGACTCCCTAGTGGTTGTTCGATTTGAAGTGGTTATCCTGAAACCATATGTACACACACACACACACACACACACACACACACAAAATGGATCCAGCCAGTTGTATTTGTATACTTTTGCATATTTATATGCATACATATATGGAACAATAATTATAGGAAAAAAAGACGATCTGTTTGAGCGTTGGGGTCATGGGTAGGATTCAAAGGAAGGTACCTGGGAGGTGCCAGAGAGGGAAAAGTAAAAGATAAGTAATGAATTATATTTTAGTTAAAATCTATAAAATTTAAAAAGAAAAAAATTATTCACAAAAATGCATGAAAAAGAAATGGAAGAGAATTCTGTATCAAAGTTTTCTGATTAGGGTTTTTTTGTTTTTTGTTTTTTTGAGGCAGGGTTTCTCTGTGTAGCCCTGGCTGTCCTGGAACTCACTTTGTAGACCAGGCTGGCCTCGAACTCAGAAATCTGCCTGCGTCTGCCTCCTGAGTGCTGGGATTAAAGGCATGCGCCACCACTCCCGGCTCTGATTAGTTTTAAAATGAGAGAAAGAATCAGTCTGTGTTAGTAGAGAGTAAAAAAAATCAAAATGGCAGATCAATGAAGAGGATGACATAAACAACAAAGTAGTGGTAGGGTGGGGGCTGAAAAACTTCCTGTTACATAAGGCATATTAACAAATCAATTAAAAAGAATAACCAAAGTAAAATGGAGATAATGAACTAGAGAATATATGATACATTATATAGTAGAATCAAAACCACAACTTTTTGAATAGAATTAAGTAAAATGGAACACAGAAAAATACTTTAATGCATAATTAAATGTTTTATGATAAATTAAAGGACTACATGAATTATCATGACCAGGAAATAAATACCAATGAAAAGGCAGGTGCATATTATATTAGGTGTTATATATAACACTGCAAGAATAAGAAAAAATTCTAGAGGTACCTTCTTATTCTTTGTGAAGCTGAGCGGAGAATGACAGAATACATTCATGGAGAGAAAGCAAAGGCTAACAAGTCTGATGCAGCTGTGAGGAATGTCCAGGTGGCTACATGTGGTCTTCAAATACTGTGGTCACCTGGAAGGAGGTATATGTTCATTGGAAACTGTTTGGTTTTGGGAATTTACATTGAAAAATATAACAAATGAATCTGGAAATTGTTAACTACTAGTCAACATGGAACTATTAAAAAGAATCATCTGGGGTCATAAGGATAAAAGCAAGTCAGCCATTTGCCATGGAGGGCAAATGGGCATCAGTGATACTGATAGCTACAGTGTATTGAGTCACATTACATCTGTGTAGCTATGTCTTAATAAAGGTAGATAGTTTAAAATAAAAATTGATTCCAAAATAATTGGAGCATGCAGAGTAGTCATGAATTGGTAATTTTGCAATTGGGATAATTATAATTATGCAATTATGCAAATTATGCAATTGAAAATATCCATGATTTCTCCTCAACTTTGAGTTACTTATGAACTTCCATTATACACATTAGAAAATAAATACTGCTCTATAATTATAAATAAAAAAGATTTAAATGTGATATTTATGTAAAATATTCATCTCACTTTCTCCACAACTATGATGCCATCACAATGATGGAAGAGCAGGGAGGAATAAAAGGATCATGAAAAGTTAGTTTATGGTAAAAGCAGAAGAGAGTAAGAAACTGGCACAGATGGTTTCATATTTTTAAAGAAGTTCACCAGATTCAAGAGAACTAAGAAATTAGCATTGGGTATTGACAATAGAGTGGTTTCATAGGAAAAATTGCAGTCCCTGTCTTAGGGACGTCATCTTCCCTTGCAGGAAGTTCTGCAATGAAGGTTCAGAAGACACAGAAGGGCCGAAGAAATAAGAGGACAACACTGAAATGAGAAATTTGACAAGAGTTATGACTACCTAGCTCTCTTCCCCTACTTGGATCAGAGTCCCAGTAGTAAGCTTGATTTTTCACCGACTGCTAGGCATGCTGAGATCCATTTCAGCTGAAGAGTATAACCAGGAATGTCTATGGAAAAATGCCAGTGCTGACAAGGATAACCAAGAGGATGGACAAGAGCCAGATGGGAAGAAAACTGGACACACTTATCATCTGTTTCCTCTCTTTACATAATACTAGAAATACAGTGTGAGCTTCCAATTCACATCTGAGCTATAAACTCCAGGACTTTGGTTAGTAATTCTCCTAGTTTCTATTGTTTCTTGTTCCAGAAGATTTCTCTTTCCTTGGTACGTACCCCATTCAAACTCAGATGACTGTCTGTTGATGGTCTGATGTGGGAAGTGAAGAAAAAGCCATTCTGGGGCCTGGGTATTCACCCTGGCTATTGTTCCAGGTTATTCTGTCTGCAGTGGAGTGACCAAGATTTATCTCCCTGCACAGGGAGTTGTAGCAGCAGCATATGTCTCCAGGGAGGATAGGAGTCACAGAGGTATAATTCTACTCAGGTCCTCCAGGACTGGGAAAGTTGGAGCTGGCTTTGAAATGCAGAGGAAGAGAGTTCAGAATCATAGACTTTACAGCAATCCATCAAATTAGAGTTGTCTTCAGGGACTAGTAGCATCCATGGTCCATCTGAATTTGAAATTCTTCTGATTGAATTCCTGAGGTATTCTCTGGGCCAGTGCACAGGATGAGTCCTAAAGGATTTTTCTGAATTTTCATAGAGTAGGCATAAGTAACAATGGGGTTGGAGCCCAGTGGTGGTCAAACCCAGTGTAAAGGAGTCTGGGAAAGCTCTAGAGGAAGTATGGGCAGATTTCTAAACAGCCTAGACTGTGCTGAGTTCTTAGCTCTCAATCTGAAAGGACTAGGAGTGAGATTTTGAACCTCTTAAGTGATTCTGTGGCATGGCAATCTTAGGATTGACATAACCAAATAAGCAAGTGAAATAATGACAAAATTCAGACAATGCAAAAAGCATGACTAACAAACCTACCAGACTTGGATTCAAATGCTTTCTCTATTTCACACCACATGTGAGATTCCTCCCAATGTCTCTCAGTTGTTAGAGAACTCTATGTCAGCATTATCCTAAGGTCTCTTGTAAATCACAAGGAGCCATAACCTACTTCATATTGGAAAAATGGGCTAATTCAGTCCCTAAAATTTTAATCCTCGCAAACAATAACAAAACAAGTTAAATGAATGGTTGAGAGAGTCTTGACTAGACATTTTCCAGAAGAATATTTATAGATGGACAATGAGTACACGAGAAGATACTTAGTATCACTAATCTTCAGGGGAATTTAATCCACAATGAGATGACACCTCATATCTGTTAGTTATTATAAAAATAATAAAATGATGGTTGGCTCCAAGCATCCACACCTGCACTGATAAATTACTGGTTGAACCTCCCAAGGAACAGCCACACCAGGTTCCTATCAGCATGCTCCTCTTGGCAACAACAGTGTCAGGTTTGATGTCTACAGAAAGGATGGATCCCCAGGTGGGGCCGTCCATGGTTGGTCCTTCCTTCAGTCTTTGTTCCATTTTGTTTGGTCCCTGTTCTTCCATTGGACAGGAACATTTCTGGGTTAAGAACTTTGAGATGGATGGGCAGTCCCATCCCTCAATCTGGGGCCATGCTTATCTACTGGAAGTAGTCTCTACAGGTTCTATCTCTCTTGTGTTGGGTATTTCAGCTAAAGTCATCCCCATTGGGTCCTGGGAGCCTCTCATATCCCTGGTGTCTGGGAACCTCCAGTGGCTATATCCAGTTCCTCTTCCCCCACTGCTCAATCATCAGACTGAGCTCAGGGTCTCTGGTGGGGGAGCTGGCAAAAGGACTGGAGGAACAGAGGGAGATTACAACCCCATAGAAGAACAATATCGGCTGGCTGGCCAGACTACCCAGTGCTCCCAGGGTCTAGACCACCAACCAAGGAGTGTACAGGGTGGGATCCATGGCTCCAGAATCATGTTTAGCAGAGGATGGTATTGTCTGACATCAATGGGAGGGGAGGCCCTTGGTCCCCAGGAGGTGTGATGCTCCAGCATAGGGGGATGTTGGAGGAGTGGGGCAGGAGAGGGTGGATGGGGGGGGAGCACCCTCATAGAAGCATAGGAGAGGGAGGAGAGGGCAGAAGGTGGGATGAGGCTGTTTGTGAAGGGGTAACTGGGAAGTGGGATATTGTTTGAGAGGTAAATGAATGGAATGGCAAATTAAAAAAAATAATAAAAAGACTAGTTGAAGAGATTGTAAGTGTAATTTTTATTCACCTGGTGTAATTGTCATCTCAGAGGCTTACTGCTGAATAAACTCACCTTTACTAGTTTTTTTTCTGAACACTGGTAGCCGTTCCAATTTAGCTATTCTGGCTCAAACTCCTCTTCAAGCTGACTGATTCAAACTGGCTTCTCAATTGCTCTGCTTGGCAAAGCTACCTCTGAGTTCCACAAACTGAACTATTCAGACTACATGGAACTAAACTGACCTCCACTTAACTGTACTGGTCTGCATTCAACTGAACTCATTGGAATTGACTCCCAACTGTCTGAACCTCTGGCTTCCTCTTAAATAACTTCTCTTTCTGCTGTTCTCATGAGAGTTAGGAGTATTCTATCCTGTCAAATCTCTGTCTGATTTTTCACTTTGACTGTCCTTGTTTGGATTTAAGGATGTGTAGTAAGGGCATGTCTGCATTCCAGCCAGATCACACAGATCTAGAAAGTCATTGGATGTGATTAGAGCAGCAATGTTGCTGTTTTAAAATTCCTCTATAAGAAATGGCAAATGTCAATGAGGATTCAGAGACAAATAAATTGTTGTATATATTGGTGCATACGTATAATGATTCAATCTTTATAGAAAACAGTAAGGTGTTTTCTCCAAAAATTAAAAATAGAACTATTGTATGGTCCATCAGTCCTACTACTGGGCATATACCCGAGGGAAATTAATTCAATTCACGAAGAGTTATCTGTATGGCTATATTCTTTACAGGGTTATTCACAATATCCATGACATTATTTGTGTCTATCAATAGATAAGTAGATTACAGAAATGTAATTCTCTCTCTGGAATATTATTCAGTCCAAAAGTGAGAAAATGTAGCCATTGGCAATAGCATGGATGAACACAGAATATAATGTTAAGAGAAATAAGCAAAACTTAGAAACATAGATACTGAATGATCTTACATGTGTAATATAAAAGTGTTCAAGTCATAGAAATGGATGAAATTGACAACAAAATAGGTAGTCCTCCAAGATACTGAAGGGTGGAAAGGAGTTGTTGAAAAGATAAAAATTATGTAGGACTAATAAACTCTACAATATGGGACATTTGCAGAATATTTGATGACACTGTGAACTCTGAAATTGTTCACTGAAAAACATTTACTCATTATGGTGTGGCTCAGCCCTAGCACACACCTTTAACCCAAGAACTTTCTTTATTATTATTATTATTATTATTTTTAAATTAGGTACTTTCTTCATTCACATCTCCAGTGCTATCCCAAAAGTCCCCCACACCCCCCCAACTCCCTTTCCCACCCACTCCCACTTCCCCTCCCTGGCGTTCCCCTGCACTGAGGCATATAAAGTCTGCACGACCAATGGGCCTCTCTTTCCACTGATGGCCGACTAGGCCATCCTCTGATACATATGCAGCTAGAGACACGAGCTCTGGGGGGCACTGGTTAGTTCCTATTGTTGTTCCACCCATAGGGCTGCAGATCCCCTCAGCTCCTTTGGTACTTTCTCTAGCTCCTCCATTGGGGGACCTGTGATCCATCCAATAGCTGACTGTGAGCATCCACTTCTGTGTTTGCCAGGCCCCAGCATAGTCTCACAAGAGATAGCTATATCAGGGTCCTTTTAGCAAAATTCCGCTAGTGTATGCAATGGTGTCAGCATTTGGAGGCTGATTATGGGATGGATTCCTGGATATGGCAGTCTCTAGACGGTCCACCCCTTCGTCTCAGCTCCAAACTTTGTCTCTGCAACTCCCTCCATGGGCGTTCTGCTCCCAATTCTAAGAAGGGGCAAAGCATCCACACTCTGGTCTTTGTTCCTCCTGAGTCTCCTGTGCTTCACGAATTGTATCCTATATCTTGGGTATTCTAAGTTTCTGGGCTAATATCCACTTAACATACATGTGAGTATGTATCATACATGTGAGTAAATATCATGTGAGTTCTTTTGTGATTGGGTTACCTCACTCAGGATGATGCCCTCCAGTCCATCCATTTGCCTAGGAATTTCATAAATTCATTCTTTTTAATAGCTGAGTAGTACTCCATTGTGTAAATGTACCACATTTTCTATATCCATTCCTCTGTTGAGGGGCATCTGGGTTCTTTCCAGCTTCTGGCTATTATAAATAAGGCTGCTATGAACATAGTGGAGCATGTGTCCTTACCGGTTGGAACATCTTCTGGATATATGCCTGGAGAGGTATTGCAGGATCCTCCAGTAGTACTATGTTCAATTTTCTGAGGAACCTCCAGACTGATTTCCAGAGTGGTTGTACAAGCTTGCAATCCCACCAACAATGGAGGAGTGTTCCTCTTTCTCCACATCCTCGCCAGCATCTGCTGTCACCTGAATTTTTGATCTTAGCCATTCTGACTGGTGTGAGGTGGAATCTCAGGGTTGTTTTGATTTGCATTTCCCTGATGATTAAGGATGCTGAACATTTTTTCAGGTGCTTCTTAGCCATTCAGTATTCCTCAGGTGAGAATTCTTTGTTTAGCTCTGAGCCCCATTTTTTAATGGGGCCCAAGAGCTTTCTTTAAACAGGATTAAATAAAGTCAACCATAGGTCAAGAGCCAGAGCAAGCAACCAGATGACAGGGTGTGAACATAAGAAAACCCAGGAAAGAGAAAAGGGAGTCTTTGAGTTGAAGGATATACAAGACAGAGTAGAGAAGGAGAAGGGACCTTTTCCTTCTGGGACATTGGTAGACTAGGAAGCTCATCTGGGTTTCTTGGCCTCTCTGAGCTAGCAGGTCTTCACCATAGCATCTGACTCCCGAGTCTTCATTTGGCAAAATTAAACATTTGGAATTTTGTTATGTCTTAGGATCTTTTTGTTTTCTAAAGAGACAAAAAGGGAGTAGATCCAGATGGGAGAGGACAGGGTAGAGATTGATGGGGGGAGATCTGGGAGGAGTAGGAGAGGAAAGTGTGATCAGAATATATTGTATGAGAAAAGGATCTATTTTCAATGAAAGAGGGGAAACCCAACAGTGACAATAATTATAATGTACTGTAGGCTTGAAATTGTTGGAGAACAGACCTTAAATGTCCTCACCACAAAAATGACAACTGTGAGATGATTGGTATATTGATTGGCTTTTTTCAACCATTTCACAATAGATACATTTGTAAGAATATGGATTAGCACTGCACAGACACAGTTTTTTATCAGTTATTTGTCAATAAGCCTGGAAAAGTTGTTTTGTCAGCTTTATCTCCTGATTTACTTCGTTTTTTATGTTTTTAACTTTTCTTTTCTTTTTTTTTGTGAATTTCACAGCATGCACCGCAATCCCACTCATCTCCACTTCTCTTCATACCTCGCCTCTAATCTTGTAACCTCTCCTGAATAGAGAAAAAGAAATCTCATTGTGGAAGGTGTAATGTGTTAAAGTGTGTCTCACAGTATACTCTTTAGTCCATATTTCTTTGCTCGCAAGTGCTCATTGTAATGAGTTGGTCTGGTACAAGGTCTTTGGTTTCTGTTATACCATCAATACTGGAACCTCACTGGGATTCCTCTGGGATATCCTGTTGTTTCTCAGTGTCATGGAGATCATGTAGTTTTCTCTCTGTAGGACTGGCCCCGTCATGTGCCTCAGCAGTTCATTTGATGAGGTAGATGTTGGGATGGGACAGTTTAAAGCCCTGGATTTGGGTCTAAGAGTATCTGGTCTGGTCAGCCCACCAGGTCTCCTGCACCCACACCACCGGGGCAAGCTCTCTTGCCTTGCCCTGCCTGGCCTACAGGCCAGCAAGGGACAGAATCAGTTCTCCCACTCTCATGCCCTTGGGGATGGCTCATCTTTATCCATGGTATCACACCCAGGTGCTGTTCAGGTGAAGTGCAGGGCCTGCTGTCCTGAGTACTGCAGCAGGGGAGGGGCAGTGACAGCTGTTCTCCTTTCATTATCCCATGGGATCAGCTCTCCTGACCACTGCAAAAGAAGAGGACAAAAGGAAGGGGAGGGATCTATCCCTTGTCTGTGTCACTGCCCAGAAGAGAAGAGGCAGGGCCAGCTCTCCCATGCTCCAACCCTCTGGAGCAGCTCACACACAACTCCTGCACTGTGCAGGGGCCCTCTCTCCATAGTACTGCAGCTGGCTAGGAGTAGGATCAGCTTTCTTGCTGTCACGTTCCTGGGCTAGCTCTCCCAAGATGCCCAGGCAAGGGGTGGGACCAGTTCTGCACAGTCCTCAGACATCAACATATCCCCAAACCAGGGACATTTGTCTGGCCTTTGGTGGTAACATATCTCTGCTGCTACAGGGATGGACCCAGACATGATCTCTGGTGGCAGCATAGGCCAAGACCCAACCATGGTCCCAGATGGCATTGCTGGCTACTCACATCAGGCTATTCCTCACTACTCACAAGTCTGCAGTTCTGCCTCTCTTCATTGTGCCCACATCTTTCTGTTTCTTTTTCTCTTCCATTACCACTCACTTGCTCCTTTTAGTGGCACCTGTGGCCTCTGAGTGTCTGTGGTCATCTCAGGAGTGTTTTCAGGAGTACAACCCCCCACCCTTGAATTATGGCACCAGGTAGAGGTCATCTTGGGTATGGCTCCCCCTATCCCCTGCAAGCTTGTGTGGTGTTGGACTGGTGGTCATCTTGGGCTCACCTTTTTCGGAGTGTTAGGCTACTAATAATTCATATGCTCACAGGGCAGAACACTGAAGGTAGTCATAGCATCTTTCCTCTCTGCCACCTACTGGTATACTTGCAGCACAGCACCACACCTGTAAAACCTCTAGAGGCAGGTTCCTGATCTATTTTTTTTAATTTATTTTTTTATTAGGTATTTTCCTCGTTTACATTTTCAATGCTATCCCAAAAGTCCCCATACCCACCCCCCCAGTCCCCTACCCACCCACTTCCCCTTTTTGGCCCTAGGATTCCCCTGTACTGGGGCATATAAAGTTTGCAAGTCCAATGGGCCTCTCTTTGCAGTGATGGCCGACTAGGCCATCTTTTGATACATATGCAGCTAGAGACAAGAGCTCCGGATCTATTTTTAAGCCACTTGAAATCTTATTCCAGCCACTGCTGTGGGTACCAGTTCTGAGCAGATTTTAGTCACTTTAAATCACTCTTACCAACGTCCTGTGTCCTGTATCCCCTGCTTTCTCCTGGCTTCTCCTTTGATGATATAGTAACAGTGGCCCATGGGGATTCACTGGGTACTCAGGCAGGACTGCTTATCAGTACTTGAAGCTACTGTTTAGTAGGACCCAAGAGGGAAAACTATACCCTTCCATCAAGGCAGTGCATTCTGTGACAAAGTTTAGGGAGTTCTGTATGATCTAGCAGTTCTTGTCTAACGAGTGAGCAACTCCACACTACATTTTATTTAGTTCTTTCTTTTCTCTGTCTTAGTCTTGCTGTGGTTTCTCGCTGGCCACTGGAACAGATTGATGCTTGTAGCGTGTCAACTTGGCTATTGCAATGGGAACAGAGGGCCCCTCTGCTTTTTTCCATTTGCTTTTCCTAACTTTAATCTGGTCTCAGCCTAAATATCCCTTTATGACCTGTTCACGAATGTTTTTCCATCCTCAAAACTGCTTTGTCTTTCCTTCCTGTGGTTGCCGACCTCTTCAAAGCTTATTATGGGCTATTTTATTGTGGTCTCAATGTTCATAACTTTCATGTTTCAGGCCTTAGGATGCTGTATAAAGCGTTTACCTTTGAATGACATTAAATATGCATACAATGTATATTACATATGCTTTAAAAGGTATAATTAGTATACCCCCTTTTTAAAAAAAAAGAAAAAATGAGAAATGAATGCTTACTATGAACTATGAGAGCTACAAGAATTGGTGATTATTGTCAGAAAGAATTCTAAATTTGTGATAGGAAGCTAATAACATTTTCACATTTTTAGGGTTCAGGCCATGGAATTGGCTTGAATATATATCCTGAATAAAGGATTTCTGAATATCTTTGGATGACATAAAAGATGAATACAAAATGTATTATATATGCTTTAAAGTATAATGTAGCAGATTCTTACATATAATTTGTATGAACTATACATGAACTGCAAGAATTGGTGGTGATTATTGTTAGAAAGCGTTCCAACTATATGATAGGAAGCTGGTAAAATCTGGTTATAAATGTACATTAAGTGTAAATCTCCCCCGGTAATAATAAAAACAACCCAGGGAAAGCTCTGTTTCCAGTAATAAACACATTATGTTCTCTCATTTCTAAACAAACACGACTAGGATAAATAATACAGCCCAGAGATGAGGGTTGCATGATACCGTGGAGAGATGTGAGCTTCTCTATCCTAAGGCAAACTTGTGCTATGGCTCTCAAGGGGACTGGCTACCTAAAAGAGTGCCCTGCTCGATCGAGCCAACATAAACATGGCTGGGAACAGGGCAGTGCTTTTATGGTTATCTGTCCCTGGGGACCCTGTTTGCTGGGAAAGACAGTCTCACTACAGTGACCATTTGCTTGAGAGTCCCAGTTTCAGTGTCCTCTCACAGGAGGAACAGCCTGGAGCCACGTGGCAGCTGACTAGGCTTCCCAGATGCAGAAGCCCTTCCAGGTAATGGGAACGGAAAGACGAACACTGTCCCAGGATCCTGATTTGTGTAGCTTAGCTGTAGCAGTGGTTACTGCCTCTCCCTTTAATTTGCCATCTTTTGAAATGCAACTGCATTTTCCTGGGACAACCTTGGAATTTGGCCTGCTATCCCATCTCCAGTGAACTGTCAATCACTTTCACTCCCTCTCTATCTCATTGAAATCTCATCTCCCTCACCCATTGTGCTGTCTTCCATTTCCCATCCATCCAACCTAGTGTTTGTATGGTAAAGGAGGAGGGAGTCAGGAAGAGAGTTGGGAGGAAAGATGGAGAAGTGAGGTCCAGAGGAGAGATGGAGAACTGGCAAGTCCATTTAAAAAGAACATTTTATTTTACACTATGTATGCACAAGTGTTGTCTGTGTACTCACTACATGTATGCTTATACCATGCAGAGGCAGAAAAGAACATTAGACTCTCTGGAACACTGGAATAATAGCTGTAAGTTGCTGTGTAGGATACAGTGATTGAACCTAAGTCCTCTGGAAGAGCAGCCAGTGCTCTTAACTTCTCAGCCACCTCTCATGGCCTCAACAAGTCCTGTTTTCAAATTCCAACCTTTCAGGCTAATATCACCCAGTGACACTCAGGGGTCGGAGACAGGTGGTTGGCTGTGTATATAGACTTTTGCTTGCTGTGGCTTCAAAGTCCATCGTATTCCTCTACCTCATTGTAATGAATCAACATTTTTGCCTGCTCCCATTGTAATGTGACAAGTGTTTACTGCGAGCACACTAAATACTGAATACTGTATTAAGTGTTGACAAAGGATTATCAGACCTACTTATCACAAAAGCACTACCAGGTGAGAATGATCATTAACTCTGCAAAGAAGGAACCAGTGCAAAGAGTGAATTGACTTGATGACTCAAACAGCAGCTGTTCTTCTTATTGGGCCCAATTTCCATTTACAGAGCCTTTGAATGTTTCCTGTGGTGGAAAATTCTGTCTCTGGGAGCAGTTTTGATTGTTTTGGAAAGAGCCATAATTGGTAGGAACAGAGTGTAGGAGATTAGATTGTGAAATGCCATGTTTGGGCAAAGAGCAGGTACAGGCACAGAGAAGGGGCTTGCCTCTCACGTAGGCCAGAGTGCAACCTCCACAGAGTGCCCTGAGATGATATTGTGGGCCCTCAGGAGTTCTGTAAGGCTTGCTAGTGATATTAATAGAATAACATTTTCAAAATCTGGCAGGAATTTAGAGATTATTTTACTCAATCACAATCTTTCACCAAAAAGACCATATGAACTAGGGAAGATCACCTATCTAGTGTCAGCTCAGAGCCTCTAGGTGTCAGGCAGGTTCTGGTTTAATGAGGAAGTGCCTGCTGCGCAAGAATGGGCCATTGTGTGTGAGAGCAGCTGAGCGGTGGAGGGGCCCTAGTCAGAAACTCACTCCTCTTACAGGAATGTATACTTACAAGTGTCAGAGTAGTAGACTTTATGTTAAATGCTAATACCACAACAGGAAAATAACAACAAGGGGATCAGGGTGGAAACTCTTGAAGATAGATACATTTGTTTTATTGACTTTGATTATGATGCTAATGTCTAGAGTGGGGACTGACATCAAGTTGTGTGCATTATTGTATTTCTTTGTGTTCTAATCATGCATAACTGAATTAGGTAAAGTAACCGTATCTTATATCATCAACAGCTATGCTCATCATCCCTGGAAAATATATGAGGGAAAGTAGCCTCATAGAGAGTGAGTTAACCCAGTAACCTCAGGTTCGATTGGCATCACATTCTGTTATTCTTTTTCCTTCCAGATGAGACATGGAATCTTAGAAACCCAATGAGCCTGTACTTGTGCCTGAATCCTCACTTAGGTCTGAATGGCAGGTGTTATTCCGTTCACATAATTCAGATGGAAAAACAGAGGTCTGAAAGGGGAAATGGCTCAACTAAAACAATTTGGGAAGAAGTCTTCTCTCAGGACCCTTTACCATATACATAGGTCAATCCGTGCCTGCCTCTTCAGTTCTCAGGTGCAGTGCAGGAAGTGTAGAAGAGGAGAGAACGACTTCAGAAGGATTTGACTTCAAGTCTGGAGCCCACCTTTCCCCCTCCCTCCCTGTGTGATTTGGGGAAGTTTATATAACTAATTTCTTATTTTCTACGTGGAAAAATAGTCTTCTTAATTGCTCTTAATTATGTAAGGTTATATCTAAATAGAGGGTTATAGCAAGTCCCCAATAAGTGCTACTTTTAAATGTAATATGAAAAAACCCCAACTCACAGGTTTCTCAAACTTTTACCTTCTTTCCTTAACTTAATCCACCTCTTCACCTGTAGGTATGGGAGATACGATACTTTCATTCGTTCCATTTTCTGTCTCAATCAGGTACTTCTTGGTACTTTTGTGCTTTAGGGCTTTCTCCAAAAGACACTGAAATAACCAGGGTCAGTCTTCAATGACATAGGTGTTTCATCTTAATTAAGCATCTTAATACATCCTTTGTCTAGGCAATTCCCCAAGGCATATTTTAAGGTAGAGTTTAGTACCCATTATCCATATTATTGACCTTGGCAATAACTATATGGAATATTTTACTTTCCTTGTCATTCATTTTGCTCTTTATTCTTGTTTTCTGGAATGACACCTGACTCTACTGCTCTTCAGGCCTTGTTTCGGATTGTTCACTGTATACCCAGGTGAAGATACCAATTTTTTCTTATGTAAGACACTGCCTCATGTTTACGTAATTCTCATATGCTTATAAATTTTGCTGAAGACCATAGGCTAAAGACTACCAGATTGTACCTATAGTCACACAAAGCTAGATTCACTAACTTGTGATAACTAAGGAGAACATATCAAAAGATTCAGTGTTTCAAAAGAAGAGATGCAATTGCATCTGTAATGTGTGGGTTCTTATCTGTTATTCATTTGATGGTTTTAAAAGCAGAGGTTGTTCAGAGGTCACATGCTTAGAATATGGGAGTCCATGCAGCTAAAGATCAGTGTGGTAACACATGGGCTGAAGAAACTGGTTTTACAAAATTTGAGCTAAGATTGATTGGGATGCCTATTAAAATTGGGCTGCTATAGCTAATTTCAGTATATTTACATATATACAGGTGTATATTACATATATGTTTATATATATACAGGTGTATGCTCATCTGAATGAGCAAGGCATGTCCACATTAAGGAGGACAGTCTGTCCTTTTTTTTTCAAAATCTGCTGATTTAAATGTTAATATCACAAAAACATAGCATCATAGATATATCTAGAAAAATGTATGTTCAAATATCTGGAGGCCATGTGCCATCCAAGTTTATCTAAAATGTTAATCATAACATGTCAAATGATTTTTCTCTCATTCACATGATTATTATTATGTTATCATGCCAAACAGAAAGATCTTGTCAAATTATTACACAATATTCACAGAAAGAACAACAAATTTTTCTTGGAGTTTTTTATTTCTGCTTTTGGTCTTGGAAATGAAGCCTGTTATAAAGCCATAGGTAGAAAAAAATGCCAAGAAAATGTGTAACTTACCTGGGGATGTTCAATGACTGAAGTATCCTGCAGTCCTTCCTGAGACTGCGTAGCAACCAGCCTTCATGAGAGCCCTAAAAGGCTGTAACATGGATCCGGTAGTGTAACTGTAGCACACTAGTGGAATTTTGGTGTTTCAGACCCAATATCATCTTTTTGGAGCTATTTTTATAAGCCTTAGTAATATATTTTTCTTTAACATATCCAAACCTCTTCTTACCACAATAATGTTATATATTCGACAATAAAATATTTTACAGCATTTTAAATGATTTTTTTATTGTGTCAGATACACACCAACATAAATGTCAACATTTTAAGCATTATGTGTACATTGAATATATTAACATTATTTTGTAGGTACCACTAAAAATCTAATCTTAGAATCTTTTCATCATCCACTCAATATGAAGGGAATATTCTACATCACATAAGTTCATTCAACATCTTTATAGTTGTACAACCCATATCCAGCAGGCCCTTTGCAGTGTTGGTAAAGAGGACTGGAGGATCACTCATATCTCCCAATGTTACTTTATGAACATAAAAACAGTGAAAATAATACTGAACATTTTAAGATAAATTACTATGTTGTTTGATACCTAAATCAAGACTCAGACAATATCATATGTTATATATTCAAGAGATTTGACAGCTACAGAACAGTACAAAGAAGACACAATCAAAGATATGAAAGAGACTAAAAAATTTAAGCCTCCTCTGTTCATCTGAGAGGAAGCAGCTACTCTATCATGAAGAACAGTTTGGTACCCGCCACCAAGACAGGGTTAATCACTTACCACAAACACAAGACATCCATGTTAGCACATGGCAGAGAGAAAACAGGATTTGTAATAGGCAGAGGAAATAGATGGCAGATGTTAAGCAGGAAGCAATAGAACATGGTAGTAAAGCAAATGCATTCAATTGTCAAATTTAATTTAAAATCTTGGCACAGCACATACAAGAAAGTTTCTTTGCTCATTAAAGCCTCTATCACATGTTGCGGTGGACAAAAGTGGTATCTTCCCTGGGAAAAGAACAAGAACACGGAAAGGTGGAAAAGCACTTATCGATTTGGAACATGTTAAGCATACATGATCCACATAAGCCTTCCTATTTAGAGCTCAGATATGTTCCTGGGTACTGAATAATAAAATTGAAATGAGCGAGGAAACCCTTGACTACCATACCGTCAGCTTCATGCTCCACATTTCAGAAGTTAAGCATTACAGCTAAACAATAGCTTTATAACAAAGGAAGTAGGAATAAAAATGTTAGTAACTTGAAAATATTTCATTCAAGTCACAAACCCGATAATTAGTTTAAATCACAAATCCAAGTTCTTTCATTTGGTATTATCAGTAAGTCTCATTTTACAGCAGAATCTTTAAAACACATAATATTCATCGAAATAGACACATTCACATTATATCCATGATGAAGATAAAACCATACTTCAGTTCACTATCCCATTCAGGGAAAAGCACTAATATGCTTTTGGGTGATTGGAATTAAGCAGGTGTGTTGAAGTTATTATATTAAGCCATGTAGGACAAGGGTGATAGGATGGTAAGGGTCACGTGTTTCCCCCAGCTTCAATGTCCTTGTCACAGCTGATCTTGAACATAGCCAGCACCCGTGTTCTGATCTGTTTGGTCTTAGCACCGTAGATGATGGGATTGATCACAGGAGGCAGCAGCAGGTAGACATCCCCCATTAGAACATGCACAATGGGATCCAGGCTGTTTCCAAAACGGTGCACCACTGACAGACCAATGAGTGGTACATAGAAAGCCAGGACCACACTAATGTGTGACACACAGGTCCCAAATGCCTTAGCTCGCTCGGACTTGGAAGGCAGTTGCAGAACCGTTCGTATGATCAGGAAGTAGGACAAGGAGATGAACATGACATCTACACCCATGACTAGCAGAATGGCAGTTAGACCGTAGACTACATTGGGCAATGTGTCTGTATAGGCCAACTTCATCACATCCTGGTGGACACAATAGGAGTGGGAGAGCACATTGGAGTGACAGAAAGCCAGTCGCTTGATCAGTAGTGGGAGTGGGAAAAAGAATAGGGATCCCCGGACCAGAGCCACCATGCCTATTTGGACTGTTACTGTATTGTTGAGGACAGCAGCGTGACGCAGTGGGTGGCAGATAGCTACGTACCGGTCAAAGGCCATGGCCAGCAGGATAGTAGATTCAATTGCTGAGAGAGTATGAATGAAAAACATCTGGGCAAGACAGGCATCAAAAGTAATCTCCCGGGAGTCAAACCAAAAGAGGGCGAGAATCTTGGGCATTGTGGACGTGGACAAAGCCAGATCAATAGCTGCCAGCATGCAGAGAAAAAGGTACATGGGCGCATGCAGGCTCCGCTCTGTCCTCACTATGAAGACCACAATGCAGTTTCCAAACAATGCTACAGCATACATGGAAAGCAGGGGGAAGCCAAACCAAAAGTGAGCTTCCTCCAGTCCTGGGATACCAATAAGCAGGAAGGTGGCATGGGTGAAGTTGCAGGAGCTCATCGCTGACACCAAGTGGGGCGGACTGGAAGAGGGAGAGGCCACACTGACAGCCTGTAAGGACAGGAGCAGAATCAGAGAGTCCCCTGGAACTTAGTGGTATCAGCACTCCCTCCCTTCTCACTCCTTCTCCGACCATATCCCAGCTCCTGCACAAGCTACAAGAGAAAATTACTTATCTCCAAATTGGGGCTTCCACCAGATTTTCTTAGATTCTCTTCTTGTCCCTATCTCCATTGTCTGGATACTAGGTGCTCCCTCTCTCATAAAAATCACTGTATTAACTTTCAGATAAAGATATCCTCCTTCCCCCTCTTGCCCACTTTGTTCTCCTCTGATGCCCCCATCCTTCACTGACACCATTTTTATTTCCATTTTTCTTCCTTCACATTTCTCCTTCCCCCTCTCTTTTTATTACTTATTAATTCAAATTTCAGAAACATTCACTTGCATCACCAGTTAAACACAATGCCATCTGTGAGATGCAGCTATGAGAATCATTCCTTCTGACCTGACATAGCTTGCCTAGGGTATGAGATGGGTAAGGGACAAATATGTCAGAGCCCTGTGATAAAGACTTACAAAGGAATTCATTGGCTGCAGGGGATGACGAAGACAGAGCAGCCATCTGGGAGAGATGATCTTTACATTTCTGTCTTGAAGCATGAACAGAATTAGGCGGACAGAAGAGGGAATAAGGATCTTCCAAGATAAGAGAGATTGGAAAACGGTTTTCTAATATTCAGGATTCTAGGTCCTTGGTTCTAAGTTTGCAAAGGGAGAGAGAGAAACACAATAGCAACTCAGAAAGCAAAATCAAGCAGCTCCCTCTATTCATGTTTTTGCAGAGGGTGGTGGTGACAAGATTCACCACCTCCAGCAGATCTTAGCTATCAGACATGTTTCCTGTGACAGCTTTGTGTTCCCGATCAACAGCCATCTTTATGCCTGGAAGTCACCGCCAAGGTTATTTCTTTTTTCCCAAATAGAATTCTCTCTCTCTCTCTCCCTCTCCCTTTCTCTCCCTCTCTCTCCCTCTCTCTCCCTTTCTCTCTCTCTCTCTCTCTCTCTCTCTCTCTCTCTCTCTCTCTCTCTCTCTCTCTCTCTCTCTCTCTCTCTCTGTGAGTGTGTGTGTAAACCCTGATTTGGGAAGAGGTATTACTGATTCTTTTACTATGATATTCTGAGAGTTTTTCTAGGAACCTGTGCCAATAAATCACCCATATGGAGGAGTTATTTCTTTTTATTTTGTATAGCATAATGTTGTTTTGTTTTAACCCCGTATCTGACCCAAACACCTGAGCTCTCACATCAAACCCTTTCCCTGCCCAGCTCCCTAATGTTCTGTTGTCAGAGCCGGTTAACATGAGGAGTGCCTGGTCTGGCTGTCAGCATTAGGAGCTTTGATGAGAAGAAGTGAAGATGCAGGTGTCTTTGTTGACAGTATCCAGGGATCCAGCTTAACTGGATTCTCTCTCCCAGGATTATACTCCTCTTCTAACCAAGGTCTTTAATAAAGCTTGTCCATGTCTTTTTCCTTAATGGAGAAAGTTTAGAGCACAATAAAATGAGAGATTTTAAAAACTAGAATGTCCCTATTTAGGATGAGCAAAGATGAACGGATTAAGGAGTCAGTGGTTATAGAATCCATACCACTGATCTTGATTTTTGCCACCCTTATAGCTTGTGTAGGTGAAATAGCTTCTTCTCAGTGACGGTGAATTTCAAAGCTTGCTACGTGCTGCTGTCTGAGACAACTGCGTTCTTCAGTGAGATGCAAGATAGCTTTTATCTAGAATCTTTGTGTCTGTCATAAACAACTCATGGGAAAGAATGCAAATGTCCCAACAAAAGACTCTATGTGCTATGGGAAAAAGCTAAGCAACTTTTTTTTGGAGAACACCCATGTTACATGGCCACTGAACCCTAGAGAAATGGGGACAACATGAGAAGAAGGCAGACTGGAGGGGTAATAAGAGGCAAAAGGTCACATTTCATACTCTCAAGGGCTTTTGTGTCACTGACATTGTCTCATCCACAGACTCAGACACTTTCCAGTCCACTGCTCTGCAGAGCACCTGTCCAGCCTTGCTGGTACTTAAAGCACAAAACTAGTTCCTGTTCTATTTTGTTATTTTAAAGGAGGTAAAACTACCTTTTTAAAAGGCTACATAACCTAAAAAATTGTACAAAACAATCATATAGGCAGTAGAATAGCAAGGTTGTAGCATATAATAGCAGTCTACCAATTCAGCATTTCCCTAACAATAATAATGAAGTACCAGAAATTGGTCTTCCAAAAACCTTTTTATTCACAATAGCATCAAAGATAATGCATTTAGCCAAAACCAGAAGAAAATGTATACATTGTGTTCTTCAAACCATTACTGAAAGAAATGAAACACAGTATTTACAAATGGGATGATGCACAGTGCTCAGGGATTAGAACACAAAACTGTGTTAAGATTACAGTTTTTCCCTGAGGTGATATTCAGATTTACTTTACGTGCTATTGAAGCTTCTTAAAGCTCTCTAAACATTAGTTTTTTAAAGTTAGCAAAGTAAAAGGATGATATTTTCATAGAAATGTGTTAGTGTACATTGTTCTTGTTCAGCTCCTTACCATGCTCTTGCTGGTCTCATTAACACCCTCAAATATTTTCTCCTTCTGCTTCATGTCATATAAACTGCATAACCCTTTTCTATCTTTCTTATTTTAAAATCTTTTTCATCTCCTCTGATGGTCCCCTTTCTACTTTCAACACCACACACACACACACACACACACACACACACACACACGCACACTCATACATCACATTTAGATTCTGCACATGAGAGCATTTGTCATTTTGAGTCTCATTTACTTTGCTTAATATAATGATCTCCAGTTCTACCCACTTTTCTGTAGATTGTATTATTCCATTCTTTATAGTTGAGCATAATTCTGTTACATACCACTGCCTTTCTAAAAATCATCAGCTAGGGCTCTGGGGCTCGTCTTAGAATGAAACTTGTGGGGTTTTCAGGGACCCTCAATGTGGCAGAATCTTTGTGCTGCCAGACTCTTGGTAAGGGAGCACTCACCTGGGAATGGAGCAGTTCTACTCAAGGAGAGCAGCAGGGTCTGGCTTTCCCTTGCTGGAATAGGTCTCTTTATAATGCTACTCAGTAGGCTCGGGGAACAAGCTGTTGGAACACCAGCGGATGCTCCAGGGATCTGGCAGACAAAGGAGTGAAATGCTCATGTCCACTTGTGTACTTCTGTCATCAGCTTCCCACTTTTCATGTCTAAGGAAGCAATCTCAAAGGACCAAGGTCCCTGCCACCATCCCCACAATGACCCATATGAGTCTCTTGATAACAAACACGTGTGTTCCCACTCCTCTGAGCTGATCTAATTTCCACAGTCAGCCACAAGGTTAGTGTTTCCTCATTACTTCATCTGGAGACTCAGCAGGCAAAGTGTATGAATAGTAATGATCATTGAACTCTTAGAGTTCACATCAGGCTTAAGACACACGTAGGTACACTAAAATGTAGCCCCATAACACATTGTAGGTTCGTTCCCATCTCCAAAGCTCTCTCCTACTTCTCTTTAAGTTTATGCACAGCCACAGATATGATAGAGTCACTTTTTATTATGCCTGTGACATGAGTAAAGATGGCTTTTTGGTCTATATCCTGCAGTGATAATATTAGATGGAGAATCTCATGCATTGTTTATTAATTCGCATTCAACAGGTGTTTACTAAGAACCTATAATTCAAAAGCGAAACAGAAAATTCCAAGGCTTATGAAGAATACTTTTTGATGAGATAGACAAAAACAAAATTAAATTAATATATTAACTAAATAGTATGCTAGATAGTCATAAGTAGAAAACAATGCAGAGCATAAGAAACATATTAATATAGGAATGAGGGAAATGAGGCTGCCTGGTGGAGAGAGAAGGGAAGTAATATCCATGAAAATATCTGGAGAGAATTGTTTCAGGAAGATGGATCAGAGAATGCAAATAAATTTCTCAAGGAACAAGTATGTTCAATGCTTAGGAGCAAGGCAGGTAGTGTACATGAATGGAGGGGAGAGGTTGGGATAAAGGAGGATTCTGTGAACTTTTCATGTAGAAACTTAGAGCATTAATTACTTCACATTCTTCTCTCAAACTGGGTGAGCTGAAGTTCTTTATATATAACTAGATATAATTCTATAGACTAGTCTCCACTACATGAGCTTGTTTTTATTGATCTATTATTATCTATTCTGGTCTTTCTCTCACTGTTCCTTTTCAGGGACTTCACACTTCAAACCTTTAAAATCTAGCTAAAGCACTATATTCTCCAAGAGTCAGTATTTGTAAGCTCTCTAATATTTCTTCTCTAGTGGCATGTACCCTCCTTCATACCTAGACACGTATGTCTTTATCTTTGGTTGATATTTATCTTGCCTTATGTCCTATTCTAAGTTTGCATCAAATATGTCTTATCTTGTTATTGTCATTCTAAAATCAGAAACATAATTATTGTCTTGTTAATTATGTATCAAGACAAATGATACATCTATATTTAAGAATGTGTTCATTCATTCACTTATTGCATAAAGGTATGTTCTCTTAATACTGGTTTGATTTAGACATCATATTGCACTTAGAGAATACAGAGATGAATATAATCAAGTCATACCCTAAGATGCTAAAGTAACGCTCTTGACATAAAAAGGAATAATAGCAAATATCAATGATTTTAATGAGGATTTGAATAGAAACATTAATCTAATAAGGGGTGGGTTCAAGAAAGAGGTTTTTAAAAATAATTTAAATAAATGAGCATGGGCATTTGTCTGTATGTCTGTGTGTCCTGTGTCTGCAGACTCCAGAAGAGGGCATTTGGTCCCCCTTGAACTTACAGATGGTTACAGATGGTTGTAAGCTGTCATGTGGGTGCTGGGCAGTAAACCCTAGTCCTTTGGAGAACATCCAGTGTTCTTACCTGTTAAACCATCTCTCCATGCCCAATCCCCAGAAGAGGATTTTTAATCAGAGATAAGTCATAGCAGAAGGAAAGGGAATTTTCTAAGTAGAATGGTGTTGCTGGAGCAATACAAAGAGAACAGAGAAAATGAGAAGGCCGATTGATGTGATTTACAGATAGGAGGAGAATGGGCAGATCATACTAAGGACCTCAGAACTGGGCATGTGTATTAAATTGCATTTCTAGAAGCTGTTGGAAGGATGCATTCCAGGAAGATAAGATTAGATGTGCTTATCAATGTGAACGTAAGTGATATATTTTTCCTTGTCTTCTGTAGTCAACTCTAACCTATCTTGTCTAATTTTCGTACTAAACATAATTCCCATGGGACTGTTATTACTCTGGTTTCTAGAGAACCAACTGGAAACTAGAGAACCAACTTAGTCAGAGCATGGCATTTCCTCTGAAAATTACCCATTCTCAGCATCAAGTTGCCCATTTATAATTATGAGAGCTCACAAGTTTCCAGGGTTTGGAACAGTAGGGTTCTCCACAAGTTAGTGTATAGATGTAAGTAGGGAAGAATATCTCTAGAAGTGTCATGAAAATCAGTTTCTGGCTTTTGATATTGAGATTCCTTCTTATTTCCATTAAAATGATTTTCATTAGGAGAGGGAAATAGAATAAATTGAAATGGCTGTAAGGGGAGGGTAGAATGGGAGCATCAAATGTGGAGGGGGAGGGAATAAGGGGTAAGGGAGGGAATATAGGAGAGATAGATAAAATTAAGGTACATTTGAAGGATAGTATAGCCACCTAATACAGTAGAATTTTCCTGAAACATGAGGGTGATCTAAATGAAATGACCAAATAATGGGGGGGGGGAGTCTCACCTGGCCATAATTAATAAAATAATAAAAAGAAAAATAATTCTTTAATGTTTTGATATTATAATATAATTACGTAATTTCTACCTTTTTTCTCTCTCCAATCCCTTCCATATATATATATATACAAACATATACATATATATATATATATATATGTATATATAAAACCTTCTTACTCTCTTTCAAATTTATGACCTACTTTTCATTAATTGTTACAATATGCATATGTATATGGTGTATAGGTATAGGTATAAGTATAGGTATAGGATTATCTAAATATGCACAGACATATGCATATGTGCATTTATAAGTGTATGATGTATAGGAATAGGTATATGATGTATATTTATATTTGTATGTGTATATAATGTATATTCCTAAATGCATGAGTCCAACCAGCTCAGTCTATACTTTGTTACTTGCTATGAATGTTTTCAGGGCTGACCATTTGGTATTGGTTAACTAACAGGAGTGCTCTTCTCCAGTTTTAATACTGAGTACTGTCATCTTTTGCTCTCAGCTCAAGTCACTCCTACTCTGCCTCATTCCTTTCCAAGTTCCACACCTTATGCAGTGAAGCAGGCAAATCTAACATGGAAACCCACATTCTTTGATCTCTCCATCTTTCCTTCTTGCAAAATATCTTTATGCAGATATTTTGGACTTTTATTGTTGCTTCATTATGAGCTATTACTGTATGAAGAGCATGATCCCTGAGGTTTAGAGAACAAAAGGGATGGAAATAAACAGAAATTGGTGGTTTTTTCCAAAATATAAATTATCCACACTAATGGCTCCATAACTAATTCTTTGCTTTTAACTCATCTTTATCAAGGAATATACAAGGGAAGTTTTATGTTGGAAAGGAGAGAGAGATACAAGGCTGCACTAAGCCAAATGATCAGAGGGCATCTTGCACAGCATCCTTCAAAAAGAGAAGCTTCATGAATAAATGTCTTGGAAACTATGAGAAGGTTGCTGTGTTCTTATGTGCCATCTAAATTCTTATACATCTTCAAAGATCTTATTTATTTATTTGTATATTAGTTCAACTGAGGTTGAAAGAAAGTATGGAGCTAGGTATGGTGGTGCACACACATGTAATCGCAGCTACTTATAAGGTTGAGGTAGTTCAGTGTTACCATGGGGAATTTGTGATACTACTTCAAAACCAAATCAAACCAAAGGCATCAATCAATAAGAAAGGAGATATAAAGAAACAGGGAGCCAGACACTATTAATACAAGTATAAAAACAAGACAATAGTGGATGAGATTCAGCTTTTGGTCTTGAGAAGTGAATACAGAACCCCTTGTGGAAAACACTGTTGAAACAGAATCTGAAGGAGATCATCATGAGAAATGAGTGCAAAGTGATGCTGTTGCATCCAGGTTGGGTTACAGGCAAATTGATGGGGTCGGGGATCCTCTAAATAAACCTCCTGTCTTCTAAGTGGGAGGGTGATGATAGTGAATGCTACCATAGGTGGCATTCACTGTTATCAGCTTGTACAAAAGCTTGAAGTGACAGAGAATGCTTGGGATAGAAGAAATGTAAGGTTCTCATTGGGCTTGGAGCACTATGCAGAAGATAAAGAATTCTTAAGAGGATTCTTAAATGGAGGGGCTGGTGAGATGGCTCAGAGGTTAAGAGCACTGGCAGCTCTTCCAGAGGTCATGAGTTCAATTACCAGCAACCACATGGTGGCTCACGACCATCTAGGGGGATATGATGCCCTCTTCAGGCAGGGAGATATATGCAGCAGAGCACTCATAACATTATATAGCTGTCTCCTGAGAGGCTCTGCCAGTGCCTGGCAAATACAGAAGTGGATGCTCACAATCATCCATTGGACAGAGCACAAGGTCCCAATGAAGGAGCTAGAGAAAGTACTCAAGGAGCTGAAGGGGTTTGCAGCCCCCAGGAGGAACATCAATATGGATTAACGAGTACCCCCAGAGCTCCTTGGAACTAAACCATCAATCAAAGAAAACACGTGGTCCTGTGAAGGCTCTATGTATGAGTATAGGGGAATGCCAGGACCAGGAATGGGAGTGGGTGGGTTAGGGAGCGGGGGGGGGGGGAATAGGGGATTTTCGGAGGGGAAACTAGGAAAGGGGATAACATTTGAAATGTAAATAAAGAAAATATCTAATTTTAAAAAAGAGGTAAGTGGAGGCAGAACACAAATTCCTTATCCTCAAAAAATCTTATCCTGGGATGGGAAAACAAAAACAAAACAACACCCCCTGCCTCCCATATATAATAGGTTAGGTTTTGAAAGTGCTAGGAATTGAATACAAAGCAGGTAAGGATGGGGGTAGATACTGTCAGAAACTGAGGGAGCAATATTATTGTTATGATTATTATTCTTATAATATTACGAGTCCTGCAGTAAGGTACACTTGAATAATAACCTACATGAAGACAGGGTGTAAGCTAATCAGTAGATCTCTGGGAGAAAAACATCACAGACAGAAAAGTGTTGAGTGTGAAATGAAATGCTGTGTAGTGTGCCTGATGATAAAGCAGATATTAGGAGGCTAATGTAAATTTACTAGGGAGATTCAAAGGACATTGGGAAAGAGAATTGCAATAGTCGGGGAGACTCTGAGCATATAAAGGACCTTACATGCTACTACAGTCACTGAAGTTTTCCTCTTGGGCACACAGGAACCAATAAAAGTGTGTTTACAGGAAGTGATACGATCTGCCACAGGTACTAGAATAATTACTCTATACATGAAAGAAGACTCTCCAGAAAGCTATTCACAGATGACTTTGGGTTCAAGGTGATAGCTCGCATCCTGATGGTAACAGTGGAAGCAATGTAAGTGGTTGGATTCTGGATTTGTTGATTAACAGTTAGATGTAGAACAGGAGTAAAAGCAAGGCATAAGAGGTACTACAAGTATTTCATCTCAGAAATTGGGAAACAGATTTTCTAGTTATGGAAGCCTGTAGATAAACACATATTTTCATTATTGGGCAATTAAGATTATCTAAGATGATTGAGACACCTGGATATAAATATTGATACATATTGGATGATTGTTGATTATAAATGCTAATTTGTGTTTGTTCAGTATTGGTGGTATTTAATGTCATAATACAATATGAAATGATCAGAAAAAGAAGCATGAAAGGAAGAAGAGTCTCAAGGACAAAGCTCTGGTATATTTCAACACATGGAAATCAAGATGAGCAATAATTAAGAGAAAGGATGATGCTACCTCCGTCCTGAAGCTGTAGGTTGTAAAAACCCCAGTGCTGGGAGTAGGATACCTCTTTTATAGTTGTTGGTAAATGATGTCCCAGAGGCCTCAAAATGATGCAGGCTACTGTCACTGCTCTCAGATGACCACCAAAACTTGATGGCAAGACCCTATTTCTGAAGATACCACATACTTTGGAGAAATAAAGCTGGAGCTGACCTGGAAGCTCCTCCTGCTGGGTGGTTTTCATAGGGCCAGAAGGTGCCATCCAGGCTGCTAGGGAACAGAAGTCACTGATCACCTTACCTAGCTGTGAGTACCACAAGCTGCAATAATGATAGAACTGGCAAAATAGATTCATGGGTGAAATCATGGTAAAATGTTTTGATGTGCTTTATGGTGTGGAGGAAGAGGAACTCTAGACATAACGCTATATATTGCTTCTCACTTATATATCAGTGTCTCCTCATCTGTGAAGTAAAGGGGCTAAAGTAACTGACATTCAAGATGTAGTCTAGCCTTAATTGACAACATGGCCTGAAGCAGGCTGTCTAGCTCTAGGCTTTTATGATTCTATATTTCTTTATATTGGAGAACTTTTATCACAGCTTTACGTATCTGTTTGGTCTTCACACTGTAGATGATGGGGTTCATGACAGGAGGGATCAGCAGGTAGGTATTAGCAATCATGGTATGTACATAGGGTGGAGCTCGTTTCCCAAATCTGTGGACAAAGGACAAACTGATCAATGGAATATAGAATATAGCTACAGCCCCGATATGGGAGATACACGTGCTGAAGGCTTTTTTCCTCTCTTCTGGGGCAGCAATGCTGAGGACAGTTCTGATGATCAGGATGTAGGAAAGGAGAATAAGGACCGAGTCCACACCAACAGTAGAGATCATGGCAGTCAATCCAACTGCATTGTTGATCCTGGTGTCTGTGCATGAGAGCTTCATGACATCGGGGTGGAAACAGTAGGAGTGGTGGAGCACACGGCTGCTGCAGAAGGTTAGTCTCTTAAGAAGTGCGACCATAGGTGTCAACATTACAGTCCCTCTGATGACAATTGTCACCCCAATTTGAGCTATTCTGGAATCAGTTAAAATAGTGGCATACCGAAGAGGGTTGGAGATGGCCACATAACGATCATAAGCCATAGCCAGCAGCACTGAGGATTCCATGACAGTGAAGAGTTTAATGAAGAACATCTGTGACAAGCAGGCATTGAAGCTGATCTCTCTGGCGTTGAACCAGAATATCCCCAGCATGGTGGCCAGAGTGGAGATGGAGAGCCCGAGGTCAGTGGTGGACAGCATGGAGAGGAAGTAATACATGGGCTCGTGGAGGCTGGGCTGGGTGATAATGACAAAGAGAATCAGGCTGTTCCCTGACAGGGCAGTTGCATAGAGAAAGCAGAAGGGAATGGAGATCCAGGTGTGGAAAGCTTCCAGCCCAGGCACACCAGTGAGTAGGAAAATGATGGAAGAAGCTGTGGTGTTCTGGAAGGTTGGCATGCTAGATTAAAATTACAGAACAGAGCTAAAACAAAAAAAGCTGCATTTCTTTTGTGTATACTACTTATAAATAATCGTATCCAACATACATTTGACCAAAGATGAGCATCTATACAACATATAAAAATAGAAACGATACCTTTAAATTGGTAAAAAAAAAATGTATGATTTCAACTATTGCAACTGTATTTTTTATTCTTGAAAGAACTGTCTCAGCCCACAGCTCTTCGCCTCTGAGGCTTTTTGCTCCTAGCTGCCTATGTCTGTGTGATCTGGCCTTTCACTCTTCCAGCTGTGGATGACACAGGAACACTTGTGGAACACTAGTATACACTTGATAAAACATGTTACCATATTCAACCATTTTTGCTTTACATTTTTGAATGACTAGTTCTTCACAACAGACTCTCTGTATGTTTTTTGTGGAAACATACTGCCTGGGACAAATAATGAAATGTTTCTTTCTTGTTTTGCAGAGGAAAATAGATCTTCATTGAAAAAGATCACATTTCCCACTGAGTAGAAAATTTAGACTAGGCAGATAGGTATGTGTGAATTTGAAATGGAGGTTTGGGAATAAACAGATTAAGGCTGTGTTTTGAGAGGGCTTAATGAGAAGTGGTCAGTGTGGGGTAGGTCCTTTGGTGGAAAAGAAAGGCACTAAATGACAGACAGCAAGCGTAGGATGTGAGGGGGCACAGAGGGCTACCTAAATTATTCCAGAACACACACACTCACACACACACACTCACATGAACCCTAGGGAACCTTATTAAACATAAATTAGGAAAATAATTAAAATTATTGCACTATTAGAGGAAAAAGGTAAAAGTTATTTGTTGAGCATAGTTTGGGACTCTAATGTTTTCAGTCATGAGTGTCCTCAGGAGAATAATCACATTAATGTTAGAAATGTATGATCATCAAAATGAAAAGAATTAAGCATTGACATTGGTGTATTATATACTTCTAAACAGGTGCAAGAGGATATTCTAACTGCTGTAACTATCCTCTAATGATAACAAATTGAGGTGTTAGGTACACTAATTAACTTGATTTGATCATTCCAGAAGATATATGTTTAGGGAAACATCACATTGTATTTTATAAATATATACAATTATAATTTGTGATTTAAAAGCAGTGGGGTGGGAGAGCATGCTTAGCAGTTAAGAGTGCTGATTGCTCTTCGAGAGGTCCTGATTTAAATTCCCAGCAACCACATGGTGGCTCACAACCATTTGTTACAGGATCTGATGCCCTCTTCTGGTATGTATAAAGACAGCGACACTGTACTCATAAAAACAAATTAATCTTTAAAAAAAAAAAGAAAAAAAAAAGAAAGAAAGAAAGGAAAAAGAAAGAAAGAAAGGAAAAGCATTGAATATTTTCCATGCGTTGTCTACATTGAGAAGAACGCTAACACTTTTCAAATGCCATAAGAAAGACCATTAAGCAGCAATTATCTTGCAATGTATCCTCTCCAGATCTTGCCTCTCAGTCTCAGGGATATTTCTCAAGGAACAGTCATTTGCATGCTTCCATATTAGAAACTAAAGGATAACGCAAAATCTTCCCTTGAAGTGTTCATAATCAAGAAAGAGTCAAATATCAGTGGGGCTTTGGAATAACTCCAAAGTGTAGTTACATACCAGTGAACAATATTGGCTATGGAATGCAGTGTCACCACATATGTCTGGTAATTCTGGCCACTGTCTTTTATTTCACCTATAATGCTTAAGTTGATTTTTGTCGATTAATGCTTTTGTCATTAAATTCTGAAAAGTTTTACAGAAGATGACTTTAGAAAGTCAAACTACTGAGTGAATAATTTCTCTTTTATCCTGATTTCTTAGTAACTCATTTAGCAATAATTTAATTTATTCATGCCAAGTTTTCTTTCCTCTTGATAATTTCTTCCTTTTCTTTCCTGATGAAAGAAGATAAACAAAGCAAAATGTACAGTATAGTTTAATCTGATCCATATTGGATCTGGCAGCAGAGAACTCAAGTTGCCTGCTTTGTCTCTGTCTCATCTAGGCTGTTTGTCACTCTTGGACAAGAATTTTTTTTAATAATTTCTCTTCATAGATGCTAGACCAAGAGAGGACTTGCCATCCCTTTTCACAGCCAGGAATATTTTATAAGCTGTTGACCACCTATCATAAACATTTAGGTCAGTCAATAGTAGATGTATATATTGGGTGCTCACAGAGTTTTGTAAGTTACTAAGACATGAAGCAAGTCTGAGATGATTTTGTACCTGAGGTAGCCAAAGAAGTTGTCATAGACCACATACCCCACACTTGTAAGAACCAAAACATCTTCTGTAATACGAGCCCAGTGACTCTTATCAACAACAAAAATTGACCAGTTTTGAATATGAATGGCACATTAGATACTGTATAGGTACAGCAAGAACCTCAGGGTCATAGATGAAGAAATGGGCTGGCTACTAATTGTGGAGTGCACTAAGGTAGGGAATATCTAAGAGATAGGATATAGAAAGTACAGGACCAAGTATCAGTGTTGTGTGTATGTGAATGGGTCTGGGTTGAGTGTTGAGAGAAATTAATTTTAGGAAATAGCAACAAAGGAGACGAGTTGTAACTAACTTTTGGTGGTTAGGTATGAGTCTATAGGAGTGAAAACAGGATAAGTGTGCTCTGGACATAGATAATGTGAGAGGGGACAGTAGTAACAGATAACTATAAGAAAAACCAAGCAAAATGGGTCCTTAACATGAGTGTCCTTTAGGTGAGGGAGAAGTGAGTGATTGAAAACATAAGAATCTTGAATTTCTTGGAAAGGATAATGTAGATTTTGCATTGCAAAGCATCAAGACCCAGGCATTGCCAAATATTTTATGAGTAAGTAAACAAGCCATTGTCCATCTCTTCTAATTTAGTTCCAACAGCATTCCTTTCTTTCTTTAGCATTTTGCTGGGCCCCATTGGGTCCTATTTACAAGTTCTATCCCAACTCAATAATGAATGCTTTCTCCACTTTAGTGTAGAGACTTTCAACATACTCATCTCAACTGGGACCCATCACTATCTGTCGTTCCTAACCACAGTGCTTAGATAACAGAGGGACCAGTCAAAAATACCATCCCTTCTTCGGTTTTCCTTTTGCATAGTTTACAGAGAGCAAGGAAGAACTTGAAGAACAATCTGCTTTTGTTTATTTTTCCTTCACCCTTGGTAACAAGCCGGATACTTCCCCACTGAGAACTCTCAGAAAATCTTTCAACTCAGTGACTAATGTATTTCTAAGTATTCTGTGTAAATTCCAGATATGTTTTTCTCCCACTTACCTATTCCTTGATCCTTTCTTTTTCAATTGCTTCAGTGATGACTCCTCTGATAGATTAGCCCTTTCCACTATTTATTAGCAAATACTATTCTCTGCCTTCTAAATTGTGGCATTGGAGAAAATTTGGCTTTATTTATTCCTTCCTGCAGTCCATAGCCTCTCCTAGAGATAACCTCATTATGACCATGGCTTTAAATAACCCCCGTCCACCTGATGCATGCAGCTAGCATCTCCTAATTCTGTATTGCAAAAGTTATCAGAAAGGTGAAGGGTTAGACATGAAGGCAGCAGTGAAATGTGGACCAGGCTGATGTGCTCAAATCTGCAGTTTAGAGCCACAGTTTGGAGAATAAATAAAAGCTCTTTGCTTCCAGTCGTAATAAAAAGCAAACAAAACAGCTGGTTTTGAGAGACATAGTCTCAGTCCTCAGACACTACAACCTCCAGATGAGCCCAGCAGACTCATTTCCTTCTCCACTCCCCGTTTCTTTCAGTTATCTGCCAATGGAATTAAGGTCTAATAATCATCTAATTAAAATTACTCATTTCCCCTCTCTCATCCCCATCTTAGATCAGTCTTGCCAGTAAAATATTTATATGTTAATTTTGCTATTTATTCTAGTTCTCAAATGTCCAAGATGCCAGTTGGTACTTGACATTATAGTTTATCACATCTTTTTGTTACATTAAAAAATTGCATAAAAAATATCAGGGAATAGTACACCACATTTTCTAGAAATTATTCTGCATCTTTTTTTTTCCTTTCACCAAGTCAAGATTTTACAATGGAGCCCAGGCTGTCCTGTAGTCACAATCCTGTTGCCTTGGCCTCCTAAGTGGTGAGATTATAAGTATTCTTCATCATTTCTGTCTCTTTCAAACCATTCTTCAGTGTGCCGGCACTCTTAGACCTGTCAGACTCATTTTCTTCAAGTCATAGACAACTTCATTCTTTCTCTTGTGAACTCTCCTACTTAGATAATGTGCTTTTTTTCCACATTAATTCTGAAAGCTGTAGCCTGTGTCTGCCTTTCCTTTAGTTGATGATTTAGACCAATGCCGTATCATCAGTGTGTTCCAAGCTGCTGCTGCTGGTCTATAGTGTGTATCAGACAGACAAGGGTTGGATCTGTATTCAGACAATCCTTTGGAAGCCTTGTCAGCAATAAAAATTGTTCATACTGTTAAAACACGTTTGTCAGATCATCAGGCGTTATTGTGCTAGTCTTAAGATCCCATTATAACAACATATAGCAGGCATTAATAAATTTACTTTGAAGTTACTTTTTTAGTGAAAAAAAATCATAACCAAATGTGAGAGATGTTATGAAACATACTCAGCATCACAGATAGCTGGTGAGAACCACAGCCAGTATTCTGAACGCAGTTTTCCTTAATTACAACGTTTATACTCTTAAACATGCCTTATTTCACTGAAACCTATAAGCTATGTAAACTTCTTTTAGTATAGTTTACTCATCTATAGGGCTAGATATAAACTGCCTAATAGAGCACTGGCATGCAAAAAATGTTCACAACAGGTAATTTCACTTTTTACTTTTATTTTTAAATTAAATTTATATTGATTTAGATTTTTGAAACAGAGTCTCATCTTTCACAGGTTGACTTTGAGCCTAGTATGTGGCCAAGGGTCACCCTGGCTACCAATCTTCCTACCTTCATCACCCAAGTGCTGGTCTTTGCAGGCATGTATCACTATGATGAGCTGCAAGCTTTTATCTTTTGTGTGAGTCGTTGGATTTAGAAATGAGGTTAACTTATGACAAATGTATCCACATACCAATTAAGGCATTTGACTAAAGACAGGTTATCTGACCCCCGCCCCAACCCTCCAGCAGGCAGAGCAAAGTGGTCATTCTCTGTAGACTTCCTGGAAATCCATAATTCAAAAGTTTTCCATCCTCTTCAGTTCTCGATTACATTAGCTTATCTAATTCTGCACACCACAATGTAATCCTCCCCCAGTGCTAAGACAGTATGGCTCACCCAGAGGCAGGGGCTTGCACTGAACAAAGTTTTACTTACAGAGCCCATCCAGCAGCAACGATCCCCTCAATCTAACTCAGAAGGTGGAGGAAGCTTCAGATTCCAGAGGAGGGTCCAGCTTATTATGAGATTTATTCAGCTTGTTTGGAGATAAGCACAGAGTTGAGGGACCAGTTCCCAGCGGCAGTGCTAATTCACTGTGCCTCTAGGGTGTGGGCACTCCCAGAGGACTTCACTTGCCTGATACAAGCTTTTTATATCTCTTCCAGAATGTGATTATGCCTACATGTTTTATGAGCTGATGTAAAGTTTTGTCCTTGTGCTATTTCATTCGAAATTTTTTTTAGTAACAGCTTTACTGAGATACAGTACACATACTATAAAATTGATTCATTTACAGTGTATAACTCAATAGTTTTTAAGAAAAATCACAGAATTATGCAGGAACTATCACCACAATCCAATATAGGGAAATTTCACCACCTCAAAAATGCCATAACCATTAGCAGGCCATTTGAGGTGAATTTAAAAATGAAATATCATATGCTTAAAACATCTCCTGCTATGATAATAAGTTACTTCACTTCATAATGTTTTAACCTCCTAGTCTGGCATTATTCATAGTAACACTGGATCATTAAGCAACTACCTCTTAAGATTAGGAAATAACTTGTACAGTCATCTATGTATATAGATTTCATAATGATGCCCTATGTTCTAGCTATTCTGTAAGTGCTAGGGATTAATAAAAAAGAACACAACATAAGTCCACTGCCTAGACTTTTAGAAGAGAGACAGGCTAACATTCACATGCTAATAAAAAACAAAGTTATCTTAGAAGCAGGTGTTTTGTAAACACGGTGGTAAAACATCTCAGTCCATAATTTAGGTACACAGAAAATAATACCTTTTTCTTTATCTTTTTCCATAATTTTATCTGCTTTCTATTTTGGTATCTGAAGAGGCAAGGTGGGGGAGTAACTCAGATGATTTTGGGAGCATATGTACTGTGTTCAAATTATGGTACTATTATGTTGAGGAATCAGGGGAGGTAGGAGTTGTCTTTGGCTTGTGATGCTATCTAAGGTGAGGTGACTATTTCCCCTCCCCCCCTCAGTCTTTACTAAGCATTATTCGCAGATTGGTTATATACATGGCTTCTTTAGTTGTTCCTGCAGTCCTACCAATCCAAGGTCATGTTTGGATTTATAGATCTTTAAGTCATTCTTGATTTCCCTCTCTTACATCCTGCATCCATTACATTGTCACATTCTATCAAGAGTTGCAAACGTCGGTAGAATCTGGCTGTTGTGCATCATCTCCACAAGTGCCACCGCTACCAAATCTTATTTTGTTGTCACTAGCATAATGTCAGCAGCCTTTTCACCCTTTTTGATTTGCCTTCCCCCAATATTTTCACCACCAAAATGGATTGTCCTGAGATACTTTATTTTTCTAAGGCTATAAAAACAACAATAATAAACTGTACTATTTCACTGGGCATTATATGAGCCAAGGGTTTGTGGATAGAATAATGTCCCCCAAGATGTCCATATCTTAATGCTTAGAGTCTGAATTGATATTTTACACATCAAAGGGAGCTTTGCATATGTTATGAAAGTTAAAAAGCTTTTAGATGAAGTTGTTTGTGTTGACTCAGTATATTCACATGCATCCTTATAAATGAACTGAAGAGAAGGCTGTGTGCAAAGAACTTGTCACCCTTGTTGCTGCGTTTGGAGAACACAAAAGGAGTCCATAAGCCAAGAACGGTAGACAGACTTGAGGAGTGGGACCAAATACTTGTTTTAAAATTCCCTTATAGAGTAGTCTCTCCCACCCCCCACCCCACGATGGGGCCTCACAGTGTAGCTCTGACTGGCCTGAAATTTGCTCAGTAGACCATGTTATCTTCAAACATATAGAGATTCAGCCTCCTGAGTGCTGGGATTGAAGGTATATGCCACCATGTTTGACTAAAGTAGCAGGATTCTTTATGGTATTTTCATATATACTTGATCTTTGTGTTTTACAATCTTCCTCTCCACCCTCACCCCCATCTCTCTGCTTCCATACTGCTTAGATCTTCCTTCCAACCCATCCCTTCTCTTCTAGGTTCATGTCCCATGTGTTTTATTACCTTCTCTACTACTGTCCCTTAAAGCCATCTTTTCCCCTCTCTTTATGAGTCTCTTTGTAGTTTCTCAAGTTCTATACACACTTGTTTCCAATTAAATTAAAAGAATACATAAAATTAGAAGCTGACACACTCCTGTGAAATAGGGCATATTTTTGTCTTTTTGAGCCAAGGGAATCTCAATTAAATTTCTTTCTATTTTTTGTTTGTTTGTTTGTTTTTTGGAGGAGGCAGGGAGAGGAAAAAGTTTATTTGGCTTACACTTCCACAACATTTGTTCACTATCAAATGAAGTCAGCACAGGAACAGGGAAGAAACCTGGATGTAGGAACTGATAAAGAAGCCATGAAGGGTTGCTGCTTACCAGCTTTCACTCCATGCATTACTCAGACTACATTCTTACAGACCCCAGGACCACCAGCCCAGGAGAGGAGCCCTCCAGCATCAACTACTAATTAAGAAAATGCCTTACAGGTTTTCCCACAGCTCAATATATTTTTTTTAAAATTAGATATTTTCTTTACATTTTAAATGTTATCCCCTTCCCTAGTCCCCCCACACCCGAAAATCCCCTATCTTCTCCTTGCTTCCCCTGCTTCCCAACCCACCCACTCCCGATTCCTGGTCCTGGCATTCCCCTATAGTGGGGCATAGAGCCTTCACAGGACCAAGGACCTTTCCTCCCATTGATGACCGACTAGACCATCCTCTGCTACATATGCAGGTAGAGACATGAGTCTCTCCGTGCGTTTTCTTTGATTGGTGGTTTAGTCCCAGGGAGCTATGGGGTTACTGGTTAGTTCATATTGTTGTTCTTCCTAGGGGGCTGCAAACCCCTTCAGCTCCTTGGGTACTTTCAATAGCTCTTTCATTGGGGACCCTGTGCTCTGTCTAATGGATGACTGTGAGCACCCACTTCTGTATTATTCAGGCACTGTCAGAGCCTCTCAGGAGACAGCTATATTAGTATTCTGTCAGCAAACTCTTGTTGGCATCTGCAATAGTGTCTGGGTTTGGTGGTTGACTATGGGATGGATCCCCAGGTAGGGCAGTCTCTGGATGGTCATGCCCTCAGTCTTTGCTCTGAACTTTGTCTCTGTAACTCCTTCCATGGGTATTTTGTTCTCCCTTCTAAGAAGGATCAAAGTGTTCACACTTCTGTCTTCCTTCTTCTTGAGTTTCATGTGTTTTGCAAATTGTATCATGGGTATTCTGAGCTTCTGGGCTAATATCCACTTATCAGTGAGTGCATATCATGTGTGTTCTTTTGTGATTGGGTTACCTTACTTAGGATGATATCCTCCGGATACATCCATTTGTCTAAGAATTTCATGAATTCATTGTTTTTTATAGCTGCATAATACTCCATTGTATAAATGTACCACATTTTCTGTATCCATCCCTCTGTTGAGGGGCAAAAGGGTTCTTTCCAGCTTCTTTATTATAAATAAGGCCGATATGAGCATAGTGAAGCATGTGTCCTTATTACATATTGGAGCATCTTCTGGGTATATGACCAGGAGTGATATTGCTGGATCTTCCAGTAAAATTATGTCTAATTTTCTGATGAACTGCCAATGATTTCCAGAGTTGTTGTACCAGTTTGCAATCCCACCAGCAATGGAGGAGTGTTTCTCTTTCTCCACATCCTAGCCAGCATCTGCTGTCACCTGCATTTTTGATCTTAGCCATTCTGACTGGCATGAGGTGGACTCTCAGGATTGTTTTGATTTGCATTTCCCTGATGATTAAGGATGTTGAACTTTTTTTTTTTTTAGGTGCTTTTCAGCTATTCGGTATTCCTCAGTTGTGAATTCTTTGTTTAGCTCTGTACCCCAATTTTAATGGGGTTATTTGGTTTTCTGGAGTCCAACTTCTTGAGTTCTTTATATATATTGGATATTAGCCCCCTATCAGATTTAAGATTGGTAAAGATCTTTTCCCAATCTGTTGGTTGCCATTTTGTCCTAATGACAGTGTCCTTTGCCTTAGAGATACTTTGCAATTTTATGAGGTCACATTTGTTGATTCTTGATCTTACAGCTCAAGCCATTGCTCTTCTGTTCAGGAATTCTTCCCCTGTGGCCATATCTTTGAGGATCTTCCCGACTTTCTCCTCTATAAGTTTTAGTGTCTCTGGTTTTATGTGGAGTTCCTTGATCCACTTAGACTTGAGCTTTGTACAAGGAGATAAGAATGGATCAACTCACATTCTTTTACTTGCTAACCACCTGTTGAGCCAGCATCATTTGTTGAAAATGTTGTTTTCTTTCCACTGGATGGTTTTAGCTCCTTTGTCAAAGATCAAGTGACCATAGGTGTGTGGGTTCTTTTCTGGGTCTTCTGGGTCTTTGATTCTGGGTATTCCATTGATTTACCTGTCTGTCATTGTACCAATACCATGCAGTTTTTTTTTTTAATTACAATTGCTCTCTACAGCCCAATCTTATGGAGGTATTTTCTTAATTGAGCTTCCTTACTCTCGGATAACATTAGCTTGTGTTAAGTTGACATAAAACTGTACAATACACAAACACATCACTATTAAGCCAAAACTTTATTTTTCTTATTCATTCCCAAAATCTTATATTAAAAACATAAATAACATTAAAAGTTGCACAGTCTTTACAAATTCAAGCCCATTAAAAGTTCATTCTCTTTAAAATATCTAGTTTCTTTAAAATATCTAAATCTCTCAACTGTGGGCTCTTGTAAAAATCAAAATTAAATTAAATGCTTTCATATTTCAAGAGAGAAGAACCAAGGCACGATCACAATCACATCAAAGCAAAATCAAACTCCTAAAAGTGTAAATAACAGAATGTCCAATGTCTGGAATCTGCTCAAGAGAAGCGCCATAAGTATTTGTGTGAACGTATCTTTGGTGGGATATAGAATCCTTTAGGAACATGCTTAGGAGTCATGTGGTAATTCCATTTTTAGATTTTTTGAGAATTCTCCATACTCAATTTTGTAGTGCCTCCTCCCATACCTTTTATGAATGAATGATGCTTGCTGAATCATTGACTTTAGTGCAGTGAGACCCACTCATGATCAATCTATGCCCTACACACCAAAGATAGTAAATCAGGTAGAAATATCTAATATTAGTTTGATTTATCAGTTTCTAAGAATTAAATTATTTAAGTAGCCTACTTAGCTCTCTCAATAAAGTATCATATACGCATTGTGTGTGTGTGTGTGTGTGTGCATATGTGTCCTTACAGAGAGCTTCTTGGGAACTTTGAAGATATTTTTTCTCTACCAGATTGGGCAGATTCTAGATCTCTATCTTCCCACAAGTCTCAGAAAAAGTTGAGAAAAATTATGTTTGTGTTTCCATGGCTGAAATTTCTCTCCTAGGACAGTGGACTTATAGTGGTAGTAGCATGTGGCACCCACATGTAACACTGGTGAACATACTGGCAAAGGATATATACATACATACCTTGGTACACAGACTTCAAAATAGGACTCATCACCTTGTCTTATTTTCATACCAGCTTAACAAAACTGTCAATGGCAATTTTATTAAGATTTCTAAAAATAGATCAAGAGGTTCATCAATAAAATGTCCAGAAAACATTTTATTAATATATTAGCAACAATATTGTTGAACTTGGGAGGCATATAAGTTTGTAAGATCATTGGGCTTCATATTGTATTTCTTTTTTATATTATTATTATTACTATTATTTTAATTTAAATTATTTTATTTATTTACATTCCAGTCATTGACTGGCCTCAGTCCCCCTTCTCACAGTTCCTCATCCCATTCCTCCTCCCTCTTGCCTCCAAGAGGGTGCTCTTCCCCCCCACCCCAAGTCTCCACTTTCCCTGGGGCATCAAGCCTCTCAAAGATTAAGCCCATCTTCTCTCACTGAGGTCAGACCAGGTAGCTTGTGGCTCAGTTTCTGGGAGCTCCCTGGGGTCTGGGTTAGTTGAGACTGCTGGTCTTCCTTTGGAGCTGTTCTCCCTTTCAGCTTCAATTCTTTCCCCAATTCAACCATAGTGGTCCCTGACTTCAATGTTGGGTGCTTCTACTTCTGTCTCAGTGAGCTGCTGGTAGGGCCTCTCAAAGGACAGCCATGTGAGACTCCTGTAGCATCAGGCCTTGGTGTTCCCCATGAGATAGATCCTGAGATGAGCCAGTCATTGGACCACCTTTCTTTCAGTCTCTTCTCCATTTTTGTCCCTGCAGTTCTTTTTAGACAGGAGTAATTCTGGGTCAGGAATTTCAGCTGTGGGTTAGTTACCCTGTCCCTCCACTTGAGACCCTGTCATCTACTGGAGATGAACTCTTTGAGTTCCCTTAATCTAATGTTGGTCATTTTGGCTAAGGTCACCCTTAATGAGTCTTGAGAGTGGCTCACCTTCTGGGTCTCTGGTACTCTCTACAGGGTCACTCCCACCACTTCCCACTCCCTGAGACTGCTTATTTCCTTTTATTCTCTTGGCCCTCTGGGCTTCTCTCCTGTCCACCTCCCCAATGTCTGATCCTGTTCTTTACCCCTCCCCCTCCCTTCTCCCATCCAGATCTCTCCTTCTCTCTGCCTCCCTTGATTATTTCCTTCCCACTTCTTAGTGGGGTTGAAGCCTTCCCACTTGGGCCGTTTTGCTTGTTACACTTCTTGTGGTCTGTAGGTTGTATCCTAGGTATTCTGTGCTTTTTGACTAATATTCACTTATCAGTGAGTACATACCATGCATGTCCTTTTGGGTTTGAGTTACCTCACTCAAGGTGATATTTTCTAGTTGCATCCATTTGTCTGCAAAATTCAAGATGTCCTTGTTTTTAATAGCTGAATAGTGTTCCATTGTGTAAATGGACCACATTTTCTGTATCCATTCTTTGGTTGAGGGATATATGGGCTGTTTCCAGCTTCTGGCTATTACAAATGAACATGATGGATCACATGTTCTTGTGGTATGGTGGGGCATCTTTTGGATATATGCCCAAGAGTGGTATAGCTTTGTATTAAGGTAGAACTATTTCCAATTTTCTGAAGAACCGCTATACTACAAAGCAGTAGTGATAAAAACTGCATAGTATTAGTAAAGAAATAGAGAGGTCTGTCAATAGAATTGAACTGAAGACACAGAAATAAACTCATATACTTATGAACACTTGATCTTTGACAAAGAATAAAAAAATATACAGTGGAGGAAAAAAATCTTCAATCAATGATGCTGGTCTAACCGGTAGTCTTTATGTAGGATAATGCAAATAGATCCATATTTATCACCTTCCATAAAGCTCAAGTCCAAATGAATAAATGGCTTCACCATAAAACCAGACACACTGAATCTAACAGAAGAGAAAGTGGGAGAGAGCCTTGAACTCATTGGCACAGAGGAAAATTTTCTGAACAGAACACCGATGGCTTAGGCTCTAAGATCAACAAGTGATAAATGGGACCTCATAAAACTGAAATACAAAAGACACCATCATATGGTATTTCGTAAATTTGGTAATTTGAACTGGAAAGCCAGAATTCAATACAAGAAAAAATGTTCTGTCTGGAGCTGAAATAAATCCCATTTACTTAGTGTCAACATTTTACTGCAGGAAGATATTTTTGCCCATCAAGTCAGTGATATATTTTTCTAACTTACAATGCACAGTATTTTGTTGCTGTGCTACAGTGGGCTAAACATTGTTTTACAATGCTTGTGTAAACTTCAAGAGATGGAATATTCCCATCTTTATTATTGTTTTAAATTGCTCATATATTCTACTTCTAAAAATTTATTGAAAGAAAAATATCCAAGACAGCAGGTTATATTTTATGCACAGGAACAGTGAATGCAGTATTATTTACAGTAGTTAAGATATAAGTAAAAATTTCAGTATATGGAATATATAAACTATTTATAGCTAGTCCTCTTATAACCTTAAGCTTCATGCATGTAACTGCTCATGTGGATGACTATGATAGATCAGGAAATAAGGATCATATTTCAGAGTTCCTAAGGCAAATTGAACAATCTCAATTTAACATATCTAGATTGTAGGACTAAGACAAGAACAGTGATAGAAAGTGGTTACTGCAACAAAAGTTTCTCCATTTAGTCTACCATTAAAAAAAAAAAAACCTAATACCTCAATATCTCTTCCTAGCTCCATGGTCTGAGAGCACCACATTGTATCTGTTTCCTGTGTCTGGCATGATGAATGATTAGAGGATCGGATCCTATTGTTCTAGCAGTGACCATGTCGCTCTAGTGTATATAGAGACAAAGCCCACTCTTCCTTCTTCTTATGACCTTCTAGCACTATTCTTAATATTTCCATCTATTTCCTCTGTTATGACTATGCTTTGAGTATTCAAGTAGAAAACTTTATTTTTCATTGCAGAATTTGCTTAGCTTCTATTAGGCCCTGAACTCGACTCTACTGATGTCCAAAATATACTGGTCCCACCTTGTGTTTTATATTGAAAAGATGCAGAGGGTATAAAAGTGAACATAACAGATACCTCCCAAGTGTTTCAAACAAACAAGCAAGCAAGCAAAAAACAAAACAAAGACAAAAACAGAAACAACAACAAAAAAAAGAGATTGATAAGTTACAAGTCCAGGACTTTGAGGACCCTAGGATGACAAAGAATTGAAAACAGTCCTGTACAGACCATATTTGTCTCAATACAATGGTGGCTTTATCTCATGGAATCATGCACTTCTTGAGAGTACATGCTATATCTTTCACCTCAAAAGTGAAAGGAACACAGTATCTGGCACATAATAGGCAATGAATAATAATTTACTAAACTGTCATAGTGAGAGCTACAGGCACAAAATAATAATAACACAGTGATTTAGTAACATGTTTTGAGTGAACTGGATATACTGTGTGTTCAACCTCCCATGCATGAGTATTAGAACATCTCATTTATTTTTACAAAATAAACTTATAAAGCAGATACAATTATTTCCCTTTATTAGAATATAAAAATAGAAGTAAAGATACTCTATTTGATCACAGTCATGTGAGAGATGACAGAGATAAACTGTAGATAAAGGCTGTCTGATTCCAAGTATTTTGAGTTACTAACTTAATACAGTGTTTATGACATATTATTACCATATATATTCCTTGACTTTTTTGTTCAAGAGTATTGTACAGAAAATGTGGTACATTTACACAATGGAGTACTACTCAGCTATTAAAAAAATGAATTTATGAAATTCCTAGGCAAATGGATGGACCTGGAGGGCATCATCCTGAGTGAGGTAACCCAATCACAAAGGAACTTGCACAATATGTACTCACTGATAAGTGGATACTAGCCCAGAAACTTAGGATACCCAAGATATAAGATACAATTTGCTAAACGCATGAAATTCAAGAAGAACGAAGACCAAAGTGTGGACACTTTGCCCCTTCTTAGAAATGGGAACAAAACACCCATGGAAGGAGTTACAGAGACAAAATTTGGAGCTGTGACAAAAGGATGGACCATCTAGTGATTGCCATATGCAGGGATCCATCCCATAATCAGCTTCCAAACGCTGACACCATTGCATACACTAGCAAGATTTTGCTGAAAGGACCCTGATATAGCTGTCTCTTGTGAGACTATGCTGGGGCCTAACAAACACAGAAGTGGATGATCACAGTCAGCTATTGGATGAATCACACGGCCCCCAATGGAGGAGCTAGAGAAATTACCCAAGGAGCTAAAGGGAACTGCAACCCTATAGGTGAAACAACAATATGAACTAACCAGTACCCCGGAGCTCTTGTCTCTAGCTGCATATGTATCAAAAGATGGCCTAGTCGGCCATCACTGCAAAGAGAGGCCCATTGGACTTGCAAAGTTTATATGCCCCAGTACAGGGGAACCCCAGGGCCAAAAAGGGGGAGTGGGTGGGTAGGGGATTGGGGGGTGGGTATGGGGGAGTTTTGGGATAGCATTGAAAATGTAAACGAGGAAAATACCTAATTAAAAAAAAAAGAATATCATAAAGTTTGACCTTATTAACCCATTGTCCTCTCCTGGTCTCTGTCTTCTTTCTAATGGTCCTCCTTCATTCCTCAGTTTTCCTTCTACCTTTCTATTTATATGTTTCATCTATCTTCTATCTATCATCTACCTATCTATCTATCATCTATTTATCATCTATCATTTATCTTTATATCTATCCATTAATTGTCTATCTACTTATCACCTTTTTATACAGTCTGTATCTATGTATATCATTCTTGGCCCAGATTACTTTTCTTAACAAGATAAACCTCAATTTCATTCATTTTCCAGAAAATGACATAATTTCACTCTCCTTTAGGGCAGAATAAAGCTCCTTTGTGCATAGAAACATGCAACATTTTCTTTTATTCTGTTAATGGACACTAAGTTAATTCCACAACTTGGCTTTTGTGCTTATGGCTGTGATAATCATGAAAGAGGAGTCTCTGCAGTATGTGTACTTAGGTTCCTTTCATCCAGAAGTGATGTAGCTAGCTGGATCACGTGGTAGCTCGATTTTACTTGAGGACCTCCATACTGATTTCCATAGTTGATTGTACCCATTTACATCACTACTGGCAGTGTATAAAGTTTCATTTTCCTCAGTAGCCTCACCAGTATTTATTGTTGTTTGACTTTAAGTGACAGCCATTCTGACAGTGAGGTGGAATTTCAGTTTAATTCTGATTTACACTTTCCCATGGGTAAGGATGCTGGGGAATTTGTTAGGCATTGGCCATATTAAAAGTATTCAATCCTCAGACAGGCTGTTAAATAGAGGCTTAGCTAGTCAAAATAAACACTAATCACTGTGTCCTTTCTCTGAATACCTACTCATGTTATTTCTTTAACTACTGAATAGTTTCAATCTTTGTGGTTTGTATTGACATAGATCTTGGCATTTTTATGACTGTGTCCCTTACCCTACAAATGTGCCCATAGACCAGGATTAATGTCTTTAGCAGGGCAGTAAGATTTTCATATTTGTATCCTGTAACAGTCTAGGCATCTCCTTTTACTTCAGTATCTTGGAAGCAACTATTTGAACTGTGCATTTTTCCCATGGAGTGTCATACATTTCTTGGCACATTTATCAAAAGCTTGAAAATGTCTTCCCATCTGTTGAAGTGCTTGCTAGGGAAGGAGTGTTTCTGCTAGTCAAGATGATGCCCAAAAAGGAGAGCATATATTCTTAGGTTCACGATGAACTAGATAAATAAGGAACATGTCTTTCTAGTCTTTACCAGGGATCTAGACAAAAAGGGGATGTGAAGAAGGTTATTTAAAATATCTGTTGTGCAGCTACTTTAATGGAGATATCTTTTTGAATAGTAGGTATCTTTGCAAAATAATATTCTCTGTTTATGAAGTTACTGAATTCCTAAGCTGCTATTAAGTGTTAGAGGCTTTATTATCAACCTCAAAGCCAGTTTTAAGTAAGAGGTATTTGTTGTCATATAGGGCATTCTTGATAATGGTAAATATCTTAATAACAGTTTAGTAGAAATTATCAGATTATCTTTTATAAACTGGCAAGTGATTCACAAGGAACTCCCAGAATATTGTCATCTTCTTTTAGTTTTTCCTTTTAAGTAAGTTCTTCCTTTCTTTGCCTATGTGTACATGGCCCACAATTTTTAAAGGATACAGAATACACAGGGAAAGATTTGAAGTCTGAATCAAGTAACTACACTTGGCTTCAGTGACCATGGTTACTCAGCAGCTCCTCTTCCTTATGCTTTGTGTGTCTCAGGATGGTTGTAAAACAGGTAAATGTAAGCTTCACAAACTCATGGTCTTTCAATTAAATCATTTCTCCTAGGCTTTGGCCCTATGCAGAGCTTTGTCCTGTAGATCCTTGGGGATGGTATTGCTTTTGAATGAGCTTGGGAAATGAAACTCATCTACAGGATCTTTGAAGAAGTAAGAATAAAGTTAGACTGAAACCAAATATAATTATTAATTTGTCATTTGGAGAACAAAGGGTTAGCAGGACACAGCCATGTGGAGTTCTCTCCTAGGAATTCAATTTTCTGCTTTGCAAGTGCTCTCACCAGATCATGGCTCCTCATAAAACTCCCTCTTCTCAAGCCTTATAGTTCCTGTGTTCCTGTGGCAAGATTTTTCTCTTTGGGGGGGGGGGGTTCTAGAAAATCAGAACCGTTTTGGAGACAGTGTCAGAAGTCAGGTCTGGTATTGATCCTCTCTAGAAAAATCTCTTATCCTGTAAGTTTTGGGGTTAATCTCACTCTCCTCTCCTCTCTTCTCCTCTCCTCTCCTCTCCTCTCCTCTCCTCTCCTCTCCTCTCCTCTCCTCTCCTCTCCTCTCCTCTCCTCTCCTCTCCTCTCCTCTCCTCTCCTCTCCTCTCCTTCCATCTCCTCCTTTCTCCTTTTCTTTACTCTCTGTTGAGCCTTTAAAGACCAGGCAACATGGTCAATGCCTTCCTCCTAGACCCATTTTGAAAATTCTATGAATGATGTCACTGCATGAGAACACTGAAGACTTTAGGAATCCATCAGGCAGTGTAAATTCTTTAGATTATTTGTAAAAACTTAATGGGGTTTAGAGGAATTGGTTAATATAAACCCAGCAGTACTTAACAACAGATAAAGTATAACAAGTTAATATGTTAGGTTAATGTAAAGTGTAACACTCAAAATAGTTGCTGCAAATGTAGACTGCAATTGTAAACAGTTATTAATTCATTTCACAATTAAGATGGTAAAAGTGAAATTAAGATTTTGAAGGAAAATGTCCTACTAAGTGAAGTAGCCTCAACTCAGAAAGACAAATACCATGTTCTCCCTCATTTGTTGTGTCTAGTCTTCATTTTTTTAATGCATATCCAGGTGGAAGTAAATTTGGATAAAGGAAAAGAAATGTGAAATGAATCCATGGGACTGTATAAAAAGACTTTAAGTGACAGAATGGAGAAGACAATGGGTACAGAGGAAAGGCCATCATGGTGAGGGGAGAGGGAAGCAACCAAAATGCAGGCCATGTATGAAAACCCCATACAGAACTCTATCACTTTGCAAGGTTTAAAAATTGCAATCATCTATAAGAGTTCTCTGGTAGAACTTTTGGGATACCTTATGTATACTATCATATCATCTGCAAGTAGTGATACTTTGCCTTCTTCCTTTCCAATTTGTATCTCCTTGACATCATTTAACTGTATTATTGGTTTAGCTAAAATTTCAAGTACTATATTTCAGAGATAGAAAAGAGTCAGAGCCTTACCTTGCCCTGATTTTAGTGGAATTACTCTAATATTCTATCCATTTAATTTGATGTTGGCTATTGGCTTGCTGTATATTGCCTTTAAGACATTTGGGTATGTGCCTTGTATCCCTGATCTTTCCAAGACTTTTATCATGAAGGGCTGTTGGATTTTGTCAAGGCTATTTCAGCATCCATTAAGATGATCATGTAGTTTCTTTTTCTTTCAATTTGTTTCTATGGTGGATTGCATTGATGAAGTTTTGTATAGCGAACCATTCTTGCATCCCTAGCATGAAGCCCACTTGATCAATGTGGATGATGTTTTTGATGTGTTCTTGGATTTGTGAGTATTTTATTTATTATTTTTGCATCAATGTTCATAAGGGAAACTGGTCTGAAAGTCTCCTTCTTTGTGGAGTCTTTGTGTGGTTTAGTTATCAGGGTGACTGTGGCCTCATAGAATGAGTTTAGCAATGTTCCTCCTATTTCTATTTTGTGCAATAGTTTGAGGAGTATTGATTGGTATTAGTATCCTTCTTTGAAAGTATGGTAGAATTCTACACTAAAACCATCTGTCCTTGGGCTTTTGTTGTTGTTGTTGTTGTTATTGTTGTTGTTGTTGTTGTTTGTTTATTATGTTTTGGTTAGGAGGCTTTTAATGACTGCTTCAATTTCCTTAGGGGTTATAGGACTATTTAATAGTTTACCTGATCTTGATTTAACTTTGGTAAATAGTATATCTATCTAGAAAATAGTCCATTTCATTTAGATTTTTCCAGTTTTGTGGAGTACAGGCTTTTGAAGTAAGACCTAATGATTTTTTTGAATTTCCTCAGTGTCTGTTATATCTTCCTATTTATTTCTGATTTTGTTAATTTCGATAATATCTCTCTGACTTTTAGTTAGTTTGGCTAAGTGTTTTGTTTATCATGTTGATTTTCTCAAAGAACCAGCTGTTGGTTTAGTTGATTATTTGTATTGTTCTCTTTGTTTCAAATTGATTGGTTTTGGCCCTGAGTTTGATTATTTCCTGCCATCTACTCTTCTTGGGTGTGTTTGTTTCATTTTGTTCTAGAGATTTTGGGTGTGCTGTTAAGTTGCTCATATAGAATCTCTCCAATTTGTTTACAGAAACAGTGGTATGAACTTTCCTCTTAGCACTGCTTTAATTGTGTCATATATATTTGGGTATGTTGTGCCTTCATTTTCATAGAATTCTAGAGGTCTAACTTCTTCCTTCCTTCCCTCCCTCCCTCCCTCCCTCCCTCCCTCCCTCCCTCCCTCCCTCCCTCCCTCCCTCCCTCCCTCCCTCCCTCCCTCCCTCTCTTCTTTCTTTCTTTCTTTCTTTCTTTCTTTCTTTCTTTCTTTCTTTCTTTCTTTCTTTCCTTCCTTCCTTCCTTCCTTCCTTCCTTCCTTCCTTCCTTCCTTCCTTCCTTCTTCCCTCCCTCCCTCCCTCCCTTCTCTCTCTCTCTCTCCCTCCCTCTTTCTTTTTCTTTCTTTCTTTCTTTCTTTCTTTCTTTCTTTCTTTCTTTCTTTCTTTCTTTCTTTCTTTCTTTCTTTCTTTCTCTCTCTCTCTCTCTCTCTCTCTCTCTCTCTCTCTCTCTTTCTTTCTTTCTTTCTTTCTTTCTTTCTTTCTTTCTTTCTTCTTTTATCCAGTGGTCATTGAATAGAGATGTTCAGTTTCCATGAATTTGTAGGCTTTCTGTTGTTTCTGTTGTTGTTGAACAACAACCAGTTTTAATCCATGGTGATCTGATAAAGTCCAAGGGGTTATTTCAATCTTTTTGGATCTGTTGAGGCTTGCTTTGTGACTGAGAATATAGTCAATTTTGGAGAAGGTTCCATGAGGTACTGTGAAAAAAAAGTATATTTTTTTGTAATAGGGTGAAATGTTGTATAGATATATGTTAGGTCCATTTGACTCATAACTTCTGTTAGTTTCATTATTTCTCTGTTTAGTTTCTGGTTTGATGACCCATCCAATAGTGAGAGTGGAGTGTTGAACTCTCCCCTATTAATGTATGGGGTTCAATGTGTGATTTAAGCTTTAGTAATATTCCTTTTGTGAATGTGGGTGCCCTTGCATTGGGATGTAGATGTTCAGAATTGTGATGTCATCTTGGTGGCATTTTCCTTTGATAAATTGAAGTGTCCTTTCCCATCTCTTTTGATTACTTTTGGTTGAAAGTCTATTTAATTAGATATTAGAATGTGTACTCCAGTTTGTTTCTTGGGTCTGCTTGCTTGGAAAACCTTTTTCTAGCCCTTTATTCTGAGGTGGTGTCTATATTTGTTGCTAATGTTTGTTTCTTGTATGTGGCAGAATGATGGATCCTATTTATGCATTTATTCTGTTAGCCTGTGTATTGCCGACTTAAGCCCATTGATGTTGAGAGATATTAATGGACTAATGATGGTTAGTTTCTGTATTTTTTTAAATTTTAGTGGTGTTTATGTGTGTGTGTGTGTGTGTGTGTGTGTGTGTGTGTGTGTGTGAAAGTGAGGGGGTGGGCGGAGAAGAGAGATTCTCTTCTTTTGGTTTTGTCAGTGTGAAAGTATTAATTTATTGTGTTTTCTTGAGTGTAGTTACCCTCCTTGTTTTCAGAGTTTTCCTTGTAGTATCCTATGTTGTTATGGATTAGTGAAAATGTATTGTTTAAATAGTATTTTTTTATGGAATATTTTGATTTCTCCTTCTATGGTAATTGAAAGCTTTGCTGTAGATGTAGCATTCAGTTGTATGTTTGTGACAGTGATGGCTGTAAGGCATCATGGTGAGGACTGTCTACTTGATACTCCTGGTTGTCTAATTATAGGGATATTTAACTCATAGTCCTTGTCTGGGGGGATCATCAGTGTGGGTGAGAATTTTTTATTATGCCTAGGGATACTCATTTTAGGAATCAAGAGAGGACTTGGTGCTTAAGAGCACTTAGTATTCTTGCAGAGGGCCTGGTTTTGGTTTCTATCACCCACACTAGGCAGCTCACAACCACTCCCAACTCTAGTGCATGAAATCCACAAGGCACTCATACATACATATAAACAATATACATAAGATTTAAAAAGAATAGCCATTTGCTGTTTGCTCATTTGATTTAGAGGTGGATTGGGAATCAAATAGTTCAATAAGTTTACATAAGTTTATTTCCAAATGAAGGTCTCTTTCTCACACACACAGAGGGAGAGACAGAGGGAGAGGGAGAGACAGAGACAGAGAAAGTGGGAGAGACAGAGGGAGAGACAGAGGGAGAGACAGACGGAGAGGGAGAGACAGACTGAGAGACAGACTGAGAGGGAGAGGGAGAGGGAGAGGGAGAGGGAGAGGGAGAGGGAGAGGGAGAGGGAGAGGGAGAGGGAGAGGGAGAGGGAGAGGGAGAGGGAGAGGGAGAGGGAGAGGGAGAGGGAGAGGGAGAGGGAGAGGGAGAGGGAGGTCTGGGAATGTTAAATTGAGAGACAATGGCAGCCAAAACAAAATCTGTAGGTTGTAGAGTCCTGGACCTTAGCTGAAAGATAAGGTTGACATTTTTACTTACAGCATTTCATGGAAGAATTGAGACAAAAGCCTATGTCCTGCTTGTAGTGTTTGATATTTGCCAAAGTGACAAAAGCAGCTGGAGTCCTGGGACTCATTGAGGAAAAACATCAGATAATAAATCTAAAAGAATTGAGTCTGAGAGGAGAATCCCAGGAAAGTTTAGCAGGGTTTAAGAAATAAAGAAAAAAACAAAACAAAACAAAACAAAAAAACAAAACAAAACAACAAAAACAAAACAAAACAAAACAACAACAACAACAAAAAACCCATTCTAATGCAATTGCAAAGTCATGTCCACCAAGGTGAAAATTACTCAGGGACACACAGTCACCCATTTCCCCAGACCTAAACCTCAGAGCCATGCAGGATCAAGACATCTAATAGAATTTATCAACAACATGAATGAATGGCTTTGGAAAAATAATAATAGAGCCCAAATACTTAATAGTTACCTATATGTTACAATTTCCCAGAAAGAGGCAGAGACTTGTGGTTAGATCTGAACTATCTTGTAGAGGTTTCTGGCTCAGTGTTGAGAGTAGGCAGAGGGAAATTTAGGAGGTGGGCTATAGCAAGAGGTATTTGATTCTTACTGACATGTTCTGAAGACTAATCATGGGATAATTTTCCCCATTTTTGAATCTTGGTTAGTTTTTAATGAAATTCTTCTACCATGTTGAGCTATCATGGAACTAAAATAATAGAAATGCTTAGCCCCAGACTGAAACCTGTAAAACAGCCTAGATAAGCCTTGCCTTTTCATAAGCCAAAAGGAAAGGCAGTTATCACAATACTTAAAAGGCTTCCAGTTTGGATCATTTCCTGTTTTGCTCTACTCTAACATCACAGACATGTCCCTTGAATGCCATACCATTTGTCACCTTTAGTTGATTCTTCTACTTAATTTTAGATTCATGCTTGTTCAGTATTTTTGTTATCAGGGTCATTTGCAGGCTTTAATGTGGCCACACACCTGATTTTAACTCATATTCATAGCATTGTAAACATGTGCATCAGTGAATGGAAGGGGCAGATATTTACAACCTAACATACCAAAGAGAAAAATACAGCACTAGAAAGCTTGAAAAGCAATTGGTTTCCTCAATCCTTCATATGTATGTGTCTAAAAACAGAAAAAGGAGACTCCGTCTCACTCTAACGTTAATATTCCTTTGAAAAGAAGAAAACCACCATGTTTGCTAAGGCTTCTGCTTCAGTGATTTTCCAAAAGCTTCCAACGAGTTGTTAGTTCTTGGTGAGGTCATCTTTTTAAAATCATCCTTCTGCAGACAGAATTTTCCTTAAACTTAATTAGATTTCTGATTACTGCCTGTGTAAACAAACCTTTTCCTTCTATCACCCAGGGTGGTTTATTTGTATATATAGCTTTAAATTTTTCTTTGTTTTTATGTATGTTGGTGTTGTGCTCCCCATGTATGTCTGTGTGAGGGTCTCTGGAACTGGATTTATAGACAGTTATAACTGTCATGTGGGTGGTGGTAATTAAATCTAGGTTCTTTGGAAGAGTAATCAGTACTCTTAACTGCTGAACCATCTCTCTAGCCCCCTTATTATAGTTTTTGTTCTTTGTACTTGTGTGTTTGTGTGTGTGTGTGTGTGTGCACATGTGAGTACACATGTGCTCATGCATGTATATAGATGAACATGTACCATGATTGTGGAAGGTCAAATGACAACTTGCTGAAGTAGGTTATCTTTTCCTACCCTGTAGGTTCTGTTGAGCTTAGGTCAACAGGCTTGACTTCACTTACATCTCCCACTGAGCCATCCCGACAGCTCTCATTATCAAATTTACTCTCCTTTTTAATATAAGAACACAGATGCCCATGCATAATGCAATATAGATCTGAAGGCTTGGGCATCTTTATATATGTTAGTTCTGTTTCTTCTCCAAGTTCACCTGTGTTCAGTTTGATAACTAATAAATAAATGGAAGTTTCCATTGAAGATGACAGACAAGAACTGTTTCTTCAGTGTTCCTAAATTGCAGGATATGTAGCAGAGGTTGGAAGCATTTCTTTTTTTCTATCATTGCAGGATGTATACTTTTCCCTCAGAGACATCTGCTTCCTTCAGTCACCATGCCATCCTTCAACGAGAGCACCGACTACCCACCAGTCTTCTTCCTCACTGGCATTCCTGGTCTTGAGACCTCTCACACCTGGATCTCCATCCCTTTCTGTTGTCTGTATGCCATTGCCATCTCTGGGAACAGCATGATCCTCTTTGTCATCATCACTGAGTCAAGCCTCCATGAACCCATGTACTATTTCCTGTCCATGCTGTCCTTCACAGACCTGGGTCTATGCCTTTCAACATTGGTAACTGTGTTGGGTATCTTTTGGTTTAATGTTCGAGAAATTACCTTCGATGCGTGCATTGGCCAAATGTTCTTTATCCATGGCTTTACATTCATGGAATCTTCAGTCCTCCTGGTGATGGCCTTTGATCGATTTATTGCCATCTGTAACCCACTGAGGTATGCTATGATCTTAACCAATTCTCGAATCATTGCAGTGGGTTTTGCAATCATAATTAGGGGAACCACTGCTCTTGTTCCTTTACTCCTGCTCCTCAAGCGTCTGTCTTTTTGCCAGAGTCATGTGCTGCATCATTCCTACTGCTTCCATCCTGACGTGATGAAGCTTTCATGCTCAGATACCAGGATCAACAGTGCCTTTGGCTTGGCCATTGTCATCTCTACTGCAGGCTTGGACTCTGTCTTGATCCTTCTCTCCTATGTTCTAATCATCCATTCTGTCCTTTGCATTGCATCCAAGGAGGAGCGGAAAAAGGCATTTGGTACCTGTATCTCCCACCTCAGTGCTGTTGCCATCTTCTACATCCCTATGATCAGCCTGTCATTGGTGCACAGATTTGGGAAACATGCCCCTCCCTTTGTGCACACTCTAATTGCCAATGTTTATCTGCTCATTCCTCCGGTAATGAATCCCATAATCTATAGTGTGAAAACCAAACAAATTCGCAAGGCCATGCTGAAAGTATTTTTTGTTAAGCCATCTTAGGGAAGTTTTAAAGTTCTTTTTAAAAGAGATTCTTCCCTAAATTTCTGTTTTATTATTCACTTGTGTGATTTAACACTGAAGCTTGAAAGAGTCTGCTAATAATAAATACATTTCATTTATTTTAGTTTTGTAAGTTTCTGCCTGCAGAGTTTTAGACTCTGGATCCCCTAATATCAGAGATATTATTGTTGTCTAGTTATTATCCTATTATTACTGCTATACATGTTATAATATGTTAAAATGTGTTTATTTATCATTTTATTATATTATAATCATTTTATCATTTATTATCATTGATAAATTGATTTTAGTCCTCTATGTTATATAACTATTAATGTCTCATATAATAAAGACCCTAAAATATGTTTCAATAATTGTATAATTTACATAGTACCTTTAAAATGATAATTAATGCCAATTAACTATACATATTTGAATAAGATGTAATAGTAGAATCACTAAAGAATAGATGAGAAAATGTGATTGAAATGAGTACTTTCCTAGTTCTCTAGGAAGCTTTGAGATCTCTTTGTCAAATGCAAGACCTAGCAATGTATTGTCTAAAATGTACTCATAGAAAACTGTCCCCTGATTTGATGATCACACAATGCAGTCATACACTGAATCTAAAGTTCTGTCACATAATCATACAATTATTCCAGCTTAATCTGAAAATTAAAAATATATATAGGACATGAAAATGCTAAGTATACTAATTTTATCATTATGCACTGAGTACATATATTGAAGCATCATCCTGTTCCAGACAATCTTAATTAAAGATAATCAATGAAAACAAAGAATATGTGATAAAGCCCTGATTTTCACATCTAGTTCTTGATGAAAAAAAAAACTATATTCTGTTTTCTGTATCAATATAATGCAATACTCTGGAATATGTTAAATCCTTAAAATGCTTTTTGAAAAAAATTAATAAAGATTATTTGACTGTCTATGGAGCAATAATAACAGAAACATCTTTTTAAAGGTCACATAGGGCAATGGACTCAAAGTCTCTATGTTTCCTTGCATGGGATCTACACAAGATCAAGACACTCAGCATTGTATTCCAACATAGATGCAGAGGGGACTTTTACAAATGTGCTTTTTTGGAGGGTTCTATGATGCTTCAAGTAAGACTTGTAAGACCGTTTCTTCATGGAAACTGAAGGAGCTAACAAAGAGGCTGAGGGGAAGGAAACCATAAAGTAGAATGAGCCCATGGGAGCCTCATCCTCTGCGGTCCACATCATCTCCATCTGGGGTTTTCTGATGAAGAGGTTTCAGAAAGCCTAAGATAGCTCTCCCCATAAATGTTCGGTATCCCTGTGCAGAAGACCTCAGCTACTCAGCCTGCTTTGAGAGAAAGCCACAAAAGAACATCTGGGTGCTTGTAAGTACAGCTGTTGCATTCAGGGAAGCAATAGACTTTACCTCTGCTGTTTCTCATAAGAATAAAAAGATTTTGTTAGCCTCATAGAGGTCTTCTGGATTCCTAAGAAAACCTAGAAAAATAAGAAATCTGTAACTTTGGGCCATCTATTCTATCTAAGTGAGTTTAGTAGTGATACAGTACAATTGTCTTGCTTCATAGAGCAGATTAAAAGCACCATTACAATTCTGAGTTTCCTGGGTAGTTTTGGAACATTCAAAACTGCCATCTAAAGCCCCCTGCCACTCCTGCCCTATGTGCACTACCCCAACATTGTCATCTTCAATGTCTATTATCATATGCCTCTTGTATTCTGTTTGACTGTTATCACATTGATTCTTCACAAATGCAGCCTTTTTTAACCCCCTACATCCCAGTGCTAATCTATCAAAGTTCATAAAAGTGGAATGTAATGTACTCATTTAGATAACTCAGTCTAGCTGAAGGCAGAATTTTCATGGGACCTAGGATTGGCCAGGATTCTAACAAGTTTGCTGCATCATTGGGCAGAGAAAAGACAATTCAAGTTAGTTAGGCATAGGACCTTTGGTACTGAGTTAAATTTTACATGAGATATCATTATCTAATATAAGTAGGTCATTTAACAAATGCTTGAGCAGAGAGAGAGAATAGATTATCATGCAGTACAAGTCAGGGCCATCCATAAACAACCTCAAATATGTTTTACACACACACACACACACACACACACACACACACACACACACACACAGAGGGAGGAGTGGGAGGTTGACGCTATAAAAATATTAAAAATTTATCTGAGTTGGCAGCATGCACCACCCCTCATTTTGACCCTTAACACTGCATAAATGAATTAAAATGGGATGAAATGACATAACCTTGCAATCTTAGTACTCTAGAGTTGGAGGCAAGAGGATCATTCTTGGCTTCCCAGAGAGTTTGACGCCTGCCTGAAATATATGATACTCTGTCTCATTTTGTAGGAGGGACCTGGAGACACAGCTCAGTAAGAGGTGTTGTTATACAAGCATGTGGATTGAAGTTTTAATCTCTATTACTCATGTAAAAATTCAGCACTATGGGGAAGAGATGAGGAGTTTGTTGAAGCTTCTTAGTTAGCTGACAACCTTGCCCCATGGATCAGCGAGAATCCTTGTCTGAAGAGAATAAGATGAAAGGAGATAGAGAATATACTTGAAGTGTTCCTCTGTCAAATGTATGTGCATGGGCAGGCACACCCCCAAAAATAGGTGAATACATTAACACACACAGACACACACACAGACACACAGACACACACACACACACACCACACCTTCATTTTTCTAAGCAATGCAATCTGAATGAGAACTCTTGACATACAGGAGAGAGGGGGTGCTGAAGGCCATACAGTGAGGTCCTGAGTTAAGTTCAGAATTACTGGTCAGTTCTTTAAATATTTAGAATGTATAAATATTACACTTACACTATTTTGTTTTCATTTGTTATAATATAATGGAAGGCCTGAAGAGATGGCTCAGTGGTTAAGAGAAGAGTTTGTTTTTCAGCATTCATGGTAAGGGACTCACAACAGTCTGTAACTCCAATTCCAGGGTTTGGTCTCTGTAGACACCTGCACTAGCATATACAACTCCACCTCCTATAGACATAAACATTCCACATAAAAAAATCACACACATGTTTTCAAAAGAACATATGATGAATAAGCAAGGAGTCCACCTACCACCAGCTTATCTTATTTAGAGAGGTATATTTTCAGACAGTGTATCATCGAACAATAGAGTAACCTGTAATATGTATGTATGAATCTGAAAGAATGTACATAACTCAGAGGAAGAAGTGTTTTCTTGTAATTCGTCCTAGTGAAGGCGATGTCACCAAGTGTTTCCATAAACAGAAATTTATGTTGAATTTATCAGCAACTGTGTGAATCAGATAGAGTGTAAAGAGCTTAGCCTCATTAAAAAACTAGAGATACATCATTTAAGTAAAGTACTTCAATATGTGGGAGCTTGATATATTGGGTCGTGTTCAAGTAAGGGAAACCTCAGGTTCAGCTTGCCAGAGCTTTAAAAAAATAGGTGTTTGCTAGTTTTGGAATACTTTATTTTTAGAGATGGGGTACTGGGTTTGACTGCATGCTGAGGGCAGGTGAGGCTACAGAGGGGGAGTATGCAGATGTGTTTGCACAGACTCCACTGGCATCAGTGGGGAGGAAGTCTGGAAACTAGCAACACAGGGCAAAGAAAGTACTTTCAGTAATATTTCTGTACTTCTTGCAAAACTGATACACGTATTTTATAAAGTGATGAACATGGAATGAGAGGAAAAAAGATGCTCAATCAATGGTCACTATATGTACATACAAAAACATATTTGTACAGAACAACAATTAATGAAAAAAGAGGCCCTGGATTTGACAGAGAGTAAGGAAGGGGAAGTTAGAGGGGTTTGGAGGAAATGAAAGGAAAGGTGAAATGATATAATTATGTTATAATCTCAAAAATAAAAGAAGTAATAGAAAAAGGATTAGAGAGTTGGTGGCTTCATTAATTGTGGTGTATAGAATTCTCAGAGGCCCCTAAAGTTTATGATTCACCCTACGTTATTTGTTCTGTTTGAGAATAATCGCCCTGGTCTACTCAGTGTGAGCAAGGCATGCCAATGTATGTAATGGATTGCCACTCTGCTACTCATAGTTCATTAGACTACAGAAGAGTTTACCAATGCAGGTAATGTCTTTGGTTGCTTTACATCATGTTAATCTATACAAAGATTAACTGTGTCCCGTGACCTAATCAATCACGGGAGATTTTGGAGGGAAGATGAAGCTGCAGAGGGTTCTTGTATTTGAAGAAGTACAAGTCATGTTGTGAGAGAACCTTGTGCATGAGCTTGAAGATGGTGTTGTGGATGCACGAGTCTCCTCCTCTACTCATCAACCAGCAAGAGATGGAGACCTCACGTTGCAAAAGATTGAATTCTGTCAGTAACCTGAATAATCTCAGACGAGGCCTCTGAGGTCCAGGGGAATGCACAGCTCAAGGCTGAAATATCAAATTCTGCTTTCTGAGATCCTGAGTTGAGGACCTAGTTTTGCTACTCTCCATCACAGAGAATTGTAATGAATGGGCCTTGTTTCAAACTACTGAAGTCTTAGTATTTTAAAATGTAGTCGTATAGACATCATCTCAAGCAGGAGAATGTCAGTTGATGCCAGATGCCAGGTTTCTACTGCATGAGCCATTGTTGTAGAAACTGAAGATGATAGGCACCATGCTGTGAGTAGTAAAGGAGAGACTTTACAAGGAGCAGGGGATGTAGAGAAGAGACAAGTATTTTAGAATGGAATGTAGGTTGTTGAGGAAATTGACATTATTGTACAGATTTTTGTTATGGTATATTTTCTTTTCCTCCCCCCCTTCCCTCTATCTCTCACTCTCTCCCATCCTCCCGCACTCCTTTCTTGTTTTCTTTCTTTCTTTCTTTCTTTCTTTCTTTCTTTCTTTCTTTCTTTCTTTCTTTCTTTCTTTCTTGTTTTCTTTCTTTTTTGTTTTCTTTCTTTCTTGTTTTCTTTCTTTCTTTCTTTCTTTCTTTCTTTCTTTCTTTCTTCCTTCCTTCCTTCCTTCCTTCCTTCCTTCCTTCCTTCCTTCCTCCCTCCCTTCTTCCTTCCTTCCTTCCTTCCTTCCTTCCTTCCTTCCTTCCTTCCTTCCTTCCTCCCTCCCTCCCTCCCTCTCTCCCTCCTTTCTTTCTTTCTTCCTTCCTTTCTTTCTTTCTTTCTTTCTTTCTTTCTTTCTTTCTTTCTTTCTTTCTTTCTTTCTCTCTCTCTCTCTCTCTCTCTCTCTCTCTCTCTCTTTCTTTCTTTCTTTCTTTCTTTCTTTCTTTCTTTCTTTCTTTCTTCCTCTCTCTTTCTCTCTTTCTTTCTCTGGCTCTGGGACAGACTCCAGAGCTACTACTATGTGATGTTCTCCTGCTGAGCCACATCTCATGCCCTCCTTACCCTTGGACTGTGGCAAGGAATGGCAAACATTGTCTGGTCCCCTAGTCACCCCTCCTAAAATACACAGCATATTGCTCCCTCTTATGTTTTCATATGCTTAAAAAATGATTCCACATGGAAAAGAAACACCATGATTTATGACTTTCTGAGTCTGGCTTAATTCACTTAGTGTATTATTTTTGTATAAAAATTCATCCTTATATAATTCTTCATTCCATGACTTTGCTCCACTAAGGGAATAGTCTCAGTTGTTCCTCCAATTTTCCTGCTCCATTTGTAACAAGCTTTTATTTGCAGCAGCTATTGTCTTTCAGAAGTGTTTACTAGTGAAATGACCCACTTTGTACTGGGTGCATCACCAATAAATATATACTATCATTGTAGGACACTCAGCTGAAAATACTGGTTTGAATTCAATATGCCAACCTTAGAGAACACCACAGCTTCTTCCATCATTTTCCTGCTCACTGGTATGCCCGGGCTGGAAGACTTCCACACCTGGATCTCCATTCCCTTCTGCTTTCTCTATGCAACTGCCCTGTCAGGGAACAGCCTGATTCTCTTTGTCATTATCACCCAGCCCAGCCTCCACGAGCCCATGTATTACTTCCTCTCCATGCTGTCCACCACTGACCTCGGGCTCTCCATCTCCACTCTGGCCACCATGCTGGGAATATTTTGGTTCAATGCCAGGGAGATCAGCTTCAATGCCTGCTTGTCACAGATGTTCTTCATTCAGCTCTTCACTGTCATGGAATCCTCAGTGCTGTTGGCTATGGCTTTTGATCGTTATGTGGCCATCTCCAACCCTCTTAGATATGCTTCAGTTTTAACTGATGTTAAAATAGTAGTAATTGGAGTAGCAATCATCACTCGGGGAACCCTAATCCAGACTCCCCTTGCAGTGCTCCTGAAAAGATTGTCCTTCTGCAGCAGCCATGTGCTCCACCACTCCTACTGTTTCCACCCCGATATCATGAAGCTCTCATGCACAGACACCAGGATCAACAGTGCAGTTGGGCTCACTGTCCTGATCTCTACTGCTGGAGTTGACTCTGTCTTTATCATCCTCTCCTATGTCCTGATCATCAGAACTGTCCTCAGCATTGCTTCCCCAGAAGAGAGGAAGAAAGCCTTCAGCACGTGTATCTCTCATATTGGGGCTGTGGCTGTGTTCTATATTCCACTGATTAGTCTGTCCTTTGTCCACAGATTTGGGAAACGAGCTCCACCATATGTCCATACTCTGATTGCCAATGCCTACCTGCTGATCCCTCCTGTCATGAACCCCATCATCTACAGCGTGAAGACCAAGCAGATACGGAAGGCTGTGCTGAAAGTTCTCCATTCTAGTATGACAAAGAGCTAGATGGTTGTTTTATATGTCTTCTGCCTTTGGCACTCTATGGAAGAGGAAGGTAACCTTTAAGGAGGTTACAATGCTGAGAGACATTGTACCATTTTAACATTGACAGTTGTCAAAATGATAAATTTAGTTGCAAGAAAGAATGTATGAGCCAAAAGAGACTAATATAAACTGCAGATTTTCAAAATATCAGTTCAGTGTTCTCTAAAATGTCATTATAGTAGTGTCTTTCCTCCTTAATGAAAGATTTCTATGATATTGCTATCCAACTCTCTTCTTTATTGACAGAAACAGCATTACTTCTATTCATAAGTGGAAATAAAATATAAATTATCATTCCAAATCACCAATTGTTATCACCTAAATATACCAGGACAAGTATCCTTGTCAATTATTAAGTGTACAAATATCTCTGATTCTCTCTTATTGAACAGGTGATGTTGCCATAAGGAATCTAACATTTTTAGTCAAACATTTATATTTCCTATCTTCAGAGAAGATTTTAGTGTATATCACCTATGAAAAATAACTATTGATTTTGACTATTATGTATAGTTTATACCCCTAGTACTGCATTAACTGAGTGTGGAGGCAGATCTCTGCACTTGCAGTACTGCTCAATTGCAGGCAAGAGGACCAGAAGGTCAGGTCATTTAGGGTTATTTTGAGACATCAAAGATAATTTGTATTTGTTAGTGGGGTGATGATCTTTACCCAAGACAAAGTCACATTTATTCAGTAGTCAGCATTTTATTTATGAATGAAGACATAAATGTAGAAATGTTCTAATATACATTTTTGTACTTGTTTTCGGTCTTTCTTAAGGCAAAGTGTAGGTTGTTAATTAGTATACCTCTCACCATTTAGACTGGAAGGTAGAAATCATACTCTTGATGGACACAGGAATTATTTCATTCAGCACAATAGATAGTAGGCATTTTAGGGCAAAAATTCAAAGGGAATGGAAATAATAAAAAACAACTGTGACAGTTCTTGTATCTAGTTGCTTTAGGTGCACAGTGAAGATCATAGCATTCATATGCTCTTTTGATAGTTATTTACCCCAGAGCTAAGTTACATCCTATAATTATATGTTACTACTAGGTTCATCCTGCTACTTTAGGGACTTAGATAATGGGCCATATAGAGTCAATACCTAACGTCACAAGAAGGGATATTTCCTTGTTCATTGTCAGAAGTGAGAAGAGAATTTCTCATGGCCGTGAACTCGAGTAGTTGAAAAGTAAACAGGAAGGATACTTTTCCTTGCCTCTTATTAAACACTCAGAGAAAGGCCTTTTATATAAAGAAATTTTTGAAATAAATTAATTCATGCTTAGAATCTTTAGTATTTGAATATATAACATAGCTTAGCACATTCATATGTATTATGTCACTTCATACTCAGAGCAACCATGTCGGACAGAGAAACAGGTAAGGTAATTTTTTCTTTGTTTGAAAATATATTTATGTATAATATATTTTGATCATGGTTTCTTCCCCCTCAACTCCTCCCAGATCCTCCCATCTCCCCACTCAATCAACACCATGCCTTCTTTTTTTATCTCTTTAGAAAACAAACAGGGAAACAAACAAACAAACAAAAAAGCAAGCAAAACAGAGAAAATGAAACAAAACCAGGAAGTGCAAGAACCCCCCCCCCACAGAAACAGAAACAAAACCAGAAACAGAAACAAAAGCACCCTATAAAAATACAAAGTCAGAAATTATAACATATTAGTAAAATATCAGGAAGACAAGCAAAAAATGTCCAAACAAAGCAATATGAGACATAAGTCTACAAAAAGATCATTGAGTTCATATTTTTAAATTTAATCTTTTATTTATTTATTTTACACTGCAGATTTTATTCCCCTCCTTGTCCAACCTTCAACTGTTCCACATCCCATACCTCCTCCCTAACAACAGAACTCAAAAAGGTCAACAAGCTGAAAGGCTCAAGTAGGGACACCTCACTCCCACTTGGGAGGGAGAAGAAAGCAATCACAAGGAGGGGGGAGGAGGGAGGGACGAAGGAGGGAAAGTGGAGAGGGCATGGGAAGAGGAGAACCATATCTGGTATTGGGTGAAGGAAAAAGACTGAAATCCTGAGGGCCAGTAGAAAGAATGGAAACAGGCAACTTCAGGAGGTAGGAGGTTGTGGGAACCCTCTAGGATGCACCAGAGACTTGAGAGGTGAGAGATGAAATGCCCAACAGTAGATGAAATGCCCAACAGTAGAGAGAGGGAACTAATAGAGCCCACCTCCAGCAGGAAGACAGGGCATCGAGTGAGGGAGGGGGTTGCCATCCCACAGTAACAACCTGACCCATAATTGTTCCTGTCTGAAAGAACTGCAGGGATGAAAATGGAGAGGAGCCTGAGAAAAAGAAGGTCCAGCGTCAGACCCAAAGTGGGATCCTGCTTAAGGGGAGGTCCCACGATCTGACACTATTATGGAGGCTTTGGAGTGCTCACAAAAAGGAACCTACCATGACAACCCTCCAAAGGACCCAACAAGCATCTGAAAGAGTCAGGTGCAGATATTTACACCCAACCAATGGACAGAAGCTGATGACTCCTGTGGTTGAATTAGGGAAAAGCTGGAAGAAGCTGAGGAGGAGGGTGACCCTGTAGGAGGACCAGCAGTCTCAATTAACCTGGACCTCCAAGATCTCTCAGACACTGGACCACCAGCCAGGCAGCGTATAACAGCTGATAAGAGGCCCCTAGCACATATACACCAGAGGACTGCAGGTTCTGGGTTCAATCAGAGAAGATGCATCTAACCCTCAAGAGACCGGAGGCCCCAGGGAGTTTAGAGGTCAGGTGGGGTGCGTGGTGGGGACATCCTCATGGAGATGGAGTTCATTTTTTGTTGGCCATCTCCTGGTGGGCTTGATGCCTACCCTTACATGTGGTTAATATATCAAGTGAGACTCCATTTCAGAGAACTAACTTTTCCTTTTTAAGTGGATATCATTTGAAGTGAGGTTTTAGGTTAGTGCTGGGACCCCTTCTGGTTTGAACCTGTGCAGGCCCTGTGTGTTCATTCTTGAGTTCATATGTCCATTGCTCCTGTTAGTGTCTGGAAGACATTTCCTTGGTGGCATCTATCCCCTCTGTCTGTCTCATCTCCTTCAGAGCCCCCTGAACCGTGAGGGGAAAGTTTTGATAAAGACATCCCATTTAGGACTATCCAAAAATCTCCTACTCTCTGCCTGCTACCCTACTACGGACCTCTGTGTGAATTATCATCTACTGCAGTTGGAATCTTCTTGATGATGGCCGAGTGAGGCACCGATGTATGAGTATTGCAGAATGTCATTAAGAACCGTTTTAATTCTATGTTCCTTTAGAAGAACAATAGTATTCGATTTTTCCCTGGGCCCATGGCCTAGCCAGTCTCATGTTCCTGGGAATTCCTGTATTTTTCAGAACAAATTTTGTTTTAAAATAAGTTTAGGCTAATATCCACTTATCAGTGAGTACATATCATGTGAGTTCTTTTGTGATTGGGTTAACTCACTCAGGATGATGCCCTCCAGGTCCATCTATTTGCCTAGGAATTTCATAAATTCATTCTTTTTAATAGCTGAGTAGTACTCCATTGTGTAAATGTACCACATTTTCTGTATCCGTTCCTCTGTTGAGGGGCATCTGGGTTCTTTCCAGCTTCTGGCTATTATAAATAAGGCTGCCTGGGGATCCATCCCATAATCAGCCTCCAAACGCTGATACCATTGCATACACTAGCAAGATTTTGCTGAAAGGACCCTGATATAGCTGTCTCTTGTGAGGCTATGCCGGGGCCTAGAAAACACAGAAGTGAATGTCACAGTCAGCTATTGGATGGATCACAGGGCCCCCAATGGAGGAGCTAGAGAAAGTACCCAAAGGAGCTAAAGGGATCTGCAAGCCTATAGGTGGAACAACAATATGAACTAACCAGTATCCCCCCGAGCTTGTGTCTCTAGATGCATATGTATCAGAAGATGGCCTAGTTGGCCATCAGTGGAAAGAGAGGCCCATTGGTCTTGCAAAGTTTATATGCCTCAGTACAGGGGAACACCAGGGCCAAGAAGTGGGAGTAGGTGGGTAGGGGAATAAGGGGGGGGACATGGGGGACTTTTGGGGTAGCATTGGAAATGTAAATGAAGAAATACCTAAAAAAAAGGTAAAAAAATAAGTTTAGATTTTTAAAAGGATTTTAGAGGCAATAAGAGTTTATATTGCTTGACAGCCATTTCCCTGACCATTAGTGCTTTTGTATCAGTGAAGAGCAAGTTACAGATTTAGAAGTCAATGTGAACTCATTAGATTTTATCACTCAGATATCCTTATGTGTGTGTGAGTGTGTCTGTGTGTGTGTGTATGTGTGTGTGTATATATGTGTGTGTGTGTGTTTAACCTAATTACCCCCTCTTTAAATGTTAGAATTGCATTAAGGCTGAAATCTAACCTCCTTCTTATTTTCAGATTGCAATGAGGATTACGAAGTTAACTTCCACTCCTATGCAGCAAGAAAGCTATTATACACAGAGCATCCTGTAGTACCACGTTTTGTCTGTTACAAGCACTAACAATTCTGATATGTAAATATTTACTGGATAAACAGAAGCACTAAGGAGTCCAATGGAAAATACATATATTAAAAGCAAACATTCTTTTTGTAGATAAAAATTACTATCAATAAATTTAAGGCAAGTATCAACATTAAGAAATTTCTTCAATCCTAAGGTTTCTTTTTAAAGTGAGTTTGTGCAACTATAAAAACAAAGGGAGATCCATCTGTCAGTTAATTAAATATCAACAAATTTCCTAATGGAAATTCAAGAAACCTGTGCAGATGATTCTGCCCCACTGGTTTTTCTCATCAGCTTCCAATGAGTTGTTTTGTTCTTGTTGAGCTCAGTTTTAAGTTGTCTTTCTGAAGGCAGAGTTTCTCTAAAACAGAATCAGGCTCTCAACTACTACCTGCATAAACAAAACCTTTTCTTTTATCACTATTAAAATCTAAGTGTTTAGGTTTCTCTACCCAGTGGTTACTAGTATTTGTTCAACCACAAACACTTTACATTATTCACATTTATGTTTACATCTTATTGTCCTATTTTCATTTGCACAAGAATGTATAAATTAATGTGACCTTCAGGACGTTTGGTCTCAGAAGTTTAGACATAATGAAAAGCAGGGCAAACTACCCCACATGCTGGCTTATTGTTTTCCAGAGATATGCTGTCTGTTATTCCAACTGCCGTAGAACTGGATTATATTTTTCATTGTTTACTTAATCTCTTCTTTTAAATGTGTGTACATAAATATACTGAGGCCTAGATAGAATACAGTGTGGATCCTCTGAAAACATGAGTCTCTTCACAGAGGTCACTTTGTTTTTTTCCTAATTATCAGCTGTTGCACAGCAGGAAAACCAGGAAAAGTCATACATTTCCATTGAAGCACTGGGTCAGGTTCTAGTTCTCTAAGGAGCCTAAGTTGTGTAGCAGAGGTTGGAAGCCATTTTGTTCTCTGTTGTTAAAGGTTGTTTGCCTTTTTCCCCCAAGGGCTTCTGCTTCTTTCAGTCACTATGCCATCCTTCAACCAGAGCAGTGCCCAACACCATTCATTCTTCTTCCTTCCTGGCATTCCTGGTCTTGAGATCTCTCACAACTGGACTTCTATGTCTTTCTGTATGCCATCACTATCTCTGGGAATGGCATTATCCTCTTTGTCATCATTACTGAGTCAAGCCTGTCTGGACCTATGCACTACTTCCTGTCCATGCTGTCCTTCACAGACCTGGGTCTTTGCCTTTCCTTGCTAGTCACTATGTTGGCCACCATCTGGCTTGTTGTTTGAGAAATTAGACTTTTTAAAACAATATTTAATTTTTTTTTGAAAATTTGTATATTTATACAATGCCATTTGATCACATCCATTTAGCACTACCTCCTTCTGACATCCCTTAGTACTCTACTTACTCTTAAGTTTGGAAGGAATCTAAGAGATGGATGAGGAGGAATGTTGTGGTGATTTCTGGATAGGACATGCTGTTATACATATCAACTCATAGGGAGTATGGTTATGCACAAAACTTGCAATATGAATGGGAAAAGAGCTGCAAGGAAGAGAAGTCAGCTCGATGCCTGTATTGGCCAAATGTTATTTATGTCTTCATATTCATGGACTCTTCAGTTCTCTTAGTGATAGCCTTTGAATACTTCACTGTCATCTGCAATTCACTGGGGTGTGCCGTGATCTCACACTTATTACAGTGGGCTTTGCACATGTAGCCATGAGGACCACAGCTCCTGTTCTTTTACTCCTGCTCTTCAGGCATCTATGTTTTTCGCTGCAGACACATGCATCCTCAGTCATATGTTCTGATCATCCACTCTGTGCTCTGCAGTGTATCGAGGGAGGGGTGGGAAAAGGTCCTTGGTGCTTGCTTGTCCCATCTCAGTGCTGCCGCCATCTCCTACAGTAACACAATCTGTTTGTCTGGTGCAGAGATTTAGGAAGAATGGTCTTCCCTTTCTGTACATTTCCATGGTTGGTGTTTGTCTCTCATCCTCCATAAATGAATCTTATGATTTAACGTCATGATAGACATGAAAATCAAAGCCCTTGGTAAAATTTTCCTTCACAAACTATTTTAGGAAAGGTTTAGAATCATCCATCATTACATGTTACCTGACTCAAACTTGATTATTCACTAGTGAAAATACTATACTATAGATTTTAAACTTTGCTAATAGATGGTTTTTACCCACTCTTTTGATGATTTGGTAACTTACCAAATAAAGACTTATAAAGTCTTTGAATGTGGGTTTCTTTCTTTCTTTCTTTTTTTTTTTTTGTTTTTTTTTTTTGTTTTTTTTTGTTTTTGTTTTGTTTGTTTGTTTGTTTTTTCGAGACAGGTTTCTCTGTGTAGCCCTGGCTGTCCTGGAACTCACTCTGTAGACCAGGCTGGCCTCGAACTCATAAACCCACCTGCCTCTGCCTCCCAAGTGCTGGGATTAAAGGTGTGCGCCACCACGCCCGGTGGGTTTTTTTCTTAAGTTAATTTTAAAATATATTTTATTAGTTCTTTGAGATTTTTGTACATTTGTTCATATTCATAGCGCTTCTCCTACTCATTCCAGATAAGATAAAACCTTTACTTAGCCCAGCTATGGGGCCAAGAATAAATATATCGACAGGCCCTAAGCCCTAGGGGAGGCCCCATTTCTACTATTTTGTTAAAGGGACACAGTGTAAAACTGACTCCTAATGACTTATTGCTATTCCCCAAATTACTGACACATCTTTCAACCTTTATCTGGGAAACTTGTGTTTGCAGGAGCTGATGATTAACACAGAGACCCACAGCCAGCTAAGGTACAGAGAACAAGAGATTATAGGATGCTTAGCCCTAGTTTACAGGTTTATTTAGACAGAAACTTCTTGTGCAGTTTTTCCCTCTGACAAATCTGTGCCTCATATAATATACAATTATGATCCTTCAGCATGGAAAAATTAAATCACTCTTTGTAGTCACAGGCGTCTTACTGACTCTAGAATATAATATAATAACCCTTTGATGTTTTATATAATTAGATCCCTGGGTAAAGTCTAGTTCTATTAATTTATAATTTTTGGTGGCATTGTTTGTTATTACAAACATAAATTATTTATAGTTGAAAATAAGCACAAAAAATTGTAACAAGAACAAAATAATACATTTCAAATTGTAAAGGGCACTGAGGTCAATATTTGTATGAGTATGTTTCCAAAGGGGAAAATTACTCTAAATAGATCTGAGTATAACATAGGCAATTATTAAAATTGACCCTGTAACACATTAAATGTGTAATTATTATAAGATATTTGAATAAAATGAACTATACAAATACACTGAGTTATGACACTGTATTTGACAGGTACATGCTTAAATGATAAGTAGTAAAAGTATTTCTGTCTGTTGTAATGCTTGTGTTTGATATCTGTTTACTCTCTGGGTTTTTAACATTAGGAACAGGAGATTCTGTTTTGTTTTCTGTATTAGCAGTGCTAAAACCTGGAACGTATTATACTTACAGTGCTTTATGAGAGAATTAATAAAGGTTATTGTATCTTCTACACCAAGGCTCAAGGACCATCATGAAAGAGGAGCCAGAGAAACAGAGGATCTTCTATGAGATTGCATCTTTTAGAAATGAGTGGGAAGTTTCACCCACAAAACATGTCTTAACAATATAGCCATATTGTTAAAACATATTGCCTACACAAGTCCTGAAGAAATGTAGCACCAATAGACACATTACATAGAAGGGGGAAATAGATACACTAACATGATCTTATCCATAGACAAAGAACTACAGGCAACCAAAGAATTCTTAGAATCTTGGAAATAGTTTTTCTCAGTAATGAGTCTACAAGTTTTTGTCCAGTACCAAATGGTCAGTCCTGAAACCATGTACATACAACTAACAGTGAATTAATATACTGGTTGTATTTATATATTTAGTCACACACATATATATGAAATAATAATGATTAAAGAAAAAGAGATCATGATTTTTGTTAGGGAGCAATGAAGGGGTATGTGGGAGGAATAGGAGGGAGAAATAAGACAGGGAAAGATGTAATTATATCTTAATTTGATAAATAAAATAATAGAAAAATGATTTGGTTGTGGACAAAAAGTGAAAACTTTCAACAAAATTATAAAATCTAATTTGGTACACAGGAGAGATACCTTTATCAACTGGGTCAGACACTAGTGTGGGGATGAGGAATGAGGTGACAGATATAGAAGCTGTTCCGATTTGGAGATATTTTTAAGGCATGGGTAAAAGAATTAGAATTCCAGTCTCTTCAGTGAAAGTATAAAGACACATATAGTACATATATCTATATAGTATATCTATATCTGTATATCATAAAGAAAATATAAAGTCAAGTATATCAGAAGGAAACCAGAAAACACAATGAGCCCATGGGAAGTCTCTCCCTCTGGGGCTCTCTGTCATGTCCTTGAGGAGTTTTCTAATGAAAGGATTTCAGAACCTGAGACATGACTCATGCTCCCTGATATATGCTCCCTACTTCTTCCACAGCTCCCCAGCCTACGTCTGGAAAGAACAGCAGGAAAAGAACACATCCTTGTGAATTGTAAGTAAAACTGCTATACACAGGGAAACAATACCCATGCTGCTTCTTGAAAACTTGAAAGGTATCATTAACTTCAAAGGAGATCCCTAGTGAAAACTGGACTGCTTCAAAAAACCATAAAATTCTGGGTGTTAAGTTCTGTATAAGTGGGGTTTAGTTGTTGCAGAGTTTTTCTGTCCTGCTCCTTAGAGAAGTTTAAAGAGCTTTTGTCATTCTAGTTTCTAGTGAGTTTTGTTTCAAAATGGCCTCTTAGAGCTAGTGGCCACTGTCCCCCATATCTACTGCTGTCAGCATCTTCATTGGTGGCTGTCCAATGACGGTTATGTCCTACATGCGTACATGTAACATGTTATGAGCATGCTAGGTTACTTGCAAATCATCTCAGTTTTATTTTCCACATTCTAGTTGTGAATTCTCAAGTTCACAGGAGTGGCGTCTGCAATGAAGCGCTTGCTCATTTGGAGAGTTCAGGCCATTGGTGGCTAAGCTGTGCTGCAACCCAGATTTACTGGATGTCATACCCATGTTAAAGACCAGTAGGCAGAGAGAGAGAGAGAGAGAGAGAGTCTGAACGCAAATCTGCACTGAGCTTGCAACAGCTCTGATGGTGTCTTTGGGATATGACATTTATGTAAGATTAGTGTTGAAATGTGGGACAGAGCACTCATGTTGTTTAGGGGAGAGTACTGTATCTTACCTCCAAAATTCCAATTTTATGAGAGAGAGAGAGAGAGAGAGAGAGAGAGAGAGAGAGAGAGAGGGAGAGGGAGAGGGAGAGGGAGAGGGAGAGGGAGAGGGAGAGGGAGAGGGAGAGGGAGAGGGAGAGGGAGAGGGAGAGGGAGAGGGAGAGGGAGAGGGAGAGGGAGAGGGAGAGGGAGAGGGAGAGGGAGAGGGAGAGGGAGAGGAAAGGAGAGAATGGAATGTAGAATTAATTTATTGTGCTATGGTTTAGTAAATGTGTCACTGAATGCTTCTTAAAATAAATTCTTGTATTTATAAATGGCATGGTATACCCCCTAAAGAATTCAATGAATTTAGTCACATTCAAAGAAGAAGAAGAAGAAGAAGAAGAAGAAGAAGAAGAAGAAGAAGAAGAAGAAGAAGAAGAAGAAGAAGAAGAAGAAGAAGAAGAAGAAGAAGAAGAAGAAAAAGAAGAAAAAAGAAAAAGAAGAAGAAGAAGGAGGAGGAGGAGGAGGAGGAGGAGGAGGAGCAGCAGCAGCAGCAGCAGTAGCAGCTGCTGCTGCTGCTGCCACAACATAAACTGAAGAAAGCATACCTGTGTGAGGGAACTTGCTCCATTTGATATTCTGGTGAAGAAGTCCACGCTGTTATTTAACATGTTTCTGGAGGTAGACAACTGAGCAGGTCACAATAAAAGTGACATTGGCCACTATATTGTCCATCATATTGGACATGGTATTTGGGAAACTCTATATTGTGATTGTGAATATAGAGATAAATACTTTGAATTTATGATGAGAGAAATAAAGAGATGAATTAGAGAAATAAAATGAATAGTGGTTTTCTGTAGATTCCACCAGAATTGACATGGGAGAAGTCTAGAAACCTTTTGACTATAGGAAAGAACAATTACTTAAACTGTTAATGTAATGTTGCTAAAATGGCACAAGCACTCTTTAAAGTAGAGGTGATGGAACAGAAGATAAAGACGCCCAAAGACATCACACCCAAAGAACTGGTGTTTGGGAAACAAGTTAGTCTTAGGTCATAGTCTTAACATCCTTGCCTGCAATATCAGAGAGGGAATGGAAGAGGAATAAGCATAAGAAAAAGAAGGGCAAGAAATGTTTATTCCATTTTATTTTTTTTTAAAAAAATATGTAGCAGTATGTCTTCTTTAAATGAGTAGATGCCTGTCACTGGACTGTGAGCAAAAATCTAGTACTAAGGAGTAAAGCAGCACACAAGTTAAAAAGAGATCTAAATGAAAGGAACAATGAACTTACCAAATCGATGTACTTTTGCATACCACCACCTTGGCAAAGTCCATCACACACCCATTTTCTAGCTAGTGATGAGCTCATCACACACATTGCTGCCGATCACAGGGAAAGAAAGCGTTAGATGAGGAAATGAAGATATTCAGGTCAAGGCTTGCTTGCTTTTAAAAGACATGCTAATTAGCCTGTCAGCTAAGGAGAATTCTTTTTAGGTAGGGTTTTTTTTTTTTTTTTTTTTTAGAAGATAATTAAATGGTTTAAATCTTATTTAGCATAAAAATAATGTTATATGCTAGGACCTTTTTATGCATATCTAACTTTGCACTCTGTTCATATGCTCCACCCAATCATCCCACAGTCTCCATCCTTACTCACTTGTCTGTTCCCTCTCAGAGTTAACTCCCTTTCTGCTTTCATGTTCTAAACCCCCTACCCCACATGTACATTTACATGCATGCACATGCATATACACTAAAACTAGATTGTTCCAGGTGTCCTGGCTCACATACTTAATGCGAACATTTGGGAAGCAGAGGCAGTGATGATTTTGAAGCAAACCTGGTATGTATAGTAAGTTTCAGACTAGCATGCCAGATTGAGACTCTTTCTCAAACAGACAGAGAGCAACTAGATTATTCTTAGAGGAGAAACTCATACAGTACTTTTCATCCTTTTGATTCTCTTTTTTTTTTCTCTAAATTTTTAGTCTCCATTCTCACCAAAGCTGTACTTTAGTTTCACACATATGTGTATATGTATGCACCGTGTGTGTGTGTGTGTGTGTGTGTGTGTGTGTGTGTGTGTGTGTACCTAGGCATAGGAGAGAAATGTGACATTATCTTTGTGACTATGTCTTATTTCACTTAATCTAGTGTTATTTGGTTTCACTCATTTCCCAGCACATTTGGTTTTCACTCATTTCCCAGCACATTTGGTTTTCACTCATTTCCCAGCACATTTGGTTTTCTCAGTGGTCAGATAAAACCTCATTGTGCACCACTATGCTATATGTTATCCAGTCATCTATTGGTGGTCATCTAGACGATCCCCTGTATTGCTTGTTATAAATGGGTCACAATAAACAAAATTAGTACTTGTGAGATTTATGTCAGTGCACCACTCTGCTGAGCTTTTTCTTATATTACCAAGTGTATTCCTCATACCAGTCTTGTTGGATAGGAACATCAACATTAAGCTAGAGGTAAGAAAACAGAGGTTCACTCACTGCAATTATATGTTATCTGGCGATTTAGTAAATGGCAGAACATTTGATCCCCATCAAATGTAGACTATGCATTTGTAAGAATTTTGGCCTGAGCATGATAAGAATTATAACATCAAACTGTCCATAATATTTACATAATATGTAGTTGTTTATGACTATCTTATATGAAAATTTCACATCTTTTTTGATAGTGCAGTCTTTGAATGACCAAACTTGTCTTTGCAGGGTCCTCAGCTGCAAGTTAAATACTTGAATTCAATATGTCAACCTTCCAGAACACCACAGCTTCTTCCATCATTTTCCTGCTCACTGGAGTGCCCGGGCTGGAAGCCTTCCACACTTGGATCTCCATTCCCTTCTGCTTTCTCTATGCAACTGCTCTGTCAGGAAACAGCCTGATTCTCTTTGTCATTATCACCCAGCCCAGCCTCCACGAGCCCATGTATTATTTTCTCTCCATGCTGTCCACCACTGACCTCGGGCTCTCCATCTCCACTCTGGCCACCATGCTGGGGATATTCTGGTTCAATGCCAGAGAGATCAGTTTCAATGCTTGCTTGTCACAAATGTTCTTTATTCAACTCTTCACTGTCATGGAATCCTCAGTGCTGTTGGCTATGGCTTTTGATCGTTACATGGCCATCTCCAACCCTCTTAGGTATGCTTCGGTCTTAACTGACCTTAAAATAGCTCAGATTGGAGTAGCAATTGTTACCAGAGGCACACTGATACTAACTCCTATGGTTGTCCTTCTTAAAAGATTATCCTACTGTAGCAGCCATGTGCTCCACCACTCCTACTGTTTCCACCCCGATGTCATGAAGCTCTCATGCACAGACACCAGGATCAACAGTGCAGTTGGGCTCACTGCCCTGATCTCCACTGCTGGAGTTGACTCTGTCTTCATCATCCTCTCCTATGTCCTGATCATCAGAACTGTCCTCAGCATTGCTTCCCCAGAAGAGAGGAAGAAAGCCTTCAGCACATGTATCTCCCATATTGGGGCTGTGGCTGTATTCTATATTCCACTGATTAGTCTGTCCTTTGTCCACAGATTTGGTAAACGAGCTCCACCATATGTCCATACTCTGATTGCCAATGCCTACCTGCTGATCCCTCCTGTCATGAACCCCATCATCTACAGTGTGAAGACCAAGCAGATATGGAAGGCTGTGTTGAAAGTTTTCCATTCCAGCATGACAAAGAGCTAGATTGTTGTTTCATTGTTTTCTGTCATTCTATGAACAAATGAAATGACATTAGACGAGGAGGTTATAATGTGTAGATTGATCCTCATGTTGCAAATTTCTGATATATCTTCAGATTTAAGCATGAAGGCAATGAGTTAAGACATAGCAATATGAACCACATTTTTTTAGAGCTATTACTTTTTCCTGAAACATTTTCCATGATAATAGGTACTTTTCCTGATCATAATATCAAATATTTTCAGTAATTTACATAAGCAATCATTTTGCTTTGTTTTGCAATGTAGATTGCTTCTATTAAAGTAGAAGAGATATATCTACTACATGGCTTACATATTGCCTTTATGGAAAGCAATGCATTTTTCCTCTTCAAAGTTTATTGCCATACTTTTCATAATAGCTAAGTTTTCAAACAACTTAAGTGTCTAACAACAGGAGGATAAAATGTGTGGTGTGTATACACAATGGACTCTTTTCTAATCTTTTTTTTTTTTTTTAGATATTTTCTTCATTTACATTTCAAATGTTATCCCAAAGGCCTCCTATACTCTCCCCCGACCCTGCTTCCCTACCCAATCACTCCTACTCCTTGGCCCTGGCATTTCCCTGTACTGGTGCATATAAAGCTTGCTAGGCCAGGGGGCCTCTCTTACCAATGATGGCCGGTCTTTTCTAATCTTGAAGAATAAAGTTATAGTTCTCAGAAAAATGTGTGCAACTGGAATTCTCAATATTAAACAGATAAATCCAATCCCAGAAGGAAGAATATTGTGTTTCTGTCAGTGTGGTTTGTATATTTTATAGAACTATGAAAAATCATGCATGCATATAAGACTTGATAACAGAGGGAAGAGTGCCAAGGAGAATAAGGGGATAGGAAGAAGTTGAGTAGTGAGAAAGGGCAGGAGAGAAGAGCATGGTGGTGGTGTTCACAGTGTGTGACATATATTTGTGTGAGGGTATACTCATGTATACAGTCATGTGCAATGAATATTTTAAAAAATACCTAATAAAAATACACAGATATATAGAAGTAAAAATTAAAAGTCATATTAATATATTAACAAATCATATCATGTGTATCTCTATGAACAATTGACAAATATTCATACTTTCTTTTAGTTTCTGGGAAAAGTTTTATTATAAGCCTTCTGTGAAAAATAGCTATGTCTTACTAAACTTTGATGTATAATTTTTTCATTGTACTAGCTTTGTGTTCACTACTTAATTATTCTGTTCTCATGATTTTGCAAAGATCATTTACATGCTAATTAATTTTTGTAAGCCTTGGGGTGAAGGTGAGGGTAATACAGTTATCCTGATTAGAGCTGAACACTCGATCACTACTTTTAGTACTTCACTTATGTATATCCTTGTTGATTGTTGCCCAGGACATAAAGAAGATTTTCTGGCAAAGGCTGAGAGCAGCCTAGATCTGTGAGTATAAGCATGAATATTTAGAAGGCAATTTGACACCATGATTATTGAGCAAAATAACAACAGTAGATTCTCCCTTTTGGCATGTGAGCTCCCTAGCCATGAACTTTTAGCAGGATTACAATATCAGGTATGAAATTGTCTCTTGTGGAACAGGATTCAAATCTAATCAGAAAGTGGGTACTTATTTCATAACACTTGTGCCATTATGACAACAGAAGGAAAATCTTTCCTGGAAGGATCATTAAAGTAATATAGGGTCATGAAATCATTAATGTCTTTTTTTTTTCTCAGAAGGCTGAATCCCACTTTGTGGTACCCATAAACATATGAGCAATACTATCCTGATTAAAAAAATACATGAAATTGGGAGTGGTGTGATGAGGAACATGAATAAAGTTGGAAGGGGTCATGGTAGATAAAATATTTCATTATAAACATGCATAAAATTCTCAAAAATAAAATAAAAATATTTACATAGTACATTAGTTTTCTTTGGATTGTCAAAATTATAAGAAAATGAACTTAGAAATATTTTAATGAGATCATATTCAGTTGTTAGGCATGGCCCCAGGTTGAGGGATGAGGCCACTCACCCATCTCAAAAATATTAACCCAGAATTGCTCCTATATAAATGGAATGCAGGGACAAAGAGTGAAGTAGAAACTGAAGGGAAGGTCATCCAGAGACTGCCCCACCTGGGGATCCATCCTATCTGCAGACACCAAACCCCAGACACTATTGTTGATACTAAGAAGTGCTTGCTGACAAGAGCCTGGTATAGCTGTCCTCTGACAGGCTCTGCCAGGGCCTGACCAATACAGATATGGATGCTCACAGCCAACCATCAAAATGAGCACAAGGTACCCAATGGAGAAGTTAGGGGAAAGACTGAAGGAGCTGAAGGGGTTTGCAACCCCATAGGAAGAACAACAATATCAACCAGTCAGACCTCCCAGAGCTTCCAGGGACTAAACCACCAGCCAAAGAGTACACATAAAGCGACCCATGGCTCCAGTTACATATATAGCACAGGATTGTGCTATCTGGCATCAATGGGCAGGGAGGCCCTTCGTCCTGCAGAGGCTTGATGCCCCAGCCCAGAAGAATGCTAGGGTGGTGAGGTGGCAGTGGGTAGGTGGGGGAGCACCCTCATAGAAGTATGTAGGAGGAGGCATAGGATAGTGGTTTGTGGAGGAGAAACCAGGAAGGGGGATAACATGTGAAATGTAAATAAATAAAATAACTGAAAAAAAGAGGTAATATTTCTATTGCATATTTTCATCAAGAAAAAATGATATCAGCTATCTTCTAATAAGAATAATAGAAAGAACACCAGTAAGAAACACATGACTGGATAGAAAATTAACTCAAATAAATCAGTATCCTTCCTTTATACAAATGATAAATAGGTTGAGAAAGAAAATAGGGAAAAACACCCTCTACAACAGTCATAAATAATACGAAATATCTTGGGATAACTCTAACCAAACATGTGAAAGATATATATGACAAAAACTCTCAAAAAAGAAATCAAAGAAGACCTCAGAAGATCTCAGAGAGATCTCCCATATTCATGAATTGGTAGGATTAACTTAGTAAAAATGGCCATCTTATCGAAAGCAATCTACAGATTCAATGCAATCCCTATCAAAATTCCAACTCGGGGTTGGTGAGATGGCTCAGTGGGTAAGAGCACCCGACTGCTCTTCTGAAGGTCCAGAGTTCAAATCCCAGCAACCACATGGTGGCTCACAACCACCAGTAATGAGATCTGATGCCCTCTTCTGGTGTGTCTGAAGACAGCTACAGTGTACTTACATATAATAAATAAATAAATCTTTAAAAACAAAACAAAACAAAACAAAAAAACAAAATTCCAACTCAATTCTTCAAAGATATGGAAACAATTCTCAATTTCATATAGAAAAACAAAAACCCCAGGATAGCTAAAACAACTCTTAATAATAAAAGAACTTCTGGGGGAATCACCATCCCTAATCTTAAGCTGTACTACAGAGAAATAGTGATTAAAAACTGCATGGTACTGGTACAGAGACAGTCAGGTATATCAGTGGAATAGAATTGAAGATCCAGAAATAAAACCACATACTTATGGACACTTGATCTTTGACAAAGAAGCCAAAAATATATAACGGACAAAAGAAAGCCTCTTTAATAAATGCTGTTGGTCTTTCAATCTGTATGCAGAAAAATAAAAATACATCCATATTTGTCACCTTGCACAAAGCTCAAGTTCAAGGAGATCAAGGACCTCAACATAAAACTAGATACACTGATTCTAATGGAAGACAAAATGGGGAAAAGCCTTAAACTCATTGGCATGGCCCAGGTTCTAAAATCAAGAATTGATAAATGGGACCTCATGAAACTTAAAAACTCAGTGAAGAATTGAGTTGGAATTTTGATGGGGATTGCAATCTTTATATTCCCCAATACAGGGGAATTCCAGGGCCAAGAAGTGAGAGTGGATGGCTAGGGGAGTGGGGGGGGGAGGGTATAGGGAACTTTCGGATAGCATTTGAAATGTAAATAAAGAAAATATCTAATAAAAAAATTAAAAAAAAAAGAAAAAGAAACTTAAAAACTTCTGTAAAGCAAAGGACATAGTGAATAGCTCAAATCTGCAATGTACACATTGGGAAAAATATCTTCACTAACCTCATATCCAATAGACGGCTAATATCCAAAATGTATAAAGAGCTCATGAAGCTAACCTCGAAGAAAACTAAACAACCCAATCAAAAAATGGGGTACAGAACTGAACAGAATTCACAACAGAAGAATCTCAAGTGGCCGAGAAACACTTAAAGAAATGTTCAGATTCCTTAGTGATCAGGGAAATGCAAATCAAAATGTCCGTGAGATTCCACCTTACACCAATCAGAATGACTAAGATCAAAACCTCAGGTGACAGCATATGTTGGTGAGGATGTGGAGAAAGAGGAACACTCCTCCATTACTCGTGGGATTGTGAACTGTTATAACTGCTCTGGAAACCAATCTGGAGGTTCCTCAGAAAATTGGAGATTGATCTACCTGAAGACCCAACTATACCACTCTTGGGCATATACCCAAAAGATGCCCCATCGTGCTACTGGAACACGTGCTCCACTATGTTCATAGTGGTCTTATTTGTGATAGCCAGAAGCTGGAAACAACCGAGATGTCCCACAATGGAAGAATGGATACAGAAAATATGGTTCATTTACACAATGAAATACTATTCAGCTAATAAGAATGAGGACAGCATGAGTTTTGCAGACAAATGGATGGAAGTAGAAAATACCATCTTGAGTGAAGTAACTCAGACCCAAAGGACATGAATGATATGTAATCACTGATAAGTGAGTAGTAGCCAAATACCCAGGCTACAATCCACAGAACTCAAGGTTAACAAGGTAGAAGGCCCCAGTGAGAATGCTTCAATCCCACTTGTGAGGGGAAGTAAGTAATCATAGTGGGACCAGAGGGAGGGAGAGACTTGGGAAAGGGATTGAGGACTTTGAAGTTGCTGTGGTATGAGAAGAATTATTCCTTTACTTTCTGGGTCAATGCTTATCTCATAAGCTCTGCTTTTGCAAATGTTGCACAAACATGTCCTATCAAAAAACTATTTGCATTTAAGAGAGACAGTTAAGAGTGTTCTTTTAGAGTGTGTCCACATCAAAGTAGCCCCTGAGCAAGCAGGGTTATTTAGTGGGAGATCTCTGATGGACTCTCAAAAGAGTCAATATAATCTCTATGTCTAACAAATATGGAAGCAACTTACAATAATTCCATATAAATAAGAGGTGCTCTATTGGTTTTATGTCTTTTATTTTTCTTTAAATTTGAGTTCATCAGTGTTAAAAATAATAGGTCCTAAGATGAGAGTCAACACGAAGACACCATCTTTCTGGGAATTCAGAGGCCCAAGTGTAGCCAGATACAGCTCGGGCAGATGGAAGGGAAATCATCTTTGAATGAAGACATGTTAATCTGATTACGTTTATACATTTTTAATTGATTACATGTTTCAAGGACTTTTTATTTCCTAGTGAGGGCAGAATACTGACTTTGTCACTTCATTTGTCTCCAGTGTCAGGAAAGGATGTTTTCAACTCAGCAAATCTAAAAGAGCAAAAGCTGCATTTGTTTTTATAAAAGTAATTTCCATGCCTGGTGTATATTAACATAACATGTAATGAAGGACAGCCTGCATCATCTTGTATTTTCAAGCAGATCACTTAGAAAGTGCTGTTGCTTACAGGAAAGGCACGGTGCTTTTAACAGCACCTGCTAAAATGTTTGCTTACAGTCTTTAAACATTTATAAGTACCAAATATAAAAATTTTATTATTTAAAAAGAATTTTTATGGGCTTAGTTGAAAAAAATGTTTCCCTTTACTTATCTATATGGGTATCAGACATCTGACAATTTTAACAGAAATGTACTCAAGACTCTTCAGCTTTTGAAGTGATCAAGAATCAAAATAAAGCAACTCAGAAAGCAGCTCTGGTCTGCCAATACTGTGATCTTTGAAGAAAGCTAGTAGTGTGTTGCTGCTCTGTTTTCTCGGCTCACATTCATATCTTGAGGAATAAGGATATGCTTTTAAAGTATCCCACACCTGTCCCTGTAATATGGGGATTCTTCCAATAGTATTCTCACAGCAATGTTCAATTATGCAATCTATTAGTTGTGTGAGCACTGTGTTAATGCACTCGTAATGACTATTTTTTTGTCAACTCATAGCCCATCTGAAATACTGTATTTAATTGTTTTTCATTGTGTGGGAGCTGCACCATGGAATTCTCCTCTCCATTAGCTTCTAGTTCTTATGCACTCATGCATCTCCTAAGTTAAGTTACACCCTGAAGAGTGGCAGGAGGGACCAAAGCCTGGAATCCCTAATGAAGGTCCTATGATTCCCCTCTCTTTCCTTCTGGATAGTGTCAATAGCTATATAACCATTTCCAAAAACATAGCTAACATTTTATCTCTGGACTCCTTTGTCATAGTTTCTGGGCCAAAGTAATCTATACTCTAAAATGGTGACCATGTTATGTCTGAAAAAACAATCTACAATAATAAAGCAGATATTTTTCTTTTAAAGCTTCAACTTTAAGTTTTGAGTTAATTTGACAGTGCATGTCTAGACAATTAATATAGCCATCATGTTATACCTTAGTCCTTTGTTGATGAGTTTCAAAATTAACTTTCACAGCTGATTTTAAGTTTACAACATAGCATTATTAGCTGTCTGTATGCTGAACATTAGAGCTTCACAACTTATGTATCCAATAACTTCATAAACAGTTGATGTGCTTATTTTTAACCTTGTGATTGATATTTGTTAGGGAAAATATCAGTGTTGAACAAATCTGCAAAGTATAGGGATGTAATTTCCATACTTGCTTTGGAAGTAGACTATAAAAATCATCATATATTCTGGGACTTTAGGCAGAGTTATTTCACTTCCATCATGAGTGTGTGCTCGTGCTTGTGTGTGTGTGTGTGTGTGTGTGTGTGTGTGTGTGTGAGAGAGAGAGAGAGAGAGAGAGAGAGAGAGAGAGAGAGAGAGAGAGAGAGAGAGAGAGAGAGAGAGAGAGATTGTCTTTCATTTTATATAGGAGGTAAGAAATAACAAGAGCTGAAGTTTCTGGAAAGAACTCACACCTACATTGACCATTCAACAAATGTAGATTAGTTAATTTGGCTACAATGACTGTGTAGAGCTTATAATGGTGAAAGGTCCAGAACTAAGTTATATTGTATTATCTTATATCAGAAGTCATCTAGGAAAGACTAAAGGCATGCAAGTGCATTTTCTGGAGATGGCCCACTGCTCTGAGATGTAAGGTCCTTAGAGACTTCATTTCAGGATTGCTTCTTGCTGCTGATATGCCTTTCCTGTCACTATTACATAGCCTAATGAATCCTGGGTATCAGCCTACCCTATTTGGCAAAAATCTACAAAACTGCAGATCAACATGAGGATGAACTTTCATGAGTTAGTACTGTTTAGATAAATTAATGACTTTATTGAATTCCAGATTTGATTAAAATAATCTTAAAATAAAATTTAGGGAGATGGTTTAGTTGTTTTGCTAGAAAGATGTAATAAAGTTAGAATCAAGAATATAATGTACCCCTTCCTGACAGAATAGTAAGTAAAGGCTACATACTAATAAATACAGTGAGCCTTCACAATTACATTAAGAGAAATAGGCTTGGGATAAATTTATGATCAAGTAATAACATTCATTCTAGGTCAGGTCCAAGCATGGGGCCAAAAGTGTGCACTATGGTAAAGCAAGGGCATGTGAAACTGTTGCTTTAAACTTATAATGAACTTATAGAATGAAACACTGCTTTGTACTCACTATCGACATCTTTCTCTCACTCCTATTTTGTGTAATATTATGTCTATGAGGTAATTTGATAAAAACCCTTTGTCTTAGAAGGTATAAAAAGGCCAGAAAGAAGAAAGAAATTGGTGACGGGGTGGGGCAGGCAGTGCTCTGCCCCATTCATTCAAATGTATTTAAGGCTAGTCCAATCCACCAGATGTATATATGTATATATGTATGTCTGTTTGTCTATATGTATGCATATACAAACATGTGTTGGTATATGTGTATGTATGTAAGTATGCATTAACACTTGTGGAGTTGGACCCGACCATAGTATGTATGCATGAGTGTGTTTGTGTCTGTGTGTGCTATCTGTGTTAATGATTTTCTTTCTTTTCTCTCTGGTTCATAAAGAGCTAATGAGTTCCGAGCCTCTAGCTTGGCCAGTGAGAGGTCCTTGAGCCAGAGAGAAAAGAACCCTAGCAATTAAGCCTTTTTTTTTTTTTATTAATCCCCTACTGCTACCAGCAAGAGTTTATATCCAGAAACCAATGGCTTTAAGGTCTCAAACTATCAGAGTTAAAGAATGAAAAAATTTAGCAAAAAGTAAGCTACCTTTGCCTGAGCAATCACAACCTTTGCCACTGCAACCACCACCTCAGTCCACCTAAATACCAGGAACCCCAGGGGCTATCTTAGTCCTTAGGTAACCATGCACTGCAACCACCACCTCAGTCCACCTAAATACCAGGAATCCCAGGGGCTATCTTAGTCCTTAGGTAACCATGCACTGCTACCACCACCTCAGTCCACCTAAATACCAGGAATCCCAGGGGCTATCTTAGTCCTTAGGTAACCATGCACTGCTACCACCACCTCAGTCCACCTAAATACCAGGAATCCCAAGGGCTATCTTAGTCCTTAGGTAACCATGCACTGCAACCACCACCTCAGTCCACCTAAATACCAGGAATCCCAGGGCTATCTTAGTCCTTAGGTAACCATGCACTGTTCACTTTTGTGTGTGACATAACATCCTGTTGCTGTAAGAAAAGTTCTTTTGGATCATATAAACAGCTCCATAGTTTCAACACAAAAGTTAAGAAGGTAATCAGATAACATTTGAGGTCTATACTGAAAGTTCTTCCAATTTGCTGTAACTCACATACTTAAGGTACTTACCAATGTGTGGTGTGTGTGTGTATGAATTATATACATATAAATCTTATGAAATTTTTATATTACTGTGTTGGGAAACAAGCTGTGTTTCCAGATCATAGTCATTTATATTTGGCTCCAGAATAGTCTAACTAATTCCTTTGACGTGAGAGCAGAGGTCTTTATACTGACAAACAGTTGTATGAAGTACAAAAAAAAAAAAAAAAAATCTCCCACCCCACTCCAGTCCATGCATAACCATCTCTGACCAGCCCCTTCCATCATCCACATCACTGAAGTGGTATATGTGTTACAATTGATTGTTCAGTATTGGCACAAAAAAGTCTTCTGAAATTTATAGTTTATAGTAAAGCTCACTGTTGGTATTGTTTGGCTTATGGGTTTAATAAATGAATAATGATGAATATCTCTGTGAGAGTAACAGGCAAAGTAGTTTTCCAATGTTAAAATTATGACTTGCTCTACACTTACTCATCTCTCTCCTACCACACTCCTGGTGACCATCTCATAATATTTTTTTCTTTTCCAGAGTTGTTACGTAGTTTTTATTATATAGTATATATAGTAGTATAAAGCCTTTTATTTTTCCTTTTTTTCCACATTTTTTATTAGGTAAATTCTTCATTTACATTTCCAGTGCTATCCCAAAAGTCCCCCATACCCTCCCCACCCACTACCCTCCCCACCCCTCCCATTTCTTGGCCCTGGCGTTCCCTGTTCTGAGGCATATAAAGTTTGCAAGACCAATGGGCCTCTCTTTCCACTGATGACCGACTAGGCCATCTTCTGATACATATGCAGCTAGAGACACGAGCTCCGGGGGTACTGGTTAGTTCATATTGTTGTTCCACCTATAGGGTTGCAGTTCCCTTTAGCTCCTTGGGTACTTTCTCTAGCTCCTCCAGTGGGGCCCTGTGATCCATCCAATAGCTGACTGTGAGCATCCACTTCTGTGTTTGCTAGGCCCCGGCATAGTCTCACAAGAGACAGCTATATCTGGGTCTTTTCAGAAAAAATCTTGCTAGTGTATGCAATGGTGTCAGCGTTTGGAAGGTAATTATGGGATGGATCCCCGTGTGTGGCAGTCTCTAGATGATCCATCCTTTCGTCTCAGCTCCAACTTTGTCTCTGTAACTCCTTCCATGGGTGTTTTGTTCCCAATTCTAAGTTCCCAATTCTAGTTCATAATATTGTTCCACCTATAGGGTTGCAGATCCCTTTAGCTCCTTGGGTACTTTCTCTGAGCCCCATTTTTAATGGGGTTATTTGATTTTCTGGAGTCTACCTTCTTGAGTTCTTTATATATATTGGCTATTAGTCCCCTACCTGATTTAGGATAGGTAAAGATCCTTTCTCAATCTGTTGGTGGCCTTTTTGTCTTATTGACTGTGTCTTTTGCCTTACAGAAGCTTTGCAATTTTTTAATCTTTATTTTATTATGTATTTTCCTCAATTACATTTCCAATGCTATCCCAAAAGTCCCCCATACCCTTCCCCCTACTTCCCTACCCACCCATTCCCATTTTTTTTTGGCCCTGGCATTCCCCTGTACTGGGGCATATAGAGTTTGTGTGTCTAATGGGCCTCTCTTTCCAGTGATGGCCGACTAGGCCATCTTTTGATACATATGCAGCTAGAGTCAAGAGCTCTGGGGTACTGGTTAGTTCATATTGTTGTTCCACCTATAGGGTTGCAGATCCTTTTAGCTCCTTGGGTACATTCTCTAGCTCCTCCATTGGGAGCCCTGTGATCCATCCAATAGCTGTCTCTGAAGAAAGAAATTAAAGAAGAAGGTTTGCAATTTTATGAGGTCCCATTTGTCAATTCTTTATCTTACAGCACAAGCCATTGCTGTTCTATTCAGGAATTTTTCCCCTGTGCCCATATCTTCGAGGCTTGTCCCCACTTTCTCCTCTATAAGTTTCAGTGTCTCTGGTTTTATGTGGAGTTCCTTGATCCACTTAGATTTGACCTTAGTACAAGGAGATAGGAATGGATCAATTTGCAGTCTTCTACATGTTAACTGCCAGTTGTGCCAGCACCATTTGTTGAAAATGTTGTCTTTGTTCCACTGGATGGTTTTAGCTCCTTTGTCAAATATCAAGTGACCATAGGTGTGTGGGTTCATTTCTGGGTCTTCATTTCTATTCCATTGGTCTACTTGTCTGTCACTATACCAGTACCATGCAGTTTTTATCACAATTGATCTGTAGTACAGCTTTAGGTCCGGCATGGTGAGTCCACCAGAAGTTCTTTTATCCATGAGAAGAGTTTTTGCAATTCTAGGTTTTTTCTTATTCCAGATGAATTTGGAGATTGCTCTTTCTAATTCATTGAAGAATTGAGTTGGAATTTTGATGGGGATTGCATTGAACCTGTAGATTGCTTTTGGCAAGATAGCCATTTTTACAATGTTGATCCTGCCAATCCATGAGCATGGGAGATCTTTCCATCTTCTGAGATCTTCTTTAATTTCTTTCTTCAGAGACTTGAAGTTTTTATCATACAGATCTTTCACTTCCTTAGTTAGAGTCATGCCAAGATATTTTATATTATTTGTGACTATTGAGAAGGGTGTTGTTTCCCTAATTTCTTTCTCAGCCTGTTTATTCGTTGTGTAGAGAAAGGTCATTCACTTGTTTGAGTTAATTTTATATCCAGCTACGTTACTGAAGCTGCTTATCAGGTTTAGGAGTTCTCTGGTGGAATTTTTAGGGTCACTTACATATACTATCATATCACCTGCAAAAAGTGATATTTTGACTTCTTCCTTTCCAATTTGTATCTCTTGATCTCCTTTTGTTGTCTAATTGCTCTGTCTAGGACTTCAAGTACAATGTTGAATAGGTAGGGAGAAAGTGGGCAGCCTTGTATAGTCCCTGATTTTAGTGGGAATGCTTCCACCTTCTTACCATTTACTTTGATGTTGGCTACTGGTTTGCTGTAGATTGCTTTTGTCATGGTTAGGTATGGGCCTTGAATTCCTGATCATTCCAAGACTTTTATCATGAATGGGTATTGGATTTTGTCAAATGCTTTCTCTGAATCTAACAAGATGATCATGTGGTTTTTGTCTTTGAGTTTGTTTATATACTGGATTACGTTGATGGATTTCCGTATATTAAACCATCCCTGCATCCTTGAAATGAAACCTACTTGGTCAGGATGGATGATTGTTTTGATGTGTTCTTGGATTCAGTTAGTGAGAATTTTATTGAGGATTTTTGCATCGATATTCATGAAGGAAATTGGTATGAAGTTCTCTATGTTTGTTGGTTCTTTCTGTGGTTTAGGTATCAGAGTTTTTGTGGCTTCATAGAATGAATTGGGTAGAGTACTTTCTGCTACTATTTTGTTGAATAGTTTGTGAAGAACTGGGATTAGATCTTCTTTGAAGTTCTGATAGAACTCTGCACTAAACCCATCTGGTCCTGGATTTTTTTTTTTTTTTTTTTTTTTTTTGTGGTTGGGAGACTATTAATGATTGCTTCTATTTCTTTAGGGGATATAGGACTGTTTAGATCATTAACCTGATCCTGATTTAAATTTGGTACCTGGTATCTGTCTTGAAATTTGTCCAGTTCCTCCAGGTTTTCCAGTTTTGTTGAGTATAGCCTTTTGTAGAAGGATCTGCTGGTCTTTTGGATTTCTTCAGGATCCCTTTTCATTTCTGATTTTGTTAATTAGGATGCTGACCCTGTGCCCTCTAGTGAGTCTGGCTAAGGGTTTAACCTATTTTTTTAATTTTCTCAAAGATCCAGCTCCTCGTTTGGTTGATTCTTTGAATGGTTCTTCTTGTTTCAACTTGGTTGATTTTGCCCCTGAGTTTGATTATTTCCTGCCATCTACTCCTCTTGGGTGAATTTTCCCTTACAGCTTTTAATATTCTATCTTTATTTAGTGTATTTGTTGTTCTGATTATTATGTACAGGGCGGAATTTCTTTTCTGGTCCAGTCTATTTGGAGTTCTGTAGGCTTCTTGTATGTTCATGGGCATCTCTTTCTTTAGGTTTGGGAAATTTTCTTCTATAATTTGTTGAAGATATTTGTCTGCCCTTTAAGTTGAAAAATCTTTATTCTCATCCACTCCTATTATCCGTAGGTTTGGTCTTCTCATTGTGTCCTGGATTTCTTGGATGTTTTGAGTTAGGATCTTTTTGCATTTTCCATTTTCTTTGATTGTTGTGCCGATGTTCTCTATGGAATCTTCTGCACCTGAGATTCTCTCTTCCATCTCTTGTATTCTGTTGCTGATGCTGCATCTATGGTTCCAGATTTGTTTCCTAGGGTTTCTATCTCCAGCGTTGCCTCACTTTGGGTTTTCTTTATTGTGTCTACTTCCCTTTTTAGGTCTAGTATGGTTTTGTTCATTTCCATCACCTGTTTGGATGTGTTTTCCTGTTTTTCTTTAAGGACTTCTACCTGTTTGGTTGTGTTTTCCTGTTTTTCTTTAAGGACTTGTAACTCTTTAGCAGTGTTCTCCTGTATTTCTTTAAGTGAGTTATTAAAGTCCTTCTTGATGTCCTCTACCACCATCATGAGATATGCTTTTAAATCCAGGTCTAGCTTTTTGGGTGTGTTGGGGTGCCCAGGACTGTGTAAGTTGGGAGTGCTGCGTTCTGATGATGGTAAGTGGTCTTGGTTTCTGTTAGTAAGATTCTTACATTTGCCTTTCGCCATCTCTGGAGTTAGTTGTTATAGTTGTCTCTGGTTAGAGCTTGTTCCTCCAGTGATTCTGTTAGCCTCTATCACCAGACTTGGGAGACTAGCTTTCTCCTGATTTTCAGTGGTCTGAGCACTCTCTGCAGGCAAGCTTTCCTCTTGCAGGGAAGGTGCACAGATATCTGGTGTTCAGATTTGCCTCCTGGCAGAAGATGAAGTCCTGAAACAGGACCTGTTCCAGAAGCTGTTAGCTTCTGTAGTCCACACTCTCACCTGAGTAGAATAGTCTAGGAGGGATCCTGGAACCAAGATGGCTTCCCCAGGTGCTCCAGCAGAGCCCTCCCAGATGGGAAGGACACCTGTCCTCTGGCAGGGAAGGTGCCCAGATGTCTGGAGTCTGAAATGGGGTCTGCCTCAGAAGCTGTCCTCTATGGACCTTCGGGGTGTCCTCTGACTCCTCGCCCAGGTGACCCTGTGGTGGTGCCTACTGGAAGGGACCTGTGACCCTGGTCAGGCTGGGCTTTCTGCCTCCCCAATGCTGTCCAAGGTCACGTGCGATGGAATGGAACAGGAGCTGTGTTCCACTCACCGGTGGTCCAAAGATCATGCTGAGAGTCCCCTAGGGACCTTGGGCGGGGGTGTCTGCCGACTCTGCGCCCAAGGTGCTTCCCTATTGCTTTCTCAGGTCTGTGCGATTTGATTAGAACAGAAGATGTGTTCCACTCACCGGTGGTCCTAAGATTGCGTGGAGAGTCCTCTTAAGAACTTGGGGGTATCCTCTGACTCCGCGTCCAAGGCGACCCGGTGCTGGCCGTAAAGCTTTTTCATATTGGCATCCTTCACTTAGTAATAAATAATGAAATTTCCTTAGTGTCTTATTATAGTTTGATCGTTGATTTTAGTGCTAAAATATATGCCATAGCATGACTGTGCTTAGAATTGGTGGTTTGTTTTTTAAAATATGACCCTGCATCAATCACAGAATTCAGCCTTGTACCATGATTATTCTACATCCATCCTAACATTTCACAGAGAAAAGTTGCCTTCACCAATGTTAAATGACAGTTAAATTTTTATTTTGCGAATGTATATTCCCTTTGAATATCATTAGTATTTGTAATAATAGATACATGTGCATTATTGAACTTCATCCTATGTGGCTTCCATTATTTTTATTTGGGTTCTTTATGTTTACTTAAATGTCAATTAGATTACTATGTCATGCCCTGGATGCAGTAATGTGCAGAGTTACTATTTCCTGATTTTTCTAGTTTGATTTATACAGTATTTGTTCTCATTATTATATTTTCATGAAGGTAGATGCATTTATAAGGAACACTTTTTAATGAACACTTTTATTATCTTTACCAGTTATATTACTTACTATGGATATCATGTTTGTGTTTATCTTCTCATTATCATCCCAATCTAGTCGATGAAGATGTGAAATAGATTATACTGTCTGAAGAGCAGTAAGATCTTACATATTCTATTCCTAAGGCCACAATAACTTAGACATGGATTGTTCTATGATAAAATGTACTATTTTCCTATTAGCATAGAATTAGTTTGTAAATTATAATAGGGTAAATAAGACTGACACATCCTTTTTTGGGAGGAAGAGTATAGAACTAATTATTAGTTAGCTGTGTGAGTGTGTGTGCGTATGTGTGTGTGTGTTTGTGAGTGCACACAATGTTTGCTTTGGGGGGTAGTTAGAGGATAACTTGCTAGAGTCAGTTCTTCCATGAGAGTCCCAAGGATCTCACTTAGATTTTGCTGTCAAATTCTAAGGTGTTTAACTGTAAGTGTTTTGGAGTAATTGTAGTAGGGCATTTGGGAACCAAGGGTTGATGCCAATGGAATCTGGGAAGAAATTCTTACTGGTAGACATCCCTATGTTTCTAGTTCTATGTGAAACATCTTAACCCAAACCAACAAAAATAGATATTGCAAAGGTAGATACAGTGTTCCTAGGAGTTTTATTAATTTTCCAATTTATAAACGATAAAATTTTGCTTTAAAGGTTACTCTTCCAAATATATTCTGCATATCCATCTGTGTAAATTCAGTGTAGAAGGGAGGAAAAGAATCAACAATATTCTGTTGTAACAGGAAGGACCTTATACTTTTTTGCATTATATTTTATTAATGACAGCACATTTATCATTTTTTCTGTAATTAAAGTTTATCTAAAAGACCCTTAAAATATCTTTTCTGATTACTTTATAATAAACAGAAGAAAAGTGACCAAGTTGGAGACCTATAGAGAAAGCCATGATTTTCTTGAGGGACTTTGGACTAAATACAAAGGTAAGGAGGAAATTTATGGGAGGGAGATAATGACTGGACTGTAAAAAAAAAGATTTAAAAATGATTATTAAATTTCAAAAAGAGGAAATTTGATGTTAGAACAGAGAGGGAGCCAGTGAATGTGGGAACTAATGGTGAGGGTAGTTTGTTAGCTTTTTAGCAACTAGGGAGTTACAGAATATTAAAAAATTTAAAACCCAATGGAAAACTTATTTACTAAAGTTTAAGTCATTAAACTTCACATAGTTTAAGTCATTCACAGAGTTCACATTATTCAAGCTGGAATAAGTTATAGAAGCCTAAGTTTCTCAAATAGTTTTTTTCTTTAGCTATGTCAGAACTAAGGTAAATTAATAGATGATACAGACAGAAAGTTTGCCACCAGTTACAAGGACAATTTCTTAGGTCATATATATCACACATGGAATGGAGTTGATTACATTGGAATTGATCTAATAATATATGTGAAAGATTATTAGGGATAGTATATTTCAATAACTAGTAATTAGTATCTATTATATGAATTGTATTTGGCTAGATATTGTAGAATCTTTACAAATAATGGCATTTTTATCTATGTAATTAATTAATATCCTCATGAGAACTTGTGTGGCTCATATACAGACATACCAATGCTTACAGTCACATAAAGGTGGACAGATAAGGCAAAACACTAGGAAAGGAAGATGATGGGAAGACAGTATTGAATGTCTCTGGAGACATTATGAAAAACTTAATGAGGGTATTTAAAGATGAGTCTTAAAGCGGTAAACTTTCAAGGTGGAAAGTGGGTGAAAGGTTGAAATGGAGTAGACAGTAAAGTTCACCACCAGGAATGGTGCAGACATCTAAAGGCATAGTTAGGCTAATTTTCAAGTCTTGAGACTTGAGACACATGTTAAAGATAATAGAAGGTTGAAGCCGGATTATAAAAGTTATCAGTTCATTAAGTTTATATATGGGAAACAAACCCAAGAGAGATATTTATTTCTCTTTTAGAATTTCTTTTCAGCTGAGTTCCTGGAAAGTTAATTTAAAACATCTGCAGGTGATAATCTCTGGGAAGGGAAAGTCAATTTTTGCCAATAGAGTGTCAGTGGGTATATTAACCTCACTCCAGGGTAGGCCCCAGTGCCTAGGAGCACTTGGCCAGCACAACAGAGTCATTTTGGCGGTGGTGGTGGTGGTGGTGTTGCTTCATTTTGTTTTGTTTTGATATTTTCTGCCTTATTCATTTCGATTTTAGTATTTTATTTTTGATGTTTTCCATAGTGAGAAACAGAGAGAAATCATATGAAGTTGGGTAGATAGGGGATGTGGGGGATCTGAGAAGAGTCGGGGAAGGGGAAATGATCAAAATATATTGCATGAAAAAATTTAAATTAGGAATAAAATAAAAGTTAAAAAATGTAAAATAATGAGAGATAATGAGAATCTGTGTTAGGTGTTCTGGTGATTAAAAAAAGAAAAATTCATTAGGAAATATTTTGAATGTGCTTGACTGGATCATACCTAGATCCATATAACTTTAACCTTTAATGTGTGATAACTGTGTCTCATCTTGAAATAAGTCTTTATGATTACTGATTGTCAAACACGAGGTCCTTTACAATATACGAGTCTGAGAATAGCTCTCTGGATCGGCTTTGTTTTCACACTGTAGATGATGGGGTTCATCACAGGGGGAATGAGCAAGTACACGTTTGCAATGAGAGTGGGCACATAGGGCGGGGCGTGTTTTCCAAACCTGTGGACAAACGACAGGCTGATCAAAGGGGATGTAGAAGATGGCCACGGCAGTGATATGAGAAATGCAGGTGCTGAAAGCCTTCTTCCTCTCCCTAGGTGATGCGATGCTGAGAACTGAGTGAATGATCAGGCCATAAGAGAGCAGGATAAAGATAGAATCCACTCCAGCAGTAGAGATAATTGCAGTTAGTCCAAATGCACTGTTGATCTTTGTGTCTGAGCATGAAAGCTTCATCACATCTGGGTGGAAGCAATACGAGTGATGGAGCACATGGCTACGGCAAAATGATAGGCGCTTAAGAAGCAGGATTGGTGGGGTCAAAATGACAGTCGCTCTGGTAATGACTGCTAGACCAATTTGTGCAATCCTTGCATGAGTTAGAATGGCAGCATATCTCAAGGGGTTTGAGATGGCTACAAAACGATCAAAGGCCATAGCCAGGAGTACTGAGAATTCCATGAATGTGAAGAGATGAATGAAGAACATCTGTGACAAGCAGGCACTGAAGCTGATCTCCCGGGCATTGAGCCAGAATATCCCCAGCACTGTTACGATTGTAGAGATGCAGAGACCAATGTCCGTGGAGGACAACATAGAGAGGAAATAGTACATGGGCTCTTGGAGAGTTGGTTCAGTAAGGACTACGAACAGGATCAAAGAATTTCCAGATAGTGCAGTGAAATAGAGGCAGCAGAAGGGGATGGAGATCCAGGGATGAGCCCATTCCAATCCAGGGACACCAGTCAAGAGAAAAGTAGGAGAGGTGGAGTTATAGAAGATTGGCATTATGGCCTGTTCAATCAGAATCTTGACTTCTTAAATCTAGAATTTTGAAATTATTTTAGTTGAAGTCAGATAGGCATTCAATAAAGTGCATGAAACTTAGGGTCTGGCTCAATTAAGTTTGACATCTATATGTACCCAGTAACACTCTTGAAACCAGTTAGGAGGACATTACCAGATAGATGGCTTCCTAATGCCCCACCAGATCCTTTGTCCACTTTAGCTGTCATCTTTCTTTTAACTTCTCTTAACATAATTACCAATTCTTATTTTTGAACTTGATATAAATAGAACCATGCAAATGATGCTATTTTGTTGGGAGTTTTTCATTCAAAATGATATGTAGATCTCTCAGAAAACTCAGCTATTTAATTAGGTTTGAACTAATTTAAATTTATTCAGCTAACTTTATTTCACCTTTTATATTTTATATATTCACCAATCACTTACTTTTAATTAAAACTTTCAATTCTTTAGAAGGTGCTTCAGTTCTTATGAATCTGAAACTTGAAATTCTTGTTTTGTAGCACTAAAACCCTGCTGTGTTCATGATTATGGAAACTTCCTTTGTGGTGGTGGTCATTGAGTCAAATTATAAGCTTCTTTCTTCCTTTCTTTTTTATTAAACAACTTTTTATTAGATATTTTCTTCATTTATATTTCTAATGCTGCCCCAAAGATTATATAAGTTTCTTATAAACTCATGTAGCCTGGCTTTTAATCTGAATCTGATTTGCTATGGGATTCCAGCAATATACATCAATGTGTAAATTCTAAGACTGTCTCATACATTCCTGTAAATGTTTGTGTAAATTTGTTTTGAGCCTTCTGATGAATGTGAAAGATGTGTTTGTCTTCTACATAGATAAGTCTTGGAAGTTTGGATAATCTCTTCAAGTTTATAAATATAGAGGGATGACATTAAGAATTAGAGAATACAAACTAAACCACATTGTCTGATGATAGTGATCACGGTGGTAATTATGATATAATCTTGGTTCAATAAATAATATTATTTTCTACTAACAAATGGAGCAAATTTGAAACACATATTTTTGTTATTAAACATAAAATTACTTAAAACATCTACTTCCAGACTTAAAACACATATTTTAAGAGTGTGTATCTCCTTGATGCTGGAGGAGTGGGGTGGGAAAGGGTGGGTGGGTGGAGGAGCACCCTCATAGAGGCAAAGGAGAGGGACATTGTGGGATGGGGGGCTTATAGAGGGGTAACTGGGAAGTGGGATATCATTTGAGATATAAATGAATGGGATGATTAATAATTTAAGAAAAGAGTATGTACCTATTTTGTGACCTTTATTTAAATTGGAGGGTGTAACTTTTAACAAATAATAGATTTGGCAAAATATTAATACACAGAGTAGTGCATTTTGAAAATTACATATTTACTATAAAAACCAAATAAATTTAATGCAGATTTGTGTTGATTATGCAACAGAAGACTTTCACGATCATTTTAAAGAGTTATGCCTACTTTTAAACATTTCTAGTATCTAACTATACTGCTCACTTATGGACATAGATGAAGATGAGTTTGCCAATTTGTACAAAGTATTGTTTGTTACAAATTAAAAATCCTCAGGCATTACAAGAACAATACTTTTGACTTTTTTCATGCTTTTTTTTATTTTAAAGCATTACTGTTATAAGACTAATATTATGAATAGTAGATCCACCTAGATTTTTTAAAATTTCTTCACTTCACACTTTCAAGGAAAGCTCAAACACAATATGACTGCATCAGACTTCAGTCTTCTTCATGGAAAAGACTGTGCATTTTACACAGCCTTTGTATTTTCTTTCTCATTTTAGTTATTGGTTCTCCATTAGATAGTTATATGATAGTTGTACATACGTATCTGCATTTTCCATAGTATGCAATTTCAATAAAGTATGCCTCCAAACTCATAAATCTGCATATTCTCACCTTGTCCGTTTTTTTGCAAACATTTTTGAAGTTAAAATTAAATTATTTCTCCCTTTAACTCCTTCCATGTAACCTCACCCTCCACCCTCTCAAATTCACAACCTCTTTTTCTTTCAGTGTTAATCACCACTTGCTGTTGTGCTGCAGTGTGTTTAGTTCATATCACTTTTTCCAAAACTTCCATTTCAGAGTAACTTTATTACTAGCACAGTGCAAAAGGAAACCTTTCTCAGCTCTTCTACTTCTATTAAACTTTCAACCCTGATAGAGATGAGCAAACATAAGATCTACTGCTAAGATTGAAAATCATCCTAAGTCAAATATCACTGAGAGTAATAAACTAAGGCATATGGAGATGATTTAAAAGTAGTCCAATTCTTCCTTACACCCACAGATGAGTATAGCAATCATCAAGGAAACTTCTCTTTGCAATAGAGACCATGGCAAAAATCATAACAAATCAAAATGTGGAGCCTAGTCTCAAAACTGTACCTAAGGCTCAGGGAACATGGTAGGAGAAGAGGAGGAAATGTTGTAAGAGTCAGAGAAGCAGGGGGTTTGCTGTAAGATTGTCTTTTATGAATGTCAGAAATGCCTTAAAAAGATGTGTTGAATATTTTTTAAAAAGGTTTTTAAGAGTTATAAAATTTTCAGAGTAAAATATGGATTTCTATAAAGAAATTTAAATCAAACCAGTTTTAAAAAGATCAACTGAGAAAAGAAATATTTAAATTAAGTTTCAGAAAAAAGTAAACTTGCCCCTAAATTTATCCACACTACTTAGTTACTAAGACTTGGACACTGTGAACTATAAGATATGACTATGTAAAAGGTCATGGTAGGCTGATGGGCTAGAAAGTTCAATGGCAGCAAGATGGCGGTTCTCTAACTGGAATGAGATGAGACTATATAATCAGATGACTAGAGCTGAGGAGAAAGCAAAGAGGAAAATGGTAAGTTCTGAGGATATATGGAGACCCTAGAAACACCTTGAAGGGCTGGTAGCATGTAATAGTACATTCTCTTTTAAAACATGTATTGGCAGTTTCCTAAACATTCAACCATAAACCCACCATAGGACTCAGAAATTCTACTTCTAGAAATTTCAAAGGCAAATGAAAGTGTATGTATACACACTTATGCATTAATGTCCAGGATAGCATTAGTTATAATAGCCCCAAATTGGAAACATTACAAATCTTATCTGCTGATTGCGGATGTGCAAACTGTGAAGCGTCTCTATGATGGAATAGTGTTCAGGCAACAAAGGAAAGTCACATTGGTATTACTGCAACGTGAATGCGTGCAGGCAAATTATGCAGTATGAAAAATCTGGTTAGAAGATTACACACAGTGTCACCAATCTTAATCAAATAAGTAGAAAGGAGAAAAAAATTGGTGTCTGAGCTGTGTGCGTACTGTGTGTGCTGGCTCATATGCTTGTGAATGCTCAGACACCAGAGGAGGTCATCATGAGTCCTGCTCTGTCATTTCTCACTTAAGTCCTATGAGATAGGGTCTGTCACTGTAGCTGCAGCTAGGCTGGTGGCTAGCAAGCCGCAGTGATCCACCTGTTTCTGACCCACCTCTCTAGGGATAGGGTTACAATGTGAATCACCATACCTGACCTTTTACACAGGTATTTGGGATTTAAACTTGGGTCCTTATGCTTGAGTAACAAACCCTTTTACCTACTGAGCTATGGCCCTAGTCTTGAAAGGAAATTTGTTTTGAAGACAGAAGACAGAAAGCAGGTTAGTATTTGTGTCTCTAGGGGTGGGATTTGGACAGCAACCAGGGAACTATTTTGGGTGATGGAAAATGTTCTAAAATTGGGTAGTGGTGATGGTTTCCATTACAAATGCACTAATTTTTGGAATGCACACTTTTTTCTAACACATATGTTATATTGAAGACTTTTAAATATAAATCTGGATTTGAAACTCCTCCAGGAAATAGTGAGCATAGAAAGTAATTGATAAACAACATGAATAGAATTTTTGGCAAAAATCTAGTGTCTAGTCTTGTTGGTTTCTCTATGAAACAAGAATTCAGAAAATGCAGCTTTGTATAAACTTTAACAAAAAACCATGAAATGCTGTGATTTTTTTTTTGAGAATGGAACAAAAATAGATGAGAAATATTTTATCTAAAACGATTGACAGCTATTTACCAACAAAAAAGATTTGTTTTGGTTTCTGCACTATTGTATTAGATAATGACATAAATAGGAAGATTTAGTTCCCATTTGGGACAAATAGAAACCTGGGATAGAATTAAAGTATAGGAAGAAGTCCAGGTGAGCTAGACCTTAAATCCACTAGTTATAGACTGTGATAGTGAACAACAGGAGTTTGATAAACTGACTTGAATAAAACACAAATAAAGCATATCACCAAAATCTATATTGAAATTATTTCCTGATAGTCAAATAGGTAAATAACAATAAACCACCTACATTTTAGAAAAAAAAATCCAGGAAAATATTTATATAGTTGTGTAGTAGAAACAGAACTTCTAATAACAAAACTAAAAGTAAGAGCTAAGGGGGTAAAGCTTGGAGTTTTTATTTTGGTAGGCTATGAGGAATTCTTTTACAGCAAACCATCTCCTACTTGAAACATATACAATACTCAGTTAGATACTGTGCTCACTGCAGGAACAAGGTAACATGAGAAGTCGTATCTGTTCCTGTAAATAACCTCTCACCATATTCCTGTAAGTAACCCCAATAACACTCATTGGTTCAAGAACAAAAATGAAATTCATCAAATGACTACTAGTTAATACAGGACGATTTGACATCACTCAGAGTCAAAAGAACGACAATGTTGCTTCAGAGTGAAGACTTTACTGAGGGTTCCTTTGACAGATGAAATGGATCTAGTGTGTGAATCCAGGTCTGTTCAGTGAACTCATTACCGTGCTATGTTGTCTCTCTGTGGCTAGCCAGTCATAGCCTTGGTGGGGACAGAGTGATATGTTTCCAGTCCCTGGGGCAGGGCCCTGAGGTGAGCCTCCTTGAGACTGTTGTGGATGTGTGTTGATGACTGCCGTGGGCATAAGGCATGTTTGTGTAATAATGGACATATTTCTGGAACCAGTACTAGCAACAGAGGACTCTTTCCTTCTGAGAAATGTTCTCCATGTTAACATAAGGTTTTTTTGTTCACACTTATAAAGGCAGATAGATTCCTGAATCAGGGTCAGCCTAGGACAGAACAAGCAAGGTTAGGCCCAGGCATGATGGAAATTGTGGGCAGGGTTCTACCCAACTAGCTTGTCCTCTGTGCTTAATAAAGGCAGACAGATCTCTGAATTCTTTTGCAATGTTAAGAAAAAATGTATGCTTGCTGTCAAAGGGCTGGGGTGACAGGATGCTGATTCATAAGATAACCAAACGAAACATAAAGTAAATGACTGAATTGATATGTAACTAAAAAACTGGGCTTCTGGTCTGCAATAGATGAGCTAGCATAACTAGAATTTTCTCTAGAGAAAGCTGAGCTGTCTGGAGATGTCTAGAGAATGAAAACAGCTCTTCAATATTTTTTTTTCCTAACAGGATTTCTAACTTGGTGGGAAGATCCAATAATTGTTTATTTTATATCAGCTTTTCTGACTTTGGTCAAAAAACCCATGAGCTTTCCAAACAGTGTTTACAAGTTTTACTAGCAGAGAGAGCTGTCTCAACTAGAGAGTTTTTAGAATAGCAAGAAAAAGCTGTCTAGAGCAGAGCAGAGCAGAGCAGAGCAGAGCAGAGCAGAGCAGAGCAGAGCAGAGCAGAGCAGAACACACACACACACACACACACACACACACACACACACACACACACAGAGAGAGAGAGAGAGAGAGAGAGAGAGAGAGAGAGAGAGAGAGAGAGAGAGAGAGAGAGAGAGAGAGGAGGGGGGTCAGGAAAGCCATCTCAGCAGAACTTAGGCTCTCTGCTTGGACCCACTGTTGACTGAGACTCCTTTCTTTTCACTCTTCCCAAACACCCCTCCTCTTAGGAAGTGTTCTTTAAGTTGAGGCTAGTCTTTGACATCTCTGTTGTTGAGAGTTAAACTAAAAGTGTGAACTTAGCTGATATTTTCCAGAACCCTGATTGGAATAAATGATAGAAATGCAAATCTATGAGAAATGTAAATCAATAATAATGAGGGTGTACCCATGTCTGCACTTGGGAGTTTCATTAATGTATGTGTCAGGCATACAGTCTAAGTTAAATAGAGAACATATATCTTACAATATGTCAGGTTTCATTAGACATTTTTACAGTCAGACATACATTTGCTACGACTACTTAAGCACATGTAAGTGAAACCTCTGCATGGAATTTGGAGTTTCTGAATAGGCAGTGCCATGGATGTGAACAGAACAGAGAAGTGAAAGTGTAGTAAGTTCTGAGGAGTTGAAAGTCATGGTCCAAATAAAGGAGGGCCTTGCCTTTACCAACGTGGAGAAGCAGAGGCCTTCCAAGTGGGTGTGTTGAAGGAAAAAACATTAGAAACTTTGCATAGGCCTTTACACTCACTTCCACTGAAATTTCCTTCTGTGTTCTGTCAGCTTAAAATGAACAGACAAACATATTAAAGACAGAAAATTTATGGTTTCCTACCAGGTTGCAGTTGGTCGTCTGGACCTTTAGATATGGAGTAGAGGTTTCTCTTATTCTTCTATAGTGCGTTATGTGAAGGTTACCCACATGTCTCTATGAATGGAGAATCTTTATAAGGAATTTTGGTGATAGAATCACTGCTTCAGCTGGAGTAAACACCAGTGTATGGGGTTTCTGTGCCATGCTAGATGTCCCAGAGCTCTGTCCCCTGGGATGCTTAAGTGACATCTGGGCTCATGGAGGCTTAGACAGATGGGAAAGATCTACATGAAGAAAACAAAATTAGACACAGAAATCCTATGTGTATATACCTTAGTTTTAAAAATGAATTATTACTCTGAAGATGGACACAGGGTTGAACATTTCTCCTTAAACATTCTGTGTGTTTCTTGTCAGTGATTCTGTTACGTGAATAATTGGAGTAACAGAAATTTGAAAGGATTATAGTTAACAGCAGATACATAGCATGTATTCATTAAATATCTCTTAAAAGTGAAGAGGTAAGTTTCATGAGGTCCCATTTATCAATTCTTGATCTTATAGCCTGAGTCATTGGAGCTCTGCTTAGGAAATTCCCTCCTCCTTGCCTCCTCTCCCCTCTCCCCTGCCCATGAGTACTCTTTTACAGTGTCTCTTCTATTAGATTCAGTGCATCTGGTTTTGTGTCCTGGATCCACTTGGACTTGAGCTTTGTGCAAGGTGACAAATATGGATCTATTTTAATTTTTCTACATAATGACTGCCAGTTAGACCAGCTCCATTTATTGAAGAGGCTTTTTTTTGTCCATTGTATATTTTTGGCTTCTTTGTTAAAGATCAAGTATTCATAAGTATGTGGTTTTATTTCTGGGTCTTTAATTATATTCCATTGATCAACCTGTCTGTCTCTGTACCAATACCATGAATTTTGTTTTAATCACTATTGCTCTGTAGTATATGTTGAGATTAGGGATGGTGATTCCCCCAGAAGTTCTTTTATTAAGGATTGTTTTTGCTCTCCTGGGTTTTTTGTTTTTCCATATGAAATTAAAAATTTCTCTTTTCCTGTCTTTGAAGAATTGTGTTGGAATTTTGATGGTTATTGTGTTGAATCTTTAGATTGCTTTTGGTAGGATGCCTATTTTTACTATATTAATCCTACCAATTTAATGAGCATGGGAGATCTCTCCATTTTCTGAGGTCTTCTTCAATTTCTTCTGTGAGAGACTTGAAGTTTTGTCATACAGATCTTTTACATGTTTGGTTAGAGTTAACTCAAGATATTTTATATTATTTGTGACTATTGTGAAAGGTGTTGTTTTCCTATTTTCTTTCTTAACCCATTTATCATTTGTATAAAGGGAGGCAACTGATTTCTTTGATTTAATTTTATATCCAGCCACCTTGCTGAAGTTGTTTATCAGCTGTAGCAATTCTCTGGTAGAAATTTTGGGGTCGCTTATATATACACACACTATCATATCATCTGCAAATAGTGATGTCTTGACTTCTTGTTTGACAATTTGATCTCCCCTTGATCAAATTGTTTGATATCTTTGTTGTCTTCTTGATCTAGCTAGAACTTTGAGTGCTATATTGAAAAGATATGGGGAGAGTGGGCATCCTTGTCTTGTTTCTGATTTTAGTGGGATTGCTTCAAGTATCTCTCCATTTAATTTGATACTGGCTATTGGTTTGCTGTACATTCCTTTTATTATGTTTTTCAGTATGGGCTTTGAACTTCAAATTGGCAACCTACAGATTGGGGAAAAAAATCTTCCCTAACTCCACATCTGATAGAGGGCTAATATCTAAAATATATAAAGAACTCAAGAAGTTAACCTCCAAAAACAAAAACAAAAACAAAAACCTATTGCCCGCGCTTTTGTTCCCCCTGGTAAGAACACGCTCAGGGCAACCGGAATCTTCTGCGGCACAAGCTTTATTGCTTACCCCTTCAGGAGCCAGTGGAGAAGAGAGCACCAGAGAGAGAGAGAGAGATAGAGAGAACCATAGAATGGTGGAAACTCGTCCCTTTTATGGAGGACTGTCCTCCGCTTCGGACGTGTCGCTCCCTGATTGGCTGCAGCCCATCGGCCGGAGTTGTCGTCACGGGGAAGGCAGAGCACATGGGGTGGGAAACTACCCCGGCGCATGCACAGATGGTTTGATTACATGGGTGCCAGTGCCATCAGTGCCATCTTGTAATGGCGAATGTGAGGGCGGCTCCTTACAAAAACCAAACAAACGAGTAATCAAAAAATGTGGTATAAAGCTAAATAGAGAATTCACAACAGAGGACTCTCCAATGGCAAAGAAGCACTTTCTTCTTAGAGGAGGGAACAGAATACTCAAGGGAGGACATATGGAGACAAAGTGTGGAGTAGAGACTGAAGGAAAGGCCACCCAGAGACTGTGTCACCTGGGGATCCATCCCATATACAGATACCAAACCCAGACAGTATTGTGGATGTCAACAAGTGCTGACAGGAGCCTGGTATATCTGTCTCCTGACAAATACAGAGGCAGATGCTCACAGCCAACCATTGGACTGAGCATGGAGTTCCTAATGGAGGAGATAGAGAGAGGACTGAAGGAGCTGAAGGGGTTTGCAACCCATAGGAAGAACAATATAAACCAACCAGACTTCCCAGAACTCCCAGGGATTAAACCACCAACCAAAAAGGACACATGGAGAGACCTATGGCTCCAGTCTCATATGTAGCAGAGGATGGCCTTTTACAATATCAATGGGAGGAGAGGCCCTTGGTTCAGTGAAGGCTTGATGCCCCAGTGTAGGGGAATGCCAGGGTAGGGAGAAGGGAGTGGGGGCCTGGGTGGGGAAGCACCCTCACAGAAGCAGGGAGAGGGAGGATGGGATAGAGGGTTTCCAGAGGGAAAACCTGAATAGGGGATAATGTTTGAAACATAAATAATTAAAATATCCAATAAATAAATAAAGAAAGGTTCAATGTCCTTAGTGACCAGAGAAATGCAAATAAAAATGACTGTGAGGTTCCATCTTATACCAGTCAGAAAGGCTAACATCAAAAACTCAGATGGCAGCACGTGTTGGCAAGGATGTGGACTCCTCCATTGCTGGTGGGATTGCAAACTGGTACAACAATTCTGGAAATCAACCTGGAGGTTCCTCAGAAAATTGGAAATAGATCTACCCAAAGTACCAGCTATACCACTCTTGGGCATATACCCAAAAGATGCCCCACCATGCCATGGGGGCATGTGCTCATTTTGTAATATCCAGAAGCTGGAAACAACCCAGATGTCCCACAATGGAAGAATGGACACAGAAATTGTGGTTCATTTATACAAGGAAATACTATATAGCTCTTAAGAATGAAGACATCATGAGTTTTGCAGGCAAATGGACAGAACTAGAAAATATCATCCTGAGTGGGGTAACTCAGACTTTAAAAGGACATGCATGGTATATACTCACTAATAAGTGGATATTAGCAAAAAAGTACAGAATACCCAGGATACAATCCACAGAACTTAAGAAAGTTAACAAGAACAAGGGTCCAAGTGAGGATGTTTCAATCTCACTTGAGATTAAATAGAAAACAATCACTGGAGGTAGAGGAATGAAGGGACATGGGTAAGAGAGGGGAGAGGGGAGGAAAAAAGGAGAACATGATCAGATATGGGCAAGGGGGTAGAGGGAAGACAGGAGAGAAGCCCTGAGGGCCAGCAGAATGAATGGAAATATACATCCTCTGGTGGTGGGAGGTAGGGAAACCCTATAGAATGTACCAGAGACCTGGGTTGTGAGAGACTCTCAGGACCTTAGATGAAATGCCTAACAGTGGGGACAGGGAACCTCCACTAGAAAGACAGGACATCAAGTGGAGGGATGAGGTTGCCATTCCACAGTCAAAAACTCTGATCCCTCTGACCCAGAATTGTTCCTATCTAAAAGAACTGCAGTGACAAAAAAGAGAAGAGAGTGAGGAAGAGGAGGCCCAGTGACCAGCCCAACTTGGGATCCAGCTCAAGGGGAGGCTCCAAAGCTTGACACTATTATGGATGCTATGGTGTGCTTACTGACAGGAGCCTAGTATGGCTGTCCTCTGAGAGGCCCAACAGGCAGCTGACTGAGAAAGATGGAGATATTTACACTCAACCATTGGACTGAAGTTGGGGATCCTGGTGGTTGAATTAGGAAAAGGCTGGAAGAAGCTAAGTAGGAGGGCAAGTCCATAGGAAGACCAGCAGTCTCAACTTGGATACCTGAGATCTCTCAGAGAATATGCCACCAACCAGGCAGCATACACTAGCTTGTGTGAGATCCTGGACACATATACAGCAGAAGACTGTCTGGTCTAACCTCTGTGAGAGAAGATGTGCCTAACTCTAGAGAAACTTGAGGCACCAGGGAGTGGGGATGCCTGGTGGGGGTGTGGTAAGGGACATCCTCTTGGAGAGGGAAGAGGAGGAATGGAATGAAGAAATGAAGGAGGGTGGATCTGGAGGGTGTTAACAACTGGAATGTAAAAGAATAAATAAATAAAAGGGGAAAAAAAGAGAAGAAATACTTGGAAACCAAATCCAAGAACACATCAAAAAGATCATTCACCATGATTAAGTAAGGTTTATCCCAGAGATACTGGGATTGTTCAACACACATAAATCAGTAACTGTAATCCATCACATAAACAAACTGAGGGAGAGAAACAGCATGATATTCTCATTACACTGAGAGAAAAAAATGAAGAGATAAATACCCAAGATAAAGAGACAAAGTCGAGGGTTCCTCTTTCTATAGAGGAAAGATTTGTTGGCTTGAGATTTCAAGTGAAGATTTCCAGAAGAAATTACTTTTATTCAAGGGTTTTATACCAATGAAATTCTGTGCAGTGCGTGGTTAAGGCTTTCAAAGTAGTTTTATGTTATTCTATTTCATCTTGATTGTTCAGTCCAAGCCAAGGAATATCTTTTAATTGATCTTTCAGCACTAATGAACATGGTGTTTGACAGTTTATATACCACCCACCGTGTCTGTAGAATTAACTTTTCCTGACTCTTCTTGAAAGTTCTTTTTTTTATTGAAAAAATTTAATAAAATATACTCTGATTACATTTTGCCCCTCCTCTGATTCCTCCCAGGCTCCGCCCCACAACTCTCCATCCACTCAATTCCTCATCCATTTTTTTTTTCTTTCTTGAAAAACAAGCATGCTGTACTACATCAGAAGGACATTTGGTCAACTAAGTAGCTCATAGTAGCTTTATTTTCAATAGTCAGAAACTGGAAACAACCTAGATGTCTCTTAATCAAGGAATGGATAAAGAAAATATGGTCCATTACATAATGTAGTATTATTCAGCTATTAAAAACAATGATATCATGAAACTTTCAGGCAAATGGATGGAACTAGAAAAGGTCAACCTGAGTGAGGTAACCCAAACCCAGAAAGACAAACAGGGTATGTACTCACTTATAAATGCATAATAAGCCATAAAGTAATAAATAACTATGCTGCAATCCCCAGACACAAAGAAGCTAAGTAACAAGGACGGCTCAGGAAGGACGTGTGAATCTCACTGACAAGAGGGGAGCAGATTGGATGGGGATGGGGTGGGGATGAAAACATGAGGGATCAGGTGAGGACAGAGGACTGAGGCAGACAGAACTTAGAGGGACAGATGGAATAGGAAGGGGCATCTCTGGGATGAGTTAGAAACCCAGGGCAATGGAAACTCCCAGTAATCTATGAGGGAAACCCTAGCAATGACTCCCAAGGGGGGATAATGGAGCCTAAGCCAGCCATCTCTTGTAACCAGGCAAGAATTCCAATGGAGATATTGGGGAACCAACCGAGCCATAAAACCTTCAACCTACAAGTTATCCTGCTTATGAGATGTGCAGGGGTAAAGATGGAGGAGAAATGGCCAAGCAATGATTGGTCCACCTTGAGAACCATGCCATGAGAGGGAAGCCACCCCGACACTGGTAATTATATTCTGCTATACTTGCAGACAGAAGCTTAACATAACTGTCATCAAAATACTTCACACAGCGGCTAATGGAAACAAATGTAGAGATCCACAGGCAAATATTAAGTGGAGCTTGGGATATCCTTCTGAAGGGGGTGGAAGGACTATAGGAGCCAGAGCATCAAGGACACTACAAGAAAACCTACATAATCAACTAACATGGGCCCACTGGGGCTCACAGAGTCTGAATCACCAACCAGAGAGCATGCATGGGACTGACCTAGGCCTCTGCATATATGTTGCAGTTGTGTAACTTGGTCTTCATGTGGGACTCCTAATAGTATGAGTAAGGGTTGTCTCTGATTCTGTTACCTGCCTTTGGGACCCTTTACCATTATGGGCTGCCTTATCTAGCCTCAGTAGGAGAGAATGTCCCCAGTCTTAATGCAACTTGATATGCCAAGACTGGTTGATATCCATGGGAAGACTCCCCTTTTCTAAAGAGAAAGGGAAGAGGAGTGGATGGGAGAGGGCAGAGGAGGTAGGGGGAGGGATGGGCAGAGAGGTGGTAGGTAGAGGAAACTGTGGTTAAAATGAAACAAAATAAATACACAGATTAATTAATTAAAATGAATAATTTTAAAAATAAGTGGATATTAGCCCAAAAATAGAGAACACATTGGATAAAATCCACAGACCATAAGAAGTTTAACAAGCAGCAAGGCCCGAGTAAGGATGCTTCAATCCCACTTAGAAGGGGAAAGAAACTAATCATGGGAGGCAGAAAGAGGGAGGGTGAAGGAAAGTGGGGAACAAGATAAAGTATGGGAGCGGAGAGGACAGAAGAGAAGCCCAGAGTGCCAGGAGAATGAATGGAAATATGCAGCTTCAGGGGGTAGAAGGTACGGGGACAGGACCCTCTAGAATGTACCAGAGACCCAGGAGGTAAGAGAATCTCTGGAGGTGACCTTAATCAAAATGCCCAACAATGGGGAGAGGGAACTTGAAGGGTCCAACTCCAGTAGATAGAGCCTCAAGCAGAAGACAGGGTTACTAATCCACAGTCAAAATTTCTGACCCAGAACTGTTCCTGTCTAAAATAATTGCAGGGGCAAAAATGGAGAAGAGATTGAAGGAAAGGAGCTCAAATGACCTGCCCAGTTTGGGATCTAAAGGAGGGAGTGGGCTGGGGGGAGGGGACCAAGGCCTGATACTATTACCGATGCTATGTTGTGCTTACAGATAAGAGCCTAGCATGGCTATCCTCTGAGAGGTCCTGCCAGCAGCTGACTGAGACAGATGCAGATACTTACACCCAACCATTGCACTGAACTCAGGGACCCCTATTGTAGAACTAAGGGAAGGATTGAAGAAGCTGAAGAGGAGGGCAATCCCATAGAGAAGAGCAGCAGTCTCGAGTAACCTGAACCCCTGGAACTCCTAGACACTGAACCACCAACCAGGCAGCATACAAGGGCTTGTTCAAGACCCTCAGAACATATATAACAGGGCTGCCTGATATGGTCTCAGTGAGAGAAGATGAGCCTAATCCTAGAAAGAAGAGGCCCCAGGGAAGGGAGAGGCCTGTTGGGAGAGGAGCACCCTCTCTGAGGCAAGGGGGAGGAGGAGTGGGATGAGCAAACCTGAGAGGGGGGTACTGGGAAGCAGGGCAACTGCTGGAATGTAAATAAATAAAATAATTAAAAACAAAACAAAACAAAACAAAATCAAAATAAAGCAAAAAATATAAAAACAATATCCAAGAAATACACACACACACACCTCACAGTAAAACAAAATATAGAATCAAAAAACCAATAGACCAAAAACAAAAACAAAAACATTGCCTAAATGAAACAATAGGAGACAAAGTGTCTACAAAAGTATCTTGAGTTAGAGTTAGTTTTGTGTTGCATAATTGGTACCCTCTTGCAAAGGGAAAAAAAAGTTATATACAATGGACTCTCATTATGCATATTATTCTCACTCAAATACTGCAGTCTAGAAAAGACAATCATTGGAAGTAAGAAAGTAGAAGCAATTTTGTTCAAATTCTATATGGGCCATTAGGTTAATAAACTATCAAAACTGACACACTATGAGCCAGGAGTATTTTAACCCATGTTTAGCATTTTATTTTAAATCAAAACTTACAGGTGTACTCCTATTCTCATGTTAAGCCTTTTAATGGAGCTCTGAAAACAGGCAGTCCATATTATCTTCCTTGCAATTAGCAAAATATTCAATGTACCACATAAAATCCCATTGTGATAATTGAGATGTAAAAAAAAAAAAGCGAATAGCTGCTTACTTGGGTATCGATGTGCTGCTAGTTAGAGAATGATCTCTGAAGGTCTAGCTGAGAGTATAGGGATAATTTGTTTGGGGGAGGATAGGCAACTAGCTTAAGTAGTCCTGATGTTGAAAGAAGCATCTCAGAGCACCAAGAACTCTGTGTTACACAAGCAGAAAGCCAGAAACCTTTGCCTAGTTGATGCCCGAAGCTGAAAGAAAAGACATCACAGCTCTAGCATTTGTTTTCTTTTCAGCAGAATAGAATGATGGCACAGAGAACTTCTGGTAACTCTAATGTCAGTACACAGTCTTATGTCTTAGTATCGTATCTTAGGATCTTAGGATTTTGTGATGTAGAGAGCAGAAGAAACCTTGGGAAGTTGAGTTTTCTTTTGCAACAGGTGATTTCAGTTTAAGATCAATTCATGGATGAAAATTGAAAGAGAAATGGATGAAGTTAGAGGCCTCTGATAAAATGGGTTTATAACAGAAGAGTCTTCAAGAGATGGAAAAATGAAGCCAAAATGGTAAAAACATGTGAAGTGTGAAAACAAACACGTTCTGTTTCTGTAAGGTGGAATCAGTTCGAATGGTGCTGCAGGGCAGAGTCAAAGGAGACACTAATGAATCCGGCTTAGCTGGCTAGACATGATGCATCCCCAAAGGGAGATAAGCCATGTTCTTTTGGTGAAAAAGAAGTTTAAACACAGAGACAGGAAAATGTCTGAGAAATGTTCAGTCACTTTTCTGATAATAAAGTGCCTTACTGCCAACAGGCAGCATGGAACAGGGAAGGCATGTTGTATTGACTTGGCTTCACTCTTTGAGTTTGAAGGATTGATGGGGTTTGCATGTGGTTTGTCTAAGAAGGGATAGTTAGAAAGATGCATTTTAGCTTTTATATGGAGCAGGTACTGAGGGATATTCAGTGAATGAATAATGAACGTTAAGTACATAAGATTGTGGAGGTAATTTTGAATAATGGATTTCTACCAAATCCTAAGACAATGAGTACAAAAACAGATTTAAGTTACTATTGAGTCTTTTTGTGATTAATTCTGCATATTTTAATTCTTGTAAATTGTCACAGATTAAGAATTATGGAGTTCTTAAAATCCAACCATTTACATCATCTTATGTCATTAGCCAAGTTTTAATATTAAATGAAATTCCTAAAACAATAATTGTCAGAATAAGCAATTCTTTCATATAACAAGCATGAGAATTTTATGAAGAAACTAAATTATATATAAAGAATTTTGTTGTTTCCTAGCCTTAGTGACATGAATTTTTAATCTTGATTACTTTTTAATTGTTGTATTAATGTGTCTGGTTCTGTCCCTGCTGGCCACCAGGAAAGGCGAAATGATGTGACAAAGGTGCATACTCTACTTTTGTGAAATTGTTTCGTTACTCCTACGATCAGTGATTTTATAATCCTGGTGGTTTTGGCCTTTAGTAAACTTCTATCTTCAGTTTAGTCAACTTAGTTTCTAGATTTTTCATCATTGCCTTAAAGACATTTATTATATGCCATTAATAGTGTGCTTTGATGGATGATGAATAGTTATAAGTAGCATTGGTCATTGCCTTGGCAAAATATTTTCTCTCTTTTGAACACATTTCAAAAACTTCCAAAGTTAATAGATAAGCTGTGAGAAGGTTACTGGTGTCATAGATCCATCAACATGTCCTGAACATTTGAAACTTTAAGGAAGGCACATGAATACTGAAAAATGGCACATCACTGAACTTCTATTGAGGATCCCATAGCTTCTCTGGTTCCTTTGTCTGTAGGTGTTTGGCCCTCCTTTGTTTCACCTTTTTACATTTCTGTCAGGTTTTGGATTCTAATGGCCCCAGATTATCATCATATGCCAAGGTGACCTCTTTTCCATGAACTGCCTCTAGAAAATGGTGATGGTTTGGAAAGTAAATGAAGCCCTCATTTGTGGCTTTGACGTGAAGATAGCTAATGACCTTGAATAACTGTTTAGAACTACGCAGGAGTTTAAGACCCTACTTCTATCAAACTGGGTATGTACTATACTATTGTGACAATTTGATGCATTTCTCACTACCATGAAGAACTGTACTTTTTGGACTAATACCCACTTATTAGTGAGTTCATACCATTTACCTTTAAAAAAATTATTTATTTACATTCCAAATGTTGTCCTCCTTCCCAGTTCCCCCTCCCAGAGTCCTTCATCCCCTCCCCCCCATGCTTCTGAGAGAGGGTGCTTCTCCACCCACCCATGCACTCCAACCTACCCATCCACCCCCATCTCATACTCTCCTCCCCAGCATTCCCCTTCCTTGGGACATCAAAACTATATGATTGGTATTTTATTGTGTAAATAAACCACATTTCTGTATCCATTCTTTGGTTGAGGGTAATCTCGGTTGTTTCCAGCTTTTGGCTATTACAAATAAGGCTGCTATAAACATAGTGGAGCATGTGTCCTGGTGGTATGGTGGGACATCTTTTGGGTCTAGTAATCCTATTAGTTAAAAATGGATTAACAAAGAAGCAAAATTTAAATGTTATTGACTTTTTTGCTTCCTTGAAGCTAGAAGCATACATATTTCCTTTGGCTTGAGGCTCTATTATAGCTTAGAATAACTCCAGTCTTTAAATTGTAACATTTCATTAACTATGAAATAAAAAGAAAAGGTTTGAATGCTTATTATAATAGTAGTTATCATGATACTGATGTATGTGTTTCCATAAATTTTGTGTATGATGTAAGCAAGCTTTAATTCCCTTACCACAGTCCTGAATTTTTTCTTTCATTTTCTTTTCTTTCTTTCTTCCTTTCTTCCTTCCTTCCTTCCTTCCTTCCTTCCTTCCTTCCTTCCTTCCTTTCTTTCTTTCTTTCTTTCTTTCTTTCTTTCTTTCTTTCTTTCTTTCTTTCTTTCTTTCTTTCTTTCTTTCTTTCTTTCTTTCTTCCTTTCTTCCTTCCTTCCTTCCTTCCTTCCTTCCTTCCTTCCTTCCTTCCTTCCTTCCTTCCTTCCTTCCTTCCTTCTTTCTTTCTTTCTTTCTTTCTTTCTTTCTTTCTTTCTTTCTTTCTTTCTTTCTCCCCCTGTGGTTACTATCTTTACAGTGTTTCACCATGCCTTCATGAACAGGAACAAAATTAATCTTCCTGGCTAGATTATGGGGGGATAATTTAATGTTCAGTTTTAGTGTAAAATTTCTAGAAAGCTGCTGTGTGGTTTGATAATTACAAACTCATTCCATTTCCCTTTCCACTTTCCCCAAAGCTCAGAAAAAAATATAATTGTTTTTCTCAACTTTTTCAATTTCCTATGGTCTTGTCTCTTCACCCTACATCTCCCCTATGCCTACTTACTCTTATCAGATGTCACTGAAGAGGTTACTTTGTCGTCACATAAATTATCAGCAAGAAGAGAAGTGGACACTCGTAAGCTTAGAGATGTATACAAACAGTCAAATAGCTGCACTTGCTTTCTGAGATACTAAATGTGGACAAAATCAAGTATAAGCTCTTTTGGCAAGATCAAGGGACCATGTAAATGGCTTTCCCCAGATGAATTCTCAGGCATCGATACAACTCATCGCAAGCCTGATAAAGTTGGATGACAGCTCATTAAAAGGACATCACAGTATATATTTTAACAGCACTTTCTTGCTTTGGAAATATCACCAAAGGGAAAGAAAAAGGTGGTGCACTGAAGCTCAACCTGACACATGGGGCATTTGTGTACTTTTTACATCAAATACTCATTTGTGATCTCATTCGTTTCTTTGCATTAGATAACCTTTTAGAGCAAACAGAAAGAAGTAAACACTCATATAAAATCTTGCATGAGATTTTAAATATAATCTACTTTTTAAAAAATTGGAATTAATTACATCATTTCCCCATTCCCTTTAAGGTAACAAACTCACGAAGAACCAAAACAAGAAAACCTGAATCCTTCATAATTTCTCAGTACTTTCTGAGATAATTAAAATTGCCTTTGAGCCTTTATATTTCTGGACTTAATCCCCTTTTTGTTGTTTTAATGAAAGCATTAATTTTAATTTAGTAAATATATCAAATGTTTTCTAAGCATTCCCATTTTGTAGCACTTGGCATATTTGTGGAAAAAAAAACACATTAGCCTCATTTGATATTTGTTTGTGTATGGATCTGAGGCATAAATAGGACAAGGGAGAATGGCAGGTGTGTGTGTGTGTGTTTGTGTCTGTGAATGTATGTATATGTTTGAGTTTGTGTATGTGAATGTATGTATGTGTTTGAGTGTGTGTGTGTGTGTGTGTGTGTGTGTATGAATGTATGTATGTGTTTGAGTGTGTGTGTGCGTGTGTGTAAGGCAGAATCTAAAATATGATGCATATGACTGGATTCCAGAAAGCAAGTATGAGCAAAGATGGGGTCAGACATAGGCTAGACAGACAACTTTCCTATGGAAACCTTAAGTTTTGTGTTCAAGTAGTAGAAAACAACAGGAAGCTTAAACACCAGAGAAAGCTCACAAATACACTGCAGTCTGAAAAGTCATTGTCACTCTTTGGATAACTGATTCAGAAACAATAGGTTGAACACGAACAGAATGACTCAGCAACTTTCTCATCATTTTGAATACACGTCAGCTGAGGCTCTGTATAAAGAAAGAAGAGGCTGAAAACCCCTTCAGCTCCTTGGGTACTTTCTCCAGCTCCTTCATTAGGGACATTGTGCTCCTGTGAATGGATGACTGTGAGCATGCACTTCTGTAAAAGTACCCAAGGAGCTGAAGGGGTTTGTAGCCTCATAGGAGGAACAACAATGAACTAACCAGTACCCCCAGAGCTCCCTGGAACTAAACCACCAATCAAAGAAAACACATGGTGGGACTCATGGCTCTAACTGCATATGTTGCAGAGGATAGTTTAGTTGGTCATCAATGGGAGGAGAGGCTCTTGGTCATGTGAAGGTTCTATGCCCCAGTACAGGGGAATGCCAGGGCCAGGAAGCAGGAGTGGGTGGATTGGTGAGCAGGGGGAGGGGAGAGGGGATAGAGGATTTTTGGAGGGTAAACTAGGAAAGGGGATAACATTTGAAATGTAAACAAAGAAAATATCTAATAAAAATATATTAAAAAAAAGAAAGAAGATAAGCCTTCATAGACACATGGAATGTATACTTTGGAAATTCCATAAAGCCTAGAGAATTGGAATCCTTTTCTCTCTGTTCCGCATATGCATAAATATTGCTGTGGCTTATGGGTCTGACTGGGACTCTTGCATCCAAACCAGCTGCTGCAATAACAAAAGACACTCAAGCTCCCATGGACTCTTCCCTATTCTTTCATTGTTACTTGGAATTAGTATCCTGTTGCTTTTGAACCCTTAGACTTGAGTAATCATTGCCTTATACTTCTAGCCTTCTTCAGTCCATGAAATTCTTGTTCTCTCCTCTCATGTTCTCTTGTTCTCTCATGTTCTCTTGTTCTCTCATGTTCATCTCTTGGTCTCTTTCTGCTCTCATGCTCCTCCCCCATATACGAATTTAAATCTAGGTTCTGCCTATGAGAGAAAACATGGTACTTATATTTCTGAATCTGACTTATTTAAAACAATGATCTCCAGGCCCTTGATTTTCCTGCAAATGTCAGTCTCATTTTTCTTTATAGCTGAATAAATTTCAACTATGCATATATGCATGGTTTCATTAATCAATTATTTAGTCAACAGATATCTAAGCTTGTCCCAATTTTTTAGCTTAGTGAATAATGTAGCAACAAACATGGCCTTATAAATATGTCTATAGTATGTTAAAAAAGAGTTTTCAGTTTTCATCTATAGGCAAGATGACATAGCTGGATCCTATGGTACTGACAGTTGTAGTTCTTTGAGGAACATCCTTGCTGGTTTCCACGGTAGCTATAAGATGTTGCAGTTGCCCCAGTATTGCATAAAGGTTCCTTTCCTGATATTCCTTTAGAAAATTCTCTCATACATTACATCTGAGCTCTAGTTTCCCCTCTGCCCTTTCCTCCCAGTGTCCCTCTGCTCTCTCCCACAGATCCACTCCTCCTCCATTTTCTACAGGGGGAAAAAAAGCAGGCCCCCCAAAGATATCAAGCAAACATGGTTTAACAAGTTGCAATAAGACTAGTCACAAATTCTCTATCAAGGCTGGAGCCAGCAACTGGCAACCCAGTCGGAGATAAAAGGCCCTGCATTGCGAGTAGGCAAAAACATAAGAGACACCATTCACTTCCACAGTTAGGACACCAAGGTACACAACTATGATGTATATACAGAGGACATAGCTCAGACCAATACAGGGTTCGTGTTTGTTACCTCAGTCTCTGTGAGCTCCTATGAGGGCTGCTTTGTTGATTTTGTGGGTAATGTTCTTAGGTGTCCTCAACCCCTCTGGGTCCTACAATCCTCCTGCACCCTCCTTTTTGTGGTTCCCCTGCGTCAGCCTAATGTTTGGCTGTGGGTTTCTGGATCTGCTCCCATCAGTCCCTGGATGATGTCTCTCTGATGACAATTAGGCTAAGCAATGATCCTGTAGTATGGCAGAATATCACTGACTTTTTTTTTCCTTTGCCAGTCATGTTTGGTTCTATCCTGAATCTCAGAACTGTCCTTCCTCTGGTTCTTGGTTATTCAAACAGTGTCAGGTATGAGCTCCCTCTTGTGGCCTGGGCCTCAAGTTGGGATTCTAGCTAGTATTTGACTGCTTCTTTTCTTGGTCACCATCTTACTGGCAGAAGATTGAACCTGAAGGTAGTTTTCATTTGTGTTTCTGATGGCTAAGGATACAGAACATCAGCAGACATTAGTGTGACATTTGTGCTGATTTTGAGAACTCTGCTTATCTCATTAGCTCATTATGATTTTGGGGGAATGTTTACTATTTGCACTTCTTCATATAGTCTGCATGTTAGTCCCTGGGTGATGTGTAGTTTGTAATATTTTTACTGTCTCAAAACGCTAGCAATCATTTAGTTTGCTGTGCAGAGGCTTTTCAACTTCATATGATCACATTTGTTAATATATAGAAATACTTTTTATACCAGTGGAGTCTTTTTCAGAACAGTTTATGCCTCTATCTTGATGTTTTGTTTTGTTTTGCTTTTTTTTCTGTATTTTCCTCTACCAGTTTCAACATTTCAGACTTTATATTTTTTATCCATTTTGAGTTTATTATTTTTCAGAAAAAGTGGATTTATTTTCATTTTTTTTCTATGTGGATAGCCTAGTATAACAGCCAGTTTCTGTTGGATTGTAGCAGCCTCTCCTCTAACATCTTTGACTTTTCTTACTTCTGTGGGTTTCACAGAAACAAAGCTTTCTACTTTTTGTGTGCTTATAATTTTAGAACAGTGCATGACATAAAAGAATAACAGTGAGCATTTAAAAAACAGTTGATGGAGCTTGGCAGGGCAGGTAGGTCCCAAGTCAGCTGGGCTCTGTGGATGTCCCAGCTGGTGTGGGTTTTGGACAGAGTCTTACCTCTGCTCCTGGAGGGGTGGGGTTACCAACCCACAGTCAAAATTTCTGACCCAGAATTATTCCTCACAAAAAGAACTACAAGGACAAAAATGGAGAAGAGACTGAAGGAAAGGCAGTTCAACAACCACCCTAACTTGGGATCCATGGGGGTGGGGGGGCACCAAGGCCTGACACTATCACTAATGCAATGATGTGCTTACAGATAGGAGCCTAGCATGGCTGTTCTCTGAGAGGCCCTACCAGCAGCTGACTGAGACATATGCAGATACTTACACCCAACCATTGAATTGAAGTCAGGGACTCCTATGGTTAGGGGAAGGATTAAAGAAGCTGAAGAGGTGGGTGACCCCATAGGAAGACCCATAGTCTCAACTAACTCGGACCCTAGGGAGCTCCTAGAGACTGAGCCACCAATCAGTTAGCATACAGGGGCTTGTCCAAAGCCCCCAGCACATATATAGCAGAGGACTTCCTGGTCTGGCCTAAGTGGGAGATGATGAACCTAATTCTCCAGACTTAAGGTCCCAGGGAAGGGGGAGGCCTGTTGAGGGGGAGCACCCTCTCAGAGGCAAGGGGGGAGGAGGAATGGGATGAGGAACTGTGGGAGGGAGGACTGGGAGGGGGGCAACAACTAGGATGTAAATAAATATAATTATTAAAAACAGTTTAACTCCACTAAGTTCAGAAGAATTTGTGTTTTCATTATCCAAGACCTATTTCAGATAAGGCCTATGATTTTAAAATTCATATTCTCTCACAAATATTGGACACATCACACTTACATTCTTCTACAGAATTGTGTCCACAATATCTTCTTGATGCACCCTGGAAATCCTTAAATATCAGATTACAAGAAAAACTGGGTAGAGTACCACTGTTGAGTTGTCAGCCATAATACCACTATATGCACTATTTTAATTTTTGGCCATGTTTATGTTTATTGTACAGAAGGGTGTATGTTTACTTATCCTTTAATTTCTATTACCCCATGCAAAGGAAAAAACATAGTAATATGAGTATGTTGATTTTGCTTCAGATTGATAACAATAACATGTATTAAATTCTTTTTTCCTTTTTTCTTTTTTGTTTTATTAGATATTTTCTTTATTTACATTTCAAATGTTATCCCCTTTTCTTGTTTCCCCTCTGAAAATCTCCTATCCTCCCTTTCCCCTCCCCCTGCTCCCCACCCATCCACTTCTGCTTCCTGGCCCTGGCATTCCCCTACACTGGGGCATAGAACCTTCACAGGAACAAGGGCCTCTCCTTCCATTGATGACCGACAAGGCCATCCTCTGCTACATATGTATTAAATTCTTAATGAGTCATTGTTCATTATATCAACTATTATAAAAAAATTTTAATGAACCATTAAGAAATAAATCAAGAACCTCTACTCTAAGATTTCTTCCATTTTACCTGATTGTCTCTTCTAGAGCCAGAATTCCATTTCATTTATCAAATAAATAAATAAATAAATATCCTGGATTCCCAAAGCTTTCTTTTGACTATTACTTGTCTGAACCATTTATTCTTATCGTGTATATCCTGTTTTGTCTCTGAACACAACAAGCTAAGTAGTTTTGAAAAGGCTATGAAACTGAAAACCGAGGCGTGGATTCACGGTGATGCACACTTTATTTCTTGCCATGGAGGATCTTCCCTGGGAACATTCAGCAGAGTGCATAACACAGAGCATGGTGTCTCCGATGTGGGAATCATATATCAAAATATCAACTCTGACCCACGTTAGATGTGTGGTCTGAACGTCTCTAGACTCTCATTTAATCAACAGTGCACATTTTAACTGTATTGTAAATAGTTACACAGTTTGCTGTGCTGTTCTGAAGGATAGGCAGAATATGCTTTGTCAGCAATTTGAGAAAAATCTAGCACAAAACTTTCAGGAAATGTCAGTTACTTTGAGCAATAGTTTTATTTCTTCATCATTACAATTTACATTTCCCTGGTTAGACTGTAAAGCTCATGCAAAGCATAGCATAACATAGAGTATTTTAAACAGAAAACATCTAAGTATTCATTAAACCTTGCTAAATAAATTAAAAACTTGAAAACATGCACATCTAATGGGGAATCTCCAACCATGTTTTTGGAGCATGAAAATCGCACCAGGATTTTCAAATGGTAAGAAAATTCTGTGTTCATTTTGCAAAGAGCAAACTAAGAATAGCCTTTCTGATTTGTTTTGTTTTCACACTGTAGATGATGGGGTTGAGCACAGGGGGTAGAAGAAGGTAAACATTGGCCATCATTGTATGGACTACCTTGGGTGCTGACCGACCATATCGATGTACCAGAGACAGGCTAAACATTGGGATGTAGAAAACTGCAACTGCTCCAATGTGGGACACACAGGTGCTGAAGGCCTTGTGCCTTTCTTCAGAGGAGGCAATACTGAGGACAGAGCGAATGATTAGTATATAAGATAAGACAATGCATGGAGTATCTATCCCTGTGGTCAGAATGAGATCAACTAGCCCACAGATGCTATTGGCTCGAGTGTCTGAACATGCTAACTTAATCACATCTGGATGATAACAGTAGGAGTGGGAGAGGGTATTCCTCTTACAGAAAGAGACAGGTTTAAGGAGCAGAAGCAGTGGGACTATTAATAATAGAGCACGCATTATCACTAGGAAACCCATCTGAATGATTCTAGAATTAGTAAGAATCATGGTATATCTAAGAGGTTTGCAGATCGCTACATAACGATCAAAAGCCATAGCCACTAGTACTCCAGATTCTATAAATGTGAATCCATGGAGAAAAAACATCTGAACAATGCAAAAATCTAGACTGATTTCATTTGCCTGAAACCACAGGATTCTCAAGGTGGTTGACATTGTAGAAAAAGTCAAACCCAGGTCAGTGGCAGAGAGCACGGAGAGGAAATAGTACATAGGTTCATGCAGGCTATGCTGGGTCGCAATGATGAAGAGGATCATGCTGTTGCCAGAGAGGGCGGTGGCATAAAGACAACAGAAAGGGATGGAGATCCAGCTGTAAGCAGACTCTAGGCCAGGAATACCAGTCAAGAAGAAGGTTGGTAATTTTGATGTGAAGTTGCTTAGGAATTCTGTGTTGTCCTGCATATGTAGCATTTGCCTTTACAGTGCTCACATCCTAAGAAGTAACAAATTATATGGTTATAGAAAGTATTTAGACAATTTTCTGATTAGAAAAAATACTCTAGGATATAAATTCTCTTGTGTAGAAAACTAAAATTTATTACTTTAGTAATTATAATTATATATTTAGAATAGTATTTTTTACTGTTAAACCAAGTAAATATTTTCACATAAATGTGCATATATATTTATTTTTATATTTCTAGATTTTTAAGTTTCACCAGATTATGTGAATAAATAGTCATTTCTAAGAATGCAAAAAAATAGGAATTTTTTAATGTGGGAGAGTCACTAGAACACAGGAAAGCAAGCATAAATTTATTTTTAATAAGTCAGGTTTAAAGTGATCAAGAGAAGCCTGCTTAAAGATGTCCATGTGTTTGGAATTGACCTCCAGGTTTGACTCTCTAGACATAGCTTTCTAGGAATATTCTTTTGAATCCCACAGAACAGGTGAACAGCCAAGGAGAGTAGGTTATTAAAAGAAAATAATGAAGACAAAGTATTTTGAAGTTTAGGAGAACTTGAAAGGTTTGTGAGAGCCACGAAAGAGGAGACTCCCTGGTATCCTCCTGTGTATATGTTGTTAACAGTGCTGAAGTGCTTGAGCAGCCAACTCTAGTAAACATTGAAACATTCAAAAGGAGTTCAGAGTAGTTGTTGATTGTGGGAAAGGCAGGTGCCCTCGCCGACACTGAAAGTGCCAATCACTGGGTGTGTATTAGGGAGTGGATGGGGAGATTGTGGTGGTTCTATTGTTTGTTTCATTTTCAGAAACTTAGCAGCTAAGGAAAAGACAGAGATAGAGTGTGACTAATCTAGGCTATAGGAGGTATGGGGTGTTTTGAAATGGGAAGAATTTAGATAAATACACAAATTTATAAACTGTGATTATAGATACAGTAATAGTCATGAGTTTTAGATAATGAATGAGAGGATTTAGTTGATATGTAAAAGTTTGAAAGCGTCATGTGATTGAGCTCAGCACAGGAGAGTAATTAGTTCTCAGAAAGATGAGGTGAAACATTTTTATTGACACTAGGTAAAAAATTAAATAGTAGGAATATTCCTTACCCTGTTAAGGTTTTCAGTGAAATTTAGCAAGAATTTCCTTTATGCTAGTAAATATCTTCTAATGTGTTTTTAATTAACCATTTTTCATGCTGTTTTCATTTTTTGTTAAATCTTAAATTTCATGAGTTTTAATTCTATCTGAGAGGAACTACAGCTACAAACTGCTATTATATGGATTCCAATATAAGCTATACTAAATGATTACCAGAATTTTCTATAAACCTATTTGAATAGTTATGTGTAGGTAAAAAACATATACAAAGACAGCACAGTGAGCATCATTATCTATCTTACCAGGGCCTTGTGGAAACAGGAACTTTCTATGTCTTTGCTAGCAGAGACAGAACAGAATATCATGCTGGGACCTACGGACTTTTTAGTAAGTTTGAACTGAACTGTGGGATTATATGCAAGATGCGAATTTCTCTGGGGAAATTGGCAAAGAATAAGCAACATATTTTAAAATGTAGGGTGTCATCATTAAATCCCAAACGATTTTAAGCTAATAACTCAAATAAACAGCGGTCCCCCAGAGTCTTCAATGATAAACAAAGGAAACTGAAGAATTCATACACAGTTTGCTCTCCATAGTGATGTGCTGTTTCTTATGCATTCTGTCACACTCCCCGTGAGTTCTTATGAGTATTGTTGGGTCTCCAAAAAAAATCTAATTCCTTGTAGTTATTCATCATTACCTCTGGATCAACAATATTTCCACACTTCTGTGATGATCTCAGAGTCTTGTGGGAAAGGATGCTATCAAGATGGCCCATTTATGACTTAGTACTCTGTAATCTCTTATTCTCTGAATGTTGGCAAATTTTGGGTTTCTTTTAATTTCAGTCTAATGCAAGAATTGATGGATGCCCTAATCTATGAGTATACTGATAATGATTAGCAGTTATTTTAATACTATACCCACTAGCAGAATAATATTGGGTTCTCCCCTAGGACCTAGCCACAGGTTCTTGGCCCCAGTAATGCTGCCAGGTATGAGTTTTATCCAGTGGAGTGGACCTTACATATGATCAGAAAGCAGTCAGTTACTCCCGTAACATTGAACCACTATTGCATCAGTGGGCATAACTTGTCAAGGAATCATTGTTGCTCATAAAGTGTACAGAAGAGTAAGATTGTGCCTAGAATCTTCTAGTTCAATGAAAGCTAGCCAGTAGGAATAACTTATTAAGATAGACACTCACTGATTTCTGTTTCCTGACTCAGTGTCTTTAGCAATAGAGTATAATAGATGATAAGTGTAAAAAACTGTGGAGCACAATATGGTACTTTAATATCTGTATCAAGGTGTGAGATCAAGGCCTCGTGTATACTTTACACACTTCAGTCATTTCTCACTTTGTGTAAAACTTCTATTTATTTTGATGTTTTGTGTTTTTGATTAAAGAATAAGAATAAAATAGAAGACTCACTGACTGAGGACAAATTGTGACCATTAATTCATTCATATGTTTATGCTTTTAAACTGTATATACACTTATGAAAAAAAAGCACCCAGTTCACAAATATATACAAATTATAAAGCAAATATATAAAACAAATAAAAACAATTGTGGAATTACCCCCTTGAGGCACAGTTTTTCTCTTAGAAAGTTAAAGTCACAATAGGCCCCAATACAACAGTGCCTTACTGTCCAGCCTTTAGGCCTTCACTTACTGTTAGCCATATAATTAAGAAAAATTATTTATAAACATTTTCTCAGTCTGTTTCCTGGGCAAATTGTTGCTACAATGCCTTGTTGGCAAATCTTAACTGATCTTTGGATGGAGATAGGACCTGATTGACTTATTCATTTTATATGTTATCCTAAGGGAAGAATGAGAAAGAAATGGACATTTTAGCTCTTTGTAGTCACAAGTGGATATGATAAGAAAATAATCTTTAGTAGAGTGGGGTAGCTATCAGTAGAGCATTAGGAAATATAATTAATAAATTAGAATCTGTGTTCTCATTACTGTTCAACTACAGTGACAAATTTCTGAAGGAAAAAAATAAAACCCTTAAGAGAGGGAGGGTTTACTTGGTTTTTAGTCAGAAGTCCCATTGCTGAGGACCTTGAGTGAGCCTGAAATATGGCAGGAGCATTTGGTGGAGAATAGCATCTTACCAACTGGTGAACTGGAAGCAGAAAGGGAAAAGACAGGAAGGGACCAAGGAAGGACACTAGCTGCAAGGACAGGATCCCAGTGACTGACTTAGTCAGCCACGTTTTACACGTAAAGTATTTCTACTAACTGGCGAACAGGCCTTGGACACATGAGACTGTGAGAAACATCTCATGTTCAAATTAAACCTGGAAGGGGTGATCTTAAATCGACTGAGCTGGGATTATAGGTTTTTAGTTTGACATCCACAGAAAACCATTAGTGTGGAGACTATCCTTATTGTATATTGTATTCTAATTTGCTTGCTGATTTCTATAGGTTAACTGAATGGTAGTTTGTTTCATTATAATACTATAAAATTAGTGTACTGTGTTGTTAGTAGAAATGATGAATAGAAGAAATGAGTAATTCTCCAAAATGAATCAGCCAGATTTAAATTATCAGTCTTCCTAATGTGTAACACATTTGCAGTGGCTGGTTTGTGTGTGTGTGTGTGTGTGTGTGTGTGTTTGTTATGCAGGGCAGGACTATTTGTATTACTGCTTTTACATGGATCATTTTATTTAATTTGGAAACACTGAACCATCTCTCCAGCCCCATAACACCTACTGTTATATTGACAATATCAAATATAACCACAGAAGAGGCCATGAGAACCTGGTTATTGTCTAATGTTTTACATATCAATGTGAGCATGGTCACTTGTTCACAGTAGGTGTAAGAGACAATCTGGCTTAGGCAAATGGGCTTCCAGGAGAACATGAAGATAAGGGCATCACATGATATACTTTGTGCCTGATGAAGCTGCTCTTAGCTAGACTGTCCATAGCTGGAACAAAATGACATACTAAGGAATGTTTCTGCTGAACATCTATAGCTACCAGAGAGGACAGTGAATATGAAACAGCCTGGAATGAGTGATGCAGGTATAGAATTTGATTTTGCAGACTGAGAACCAATTAAATGGTCAATCATAGGTTAGGTGGAAGAGTACCGCCCTCATGGAAGCTAGAGAGCCCAGAAAAAATTGAAGCATTAACAGAAGTACTTTAAACTTGATGCACTGATGAATAATAATAATAGAAAACTTGTGGTGGAAGGGGAGAGGTGGGGAAAGGAGGTAGGTCATGAAGAGAGGGAGAGATGTGTATGGAAAGTCGTCTTAAGTAACTATGTAAGAAAATGCCATATGGAAACTTACTCCTGTGTAAACTAATAAAAATGATAACTAGATCCAAAGTTGGGACACTTTCTACCCTGGAAAGTCACAGAGGAAGATGTATGTGATGCACGGTGAGGGTGGTTTTTCACAGGCATCGCATCAGAAGATGGCTGTGACACTAGAATCTAAGGGGGAGACTTTCCTTTGCATAGCCTAACCAAGTAATAAACACATTATTTTGGCAGATCACAAACAGTCACAGAATTGTGACTGTCAAGTGAGTATGAAATTGTAAGAACAGGAAATCACTAATCATATGTCTATAAACTCAGTTTTCTAAATTGATCATAATGAAGTTTGGCTATATCTAGTTTAGTCTAATAGAAATATTAATAATCCACAAGTCCAGATAGATAAGTAAAGAATAATCCATTCAAATGTGGCTCTTGTAGGTGGAAATTTGTTAGAGTAAAGATGCAGTAACCATTGTTAAATTTTGCAACATAAAATTCAATTATATCTAGAGTAAGAAATAAGTTTTTCACTATGCCTTTGAGCAGGTTTGAATATACCTCCCATATATATTTAAGTGGAAAGGTAGTAGTAAAATCAATAAACTAGAATGGAGAGGAGATAATGATAAGAGAGAAGAGAGAGAGCAGAGGGAGGAGAGAGAGAAAGAAAGAGAACATAGAAAGGAGAGAGTGAGACAGAGAAAGAGAGAAATAGACAGGATTTTTCTCAGAATCCTTGATCTGGGTTAAGTTCTACTTCAGATTCTTTCTTCCCTTTCCCTGGAACCCAAGGTTTCAGAAAAATTCTATCAGTATATCTCTCTTGACCTCACTTGGAATTTCTTGGTGGAAAAAGTGATTGATCTCGCCATATCCTGTAAGCTAAGTCTGAGCTCCTCAGAGCACAGTTAGTGTATTAGGCTCTACTGGATCATTTTTTGAAATAAGTTTTCCCATTTTTTTAGAACTCTCATGACTCATGATTTTTGTGAATGCCAAATACTCTATTTCATACTTTCCCACGTGTATATATCTGATAAAATACCTTTTATAAGACCTAGAATAGGCACCATTTCTTTTTAAAAATAACATTTATTGGTCTCAGTTACACATTTCACTCATTTTTACTGGAGTCACTGCATGAGTGGGACCATGTGTTTTTCCACATCTACTTATCCTGACTAGGGGACAAAATCCAAGCCCACTGCATCACTCTTCATTCTCCATGTCTGCAGATGCATCAGTCACCCTGATGTATCAAGCCACTTCTGAATGAATCCTTGTATTCTAGTCTTCCATATAATGAGAGAAATAATGCATTAAAATTCCAAATTTTATGTGTGATTGTTTTATTGTAGTTATATTTTTATCATCACAACCAGTTACCTGAGACACAATTACAGAGGAAGGAAGTCCCACTTTGGCAAGTGGATAAAGAGATCAGGGCCTGGCTCTGTTGCTTTGAAGCAACTCATCATAGAAGAGTGTCTGCTGGAGGACTGTCACCTCTTGTCAGCTGGGGAGGAAGAAGACATAGTGAGCTGGGATCCATCATGCCTTCTCAAATGTCACACCTCAGTGACATAACATTCTTCTTTGGGTCCCATCAGCTTCCATGGCCTTCCTGTACTGCCAAAGCCTTATACTAAGTGTTCTCCACTAGTACACACAATTTCTCTTACCTTTAATTCATATCAAAATTGTGCGTACACCAAAGAACTGTTTTAAAAATGATTAAGTTTTGTAATTTATTATTAGTTAAATGTTTTTTGTATACCTATTTTGTATACCTATGAACCCAGGTTCATATAATCCTTTTTTTTCTTTCTTTTGTATTTATTTTTTATTAGATATCTTCTTTATTTACATTTCAAATGTTATTCCCTTTTCTGGTTTCCCCTCTCCCGGAAACCCATATCCCCTACCCTACTTCTAAAAGGATGTTCCCCCACCCACCCATCCATTCCTGCCTCCCTACCTTCACATTCCCCTACATCCCTTTTCCCAGTTCCCCCTCCAGAACCCCCCTATCCTGTCCTCCCTCTCCCTGCTTCTATAAGGGTGCTCTCCCACCCACTCTCCCACTCCCAACTCCCTGCCCTGGCATTCCCCTACATTGGCAAATATGATGTGGACAACTAAGGGTACATGGTGGCCAAAGCGGTGGGTGAGGAAGGTGTAAAGGGCTGGGATATATAAGGTTAAGATGACACCAATATGAGAAGTACATGTACCAAAAGCTTTGAGGCGAGCTTCACCTGAGGGCAACCTCAACACAGCTTTCAGAATCATCACATTAAGATACACTGATGACAATTATGTCAAAGCCAACAACAGAGAAAGCCACAAAGAGTCCATATTCATGATTGACTCTGGTATCAGCACATATCAACTTGAGTACAGCCATGTGATCACAGTAGGGCTGGTTAATGACCTTGTTGGGGCAGAAGGGCATCCGGGAGACCAGGAAGCAGAAGGGGCTCATCCGCGGCAGCCCTCCCACCATCACAGCTGCCCCTAGTTTGATGACTGCAGATATGGTCAGGATGCTGGAATGTTGGAGTGGGAAGCAGATAGCCACATATCGGTCCAAGGTCATGGCCATGAGCACCCCAGACTCCACAGAAGAAAAAGCATGTATGAAGAACACCTGGATGAGGCAGGCATGATATTCAATCTATGATCCTGAAACCAAAGTATGGCCAGCATTTTGGTTGTGTGGAGGAGGACAGAACCAGGTCAGTGGTAGCCAGCATGGCCAGAAAGAGATTCATGGGCTCATGTAGGGTGTGGTCAATTCGGATTATGTGAAGAATGGTGATATTTCCAGTCACTGCCACAATATACATGACACAGAATAGAAAGACAACTCAGAATTGCTAATTCTCCAGTCCTGGGATTCCAAGCAAGATGAAAAATGTAGAGTGGGAAGAGCTGTTCCTTGAAGCCAACATGAGAGAAAGTGTCATATTTTCTGTGTGGGGAAGTTATTCTGCTTTCTGAGGATTATAAAAGCCAAGGCATGGATGGTTATTTGCTCTTGTGTAATAGTACAATTTTATTCAATAGTAAATTGTAGGAAAATCATCCTTTATAATAAATATTTTGTCACACAAAATGATGCAATTTAATATTTCTTTTGGTGCTTGTAACACTTAAATACTAGAACATGTCAGAATCAGAGGCAATTATTTCCTAAAGACCACTGTTTTCCTGGAAGTAGAGCCTGCTGAGTGAAAACAAGCATGACAAATTACTTGTAATTAACTTTGTCATTTTCTCTTTGACAAAGTACTTGGTCTTCCTTTATTTCTTTTTTTTTTATTTAGATATGGTTTATTTGCTCAAAAGCAAGTGAAGTATTTATATGCCATTTTCTTTTTTTTTTGATTTTTAATATTTTTATTACATATTTTCCTCAATTACATTTCCAATGCTATCCCAAAAGTCCCCCATAGCGCCCCCCACTTCCCTACCCACCCATTCCCATTCTTTTGGCCCTGGCATTCCCCTATATTGGGGCATATAAAGTTTGCAAGTCCAATGGGCCTCTCTTTCCATTGATGGCCGACTAGGCCATCTTTCGATACCTATGCAGCTAGAGACAAGAGCTCCGGGGTTCTGGTTAGTACATCATGTTGTTCCAACAATAGGGTTGCAGATCCCTTTAGCTCCTTGGGTACTTTCTCTAGCTTCTCCATTGGGAGCCCTGTGATACATCCAATAGCTGACTGTGAACATCCACTCCTGTGTTTGCTAGGCCCCGGCATCGTCTCACAAGAGACAGCTATATTTGGGTCCTTTCAGCAAAATCTTGCTAGTGTATGCAATGGTGTCAGCGTTTAGAAGCTGATTATGGGATGGATCCCTGGATACGGCAGTCTCTAAATGGTCCATCCTTTCATCACAGCTACGAACTTTGTCTCTGTAACTCCTTCCCTGGGTGTTTTGTTCCCAATTCTAAGAAGGTGCACAGTGTCCACACTTTGGTCTTCATTCTTCTTGAGTTTCATGCGTTTAGCAAATTGTATCTTATATCTTGGGTATCCTAAGTTTTGGGCTAATATCCACTTATCAGTGAATACATATTGTGTGAGTTCTTTTGTGATTGTGTTACTTCACTCAAGATGATGCCCTCCAGGTTCATCCATTTGGCTAGGAATTTCATAAATTCATTCTTTTTAATAGCTGAGTAGTACTCCATTGTGTAAATGTACCATAATTTCTGTATCCATTCCTCTGTTGAGGGACATCTGGGTTCTTTCCAGCTTCTGGCTATTATAAATAGGGCTGCTATGAACATAGTGGAGCATGTGTCCTTTTTACCGGTTGGGACATCTTCTGGATATATGCCCAGGAGAGGTATTGCTGGATCCTCTGGTAGTACTATGTCCAATTTTCTGAGGAACCGCCAGACTGATTTCCAGAGTGGTTGTACAAGCTTGCAATCCCACCAACAATGGAGGAGTGTTCCTCTTTCTCCACATCCTCGCCAGCATCTGCTGTCACCTGAATTTTTGATCTTAGCCATTCTGACTGGTGTGAGGTGGAATCTCAGGGTTGTTTTGATTTGCATTTCCCTGATGATTAAGGATGTTGAACATTTTTTCAGGTGCTTCTTTACCATTCGGTATTCCTCAGGTGAGAATTCTTTGTTCAGTTCTGAGCCCCATTTTTTAATGGGGTTATTTGACTTTCTGGAGTCCACCTTCTTGAGTTCTTTATATATATTGGATATTAGTCCCTTATCTGATTTAGGATAGGTGAAGATCCTTTCCCAATCTGTTGGTGGTTTTTTTGTCTTATTGATGGTGTCTTTAGCCTTGCAGAAGCTTTGTAGTTTCATGAGGTCCCACTTGTCAATTCTCGATCTTACAGCACAAGCCATTACTGTTCTATTCAGGAATTTTTCCCCTGTGCCCATATCTTCAAGGCTTTTCCCCACTTTCTCCTCTATAAGTTTCAGTGTCTCTGGTTTTATGTGAAGTTCCTTGATCCACTTAGACTTGACCTTAGTACAAGGAGATAGGAATGGATCGATTCGCATTCTTCTACATGTTAACAACCAGTTGTGCCAGCACCATTTGTTGAAAATGCTGTCTTTCTTCCACTGGATGTTTTTAGCTCCCTTGTCGAAGATCAAGTGACCGTAGGTGTGTGGGTTCATTTCTGGGTCTTCAATTCTATTCCATTGGTCTATTTGTCTGTCACTATACCAGTACCATGCAGTTTTTATCACAATTGCTCTGTAGTAGAGCTTTAGGTCCGGCATGGTGATTCCACCAGAGGTTCTTTTATCCTTGAGAAGAGTTTTTGCTATCCTAGGTTTTTTGTTATTCCAGATGAATTTGCAGATTGCACTTTCTAATTCGTTGAAGAATTGATTTGGAATTTTGATGGGGATTGCATTGAATCTGTAGATTGCTTTTGGCAAGATAGCCAATTTTACAATGTTGATCCTGCCAATCCATGAGCATGGGAGATCTTTCCATCTTCTGAGATCTTCTATAATTTCTTTCTTCAGAGACTTGAAGTTTTTATTATACAGATCTTTCACTTCCTTAGTTAGAGTCACGCCAAGATATTTTATATTATTTGTGACTATTGAGAAGGGTGTTGTTTCCCTAATTCCTTTCTCAGCCTGTTTATTCTTTGTGTAGAGAAAGGCCATTGATTTGTTTGAGTTAATTTTATATCCAGCTACTTCACCGAAGCTGTTTATCAGGCTTAGGAGTTCTCTGGTGGAATTTTTAGGGTCACTTATATATACTATCATATCATCTGCAAAAAGTGATATTTTGACTTCATCTTTTCCAATTTGTATCCCTTTGATCTCCTTTTGTTGTCGAATTGCTCTGGCTAGGACTTCAAGTACAATGTTGAATAGGTATGGAGAAAGTGGACAGCCTTGTCTAGTCCCTGATTTTAGAGGGATTGCTTCAAGCTTCTGACCATTTACTTTGATGTTGGCTACTGGTTTGATGTAGATTGCTTTTATCATGTTTAGGTATGGGCCTTGAATTCCTGATCTTTCCAAGACTTTTATCATGAATGGGTGTTGGATCTTGTCAAATGCTTTTTCCGCATCTAACGAGATGACCATGTGGTTTTTGTCTTTGAGTTTGTTTATATACGTTATATTACGTTGATGGATTTCCATATATTGAACCATCCCTGCATCCCTGGGATGAAACCTACTTGGTCAGGATGGATGATTGTTTTGATGTGTTCTTGGATTCGGTTAGCAAGAACTTTATTGAGTATTTTTGCATCAATATTCATAAGGGATATTGGTCTGAAGTTTTCTATCTTTGTTGGGTCTTTTTGTGGTTTAGGTATCAGAGTAATTGTGGCTTCATAGAATGAGTTGGGTAGAGTACCTTCTGTTTCTATTTTGTGGAATAGTTTGTGAAGAACTGGGATTAGATCTTCTTTGAAGGTCTGATAGAACTCTGCACTAAACCCATCTGGTCCTGGGCTTTTTTTAGTTGGGAGACTATTAATGACTGCTTCTATTTCTTTGGGGGATATAGGGCTGTTTAGATCATTAACCTGATCTTGATTCAACTTTGGTACCTGGTATCTGTCTAGGAACTTCTCCATTTCATCCAGGTTCTCCAGTTTTGTTGAGTATAGCCTTTGGTAGAAGGATCTGATGGTGTTTTGGATGTCTTCAGGATCTGTTGTTATGTCTCCTTTTTCATTTCTGATTTTGTTAATTAGGATGCTTTCCCTGTGCCCTCTAGTGAGTCTGGCTAAGGGTTTATCTATCTTGTTGATTTTCTCAAAGAACCAGCTCCTTGATTGGTTGATTCTTTGAATAGTTTTTCTTGTTTCCACTTGGTTGATTTCACCCCTGAGTTTGATTATTTCCTGCCGTCTACTCCTCTTGGGTGAATTTGCTTCCTTTTGTTCTAGTGCTTTTAGGTGTGTTGTCAAGCTGCTAATGTGTGCTCTCTCTAGTTTCCTTTTGGAGGCACTCAGAGCTATGAGTTTTCCTCTTAGAAATGCTTTCATTGCGTCCCATAAGTTTGGGTATGTTGTGGCTTCATTTTCATTGAACTCTAAAAAGTCCTTAATTTCTTTCTTTATTCCTTCCTTGACCAAGGTATCATTGAGAAGAGTGTTGTTCAGTTTCCACGTGAAGGTTGGCTTTCTATTATTTATTTTGTTATTGAAGATCAGCCTTAGTCCATGGTGATCTGATAGGATGCATGGGACAATTTCAGTATTTTTGTATCTGTCTAGGCCTGCTTTGTGACCAATTATGTGGTCAATTTTGGAGAAGGTACCATGAGGTGCTGAGAAGAAGGTATATCCTTTTGTTTTAGGATAGAATGTTCTGTAGATATCTGCCAGATCCATTTGATTCATAATTTCTCTTAGTTTCACTGTGTCCCTGTTTAGTTTCTGTTTCCATGATCTGTCCATTGGTGAAAGTGGTGTGTTGAAGTCTCCCACTATTATTGTATGAGGTGCAATGTGTGCTTTGAGATTTACTAAAGTTTCTTTAATGAATGTGGCTGCCTTTGTATTTGGAGCATAGATATTCAGGATTGATAGTTCCTCTTGGAGGATTTTACCTTTGATGAGTATGAAGTGTCCCTCCCTGTCTTTTTTAATGACTTTGGGTTGGAAGTCAATCTTATCAGATATTAGAATGGCTACTCCAGCTTGTTTCTTCATGCCATTTGCTTGGAAAATTGTTTTCCATCCTTTCATTCTGAGGTAGTGTCTATCCTTTTCTCTGAGATGAGTTTCCTGTAAGCAGCAAAATGTTGGGTCTTGTTTGTGTAGCCAGTTTGTTAGTCTATGTCTTTTTATCGGGGAGTTGAGTCCATTGATATTAAGAGATATTAAGGAAAAGTAATTGTTGTTTTCTGTTATTATTGTTGTTAAAGTTGGCATTTTGTTCTTGTGGCTGTCTTCTTTTAGGTTTGTTGAGGGATTACCTTCTTGTTGTTTCTAGGGCGTGGTTCCTGTCCTTGTATTGGTTTTTTTCTGTTATTATCCTTTGAAGGGCTGGATTCGTGGAGAGATAATGTGTGAATTTGGTTTTGTCGTGGAATACTTTGGTTTCTCCATCTATGTTAATTGAGAGTTTGGCTGGGTATAGTAGCCTGGGCTGGAATTTGTGTTCTTTTAGTGTCTGTATAACATCCGTCCAGGATCTTCTGGCTTTCATAGTCTCTGGTGAAAAATCTGGTGTAATTCTGATAGGCTTGCCTTTATATGTTACTTGGCCTTTTTCTCTTACTGCTTTTAGTATTCTATCTTTATTTAGAGCATTTGTTGTTCTGATTATAATGTGTCGGGAGGTATTTCTTTTCTGGTCCAGTCTATTTGGAGTTCTGTAGGCTTCTTGTATGTTCATGGGCATCTCTTTCTTTAGATTTGGGAAGTTTTCTTCTATAATTTTGTTGAAGATGTTTGCTGGTCCTTTGAGTTGAAAATCTTCATTCTCATCCACTCCTATTATCCGTAGGTTTGGTCTTCTCATTGCGTCCTGTATTTCTTGGATGTTTTGAGTTAGGATCTTTTTGCATTTTACATTTTCCTTGATTGTTGTGCCTATGTTCTCTATGGAATCTTCTGCACCTGAGATTCTCTCTTCCATCTCTTGTATTCTGTTGCTGATGTTGGTATCTATGGTTCCAGATTTCTTTCCTAGGGTTTCTATCTCCAGTGTTGCCTCATTTTGGGTTTTCTTTATTGTGTCTACTTCCCTTTTTAGGTCTAGTATGGTTTTGTTCATTTCCATCATCTGTTTGGATGTGTTTTCCTGTTTTTCTGTAAGGACTTCTACCTGTTTGATTATGTTATCCTGTTTTTCTTTAAGGATTTGTAACTCTTTAGCAGTGTTCTCCTGCAATTCTTTAAGGGATTTTTGTGCTTCCTCTTTATTGTCTTCTGCCTGTTTAGCAGTGTTCTCCTGCATTTCTTTAAGTGTGTTATTAAAGTCCTTCTTGAAGTCCTCTATCATCATCAGGAGATATGCTTTTAAATCCGTGTCTAGCTTTTCCGGTGTGTTGGGGTGCCCTGGACTGGGCGAAGTGGGGGTGCTGGGTTCTGATGATGGTGAGTGGTCTTGGTTTCTGTTAGTAAGATTATTACGTTTATCTTTCACCATCTGGTAATCTCTGGGGTTAGTTGTTATGGTTGTCACTGTTTAAAGATTGGAGCAGAAGCTGTGTTCCACTCACCAGCAGTCCCAAAATCCTGCGACGGGGGTCGTGGGTAGCTGGCGGGTGTCAGGCAACCCTGCTCTCCCGCTACCCTGGGGCTGATCTGGCCGGATGAGGCCTGTGGCCCTACTCAGGCCGGTTTCTGCTTCCCTAACTAATGCAGTCTCAGGTCCCGCGCAATTGGATTGGAGCAGAAGCTGTGCTCCACTCACCAGAAGTCTTAAGATCCTGTGGAGGGTGTTGTGGGTAGCTGGCGAGTGTCAGCCGACCCTGCGTCCCAGCTGCCCCGGTGCTTTTCTGACTGGAAGAGGGTTGTCCTTTATTTCTGTGTTGAGACATTTGGGCAATGATAGCTCATGTGGAAAGAAGCATGAAATAAGGGATCGTAATAATTTATTCTCATATTAGCTTTGGTTATTTAGCAAAGTTCACTTTGATTCTAGCCTAAGGAAAAAGACAAAACATCTGTGTATTAACAATTATACATAGTATATTTAATAAAAATCTTAGAGCATGAATATCTTATGCTTTATGAGTAATCCATTCTTTTACTTCTTTTGTTCTGGTAGTTGAAATGGTGATTTATTAACTTCATTATTTCTTCTGTGTTTATCAGTTAGCCTTATAATATAAAGAATAGCTGCCCCTTCTCCCTTTTATTATTATTATTATTATTATTATTATTATTATTTATTATTATTTTACAGTCCATTTGCTACCCATCCTGGTCTGCTTTCCCATAGTTCCGCATCCCAATCTTCCTTCCATCTGTCTCTAAGAGGATGTCCTCACCTGGCAGACCTCCCCACTCAAGCCTCAAGTCTCTCAAGGGTTAGGAACATCTTCTCTCACTGAGGCAAGAGCAGGCAGTCCTCCGCTGAATATCTGTTAGGGCCTTGGGCCAGTCTGTGTTTGCTGCCTGGTTGGTGGCTCATTCTCTGGGAGTTCCTTGGGGTCCAGGTTAGTTGAGACTGCTGGTCTTCCTATGGGGTCTCTCTCTTCCTCAGTTTTTCCAGCCTTTACCTAATTAAACCACAGGGGTCACTGACTTCACTCCATTGGTTTGGTGTAAGTATCAGTTTGCTGTAAGCAGCTGTCTCAGTCAGCTGCTTGATGGGCCTCATGAAGGACAACCATGCTAGGCTCCTGTCTGCAATCAGCATCAGTAATAGTGCCAGTCCTTGGGTCCTACCCTTGAAATAGATCCCAAGTTGGGATGGTCACTGGACCACCTTTCCTCAGTCTCTTCTCCATTTCTGCCCCTGTAGTTCTTTCAGATAGAAACAATTCTGGGTTGGAGTTTTTTTACTGTGGGATGGCAACCCCATCCCTCCATTTGATGCCCTGTCTTTCTACTGGAGGTGGATTCTACAATTCCCTCTCCCCACTGTTGGTCATTTGATCTAAGGTCCCTCCCTTTGAGTCCTGAGATTCTCTTACCTCCCAGGTCTCTGGTACATTCTAGAGGGTTCTCCCATCTCTCACCCACCCCCCAGGTTGCATATTTCCATTCATTCTGCTGGCCTTCAGGGCTTCTCTATTATCCCTCCCACAATACCTAATCTCCCCCTCCTTTCTTCTCTCTTCCCTCTCCCACCCAGGTCCTCCTTCTCTCTGCCTACAGTGACTAAATTCTGTTTAAATCAGTGACTTTCTCTGTCTTGGTGCAAAAGTAGGCACCGACAACATGTTAGTACCTGGATGCAGCTATATTCTGGAACATATTTTCTTACACAAACTTCAACTTGGCTTTGATTTGCCAACTAGTTTTTTCCAGGATGTACTGGATGGTAAATTACACAAGAAGATGACTTCAAACCTGACACTTCACCTAGCACATCCTTTCTTGATAAAGAGAAAGTTCAGTAAATATATGGAGAACAAAATATCAAGTCAAGATAAATATTCAGATGCAATTGATCCAATAACTGATTATCAATATTACCAATTAGAAGCTTTCCTCTTAGAATCCTCCAATCCCTACTTGAGCTATGCTCACTAGAGTTAAGGCCATATCTCACGCTAGAGGAATTTATTGCATGCCAGCTTTTATATGTTCTTGCTTAGTGCTGCTTGTTTCTTAATGTCTGAGCTTTACAAGAACTGCAGCTTGTCATGAAAACTTTAGTACATAGCTGACATGTGACTTAGTTCTTACCCAATGTCTATTCTCTTAGTCTTTGCTGCCCTGTGTTTGTATTTGAGAGTCTCACATTTCACCTCATTCATAAGAGAAACCTTCAGGTGAAAACAGTATCCTTATTGTCTCTTTGAAAAGATGTTTTCAGTCTAACAAATGTTTCATTTCATAGGCCTCAAGAATCCTAAAAAGGCTTCTTCAAGATGAGACAGATCTCATTTTTCTTAGTCTCCCTCATGTATAAAGGCTGAAAGCAGTGGGGCTCAGACTTTGGAAGTCTTCACTATACCACAAAGCTTACCAACCTTCTTAGCTAATCACCATGAGATTGCCCAAATATGCCTATGAACTCTACAGTGACAATTCAGATAAGCACATCACCTCGAGGTCAGGGCCTCTGCTTTGCTTCTGTTTACCAGGTTCAATCTCCTCAAATAGTACCACATTTTCTAAACAACAGGGGATGCACTTACTTACCCCTGGCCATCGTATGCCACTCTTGGTTTATAGGAACAGCCATCAAGATTAAGAATGATTTGAACAAGAATATTTAGATTATATTTATTTTGGCCCCCAGGCACTTAACTTTATTGATTCTTTGCACTTTCCAATGTGCCCTAGTTATAACTAAGTAACTGTTGGGAAAGGATTATTAGATTTTGATATACTAATTAAAGCTCCTTTAAATTGTTTGTTTAACTATGAAAAACTTCTTTCCTTCCTTCCTTCTTTTTCTTCTTTCTTTCCTATCTCCCCCTACCACCCCAATAGGGTCTGGTTTTATATTATGTAACCTAGTTGGCCTCATAAACCAGAACACTGGGATTTTAGGGATGTACAACCATTGACTTTCTATTGGCTTCTTTCCATTAGTCTTAGTAGGGGACTCATTTTACACAATTTTATATTGTCCAACTTAACTGGGCATCTAGTTTTCCTCTATCTAATTTTTTTTCAGATACAGAACACCCATATTAAGAGACATGTCTTTCTTATTCTATTCTGTTTGCTCTGACTATAATCTCAATGTTCATTTATTAAAGAAACAATAGAATAATGGAAATGACATAAGAGCTATATTTGAGTTGGGAGATGTGGTCCTCAACAGGTGTCTGTTTTCTCTCAACTTCTTCATGTTCTACAGTTTGTCATCATCACTTTTGGAAATCTCTCTCTGTTTCCCTTTTGTTCTTAGGACCTGAACACATGGAGAGTTTTGAGTACAAGCAATACTTAATAGACAGGTGTTTGCTGATCCTTTGTCATTTTTGTTGCATGTGAAAGAATTGCATTATGAAGAGAACAGTTTATCATTTTGCTTTGGTTTGAGACATGGAGCTGTGCATTTCTTAGACAATAGAAAAAGAACATATAATTTTCCTCTTGCCCAACACTCATTGTTACTCTATTCTACAAAATACATTATTCTTATTTTTACAGGATACAACCATTATTAGCATACTACATAATACTACACATAGAAGATGAAATAAAGTTATATGCTTATGAAACATTAGTGCAGGATGATGAACTTTTGAATCTCACTCTGTAATATCTGAACCTAAGTGTAGAGCATGTGAGGTCACAATCAGCTTGTTGCTAGAGAGTTTCTGCGAGGACATCTCTGAACAAGCTGACTATGACTAAAGAATTTCTTATACGCTCCTGGGATTCAGCCTTGTTTAGAGATCTCATGTTGGGATCTATTTAAAGAACTGTGTGGTCTGTCTGTTCCCCCAAGAAATGGTTCTTTTCCTCTTTCTATATTCAAACTGCCCTACATTCACAATGACTCCAATGACTCCCTGTGAGACTAGAAGCTAAATCTGGAAGTATTAACCCCTAACTTTCCTCTCTTGTCTGTATACAGGAGCACAAAGACAGGTTTAATTGAATGCATGAAGGTGTATTGCTGCAATTGCATAAAACTTATCCTTATACTTACATTTTCTGTTAAATTATTTATTGCTCTCATTTTAGGCATATTGTGTGCAACATAAATAATCATTGATACTTCATATATGTTTATGCATGAATAGGAGAGGTATTTCTATAAACATGAACCTGTACGTGAGCACATATGTATATATGCACAAATGATGATAACTATTTGTTTTAGGTATGTGTAATTAATATAACATCATCATTCTATGAGTTCAGGGTTATCAAATGCAGAGGCTTTGTGAAAGTACATGCTTTTTTACATTCCTTATGGTACAAAATGGCATATCATGATGTATACTTATGATGGACTTAAGTATGTGGTATTATTTTGAAATAGGGCCAAAATGATAATTGTGGTTAGATAAAACCCTAGTAGAGTATGATTAATTCCTAGCCCAATATGACCAAAATCCTTATCTAATTAAAACCATATATGTATGTGTGTGTGTGTATGTGTACATTTTACTGTGTATGTAAAACAAAACTACCAAACTAACAGCCATAAGATTTATCAAGAAAATAGCATATATCCACACACTCTACAAAACATTAGAGAGCCAAAATTGTAGATCTTCATTGGGTTCCTCCCCTCAGAGATGAGGGAGCTCCACAGAAGAGGTGGAGGAAGACTTGTAGGAGTCAGAGAAGTCAAGGACACTAGATGAATATGACCCACAAATAAAACTAAATGGGACTCATAGTAGCTCACAATTTTGACTCTTTAATACTTTGCTGTGGGTCTCTCCATATACTCCCATCATCTGGCAGAAGAAGCATTTCTGGAAGAACTTGAGAATATAAAAGGCAATAACTACAAGAAGAAAATAGAGAACCAACAATGGACTTCAGTAAGAGAAAAAAATGTCCAATTATAAAACTGAAAATTCAAAATGCAGAATAATCATAATAAAACTGTCTGACAGAGAAAGACCCATGATCTACTCATGGAAAAAAAGAAAACTTATCAGATGCATAAGAAACTTGCTTAGGTAGGACTTTCACAAAGAGAGGTATGTGAATGGCTAACTCATATATGAAAATATGCACAACACCATTCTTCATTAGAAAAATGAAAACAGATGACAATGAGAAGCCAATGGAGAACCATCAATGAACATAAAAAAATCTATCAATCACAGATTGTCCTTTTAAAATTTACTCAAGAGAACACACACATTGTACCAAGAATAGAAAGAAAGACCTGAGAAAAAAGGTATACCTAGGAATAGTATTTTGTAACATTTTAAATAATTTGTCTGAACATATTTATGCATTTATCTAAATTATGGGCTAAGACTACTTAATCTGTGTTATCAAGAGAGCCAGTAGCCATGCCCACTACATTAACCTAAGCCTAGAAAATAAAATAAAGCTCACAATTTAACCTGCAGATTTTTATAGTTTCAAAATAAATATAAACATAATAGAAAAATAATAGAAGGTTTGTACAAGCAACATTAAAGAGAATTTATTTTTTCTATACATTTTTTCTCTGAAGCAAATTAAAATCTGGGGCAGGTGTTGCAATGAATAACTAAGTATCTAATACGTTGAGTCCATGATAAGCAAGCATGAGTGACAGGGACTCAGAAACCCCAACTCAGTAACCACAGGTGTGAAATTGACATGGCCTATAATCTGTAGTGTGTTAGAATCCTGCACACTGTATGACCTCAACGCTGAAGAGATGTCAGAAACTCAGACCACTGGCCGCAGTTTCAGCTGTGAATCACGATTTTCATATTAACAAGATATTGATATGAGAGTCATGATTTTCCAAGATTTAACTTTCTTTATTAACAAATATAGTCATAGGTCTTCAGTGAGATACTGAAGAAAGCTCTTCCTTTTTTGTATCTACAATTTAAATTTCTAAGAAAAAATTTGGTTTCAGAAGATGGTCCAAATAAATGTAAACAAAATTTACATAACAATGAGCAACTGAGTCATTGTATGAGTGTTAGCTTTCTTGTCACTCCTAGATGGCTTGGGCCATTTTTTTCTGGTCACATGGCTAACTCTGTTTTAGTTATTAGTTATATTTCAAAAATGTTTTTTGGTTTTTGAGAATGATCTTTTCTAACCTTGACTGTTCTCTAACCAAGGATGGACCCTGACTCCTAATTCTCTTGACTTTGTCTCCTAAGTGGCTGGGGTTACAGGTGGGCACAACTTGATGAATTCCAGTGTCAACTGAAGTTTAATGGTATTTCAGGCAGAAGTTAATTTCTTTTCACACTTGAATAACTTAAACAGAAATGTAAGATAGTAGCTATGAGGATGAGTACTAGTTTATATGTATTGTTATATTTTGGTTTGGTAGTTCACTTCAGTAAGAACAGAAAAGGGAAAGAGGGAAGTTCATGATGGTTCATTCTCTGAACTCTATAAAAATTATAATCTAAAGATCATGGACAAGTAAAGACCACCTATATTTAAACCTAATGTGGAGATATTAAAATGAAAGGAAGAAGTAATAGGAATTTTAACCTGCTTAGTACAGTGTGAGGAGGCACCTATCTAATTTTCCTCATTATACCTGGTTGGAATCCCATGGGCCTTTTGGCAGCAGGTTTGAAGTACATGCTGGGATATTTATTAGAGGGTCAGATCCGTGAACTACCAGAGCAACCATCACATACATGAATTTGATCTGGCAGAAAGTGAAAATGCACCGGTCCTTTTGTTGGTAAAACACTAGGACCAGGTAAGGTACTAAGACCCTTATGACAAAGCCCATGAAATAGACTGCTGAGGTAAACTTGAGGGTGGGACAAAGCAAAGGTGCACACAAGTGGGAAGGAATTGCTTAGAGCAGAAGGACCACAGGTCAGGGGTGTCTCAGCAGGAAGATGGCAGGCATGCTTCTTTCCAGGAGACGAGATCAAAGCCAGGGAGAGCAGACAGAATTATTTTGATTCAATGCAGTCCTAAAAGTGACCCTCACCATGTCTTTATTTCTTCCTCACTTTTCATTTAGCTTTAAAATTGGGGTCATTTCTGTATCTCTCCTCTCTTTGTTAGGAAGTAAGCTCTCCAACAGGTTTGTATTGACATCAGCTCTAGTCTTAGGAACAAATACATGTATTTGTTGCTATGGCTTTATGAACCTAACTCCCTCACCCTCAATTAGATACAATTCAGTTTATTGCAAATTAGTGTGCTATCTTCCCCATAGATTGCATTTTTTATGCTAACTGAGACTGAGATCAAATTTCATATTTTCTTTTATTATTACCTGTCATTTTATATCAAAATTGCTACATCATACATACATGCATACACTTTTAGACCATTTCATCATATTTAAAGATACATTTATTTAACTATATGTATTGCTTTTATTGTCTTTTAGTTAGTTTTCTGGATGAGTTTTTTTAAAGTTCACTTATATTGGCTTTATTGCTGATGAATGTGTTTCAACTTTTTACTGATTATTTTGATTTTTATGTAATAATTTCCTGTTTTTATATTGACCACTTGAATAATTAATACTTATTTTCTAATAAATTTATAATGCTTAGGCTATAATTTGCACTTAAATGCTGATATGTAATTTTCTTACTCTTATGCAGTTTAAGCTTTCATTTCCCTAAATCACTTAGTTTTTCTGGTATGTATAAAATACTTATTAATAATAGTAGTTGTTGCTGGTTTGGGGGCATTCCATCTTACACTAATATGCTAGCATTATCCTGAGAAATCAATAAGCTACAAATATTTGTAAGATAATTTAGTAGTTCATGTTAGATTGTATGAACATTTATAGTAGATATTGTATTTAGGGAAAGCTGAGGTAGATCTAGAAAGAAATATTAAAGTTTGAATAAAAGAGTTTTGATAATTGATTGGAAATAGTGTCAGTTAAATAAATAAGATATAACAGTGAAGTTTCTGTTATAATAACAATATATGATTATATTGTATTTATATGGTTAAAACAGTAACAGAGGAAAGTTATGGAGTATGACAGAGTGATAGAGTCCATAGCATATAGTATTACTTCTACCTACTAGAAGCCACACAATTTTACTCAAATAACCTTTATTTTCATGTTTAGATTCAGGCAACCAGAATTGTAATTTCAATATTTACTTGAAAATTGTCATTCTGTAGAAGAAACAGATGTCATGAAAGTAGGCAGGGATCTTTTTAGAAATGACTGGACAGTAGGCAGACTTTTTAGAAATGACTTGACAGTAGGCAGACTTTTTAGAAATGACTGGACAGTAGGCAGAGGATTGATATCAGAAAGGCAAAGCTGCAGAATACAATTACAAAAAGAAAGAAGGAGTCTACCACCTGGAAATACCTAATAAAGACAAGTTTCCAAAGAGGATGGGGAGGGAAATTTTCTTGGAATAATCATCAGCAACATACACTAAGAATTTGATGGTCACTAAAGTGAGCCAATGGATTTATGATCTGCTGTTAAAAGTGTAGCCTGGATGTCTTGGCACACAAGGGAGCATTTATACTAAAGTCACTTCCCAGAAAAACCAAAAAGTGCTTCATACAATATTTGACACATAGAAATCTACACTCGAAGAGCCATATTGATTACAGTGTATCTCTGGGAAAGAACAGATTTGAAAGCTGTTCATCAGGAGCTGTCATCCTGGATGGCAGGCAGACTCCTCCTATGTGTTTCCATCCTCCACAGAGTAGGCGGCATTAGGCTCAGATATAGACATTTCAGATACTCTGTTGCCTAGCTGTATACTTCTAGGAGAGTTGCTTGGTCACACCTGTACACATAAGAGAAAGAGAGGGCAGAGAGTTTTATATTCTTGAACAGTTATGATAATTGGATGGATACAGATAAGAATACAGTTACATCTACCACATTGTATACGGTCTGAGTACAACACTTATCTGGATTTCAGTAGCATCCTGTGCTATTATTTGTTATAAGACAGACTTTATTGTGCGAAAAATAATGACAAGGATTTCTTTCTTCTTTCCTTCCTCTCTTCATCCCTTCCCTCCCTTCCTTCTCCATTTCCTTTGCTCTTTCTCCTTCTCTCTTTACATTCCTGCTTTCTTCTTTCTTTTTCTTTCTTTCTTTCTTTCTTTCTTTCTTTCTTTCTTTCTTTCTTTCTTTCTTTCTTTCTTTCTTTCTTTCTCTCCTTCTCTCTTTCTCCCCTTCTCTCTCTCTCTCCCTCTCTTTCTTTCTTTCTTTCTTTCTTTCTTTCTTTCTTTCTTTCTTTCTTTCTTTCTTTCTTTCTTTCTTTCTTCCTCTCTCTCTCTTTCTTTTGTTCTTTCCTTCTTTCTTATTTTTTCTCAGATTGATGTTTTCTCTCAGCAAGAAGCAGAAGCCTACATTTCTAGTATATAAACAAATATTTAAAAAATTTTAAGAATTATCAGTATTGACTAAGTGCTAGAGAGATGTTTATAAAATAAGATCTATGCATTGTTATATTCAATTATCTGATTGCCCTTCTTTTTCCAGACTTCACTATGCTCATCCTCAATAATACCCATTCCCAGCTTCCGACCTTCCTCCTCACTGGTATCCCAGGCCTGAGAGCAGCTCAGGTCTGGATCTCCATTCCCTTTTGTCTCCTTTACGTAATTGCCCTTTCTGGGAACAGCATGATCCTGCTGGTGATCATTCGTGAGCAGAGCCTCCATGAGCCTATGTACTATTTTCTCTCTATGCTCTCCATCACAGACTTGAGCTTGTCTCTCTGCACACTTTCCACTACCCTTGGTGTCCTCTGGTTTGAAGCTCGAGAGATCAATTTAAATGCGTGTATTGCCCAGATGTTCTTTCTCCATGGGTTTACTTTCATGGAATCTGGAGTTCTGCTGGCCATGGCCTTTGATCGTTTTGTGGCTATCTGTGATCCACTAAGATATACCACTATTCTTACCAATGCCAGGATTGCCCAGATTGGCACAATTGTGTTGATAAGGAGTGTTGCCATCATGTTGCCAGTTGTGCTCTTTGTCAAGAGGTTGTCCTTCTGCAGTTCTCTGGTTCTTTCACATTCATACTGCTACCATGTAGATGTCATCCAGCTCTCATGTACAGACAACAGAATCAATAGCGTTCTTGGTCTGTTTGCAATATTCTCTACTACAGGGTTTGACTGCCCTTGCATCTTGCTGTCCTATGTACTGATAATCCGATCTGTGCTCAGCATCGCTTCCTCCGATGAGCGACAGAAAGCCTTCAATACATGCATATCCCACATCAGTGCTGTTGCCATCTTCTACATTCCTCTCATCAGCTTGTCTCTTGTACGCCGCTATGGCCATTCAGCACCTGCCTTTGTCCACACCATCATGGCCAACGTCTTCCTGCTCATCCCTCCTGTGCTCAACCCTATAATCTACAGTGTGAAGACAAAGCAGATTCGAAAGGCTATTATCAAGGTGTTAAATCAGAAACAAAACCAACTTTAATCATGATCTCAGTAGAAAGGAACATTTATAAATAAATGATTTTGTAGAATTGGGTAATTTTAAGATGTCAAGTTATGGAACTTCTAGGTTGTATGATAATTGCTTACTAAGTTTCTCTGTCAGTAAATTCATATTAATGCCATTTAAATAATTATTTCATTTTCATGCCCAGCTTTTTTTTGATCAGTTCTATTTTTAATAACACACAAAAATATTTTAATTAGTTGTATATGTTTTACTCAAAACCTTTTAATTCTCTGACTGCTTCCTAAATTATTATTGGTTAAATCCTAAAACACATACTAGCAATTTGACTTCAAGTCTTGAATCAGTCAATATATCTTGTCTTTTATTTTACGGTAAAGAAAATACAGATGTAGACAAAATCTGAGAGTTTTCTCAGTTGATAATTGTATTTATTCAAGTTGTATGCTTAAACAGCTGAAGAATAGCCACAATAGATCTTAAAAGTTGCTGGGCTCCTCACTATTAAATAAATATCAAACAGAACTCTATTAATCACTTTACTTTAACAATTTTATTAGGAAAGACGGTGAATTATTTAGATGCTTACTATCATGAGAAGTTACATCTATGTACAATTGTCATCAAAGGATCCAGATGTTCCTTTGTCTAAAATTTAACTGCATTTATATATGGATACATATATTGGGGAAATCATTAGTTAATTTTTATTTTACAATGGCATTTGCATTGCAATTTATGTCACAGATATCAGGACTCATTATCAGTGAATTTATTCTGTGTAAATGTGTGAAGAACTGCAATTATCTATTTCAGTAGTTGAGACTCATTTGGTTCCAGTCAATGCAAGTAGGTATGTTTTTGATACTTTCAGTAGGTAGTTTATTTTCTCCTGAGATATTAATAAAGTTTGATGAGACCTGAGTGGAGATTGGCTTGGGTGTAATGACAACAGCTTGGTAGTTCCTGGAGAAATGATATCATATATGTAATACAATGTTCAGGCTTGATTTTTGCATTTCCCTAAATAGGAACAAATAGCTCTGATGGAAAATAAGAAGGATGCTACTTACTGTCATGGGACATTGGAAGATATAAAAATTTTGAGGCTTGTATAATCAAAAGTCAACAGTTCAATAATTATTTCAGGAGTGAGAATTTTGTATCTTTTTCATTATTTTACTCCTTTTAAGTCTTCCTACTTAGCCAAGCGATGGTGGTGCACTCCTTTAATCCCAGCACTTGGGAGGCAGAGGCAGGAGGATTTCTGAGTTCGAGGCCAGCCTGGTCTACAAAGTGAGTTCCAGGACAGCCAGGGCTATACAGAGAAATCCTGTCTTGAAAAAAACAAAAACAAAAACAAAACAAACAAACAAAAAGTATTCCTACTGCATCAAATCTTATCAAAGGCAGCATTTAGCCATTTATCAAGTAGATCTCTCTCCCTTTCCATTAAACCATCTCTGTGAGACTTTGCATGGTATGATCTACATGTGTAATTAAAATTTTTTCTATTAAAGGAAGCCCTTTGATTGGATTTTAAATTGAAAAGATCAATTAAACATTTCTTTTTTTCAAGCTTTCTGATAAAATTTCCTGTATTCTATAATTTTTAGAGTTAGCATTTGCAGGTAAAATAGGAAGAAAAATCACAAGAGCCACAGTTGACATAGAACACATTTCTTGTCTTTTAGATGAAATCTGCCAGGTAAATTACAAACAAGGATCTTTCTAATTCAGCCTGTATTTTCATGTCAAAGATTAAAGCTAGGATTCTGAGCATGAACGAGAAAGTTGTCATCACAATTGCTTATGGTAATAATAGTGTGGCCGTAGGGTTTGAATGGAAGCAGACTAATGTCAAATTGAAGACAAGATGGTACGTTAGATGCCATGTCAGGGTTCAATATGAAGACAAAAACCAGATAACTCCTGGACAGTATAATTTAATATAGCTATTCATTACTATGGAATCAAAGTAGTGAGGAAATGGGCTAATAAGAGCTAACCAGAATTATATGTACTCAAGTAGAATAGATACAAAGAACAAAGAGCAATGTAAAGGAGCCACCAAGAATCTCTCATTTTGTTCTTCTATACTTACAAAGCCAAGGAAGTGTATTATTTTTGGCACTTGAAAAACAAATCTGCTCTCCCCATTGCCAGAAAGCCCTTCCATATGAAGATGTTGCTGGGAGGAGGAGGGTGTCACTACTAAGCCTGATAGTTGCAGAAGCTTTCCATATTCATGTTCATCTGTATCTCAGTGAGTCAGTGAGAGACAATCTACTCAGCATGAGGTTTGTGTGTAGCTTTCCAGATTAGTCATATGCAACCTTTAAGGCACATGCACATTCTCATGGCAGAGTACGTGTAGAAGAGGCTACCCCAGAAAGAGTTCTGTTTGTTATGTGTGTGGGTCTTATGGCTTAGCCATTGTCACAGAGGACAGGTGGAGAGCATCCTCAGTGTGTCAGTGTGGAAGAGAGCTGTGCACTGCTGGGAATCTCTCAGAGAAAGAATGAAGGACCATAAAATGGAACTAAATTTTATCTTTTAACACCACCTCAGCAAAATTTAGAGAAAGCAGGTAGTGAAATTCTCCTTCTTCCTGTCTTCCTTCACTATCCTCAACTGACAAGAATTAGCACTGTACCAGATGGGAAAAGAAAAAAAGTAGTTACTGTGTCCACACCATCATCATAGAAGACACAAGGAATGTGAAATGGCAAATCAAAACCAGCCAGGCACTATTATGAATGGATATTGATTAATCTTGTATAACTGAGTCTGTATGTTTATCAAATATGCTTGATGATGGTCCATCCAGGAAATTAAAATAGAGTGAATTACCTGTCAGACCTTATTTCTCCTTGGTCAAAGTTTACCTCACAGCTTCCTAATTTCCTCCACACATCTGGATTATACATGAATGAGTGCAAAGCAATGACGCTGGAGGTCTCATGCCCTCCGAGTGAGCTAGGAAGAACTCAACAGGCATATGGTGCTTGCACATCATGAGGTTTCAAGTCCCCCTGTGCTTATCCAGCTGATGATTGGATGTGCATTAGTTCCTTTTACTGTTGCTTGACCAAGTACCTGATGAGTTCAACTTGAAAATCTATTTTGACGTATGTTTCTGGTGATAGTATTTGTCAAATAGGGAAGGCACTGTGGTAGAAGCATATGGTAATTTGGTTGCTTCATATCCACAGCCAGGAAGCAGAGATAGATGAACGCTGTCACGGAACCAGCTTCCTCTCCTCTTTATTGACTCCAGAATCCCAGTTCATAATATCCGGGTGCTCAGATTGAGGGCTGGACTTCCCCCTCAGTTATGGCAACAATGTCATAGACACACTCAAAGGCCTGCCACTCATGAATATCATAAGTTTTAATGTAATCACGTTGACAGTTGAAATTAAGCATAGAGGTATGGGTGCTGCCACAGTCATTTGAAAATGACGCAGAATGATTTGTTCTTGATGCTCTAGAAATAAGTGATAAGGAGGTAAACTCAAAGCGTGTAGGATCACAGATCTGCTCAGCTCACCAGGAGACATCTGAGTCACTCCTCCCACTGTCATGGGAATCCATGCATGGTCTTCTGTTGTTTTTGATATTGTTAATTTAATATATTTTCTCTTGTTTGAGAATTTCACAATAAATATGTATGTTTTGATAAAACACACCTGTTTTTCCCCTCCGTCTTCTCTTCTACTTTCCTTACCACTTTCCTTTTCAACTTTGTCTTCTCATTTTTTTTTCTCTTAAGCCCACTGAGTCAATTTAGTGCTACTACTCTTGAATGACTATAGATCCATCTACTGGAACATCTTTCAGGGCTTGTGTGCCTGAAGAAAATGCATTATTCCTTCCCTAGCAGGAATCAATTGCCACTTGTTTCTCAGGCTGTGGGATCTCTTGAGTTCCCTCCCCCATTCATACCGGAACTTTGACTGGCTTAATCTAGTCCTGGGGAACCGATGTCCTCTCCGATGCATGTGGTGTCCAGACATACATGAAGGCAAAACACATATACACATAAAATAAATGAACATAAAAAGAAATAAAAGCTAGGCATGGGAGCATGATTTTGTATTTCAAAACCCAGGGATTTCGAGACAAGTGGTTCCTAGGTAGCCAACCTAGGCTATATAAAGATTTCAGGTCACTGAGAAACCCTGTCAGAATGGAGAACAGTTTCTAAAAGAATGATGGTCATCATTCTTCTGTGACATCAACACATATACCACATGTGTGCATATGCTTACACAGAGAGATGAATTTGCACACACACAACTGCACACACTTATGGAAAGTGGAAGTGAGAGGATTGCCAAGGGAGAGGCAAAGTACTACCTTTGAACATACGGGGTTTTCAAACTTTATAGTTAGCTTTACTTTAATATTTTAAATTATATGTTTTTCTTTTTTACTTTTTTATTAGATATTTTCTTTATTTACATTTCAAATGCTATCTATCTCCTTTCCTAGTTTCCTCTCCAAAAATCCCCTATCCCTTCCACCCTCCACCCTCTCCCTGATCCCCAACCCACCAATCCTGCTTCCTGGCCCTGGCATTCCCCTATACTGGGGCATAGAATCTTCGCAAGACCAAGGGCCCCTCCTCCCATTGATGGCCGACTAGGCCATTCTCTGCTACATATGCAGCTAGAGCCATGAGTCCTACCATGTGTTCTCTTCGATTGGTGGTTTAGTCCCAGAGAGCTCTGGGGTTACTGGTTAGTTCATATTGTTGTTCCTCCTATAGGACTACAGATCCCTTCAGCTCGTTGGGTACTTTCTCTAGCTCTGTCCAATGGATGAATGTGAGCATCCACTTCTATATTTGCCAGGCACTGGCAGAGCCACACAGGAGAGAGCCAGCAAAAAAAAAACCACACAGGTTTCTGCCAGCAAAATCTTGTTGGCATCTGCAATAGTGTCTGGGTTTGGTAGCTGTTTATCAGATGGATCTCCAGGTGGAGCAGTCTCTGGATGGTCATTCCTTCAGTCTCTGCTCTGAACTTTGTCTCTATGTTCATCTCACATTTAGATATGTTTAGCATTAAGTTAGAAGTTGAGAATCAGTTTGTTGTTTTCATACAGATTTCACTTTTCTTCAGAAAAGTTGTCATTGACGTGCATTGATTCTTCTATTAATAGTTAATTACATACCTGGAATTATTTTTTATTTTTAAACCGATTTTTGTAACAAATTGATTTGTCTTTATATAAATCCAAGGTCAACTTAGTGAAATACCTGACAACAATTTGAAGGATTTGTTTGTATAAACAATTAATTAAAACCTTGTTTAGAAGGTATAAGGAATATATTAATTTATAGATTTAGATTTATCATGATAAATAAAACATATTTATTTTATTATTTTGACAACACTTCTACAATAAAGTGCACAGCATAACTTGAATAATAGAATTTCATTGTGCCACAATTCTGGAATGTGAAGTCCATGATCACAGTGTCAAGATAATTTCTTTCTTTTCTGGCTTTGAAAATAGAATTTGTCCTTTGTTTTGATTCTGGCTTTCATGCCTTGAAGAAAATCTTTGATTTTAGCTGTATCAACTTGCTCTTTTTGTCTACATAGTATTAATACTGTGTGTATATCTGTGTTAAGTTCTCCATTTATACAAGGTCTTCTGTTACATTGGAGGAGTGGTTCACTGTAGATTGATTCAGTATTTCTTTTCTTTAACTAAGTTAATATGCAACTAATAATCACATTTAGAAGCATTGGGAATTTGAATTTAAATGTATTTGTGTTTTATTCACTAATAACAGTTCTTCAGCTAGGGTTCATCTACTTTCTTGGCATTTGTTTGCAGTATATGTAAGACATCCCAACAATTTCAACAAAAAAAATTATTCTCCGAAATTATAGGATGACACATTATAGATATAACAGTTTCCCTTTACAGAGCATCAGATGACATAAAGATGGTGAGAGTGTCACACCTAATCACTAGAGGTGGCAAGCAATGGCTGAGACTGGGAGCTCAATTCCAAGACAGTGGCTATCACTTTGTTTCTGGAGAAAGCTCTGTCATCTCTACATCAACGCTGAATATACTAACAGAACCATCTTCAGTGTTGAGCAGTGGAGACAAATAAAATAAGCAATCAAGTAATTAGTACACATTATGGAATACAGGTATGATAAAAGCCTGTGCTGTGGAGAATGTTTAAAAGCAATAGAAGCCAAAACAATAATACCATCTAAGGCTGAGACATAATTCAACCAAGGAAATATAAACGACTAAATGAGCCATAGATCTTAAATGTTGATTTAAACCCCTGTATGCTTGGTCTTCAGTCTTTATCAGTGGTTAGAATTCATGATGTAAGTCAACTCTGAATCTCCACAGATTATCATTACTTGTCTTGAAGTGTTTTAACTAGGGACACCATAGGATTCAGCTTTACCTGAAAGACTTGAATATTAAGATCTCAGGACATTATTGCTGGGTGAGGAGGTGAGACAAATGACTCCCATTTCTGAATGCCTCTAAATTTCATCTGCAACTTTTGGTCATTAGTAGCTTGAGAACGAGAACTACAGTTTGTAGTCCTGAGACATTCTACCCTCAGTAATGTTTGCCTATCAAAATCTGATGCAAATGACTTCCTAGTTCAAAGACATGATTTTCAGCTCAATAGTTTCCCCCATATAGTTTTCCAGGTCTTTTACCAGATCCAAAGTCTGCACCCTTCCCTTGCATATATAGCTCTGTATACCTCCTGCCCATTATCCATTTGATGGAATAGTTTACTAGAAAGCATGCTACCTACTTTCAAGGGTGTTCCAAAAATCATTTCCCTTAGCTTTGGCAGTAAAGAAGGTTGAACTATGTTAGTGCACTGATCCAATGGGAAGCATGCTTTAAAAATGCTTCAAGGTGATAGTTCTGAAGGAAATTAACATTTAATTGTGTGGTCAGAATTTTAAACACTTTTACCTTGAACTTAAAACTTAGAATGTATTTTCTTTATTAAATAATTGTTCTTCATTTTCTAAAGAATCTGACTTTCATTCTGAAATTCATTTTTTTCTTATAGATTCAGTAGCTATTAGCTATGAGAGACTGAATCTGTTCACTTAATGCTCATTGTTAGTAGTCTAAAGAAGTTGAGATTTGGTAATAATGTTGTCTGAAAGTTTGTAAACTGCTGTACATCTTAATCTATTATGTTATACCTTGTTCTCAAGGACCATTACATCCTTTTCCATAGTCTTTGGCACCAACCTCTTTTGTATATTTTTGTTGACATTTTAATTACTTTTCTCTCACACTAACATTTTGTTCTATCAATTAAGAATAATTATATAAAAATAGTGTTGAAGTGTCATTTTAGTTTGTAAAATGACACATTTTAACTAGACAAAATAAAACATGATAATTTCAAAAGAATAAAGTTAAAATCCTACAATGATGCATACTTCCATATGGCCATTAATAACATTCTCTTGTATTGGCCAAAGCTTTTCCTCTACATATATTCTTGGTTTATGAAAAACCTTCAAGACTTATAGGTAGTTTTTGTTTTATTGTTGTTGTTAATGTTATATATTGATGAGCCTCCCACCTTCTTGTAATTGGGATAATCTAGTTAAGTGAGAATAGTTAAAGGACAGTTAAGTATCACACAGCAGTCACCTGCTGCTTGTTTTACCTATTTCCCAATTTAAGGATGTTATTATTCATTGACATAAATAATGAATTTACATAAGCTTTTATACATATTTTAATTTTGAAAAGTAAACTTCTATAAAGAGATTCCAAGATGGGGAAAATGTACAAATTGTTATTTGTTTAAGGCAAACTTTTAATCTCTGTTTAAACAACATGTTAAATTATACAACTGTTAAGATTTAAATATCATGTTTTCAAGTTAATAATTTATGGGAGATAGCATTCTTTTAAATAATTCAGTGATTAAATATAGAAAAAAGCTTCTTTGTTTTTCTTATGATGACAAGAACAGGTTAAATAAATATGTATTATCCACAAAAGGTTTCAAATCTTTCATTCTGTTAAACTTGAAATTTATTCCACTTCTGTGAATATCTTGAAGGGCTGTGAGATATCTTGTAAATATGTGTTGGTTTGTCAAAGTTTGTTGAATATGTCCTTTGGTCATTTACCTGGAGCTACTGTAATCTCTGGCTCAAGGGTCTTTTCTCCTGAATCCTCGGATAACCCTGTCCCTGATCTGTTTGGTTCTAACTCCATAGATAATAGGGTTGAGCATGGGAGGAACAAGCAGATAGAAATTAGCAAACATGATATGCACAACTCGGGGCACGTGGTGGCCAAAGCGGTGGGTGAGGAAGGTGAAAAGGGCTGGGATATAGAAAGCCAAAATAACACAGACATGGGAAGCACATGTACCAAAAGCTTTGAGGCGAGCTTCACCTGAGGGCAACCTCAGCACAGCTCTCAGAATCATCACATAAGATACACTGATGACAATTATGTCAAAGCCAACAACAGAGAAAGCCACAAAGAGTCCATATCCACGATTGACTCTGGTATCAGCACATACCAACTTGAGCACAGCCATATGCTCACAGTAGGACTGGGGAATGACCTTGTTGGGGCAGAAGGGCATCCTGGAGACCATGAAGCAGAAGGGGCTCACCCACAGCAGCCCTCTAACCATCACAGCTGCCCCTAGTTTAATGACTACAGATGTGGTCAGGATGCTGGAATGTCGGAGTGGGAAGCAGATAGCCACATAGCGGTCCAAGGCCATGGTCATGAGCACCCCAGATTCCACAGAAGAAAAAGCATGTATGAAGAACACCTGGATGAGGCAGGCATTGTATTCAATCTCATGACTGTGAAACCATAGTATGGCCAGCATTTTAGGTTGTGTGGAGGAGGACAGGACCAGGTCAGTGATAGCCAACAAGGCCAGGAAGAGGTACATGGGCTCATGCAGGGTGTGGTCAATTCGGATTATGTATAGGATGGTGATATTTCCAGTCAGTGCCACAATATACATAACACAAAAAGGAAAGGCAATCCAAAATTGATAATTCTCCAATCCTGGGATTCCAAGCAACATGAAGAACAGGGGATGGGAAGAGCTGTTACTTGAAGCCACCATGAGAGGATGATTACTATGTTCTCAGCAGTGAAGGTTTTCCTAGGTGGTGACAATGGAATGAATGTTATTGATTACAAGTACTTTGAGTGATTTCACTGGGCCTTTATATTAAAAGTTAACTGTGTTACTACAGGCCACTTTGCTCATGAAGTGATGTAGCTTACAACTTTTATTCACATGTTGATCCTAAGAGGTTTTGAGCAGATGAGCTGCAAATTATGCTCTCACAACCAGTATCATTCAGGATAGTAAATTATAATAATGGAAATATATCTTGACCAATAATGCTACAGTCAGCCCCATTTTTCTATTATTTTCAACAAACAAGGCATCATTCAGTCTTGTCCATATGACCTCACCCCTCTGATGGAAGCTAATACTGCTTAATGGACTTTATCTATTTAGAGGTAATCACTTAATATTAACCCTAAGTGTAAACTAAAGAAGTTTTTGAGTACATCAGAAATAATTGAGTGTACACCTGTAACTAAACACATTACTTTCTCTATAAGAATTCCCCCTAGATGGACCCATCATTGTTATCAAATCATCTTTAAGAACTAACAGATACTTCAGTTTCCTAGTCTAAGTGCTGCATATTGAGTCCCCCCAGCCCCCAGGTTCACAGATGTGCTTAACATCCTTATGAGTTTTCCCTAGATTTATTGTGGTTTGACAGAAATGGGGTTCAGAATTCATAATGCATGCTAGAAGTTAGAAATTTTACTGCCTTGCATAGTTTATAGCTACAGGTTTGCTTAAATCAAATCTTGCTTTAATATATGGTGAGAATTCACACATACTCTTCATCCTTGGGCTCAGGGTTTGTACTTTATTTCCTTTTTTCAGGTCTCAACTTCTCCGTTTCTGGATTCTGTTTCACTATTAGCTCATTGGGACCTAGCCACCAAGTCTCCTAGCCATTCAGAGACCCTTCCTGAGTTGAGAGCTTCCTTGTTCCTGTTGAAGACAGTGAGAGTGGTATTTGCTATAAGTACAACTTTCCATTGTGCTAGGGCATCTTTAATCAACCGTAAAAAGATTGGTGCCTATAGTGCATTACAAATCATAAAACAAATTATTCCTAACTTATTCAAACCCCTTCACCTTCATTTTATTATGAGGAAAAATATCAGAATCATTAAATAATTTACTTAGTATCACATAGGAAATCTTTGCCAGGGAAATGTCCTGTATAATCAGGGCTTCCAGAAACACTTACTGTAGCCTTCACTAATAATGAATTATTTGGATTCCTATCCTGGTCAAGTCGAGACCATCACCTCATGGTAACAAAGGGTAGTACGAGAGGATTTATGCAATTGTTTCTTGAATTTGAGACACATGTACATTTCCACCATGGCCCATGCTACTTCCCTGAACTGAGTCTATGGACCAAGCTTTAGCTTGTGTTACAGGCTTCTTGGAGATATCATTTCTTCTTAACATCTGACTCTGTCTTGAGGTTTAATTCAGGAGTCACTCACTTGCATTTCTGCAGTCTGATAACTCCCTCCTCATCCACTTTCAGTTACCAATTAACAATTTCTTGGAAAATCAATTTTGTCTGTCTCTTATCTTTTGCTTACAAATCACCCTCAGCAATAGACCATCACAGAAAACACATGCTTCCTGCTTTATTTTGCTAGCTCAGAATCAGATTTTTCCCCCATGAAGATCAAGGAAAATTAGCTTCAAACTAGGATCTGAGTGTAGAGTGGGAGTGTGGGCCATTGTTAGGTACCTCTATTTCTTTCCCATGCTGTATCCTCTGCGTATTATAGAATCCAGTGCCTTCACTATTGTGAATTTCTTTACCCATTTCCTCACATAGACTTAAGAACCACAGACAAAAGTCAATGACATGTCATGGAATATAAACAGGAATTTGACCAATATCCAGCTGATTAAAGTTAGTGTGAGACTTTCAATATGAAACATGGTTTACCAAGTTAATATTAACTTGAGGATTAAAGAATGCACTTTTAAGGCTTATAGGGAAAGGAACAATATAATTCCCCATTAACGATACCCTTTCTTTATCTAAGAACTATGTTCTTTTATTTTTCAAATGTGCTAGAATTCTTCCCTTCATATGTGTACTGATGAAACTGAGTCATATACTTTGGAGTCATTTTGACTATGATGATCACACTTGGGGTTTATGACAGTTTTTTTTTTAAATCCTCCACATAAAATCTAACAGAAAATGTGTAGAATTTGGTTGGGAAAATTTAATTACAAGAGCTATGGCCTGAAGTTGAGTAAAGCTTAGCTTTTTATCATTGAGAAAGTTTGAATCTAAGGTACCTGCTGCGTCCGTTGGATATCCTTTACTCTGCCTGTACATGGAAATACTTGTGTCCACAGTCAAAAATGCTATTGAAGTTAGTTAAGTGGTAATAGGAAAAACTGTATAAGATATTATTACAAAATAGCTTTAGGAAAACTGAACATTGTTCTCTTACTAAATTTTCTTTCAGTAAAATTTAATTTACAGTTTAAAGTTTTAATAACTGAGAATTTTAGGCCCGTGTGTAACCACCTTTCTGGAAGGCTGTGTCTGGAATAGTCTTCTTACCTTTCTAGGTCTCACTGGAGGCAGATCAGGAATCATTATTCATTCTTTTCATCACAGAGTGCTGTTCTTGTCTGCAGACCTCTGAAACTCAAGATCCCAGGGATACACAGTCATAGCTTTGCCTCCTAGCTTCATGGGGGCTCTATGAGTCCTGTAGCTCTGGAAGTGGCAGATGTGCCTGAGCCATAGAAACTCTCTTACCCTGAAGACGTCTCTTTTATTAACTAAGCTGAGACTGACCGCTGGGATTCAGCTTTTGGCAGAGACCTTAAATTAGTGTCTATTTGAAGGAATCTGCCTTGCTCTTTCTTCGCCTTCAGGGTCACTGTGTCAGTCTCATCCTGGCTTCCTCTGAGACTGGGCTCTGAAGCTGGAGACTTCAGTTAACTCCTAACCTTCCTTTCTCCTCTGTGCAAGTGAATACAAAGGCTGGAGATTTGAGTGCCAGTGCAAGAGGGGTGATTTTTCTGCAAGAGTGTGAGCAATTGAATAATGCATTATTTAATTAATCTGATGTTGTACACTTAACAGTTATATGTGTGATTTGAAAGTTTGTTGGTATTTAATATAATTTGACATGTTTGTGTGAGGTTTGTTAATAAATATGTACATAAGCAACTAGATTTAAATATGCATAAATCTTATGTGCAAGTATATAAATATTTACTTTTGTGATACATATCTAGTGTGATAACATCATTTTTGATTTAATAGTTTTGGAATAAATGTACTTTGTAAATGCATAGGCCTAGTTGGTAGTGTGGTATGGCATGTTTGTGAACATACACATGAATGTGTGTGTGTGTGTGTGTGTGCTGTGTATGTTAGTAATCTCTTAGTGTTTCAGTGCACACTGTGTTAGCTGAGATTCCAAGGCCATGAAGAATCTATGAGGGGCTGATGACCCAGACAAGAAAATGAATTTCAGCAGAGATTCCGCCAGTTATTCTTGAGCCTCTCTAAGACTGGAAAGCCCTCCTCACTCAATATGGACACCCCAAATCTGCTCAGGAGAGGGACTCAAGCTTTATTAGGATGGTGCTGGATATATATGAGTAATATATAAAAAACTTTTTATTATTCCTCCCTCATAAAATACATCCTAACCACAGTGTTTCCTCCCTCCATTCTTCCCAGTCTCCCTTCCCCTGTCTCCCCTCACACAGATCCACTCCATCTCTGTTTCCCTTCAGAAAAGAGCAATCCTCTCAGGGATATCAATCAAACACAGTATAACACGTTCTAGTAAGATAAGGAACAAATTCTCATATCAGGGCTAAGGAAGGCAGCCCAGTAGGAGGAAAAATGCCCCAAGGGGAGGCAAACAAATCAGAGATACCCTCCCAAACCACTATTAGGAGTCTTGTAAAAACAACCCCTAGCTAAACAACCACAACATGTTTGCAGAGGACCTACCACAGAGCTGTCTAAGTTCTAAAATTACCACTTCAGTTTCTGGAGCCCCTATGATCCCTGCTTAGTTGATTTGGTGGGCCATATTTTTCTGGTGTCCTCCATCTCTCTGGCCTCTACATACATTCTTCCTCCCCTTCTTCTTCAGGGTTCTCCAAGCTCCTAGGTATGGGAACAATGGAAATCTCCAGTTTGTGCTCTCTCTGTGCCTAATCTTTGGCTGTGGGTCTTTGCATCTGCTCCCATAAGCTACAGGAGGAAGTCTCTGGTAATGAATGGGCTCGACAATGATATATGAGTATAGCAGAGTATCCTTAAGAATCATTTTAATGATTTTTCCTTCTATCCTGGATCTCTGGTCTATCCAGCCTCTTGTTCCTGGTCATCCACACAGTGTCAGACATGGGCTCCCTTTTGTGGCATTTACCTCAGATTATCAATTATTGGTTGGCTATTCCTACTAGTTCTGTGCCTCTACTGCCCATACACACCTTGAAGGCAGGATCTTTTTGTATTAGTGTCAGGCAATCCCTAATTTACTAGTAAGAGTATCTATATATAAAACCATCATGCTCTAAATATGTTTATTTATTCTTTGAGAACTTTATACATTATGCTTTGGTCACACTCATCTCTCTTCTCACCCCTTCTCCCCTAGAGTCTCTTTCACCTTCATATTCATATTATCTCATGTTTGCTCTCTTAACAACAAAATAGAAGCAAAATAAAACATGGATTCAACATTTGTAAGTATACAAAATTTGATTACTTACTGCTTATAAGTTAACTGCACTTAAGGATTTTGCATAATGCCAGGAATTACTAAAATTCATAAATCATCTTAGAACCTATATTAAATGTGGTTCCATGGCAACAGTACATTAAAACTCAGAACCCAGGTTATGATCCAGAGCCAGTGAATCCAAATGTTCTCTCAAAGTTAGGTTTTATGGTACTAAGATATATCAAATATTTGATTATCTTTGTGAGCAGATGCTCACATTTATTAGTGAGATACTGAAGAAAGCTCTGAGCAGACAAATGAAAGAAAATTTAAATTCTAGAGAATACATAAATAGTGTTCCAGAAAGCTATGAACAAAAGTAATCAGAAATTTGGTATAGCTATGGACAATTGAATCAGTATAAAAGGAAGAGATTAGTTTTTTTGGTTTTTTTTGTTTTTTTTTTTTTTTATGTCCCCACGACTTCCTTCAGTTATTTTGTGATACAGGATGGTGTGGCCTCCTTTTCTCTAACCATAACATATATTTAAATGTTTAAATGCCTAGATTCACCTCAGCCATAATTTATTTGCTTTTGAAATATGAATATCCTAAGTAAACTCAAATATGAATAGCATTGTTATAAGGTTGTGTATCAATTGACACATCTTCTTCAAGGAAATGCTCTGCTATATTTGACTGAATGGGAAAAGAAGAAGAAAGGAGCCACACAAGTATTTGAGCATGCTAGACTCTGAATAGTAGTAAGTAGAACACGAATCTAAAGGAAGAAAAAGTAATGTTTGATATGAGTGGCCATCTTTCTACCAGGGAACACTGGAGGGGGTTTGCAGAAAGAGTTCTTTACTGTATGCTGGTGTATATATTAATATAATTATATGGAAAATAATGTGGAGAGTGTCCCAAAGATTGAACATACATTATCATACAGCCCAACTATATATAATGTTGGGTATTCAAAGAAAATGACATCACCACAGTACAGAGTCTTGATTTCTTATATTTATGGCAGGACTATTTCTAACAAACATGTAAAACATGGAATTAACTGAGGGGTCTATCCATAGATGAATGAGTAAAGGAAATATGGCCTACATGAACAATGTAATATTATAAGTTCATAAAGAGTCATTTACCATCATTGGCATTGAAATGGATGAACTGTACTTTCCATTGAGTGAAATAAAGAGACACAGAAAGACAAATATTCAAAAGATGCCATGTTGGCTATAGGCTGTGGTTACAAGAGACTGAGAAGTGTGGAGAGTAGGGGTAGATAAATGAAAGGTAAAGTGTTGGATAATAGGTAATACAATACAACTGGATACAAGATAGATTTTGGGATTCCACACTATAGAACAATGGCTATAATGCATAATAATCTTTCACGAATTATTTAAAAAATTGTAATAGAAAAGACTGAAGGTTCTAAACAGAGAGTATACAGGAAAGAAAATACAGATTACCTTCCTTGATCAGTATAAGCAATATGCACATTAAAATATCACATCAAGCAATACTATTGTACATATTAATACATGTTAATATTTGAAAACTTTTATAAAATTAATAAGATAATTAAGAGGAAGATGTTAGCATATAATTTCAGGCTAATGTGTGGCCTTTTGGGAATTTCTAGTTGATTTCTGCTGTAGATTCCCAAGAGCCTTGGAAGCAATGAAAATTACATGACAGGTTACTTATAAAGGGGCAAGACCATGAGTCACCTAACACATAGTTGGATTGGCAGCAGGTGGAGCAGGTTCCTCCCCCTTGTATTGAAAGCCAGGTAGGATGCTAGAACCAAGCATATAAGACAGAGGTTGTTGAGATCCAAGGTAAAAGGCACTGGTAGAGTAGGTGGTGTTTAGAGATGAAAGATGTCAAATTAGTGGCAAAGAGCAAAGGTATTGGGATGAGAGGGTTGGACTAAGTGACAGAAACCAAAGACTATGCTAATTAAGTGAGAGATTTGTTTGAAATTTGCAAGAAAATATTTATTTTCACCGGGAAATATCAAAGCCAGTTATGTTTTATGTCTGGGGTAGAATTTCTATAGCTCACAGTGACTCCAAATATGATAATGTATGCTTTATTTATTTCTTGCATGGCATTTAAATTGGGCTGAATCTGAACCCCTGTGTTTCATAGGAAATAGTTTAGATATGCTTTTAACAAGATCCTCATCATATTTTTTCTTTTCAACACATTTAGAAACACATCAAAATAAGTTTTTTATATTTGGTCATCATAGAAATAACTGGAAATAGGAGTATCAAATACACTTTGAAGTCCTGGTTTTATATCTGGTGAGATCTTATGAAGGAATGAGTAACCAAGATACTTAAGTTGATGGGAAATCAAAGGGGTGTGTGTGTGTGTGTATGCTCATGCATGCATATATATGTGCATTTTCCGACAAGATTTCATAATGCAGGTTGGTGTATAACTTATAATCTTCCTCTTAAGCATCTTGAGGAAGTGCTGACATTACTGGTATACTCCACCTTCCTCAGCACCAGGACCTATTTCTTTGTCTATTGCTATGCACCATCATAAATTTCAATGGTCACATTTCCAGACACTGAAATATACATTTAATATTGTTGCTTCTTATTTTTAATGCTGTGATTGTCAAATAAATTTCAAAAGAACACTGAACAGTCTATCTGTACAGCAGTCGGAAGGTGCCTTTTCTGTTGAGAGCTAGGTTAGATGTAGATGGATGGACACCATTCCTAAATGTTAGGATTTATTTGATATGGCAGAGGTTCATGCTTCCAGTTGGGTACCAATTTGAAGCTACACAAAGGATATAAAGGTATGCAAGGAAATGACCATATTGTGAAGGTAGTCATAAGCACTAATCTAGTCTATCAATTAAATAGTTTCGTCTCTTCTCTCCTCTCCTCTCCTCTCCTCTCCTCTCCTCTCCTCTCCTCTCCTCTCCTCTCCTCTCCTCTCCTCTCCTCTCCTCTCCTCTCCTCTCCTCTCCTCTCCTCTCCTCTCCTCTCCTCTCCTCTCCTCTCCTCTCCTCTTCTCTTCTCTTCTCTCTCTTCTCTTCTTGTCCTTTCCTTTCCTTTCCTTTCCTTTCCTTTCCTTTCCTTTCCTTTCCTTTCCTTTCCTTTCCTTTCCTTTCCTTTCCTTTCCTTTCCTTTCCCTTTTCTTTTTTAAAAGGAAAATCCAGCAAGTTGGTGAACTTGGGCTGACAACCATCCCCACAACAACCAAAGAATATCAAAACCCTAGTACCAGTTACAACCTTTGAGTAATTGGTTAGGGTAGTACAAGTGACTTCCGAAACAAAATAGACCTTGCAGGCCTTGGCTACCCTGGTTGCAAGGACTGAGGGTGAGCACTAGTGCTGGAGGTACAACATATGTAGGACATGAGACTCACACTTATGTTGGGTCCCCTGAAATTTTCTCTTTTGTGATCTAGCCTTCATGGTACCAGAAAAAAATATTTAATGATTGATTGGTGTTTATTTATTTATGTTTTACTGTGTCAGGGGCATAGATGTATTTATTAATGTGATTTTTAATTCATTGGCCAAAATCTGTAGCATAAAATGGAATATTTAAAAATGTTCCCCATAACTCATGTGTTATTTTTATTGTTTGGGAGTTTTTCATGAATAACCAGAGCTATAACTTTCCATCTTTTAGTTTCCTATAGACTATGATTTCTCAAGTTTGGCTCTATAAACAATTGGGTAGGAATTCTTAATGTTGAGGGAAGACTGTGAAGATCTTTAGGTGTATAGTAAAATTCTGGGGTTCTACTTTCTAGATTCCTCTAACAATCCCTCCTGTGATGACAGTCAAAGGGACTCCAGGTATTACCAAATGAAACCTTGGGAGAAAATTCACATTGCTTCTTGCTAGATCATTTTAAATATGAGAAGCATACTTATTTCTCTCTTGTTAATATTTGAGGAATTATGGAAGTTCTCTATTTTCAAAAATCCTTAATCAAGATAAACCTTGTTGGCATAGATCTCATAATTTTGATTGTTGTTTATCTCTTGTCTCTTTTGATCCCATTCATGAAATAAGTAGATTAACAATGTGAAGCAGACAAGACTGCATGGTAAACCATCCGTAAGTAGTTTGTATGTGCTTCTTGAGTTCTTCCTCTGAAGTGGATTTTATAATACGATGATAGCCTACTGTGTGCATTGCCTCCCATTATCCCCTTACTGCTAGGATGTAAGAAAGCAAGCTAGGTCATTGTTCTCACTGGATTATGTGATGCTAGGAAGAGTACATGAATGTAACTAAGTTGTGAATCCCCACAGAGTGCTAAAACCCAAGGTATAAAAACTACAGAATATGGGTAGGGAAGTGGGGGGCGCTATGGGGGACTTTTGGGATAGCATTGGAAATGTAATTGAGGAAAATATGTAATAAAATATTAAAAATTAAAAAAAAGAGAGAAAAAAAAACTACAGAATATGAAAACTTCCCACTCTTGATTTAGAATAAGGCCAATGAAACCTGTAGATATCTTTGAGTCATAACATTGTTACATCAAGTATCCCCAGTGTAGTATTGTGCTTTCTTGTGGAAGCTCATTTATATAAATCAATTTCATGTATTCTAGATGGATAAGGGTAAAAATACTTCAGAGATTATATAGTCCCAGGATCAGTCTAAGGAAGAGCTATGTTTCTGCAAGTTTGATGAAGTGTTTATACCTGGAAATATTATGGCCCTCATGTGAGGTAGAGTACACCTTTGTATATGAATGATGCATGTAGTTTGGAAAACAAAACAAAAACAACGTTTGTTAATGGCAATTCATCTCTTCAGTTATATAAGTCAACTTGGGAGTTTGGCAAGTATGACCTTAGACATAAATCCTTGGCAAAGAGCATTGTGTTGTGAGTAAGAAAGGCATGTGTAGCACAGTTTTTCCTTTGTATGACTCCTACAATTTCAAGGACTGACAGACACCTCCTTTGGTATAAAATTGCAAAATTCTTCTTTTTCTTTTTGAGATAGACTGTAATCACAATTCTCCCTTCTCTTTTCTCCCTGTAATCTTCCCCAAAATCTCTCCCAAGCACAAGGGATGCCAGAGATACTGTTCCTAGATTTCCAAGCAAAGTCAGTTCAAAATACTGTAGACAAGAACCTAAACTCAACACTAATACAATGAGCAGTTTTGTTATTTTTCATATCCCTATACTCAAATATCTAACAAAACTAATATAAGTGGAGGAAAAAGTTATTTTGGTTTATGGCACAATGGGTGATGCATCATCATTTGGCTCTGTTTCTGGGCTTGTTGTGAGGCAAATTATCATGGCAGTGGGAATGAGTGATGGAAGATCTATTGATGGTCAAGAAGCTGAGAAAATATGGAAACACAGGAAGATGACAGAACAATAGTTCTAGGACTATATCTTCCGTGACATGTTTCCTCCATCTAGAGTCCACTGTGTACCTTTTGCTACTTCCCTATAACACCATCATATTATGAATATATCCAGGGATTAGTCCATCAATTATGTGAGAGTTGTCATTAATTATCTTTGGAGATAAATTCACAGATACATTCAGAAGTGTGCTGAATTCTCCAGGCAGATCTTAATCCAGTTTAATCCATTCAAGTTGACAGATGGGATTAACCAGCAATGTAGAGATGCAGAATTTAATAGCACCAGGGAAAGACTCCAAAATTAGGTAGAAAAGGAACAGAGTTGTCAACATTCTGAGTATAGTCACTAACAATTGCCTGGGAAAGTTGTGAGTGATGTCAGTCCACACAAGTGGCAGCTGTAGTACATTGAATCTGTCAACAGAATCAATCATATTGTCACAATTTGAGACAATGAGATGAAATGGACAGTCAACACTGAATAGATAGTAGATTATCCCAAGCAAGGTTTTTACTTCTGTTCTGCATATGGAATGTCCATACATTCTACAAAACTTTTTAACTCAAGTTATCTCAGGGAAAAAGTCTTCAAAAAAGTCATTAGTGATAAAAGATGCCTCCTTTATCCATCATTTCTTCACAGGGTTCTATTTCTAACCTTTGCCAGCTAACTCCTGTGGATTCAAGCTTCTATTTCTCTTGCCTCATGTAAGATGCTCAGAGTCTCTATGAAGGCACATACACTAATGCATGCCATTTCTTCTACAGCTCCCTGATAGTGATAGCTAGTGTCAGAAGTATCCTTCCTCTATTGCATCTTGAAGGGCTGTCCTATCATGGTGACAACTGTAAAGCTCTGGCAGATGGGTCTTGAGTTTTCTCTGAGGTTATGAGTCTATGGATCTGGAAGATGCTCTGTAAGAACCTTAAGAGGGTGAACGTGTAGTACATAGCATCTTTATGTTCATGATTCAAATGGATAACTGTAAAGATTTGCATATTTGGTCCATGTGGTTTTTTATTCTATTCATTTGAAAGAAAGAAATAGAATCTCACTCTTAGATGTAAAATTCCCTTTAGATCATTTTTCATCCTCACTGTGTTAATTTAAAATATCATACCTGTGAGTACATACTGTTTTAATGTAAACTTTTCTATCATAAAGGTCATCAAATATTTCTACAAAAGGTTGGAATTTAATTGAGTTATAATTTTCAGGTAAATATGACCTTATGAACTCTGTCCCAATTCTTTACTTCTTGATCCCCTTTCTTTATAAATATCAAAGGCCCCTAATTAGTTCAACAGTCAAAGAGCTGAGTTCATTTTCAAATCTCTGTGGTAGATCCCTTAGAAGTCACATAACCTGTGCTATAATGACAATGCATGATGAATTCATTAAAAAATATTGTCAATAGCAACAGATTTCTTCAGTTGTCTGGGTCTACTTTGACTCTCTGTTCACACACAATTACGGTCTGTGTGAACACATGAATGCTTCAGGGAACTCTTCCGTGCTTCAAAATTTTATATTTAATTTACTTATTCTGTATCTTAAAACATGTAGTTTGAAGTGCTGGGAAGATGGCTCTGTCACTAATGTGCTTTCTGTGGAAATGTAAGGATCTAAATTCATTTCTCCAGTCTGCATTTATAAAAAGCTGGGCATGGAGGTGTGTGTCTACAATCTCAGGACTGAGGAGGAGAAAAGAAAAGATTCCCGAGGTTCTCTTGTCAGATGGTTTAGCTGAGGTGGAGAGCTCCAGATACAGTGAGAAATTTTATCTGAAAAAGTAAGGTGAAAGAGATAATGGGATGCATCTCATGTTGACTTCTGGTCTCCATATGCATGCAAAGATACATGGGAACCTGGACACACACACACACACACACACACACACACACACACAAATACATATGCATATAGAAAGATGTGGACTTTTTTGTTGTATTAATGGAGGTATCAAAAATACATCTGTACTTCCTAGCTTTACAGTTACTTATAAATATATATGAAAATAAAAGTAAATTTCTATATAAAAATAATATAAAGGTCTTAAATAAATACTATGAAGAAACTGTTTCAAAGTTATATATTTGAATCCCATAATTTGACTATATTAAATTTAATTTGTGTTTTGTAATAATTATAACTAAGAGATAATATTTTTGATTGTTGATGGCACTGTAGGTCCTGCAGCAGCTGACCAAGGCACATATTTGTGATGATTCTCAATACCTCCGAGGTTGAAATCTCTTCATTCCTACTGACTGGGATCCCAGGCTTTGAGCATATGCACATTTGGGTTTCCATCCCTGTCTGCCTCATGTATATGACAGCTATCCTGGGAAACTGCACCATCCTCTGTGTCATCAGAACAGAGCCTTCTCTGCATGAGCCCATGTACTATTTTCTCTCCATGTTGGCCTTCTCTGATCTAGGTCTGTCTTTCTCCTCCATCCCCACTATGCTAAGAATATTCTTGTTCAATGCCATGGGGATTTCCACTGATGCCTGCATTGCCCAGGAATTCTTCATCCATGGATTCACAGACATGGAATCTTCAGTGCTCCTCATTATGTCCTTTGATCGCTTTGTAGCCATCCGGCACCCCCTAAGATACAGTGCCATCCTCACAAGCTCCAGGGTTGTACAAATTGGGCTAGCCTTTTCTGTTAAAAGCATTCTCCTGGTGCTTCCCCTTCCATTTACTTTAAAGAGACTCAGATACTGCAATAAACGCCTCTTGTCACACTCCTATTGTCTCCATCAAGATGTCATGAAGCTGGCGTGCTCTGACAACAGGGTTAACTTTTACTATGGGCTGTTCGTTGCACTCTGCATGATGTCAGACAGTGTGTTCATTGCTGTGTCTTATGTGTTCATCTTGAAGACGGTGTTGGGTATTGCATCCCATGGGGAGCGGCTCAAAGCTCTTAATACTTGTGTATCCCATATCTGTGCTGTGCTTATTTTCTATGTCCCTATCATTACCTTAGCTACCATGCATCGCTTTGCAAAGCATAAATCTCCATTAGCTATGATTCTGATAGCAGATGCTTTCTTGCTGGTACCACCTTTGATGAATCCCATTGTGTATTGTGTTAAAACTAGGCAGATAAGAGTAAAAGTTTTAGAAAAACTGGGTCTGCGTTCTAAGTAATTGGAACAATGTTATTAGAAGTTGTGTTTTCTGTACAATCGGCTACTTTAGAGAGACAACAGCGTTTCATCCTCAAAGGAGATTGTTCCATTGACCTCATAGTCCTATAGTTTATTCCAATCAATCAGTATGATTGCTTTTCTGTTTTGAAGAAGGAAGAAGCTTCATATTTTACAGAACCTCTATGAATTCGTTAATTGTTATTTGGATAGTTGAACACATCTATCCTTAGGCACAAAATTGAAGAATAAGAATTTGCACAATCTTCTAAAGAAAATCTAGGAGATGTGGTTTTCCATTGTGTCTGGGAGAAGCCCAAAAGATACCAGAACTGTTTAACATCTCTGTATTTGTCTCTTATTTTGATATTCCATATGTTGCATTAAACCCTTTACCACATGTCTGAGTTTGTCTGAGTCTGTTCTTTGCTATTCACTGTTTCAATACAGGTGTCACCCTGAGCATTGCTGACACCGTGACATTGCAGAATCAGCACTGCTGTAAGCTTGTGAGTCAGTTCTCCTATTACTGACATCCTGGGTAATTTAACATACCAATTACTGATTGACCATTATGTTTAGGGTTATGTGAAAGAGGAAACTATATAAACTGTCATTTGTCCATCCTGATTTATGGTGAAATCAACTTTAGAGTGATAAATTATGATAAGTTAACAAATGCTTGGCATTTGTTAGTATCATGGTAAAAGTTTGGGGATAGAGAACTGAATCTCAGGAGTTGGAGGATAATTTACAACTCTAAGTTACACATGTCGATGAATCTTACACCAAATATTGAATGAATTCCCACACAAAAAGGAGCTGTAGATTGTCCACTTTTAAATCTCTTATCAGTGATATAACTTTTCTATAATATGTGCTTGGTGGATGTGTATCAATTTGCACTGAAATTTGAAAGTAAATGAGGGAATGTTGGTAAAAAGGTAGCACAAAGGGATATTAAAATCAGGACGCCTCGCTATTTGATTGCTTTCACTGTGATATAACATCTCGACCACAGCAACTTGGAGGAAATGTTTATTCAGCTTATTCTTCTAGGTCACAATCTATCTCTGAGGGAGATAAGAGCAAGAACACAAGGCAAGAATCTGAAGCAGAAGCCATGGAAGAGTGATGCTTTCTGGCACACTCAGTAGCTTGAGCTTAACTATCTTTCGTACACAGTTCAGACTGTCTATAGTAAGCTGGGTCGTCTTACATCAATCACCAATCACAGACATGACCATAGGCAATCTGATCACGGCAACTCTCTCTTCTTCTTCTTCTTCTTCTTCTTCTTCTTCTTCTTCTTCTTCTTCTTCTTCTTCTTCTTCTTCTTCTTCTTCTTCTTCTTCTTCTTCTTCTTCCATGATGAATCCAAATACTGTAAAATTGATGTTAACAACGAACCAACACAAAACAAATATCAAATCATGAAGTTTGTGTGATGAGAAAAATTTTGAATCAGATTAGCAAAGTGTATTTGGTAGGTAATGAAACCCAGGGCCAACGTCCCCTTGTTCTGCTGAAGTTAGCCAGAGTAGTCATTACCTTGACTCTGTAAAGACTCTCTCCTCTCTACACATCAGTAGAAAAAAACTAATACTGCAGAAATATAAAGAATTTTGTGGGATAGAGGGATTCTTCCATGAAGACCACAGTGTGGATACTTCGGTTCTTCTTAGAAGGGGGATCAAAATACCATGGGAGGAGATACGGAGGCAAAGTTTGGAGCAGACACTGAAGGAAAGGCCATCCAGTGACTTTCCCACCAAGGGAGCCATCCCATACACAGTTACCAAAACCAGACATTAGTGTGGATGCTAAGAAGTGCTTGCTGACAGGAGCCTGATATAGCTGTCTCCTGAGAGGCTCTGCCAGTGCCCAACAAATACAGAAGTGGATGTTCACAGCCATCCATTGGACTGAACAGAGTCCCCAGTGAAGGAGCTAGAGAAAGTACTCAAGGAACTGAAGGAGTTTGCGGCCCCATAGGAGGAACAACAATATGAAACAACTAGTATTCCAGAGTTCCCAGGAACTAAACCACCAACCAAAGAGTACACAACGAGGGACTCATGGCTTCAGTCACATATGTAGCAGAGGATGACTTTGTGGGACACCAGTGAGAGGAGAGGCCCTTGGTCTTGTGAAGGCTTGATGCCCCAGTGTAGGTAAATCCCAGGACAGGCAGGGAAGTGGGAGTGGGTGTGTTAGTGAGCTGGGGAAGGGCAGATGGGATGGAGGGGGTTGGAGGGGAAATGGGGGAAGGGGGTAAAAGTTGAAATGAAAATAAAGAAAATATCTAATAAAAAAAGGAAAAAATAAAAAAGAGGGATTCTTCCAAATGTCACTGGATGGCCTTTCCTTCAGAAAACCAAAATGATGTAATTTTTGTGAATATAGATGAAACTGAAAAAAGTTATGAGTGAGTCAACCCAACCCAGACTCCAAAGGACAAAAGGCACATGTTGTTTTTTTTTTGTATGTGAATGCTAGCACTGACTCTTTTGTTTGTTTAACTTGAAATACCCATGGAGTCTGGAAAATGAAGGTGATGTTGATGTACTTTTTGGGAAGGAGCTGCTAGAAGATAGGCTGAATGAAAGTAGAGTGTAAGGGAAATGTTACAGCAGGGCGGGGTATGAGAGACTGAGGAGATGAGCAGTGAGTTTAGGAAAGTTAACCAATAAGAAGGGTTATGAAAAAGCCATATGGAAACATACTATTCTGTAATCCGATAAAAAATACAAAAGATAAATTGAAGGGAGGTTTGTTGCATGGGTAGATACTGATGCTCTCAGAAGCGATGGTTACTACAGAAAATCTTCAGTGCCATATAGGGAATAATTCTGTAGGAGTTATTGGTCAGGAAGATCCCATAGGTCCCCAAACAACACAAGATCTTGTCAGGTTTGTTTGTTTGTTTTTGTTTGTTTGTTTGTTTTGCCCATTAAAACTAGGGTTTAAGACCTTATTTTTGAAGATGTGATATACCTGCGCTGCAGGATATAAAGAAAACCAGTGGGTATAGAACTGGAAACTTCCTGCCTGAGGGGTATTAATGTTCCAAAAGGTGCTACGGATGTGTCTAAGGGAGTAATGACAAATAGTTTTACTCAGTTGTGAGCCCTACAAACTTCAAAACCAGGCAAGCTATGTCTGTTGGTGCAATAGTGGCACAATTATCTTGGGAGTAACCAAACGCATTCTGGTTGTTCTTAAGGCTCACACAACAAAAGGGAGATATATCTGTTATTATAAAGCTTGTCAACAATCCATACTATAGGGGGAACAGGTCCAAGGGGAGAAAATACACCACTGTTGTTTAAATAAATTGACACAGGATCAAATTGCATTCCAAATCTTTGTGTATACCCATAGAAAAAAGCTACTTCCAGACTTAGTGAAAGAATTTTCTCTCTCTTTTTTTAAAGATTGGTTTTTTTATTATACATACGTATACTGTCGCTGACTTCAGACACACCAGAAGAGGGCATTGGATCTCATTAAATATGGTTGTGGGCCACCATGTGGTTGCTGGGATTTGAACTCAGGACCTTCAGAAGACCAGCCAGTGCTCTTACCTTCTGAGACATCTCAAAGGCCCACGAATTTTCTCTTTGTAGTAAATGACAATGAATTCACAGACCCAAAGTGGTGAATATGCTAAGAATAAGTGGTAGCTGAGGGTCAGTCTTAAATAAGACGATTGTACTTCCTCTTCCACACTAAGGTTTAGGGAACATTGAGAAAGAGAGAAATGGAAAGAAGGCAAGACATCTTTTTTTTTAATTAAAAATATGTATTTAATTAGAAGCATTCAGAATGTCAACAAAAGAGCTGTAATTTTCTTTTGCAATTACAAAGTGATATTCAGTCAACAGAACAATTATCTTCACATAAGCTGCATCAGAGACAACTGAAGGTGAAAAAATAACCCCCCACCCATACAAAACAACACTACTGTCCCTATATATAGCTAATTTGTGCTGTGCACCAACAAGAACCTGCTTTAAATTTCCATGCCAATTTTATAGCCCTTAGACTGTACCAGATGAGGCTATTGAAAATACCACCAGGACAGAGCTATCTAAAGACACATTCAATAGTGTGTCAATATCCAAAAAAAGACATTTACAGTTTTTAAAAATCTTACACAGCCTTACGGTTCAATTTTTTTCTTTAGAAGGAGTGAGTTGTGTACCGGGGTTATTAAATGTTTTATAAACAAGAAAAAAAACTGTGCTAGAACCAACATATTCATCATCATCATCTTCTTCATCTTCTTTTTCCTCTTCTTCCTCCTTTTCCTCATCCTCTTCATCCTCCTCCTCCTCCTCTCCTTCCTTCTTTTTCTTGCTCTTTTCAGCCTTGATCACCCCCTTATTCTTTTCTGTATCAGCTTTTCTTTTAGCTCTGTAGACAGCAATATCCTTTTTGTAATTCTCCTATAGCTTGGCAGCCTTCTTGTCACAGGGCTGCTTGTCATCCTCAGTGGTGCTTTCCCACATCTCTCCTAGTTTCTTTGCAACATCACCAATGGATAAACCAGAAAGCTCACCTTTGATTTGTGGGCAGTACTCAAAACAGAACAAGAAGGCTGAAGGAGGCCTCTTGGGTGCATTGCGGTCCTTGAACTTCTTTTTGGTCTCCTCTTTGTGGGGGATGTAGGTTTTCATTTCTCTTTCATAACCTCATCAGCCTTTGCCATGTCTTCAAATTTCCCTTTTTCTAGCAGACATGGTCTGACCTCTCTGACCACTTCTTGGAGAACTCTGAGAAGTTGACAGAAGTGTCTGGATGCTTTTTCTTATGCTCCTCAGAGCAGGCTTGCACAAAGAATGCGTATGAGGAGTTTTTTTTTACCTCTTGCCTTTCTAGGATTCTTTGCCCATGTTTAGTTGCTTTTCCTCCACAAGGCACAGAGTCACCCATTGGCAGGTGGGCTCTTGCTTGCCCTGGCCTGTCTCTATGGAGCTCCCTGAAGACATCTTTAAAGCTTAATGCTCATTAATAGGAAGCAGTTGACTAAACTATAATCCATTCATGACTTCAAATGATATATAGTCACTTGAATCAATGATGTCTGCACTAATTATCTTGGAGGAATTTCAGCCATCAGAAAAAGCATATTTAAAGGGAATGAAATGATCATAATATATTATATGCAAAATTTCTTTTTTAATTAAAATAAAGAAAACAAAGTTCAGTTTAGAGTTTCTGCAAGTATTCCATGAATGTCTGAAGTCGTCATTCTTGTATGTTTGTTACCAAGTATGTTCTCTAAGGAAATAAAATAAAAAACTGATTCTGTACCTTCCCCCCAATATATGTAGAATATTTAAAAATTGTTATATTATAAACAAGGAAAACTCCTCATATTAATAGTCATGATAACATAAGGAAAAATTGAGAAGACATTCTATACTTATAGAATGGAACAGAAATTAAATTGTATTAGTTCATTTTTTGTTGAGCACCATCCATAAAGTTCATTTGCACAGTTATGGCACATATAGTCTCTAGATAGACAATTGTCCTCTTGATCTAGACTGATTTGACTTCATGGCTTGCCTCAGGTCTGCAAGTGGCAGTCACTTGCCCCAGGGTGCAGATTTTCTCAGGTCCGGACTGTGCCACATTCTAGAGGCCAGGTAGAGAGATGAAGGACTACTAGAGGAGCACTTCCCATAGCACAGTAAGTCAAATCTTGTTGAAGATTCCTTCTCTCATCACATTTACTAATACTCTATTCAGCAAATACATAGGACAGAGGAAATCAGGTGTCCAATCTCAAAGCCACAGTGGAAATAGTTGGTGTGGGTGAGGATATGCAATAGTCTTATTAGGAGGTAAAGAACTGAGAATGAAGACATCCTACAAACAGTGTGTAAATTGCATAGCAAACACACATACACACTCATTTCATATAGTTTTGATGCTGGCCTAGAGTTTACAATCCTGCTACCTCAGTCTTTTAAGTATTTGTATTAGAGTTATATACTATCACTCTCTGCTCAGGACATTATAGTTGCTAACATTAATTAGAAGCCCAACTTCTAATAATGTAACTTTGAATGATGTAAATCTATCTTTATCTGTTATTTTTCTCAAGTGCAGGGGATTTTAACCACAAATTTGCATATATTAAAATTCTGATTAAAAAATTGAAAAATGAGTAATGAAAAATACATAATTGTTTTTTACCCTAGGCTGATATGGCCAATTTCTTGGTGTGAAGAGAATGAAAACAAGTGCTTGTTCCTTTGATTATCACTATGAATACTACGTATGAGTAGCAACTCAGGTGAAAACTCTCCTCCATTCAGCTGGGGAGGAGGCTTATCTTACCTCTCTTCTTCCATGTAGCTTTAATTCCTCCACTTTTCTCACTTACATGGTATTCAGTGATAGAATTAACAAATATGGCCTCACTAGGATGACTGTGGTATGATACAAAATCCAGCTTTGCCTAATGTCACTTATAGATAGTGCCACAGTAGATGGCTCACTTTAATTCTCTGGGACTTTTTTTTTTTCTTCAACATGTTCATATACAGTTGTAGAAAAAAGTAACTAAGTTGTGTATAGACATATATGGACCAAAGTGACTTGTCAGCTGCAGTGAAGTGAGTTTTCAGTCATGGAAGCCTTTGTGTTGGGAGTTCTTTACCACAACCATGTAGGAGAATCTTTCTTCACTAAGCACAGCCCACCTTTGTGGGTAGTAACCTCTTGAGAATTTTTTCTCTAATCTCCTTCATCTTGACACTGTAGAGAACTGGGTTCATCAGTGGAGGGAGCAGGAAATGGATGTAGGAGAGGAGAGTGTGAGCAGGCGGAGAGAGTGGCAGCTTGAATCTGTCAATGAGTGCCAAGAGAATCATGGGTATGTAGAAGAGAAGCACAGCAGAGAGGTGAGCAGCACACGTTTGACCAGCCTTCCAGCGGTCCTCAGCAGACCCCACACCTTGCAATGCTCTCCCAATCAGCCCATAGGAGAAGAAAATCAGCAGAGGGTCTAGTGCCATCGCTGACAGTACCACAACCAGGCTGTAGACTGCACCCCATGCTTCTGGGCAAGCTAGGCGAGCCATATCTGGGTGCAGGCAGTAAGAATGTGTCAGGACCTGTGGACGGCAATAAGGCATGCGAGCCAACAGGATTGGCAGGGGCAGATGGAGACTCAAGCATCGGAAAGCAATGGCTACGGCAATCTTGCTAATGACACCATTGGTGAGGAGCACTGGGTAGTGGAGAGGGCGGCAGATGGCTACTGCTCGATCGAAGGCCATGGCGAGCAAGACAGAGGACTCCATGACAGAAAAGACATGGATGAAGAACATCTGTAGAAGGCAGGCTGAGGCAGGGACAGTATGAGCATCAGCAAAGGCCAGGCCTAGCAGGGTGGGCATTAGCACGGTGGCCAAGCCAACATCAGACACACTAAGCAAAAAGAGGAAGAAGTACATTGGTCGATGCAGTGTGGGCTCCAGGGCAATGATCCAGAGGATTGTACCATTGCCCAGGGCAGAGAGAAGGTAGATAGTGATGAGAGGCACTGACCACCAGGATGGTGCAGCTTCCAGGCCAGGCAGGCCCACTAATAGGAAAGTGGGGGCCATTAATGTGCTGATGTTTGAGGTTTCTTGGGTGGACAATGGTAACATAGTTCAGGATCACTCTGAAACCTGAAAAGTAATTATGTTTATTTGATCGTGGATTGATTTGTTTGTTTGTTTTTGGATGATATTTTTTACCACAACCTGCCTCTCCCCTTCAGGCACAGACTCATTCACACAGTGCAAACATGCCCACCCCCACCCCTTCACACCCCTCCTGTCTGTAGTTTGCTTTGTATAGCTATTCTTTGTGCTTATGTATATTCCTTTAGCCCTGTTTTGGTCTCTACTTTCTTCTAATTTAATGTTATTCTTTATTTGATACACAGCTAGGAGAAGATCTATGCTAACATGATTATCTTCTCTTCTTAATTATAGGCTGCCTGTCATCTGTGCTCCTTAACAATCACATTTGGTCTCCATTACCAATTCTCAGTAAAGTCACCAATTACTATTTTTTTATAAGCTAGATTGTTTTGTTGTTATTGCTCATGTTTTATGTTGAATTTTTTTCATATAATATATTTTGATGTTACTCTTTCCCCTCTCCCAACTCCTTCCAGATTCTTCTACCTCCTTACCCACCCAAATTCATTTCTGTCTCTTAAAAATAAAATAAATAACAAAACAGACAAAATATGAAAATTAGAACAAATGAAAACCAATGATGATGATGATAATTAAAATAATAATAAACTAAAATGAAACAAAAAGACACAAAAATACTATTGAGTTCATTGTTATGTTGGCCAACTACTCCTGTACATGGGGTCTGACCTGGACAATAGTTGATAAACCCATTGACATTTAATTGGAGAAAACTGATAAAATGACTTTTAATGACATATTGATACATTAGATATTTTCTTAAATCATTTATTTCTCGGTGAACCTTGAATTCATGATCCCTTCTTTTCCTTAAGTATATGTCTTAGATTTAACTTCACAGTATACTTAGGCTATGTAGGGTGATCTTGATTCTAAACTCAGGCAAAACACTAGGAAGAAGAAACCACAGGGAAATATACTTGCAGACAGGGTCCTAGCATAACTGTCGTCTGAGAGGCTTCACCCAACTGCTGGTGGAAACAGATGCAGGGACCCACACCAAAACATTAGGCTGAGCTTCGAATCTTGTGGAAGAGGGGGAAAAAAGGATGGAAGGAGCCAGAATGGTCAAGGACACTAAAAGAAAACCCACAGAATCAACTAACCTGGGCTCATAGAGGCTCACAGAGACTGAACCACCAACCAGACAGCATGCATGGGATGGAACTAGATCCCCTATACATATGAAATGGATGTGCGCCTTGTTCTTCACGTGGGACCCCTAACAACTGCAACATGGGCTGTCTCTGACGCTGTTGCCTGTCTTTAGATCCCTTTCCCAGGACTGTGCTGTCTTGTCAATAGGAGAAAATGTACCTGGTCTACTGCAACCTGATATGCCAAGGCAAGTTGATATCAGTGGAAGGCCTCCCCTTCTCTGAGGAGAAAGAGGGAGATAGAGGGAGGTGAGGCAAGAGGGAGGGAATGGGTGGAGGGGAGGAGGGAAAACTGGGTTCTGGATATAAAGTTAATAACTAAATAAATTAATTAAAAACAAAAATAGAGTTAAGAAAATATTCACCCTTCTTGCATTGAAAATTATGCTCTAGGGTCTTAGTTACACATTAAAGGGAGACATTTCAGTTTTGGTTTGGCTAGGAGTCATTGCAATAATCTTTATCCACACCTGTCATGTACCCATATGTAGAAATTGTAGGCATTGACTAAAACATACTGATTAAAATAATGAGTTTGACAAAGCCACAGAATATGAAGGTTACTAGCAAACACTGATCGATCATGTTTCCATATGATAGCACTGAATAAATTGGATATCAAATTAAGAAAGTAATTGTATTTATAACAGTATTTTAAAAGCATATAATACATAAAATAAATCAACTTTATATTCTGAAAATTACAAAAACTGGTTAAGAAATTAAAAGCTCCAAAGGAATGAGATATACTTCTGATTTGTAGATTAAAACCACAGTAAATAAATGGTCAGAAAATTCCTAACAGACCAGCAGATCTTTTCATTACAATCTGTAAGATAGTACCTTAAAATTTAGATGAAAAAACTGTATCATAAAAACTCCTATCTGACCAAATGAGAGTGTATTTAACACATAAATTAAAATATCAACTAACATAATAATGTTAAATAATTAGGCTGTATACAATGCTGCATAAATGTGATTTCAGTACTTGGAAGGTGGAATGAAAAATTGTGAATTTATGGGGAGCTGAACAACTCAGAAATACTCCATCTCAATGAAATAAAGCCAAAACAAAACCAAATAAAAAAAAACCCAAGGGTCATTAACTGCATACCATATGTATAGGTAAATGGGATAATAATTTCATTCACAGGAAAAAGATTTCAGCCTACATTCCTGAGAGAAGTTTAGAATTTGACCTACCTGAAGAACTATAAGTAACCAATAAAAAGATGGAAAAGCTAATATAAAAGATAGCTATGCATAGTTAGTAATTATCATAAAAATATAAGAAGAGAGTAAACCCATAAAAATTAATTTCAATACTACAGCCAGAATATATTTTAAATATTATAAAAATTTAAAATAATTATTTTAAAAGACAAAGCATTATTTTACACATTCTGTAAGATTAAAAATACTTTTAAAGAATAAAAATTTCTCCTGGAATGGTTGTTAGAAACTACCTTAGATTGTAAGTTTTTTGATTATGAAATTGTTTAGTCCCACTGAAAGCAATTGGGCAGGCCCTAATGTAATAAATTCATTATTAGTGTCGGCAGTTAAGTTTATGTATCTGAGGGTAAGACTTTCAAGACATAAAGAGGAATATAGGAACGTGCTTTCTAGAGCAAACAAGTAGTGTTCATGAAGGTGGAAATAATGAACAAGGAACCTTAATAGTGTCAACGACTCAACTGAAAAAATACTGTAGAGTTTAGAAAACCTGTTTAAAAATATAAAATTTTAAAAATTGTGTCATGTATGTTTTTAAAACCTCAAAAATTACCCAATATCTCCCACATCAATACAGTTGTGTGTAAATGCTAGAGAGAGACTTGGATATGTAGGCCAGGATTTATTCTGATGTGATTAAATGGCTTGGGGCAAGAAAACAATACGCAGGATCTGTTCTAGAGTTCTAAGACTGTGGCCTCGGCTCTAATGTTTCATTTCCTCATCATGAGGCCTACTTTCATACCAGTTGCTGAGGAAGCCACATTGCAGCTCCTAGATTTCAGATTTCACCCTCTCTACTTACTGACCAGGAAGTGCTCCTCGCTGGGACTCCTATCTGCCATACCCTGGGCTTTGCTGTCGATTTATCTGCCTTCCTGTACCTTTCTATGTATTTTCCTATTTCTCACATGCAATCTGGGAATTTAGCTCTATCCTTTGCCCAAGGCCCTTTGTTTATTCATGGCTTTAAAACATAAAAGCCACAGCCTCATTCCTTGTTAGAGACAGTTCCCTTACTTGCCCTGCTGATCTCAGACTAATGAGCTTCTGTAATCCTCCTACCTCAGCTTGCTAAGTATCTGGGATTATTGTGGGTCTTTGTTGTCAAATATGACTGTTAGGCTGCCTCTGTCCTTTATCAACCCCTTCATGGTCAGGATCCAGACAAGTACTTTTTAAAATCACTTCCGCTGTTTTTAAACTTAGGCACTGGAATGTGTCAGCATTACTGCAACTCTTTAGATATGAAGCTATGTTGCTGTTTTTTATACTCTTCAAGTATTACATTTTATCAAAGAATGTTCTTTCTCTCGGTGCCATTAACTTTATATGCATCATGGTACTCCCATGCAGACATTTGTCCCTCTTGTTCTCCAACTTTCTGTGACATCTTCCTTCACATCATGCTTGTGTTAAGTATAGAGTGTGATTTAGTCTCTGCTATCTCCATTATTCATCTTTTTACTTTTGTCTTTCATTTAATTAGGATTTTTTACCTTATGGAGAGAAGATTTATTATATATTATTATATATGAATAGTAACCCTTTCCATACATTCAAAGTCAAGTAAAATATTTCCTAAACCCTTTACACACACTGTGTTTCTCTTTAAATTTCTTGTGGATTCTGTCTCTTTCTCTGAAATGTTTTCAACTCATTTCTTTCTCAAAGCATCCTTGTCCACTTCACCCACCCTGACGCACACCCCACAGATGATTCCTCACAATGTTAGTTTTACTGTTACTCTAGTCCTTTCTTCACAATGCACTTCTAGTTATCACTGACTATCTTCTCATAGATGTTGAGGAGTCTCTGTATAACATACACTCTAGAAAGTGCTTTTGAATAAATGGTCCTGTACCCAGGACACTAGAGGTCTGCATGCACCTTAGAGAACATTTCTCAGCTTCTAGAATGGGTCACATCCTGGGTGTGCTTAGTAGGACATAAAACAAAGGGCTGGGGATGGTGCTTGAGGCTGGTACTCACAGAGAAAACCTGTAAGGCTTTTGTGGGGCAATTTAAGTGGACAGGTCATTTAGGTTTGAGAACTGAATTAGTCTCATCTTGCCTTATTAAGATTCTTCCCATACAGCCACTGCTCACATGTAGCATGTCCATTCATACACCAATACACAATGACATTCAGAAGGTAGTGTGCATACCTGTGTGTAACACATATGCACATCACTCACAAACATCACACATTTCACACACATATACAGTTATACTTAGAAACATGTACACTCACACATTTATACAAATTAGTTTGTATTTTAGCAAAAAATTAATAAAGTATCTGTAGATAAAATGAGAACAAATTTGTGTGTTCCGATCCATATCACATTCAAAGAATGAAGTAACAAATATATGCTCATTCTCTTAGAAAAATAATTCCAAAAACATATTGATGTTTAAACATGCATGGATATGGAAAATCCATGTAGAAACAAAAGCAGTGGTCATAATTATGTATTGTTACACATATATTTTTTCATGAAATTAAACGCTCAATATTAATTGCTAATCACTAATCTCTTAACACTTCACACAGCAAAGAAAACACAAAGACTGAATCATGCTTATGCAAATAGTTGATAACTTCTGTACTTCGTGTACATATGTGTTGACAAGAACTTCATAAACATCTTATCAATTTTTAGAACTCAAACATCCAGCATGTGTATATACACGTATGCACACACATGTATATTCATATATATGTTTAAATACATGAGTGCATGTTCTCATAAATAATACCTTCTAAGAGTCTTTCATATCACATAAACCATTGAGTTATTCTTATTTTGTTTCCATAAATAATAAAGTGCTAGAAATACAAGTGAATCTCCCCATGAAATCTTGAATTCTGAGAGTTTAATTTTAACTAGCCAACATAGGAAGTGAGCACATCATTGCTGAAAGACATTTGTAAATACCACACAAGATTTTCAAGAAGACATAGTCTTTGTACTTTATGAAATTATTTTCCTGTTACTGAGATTCAGATGACCGAGATGACTCAGTGATTAGAACAGAATATTTAGGTATATTGGAAAGTTGATATTGGTATAATGAAGACAACTTGCAGATATATTGAAGTGACAGACAGTATGAAAGATTTACAGTAATTTGTTTGCCATCCCTAGCCTTGACATTTAAATACTTCAGGAAATGTTTTCTTAACATTTACGAGACATTGGATTACACAGTGTCTGCCTCCAGTGCAGACATTGATTCCTCCTTTCTCAAATCTGTAAATCTTAGAATGGCTCTAGTGTGTGGACAATATGGTAGAACATATAGCATGGACTGCACAGGGGATTGTGTAATCTAAAATAGGCCAGGCTAGAAAGCATGGCTAAGAGTACGGATTTCTCTTCAGAGTAGCGACTGCACTCCTTGTCTTGAGAGACTGCCATGCATCTCAGCATTAACTCATAATATAGTAAAAGAGATTCCTCAGTATTGAGCACTGTTGGAAGACATGTGGTATATATCATAGAGAGACAAAATAAGATATTAAGTCAGGTAAAAATATCCATATGAATATAAACAGCCAGATACAAAGAGGTCCTCCTTTTTATCAAATCCTTTTAGAGAACTTTACATTTCAGAGCTAATTAAATTCCAAAAATAAATTTATAAAGAAAAAAAAAAAGCAAAATGAGGGCAGAGCCATGTTGAGCAAGAGAGCAATCAAGGAATGCTAAGTATACAGTAGTCAGGTTTTAGACCTGTGGTGTAAATAACCCTCAAGATTTTTAGCCCAATTTCTGAGAGTGGATGAATTTGGAGAGCAGTTCTGTGTCACACTATATTACAATTTTTCTTATGCTGTCTCTTCATTAATGCCATCTGTGGGATTCAGCTTTTCCCTGAAGGACTGGGAGAACACAAGCCTAGCAGATTTCACTGGGGGGCAGGAAGTTGGATGAGCAACTCAGATTCAATTATCAAAGTTCCTCAGATTTACCATCCAGGATGTCTGGCTATCAGTAATCTGACTAAACTACACTACACATTTTAATGATATGTATCAACGATAAGTTTGGTTAACAAGGTCTGATGTAAATAAATGGTATTCAAATTTAGAGCACTTTATCCTCAGTTGTCCAACACCCTCACCCCGACCCGACCACATTTGATGCTGTGGGCTCCTTCACTGGACATCCTTGTCCCTGCAGCTGTAGCTGTCTCCTCAGTAGTGTGTACCACAGTTTAAGTTTCCTGTGATTCAGCAGCTCCCAGCTCCTCCAGGCATTGTGATACAGTGTTCCTTCACAGACAGGCATTACTCCAAATATTATCTCTATGTGTGGTCCCCACACCTCCCTACGCTTGCAGGCAGCCAGCACACTGTTACAAACCTCTCCAATCACATCTCTGACTCTGCGATTGGTTTAAAAACAGAGCTTATCTTTTCTGGTTTCCATTTCTGTAACAGCATCTGTCCATTGCATCAGACGCAGCTTACTGAACTTCAAGAGTTTTGAATTGGAAACACCTGCTTACACAAACATTATTTCATTGCCCAGATTCCTGGCCCCTGTCTCTGCATCCTCCCTGAGAGCGCTGGGCTTTTCCTAACCCCCTACCTGACCAATTTTAACTTTCTAGCTCTAGTCCATTTTTTTTTTAATGTTAGAAAGAGTCAAAGTAACATTCTAATTAGGGTGTTTCCCGGATCTCCTTCCTGAGCTTTCGGGCTCAGAAATGGGAAGTTTTATGCCAACCCCGTTCCTCCTTTCTCACTTACTTCACATTCCCATTCTTTCTTGCTTTTCCCTGTTTACATTGTCACAGGCATACCTGACGTTTGTCATCTTTTCCCACTGCCTCTGTCTTCAATCATTTACTCACCATACCTGGTTTCTCAGCGACCCTCACACACTCTAGTGTGGTAGTGGACTGCCTCTGCTGCATTCTTTATGTTATGTCTGTCAGCAGCACCGAGCCTAGGGGTAAGGGGAGGGTGTGGGGTGAAGGAAAGGTGAGCACAGGTGTCCAGGCCTCTCTTTGCCAGAGCCCCATGGGGAAGTCTCAGTGAGAACACTGTGGTTAGTTAAGAACCTGTTTGTCCCAGTAGAAAGGCCATGATGACCTTTAAATTGCAGCAAGAATCGGACGATCCCTTCATTACTAGCACTCAGCCTTTATTTCAAAATGAGAGGAGCAAGCCCCTGTCTACCCCACACTACTCTGATATTCATAGTCCCAATAGGCCCAGATGCCCCATCTTCCCTTGACCTGTCTGGCCTTTGACCATTATCACGTTATTTACCTAGCCTTTTGTTTTCAGACAGTGGATAATGAGCCCCAGAGAGTGTCTCTGGTTTGTTCCTAGGGGATCCCTTTTGGTTTTGTTGCTTCTGTTTTTGACTAATTGCCATTAGCACAGTGTGGCACCACATGGTGCTAATAGGACCCAGGTCACAGGTCCAGTCTCCTCAGGGATGCTTATTCACTTTGCTTTGCTTCTTCAAGCTGAGGTCAGAATCAACCCAAATGTGCTACAGCATGCTATTAATCCCCAGTGTGATTTGATCTCTGTCTCTACATACATGTAGTTGTATGTTTATAATCATATATACTTAAGGTACACCTCAAGATTAGCTAGTTCTCTGACTCTTCAGAGCCAGTGGTGGAATTCTCTTTCCTTTATCTTCTCTGGACTTTTCACATGTGTATTACCCTTCTTGTTCTCAGTAGACTCTTCCCCAGTTCTTAGTAGGTGGTAGCATATCACCAGGCATGCCCATTCCCATCCTGGGGTGTGGATTTTTCATTGCATCCTTAACACAATCAGCCTATATCCCTCTAAATAACTTGGGTACCCATTGTGGACAATGCCATCGCTGCTCCTCTTCTTCCCCAGACCTTTTGGCAGTGCCTTTGTCCCAGTAATTCCTTCTACCAGCCCAAGTAACCAAATCCTTGGCATATAACAGCTCCTCTCTAACCCTCCAAATGGTGTGACCCTTAGGACCTGGAGGCTGCTATCAGATTTGCCAATTACATTTTAAGTATTTTTCAAACGAATTAATTGGCCTTAGTTTCTCAAACTTGCAAAATTTTCATATCCAGGCCCATGTTATCTATAGATCTTTAAATTTAGTTAATAATGCAAATACAAAATAATGAAAGTTGTAGGATTTTGTGCTTTAAGCTGATATCTTTCATGAAATTGATGTCACCAATTATTCTCATATATTATAATCATTGGTCTAGATTTGCATTTTTAAATGTTTCTATTATTTTAATTGTATATGCAAAATTACAATAATGCAGCTTAACATATTTGTCCAAATCTGTCTTATTGCAAAAGTGCCTACTTTTGTTTAGCTCCACATTGCTCTGTGGTGTCTTTCATTTTAACTTGAAGGGCTCCTTTTAGAAGATTTTGCAAGCAAGTCCAGTTTTTGTTTTCTGAGAACACTCCAATTTCACGTATTTCGGAAGACACAGTTGCTGAGCACATTACTCTTGGTCAACAGGATTGTTGTAGTTATCTTGTTCTTTCTGGACCTTTCTCGTTCAGCATCTACAACATTGATTCAAAGCAAGATTTCTGCTGAAAATATATTCTCAGATCCCCCAGCTCATGTGAAAACAGCCTCAACTAAATTTAGCTGTTTCTAGGCATCTTCACAGCTCCACTCTCTCTTTGAATTAATTTCATTTTAAAGGATGCCAGCATGGTTCTCTTTGGTTTACCTTAACTGAAGTATTAGAACCTTTTTAATTTATGTGCCTACTTTCCTCCTAAGATTTGGGTATTTTAATATTCAGATTATGGATTTTCTCCATTCTCTCTCTTGCTGTAGTTATAATACCATGTGCATTTTATTTATTTACTTGGTAGTAGTCTATGAATCAATTTAATTATTTACTTACTTTTTTCCAATTTTGTAACTTTAAATCCAAGATTCCTAATGTCTAGACTTTCAAGTCTGAGAACTATTTGTTCTGTCTTATCTAGTGTGTATCTGGGCCCCTGTAATGAGCCTTCAATTTTGGTATTATTTACACCCAACTCTTCTAATATTCTCTTTTACTTGGTGTATCATTATCCTGATTTTATTTTTGTTATCTTTTGGCTCCTCCAGTACCGTGTTTATGTTTAAGTTTTCTGGAGTTTTATGTTGATTCTTTTATCGAGCTTTAATTTTTTTTATCGTATATACCTTGTAATGCTTTTTTTGTATCCCTTGTATATTTTTTGATAAAATATGGTCCTTTGAGAAAACATTTCTTTCTTCTTGGGTTTGCATGCTAGCTTCCTCCTGGGCTGTTCTCTCCAGTGATATTGTAGCCCATCAATCATCAGTCTAGAGCTTCTTAGACTCTCTCAACTCTTTTACCAGTCTCATGTTCCCCCTGCTGTCTGTTCGTGGTACTACAGTTACTATTCTGGTGGTCCTTCGGTTTTTACTTCCATGCCCTCCCTACCTTAAGCGCTCAATGAATCACATAGAAAGGCAGGTTAAAGTTCACACTAAACATTAGGGAGAGCGTGGAAATGGTGAACATCATACTGTTATTTTTATGCATATAGTATATACATATGCATGCATGTGGGTGAACATGGCATGTATATGTCTGTGTGTGGTGAAGGTCTTCTCTATGTAGCCACAGCTACTGATTGTGCCTGATTGTAATGACCGTGTCATACCCAGTAGATAACACTTCATAGCCTTTCTTCCTGACCTTTTTATCTTACAATCTTTTGCCCTTTCTCTGTGATGTTCTCCGGCTTTGCAGCAGGTCTGGGGATGACCAGGTCACAATCCCTGGTTCTTAGCCCTTTTAGCTGTTATGGGGGTTTGCACTAATTGGTGCATTCTACATAAAGAAACTTCTCTGACAAAGGCTGAAAGCAGAACTGGTTCATATCTTATAAATCTTAACATAGTTAAAAATAAATTATCTGTAATACTTTTTACAATTTAACGAAATTATGGTCAACCCCACCTAATATTTTATAGTTGTCAATAGTTGCATTTAGCGCATATAAGAAAAACCAATGGAACAAAAATAGAAAAAAATTTTTGAAAAAGTGAGGTAAATTGGAAAGAACTACATTCTTTGGCTCCTACTATTCTGTAAGTCCATAGTAGCTAAGGGGTGTGTGAAAGAAATAAATACATAGATCAGTATGCAATAAAGAAATCTAGAAAATTTCATAAAATATTTGACATGAGAAAACAGCAAAGTAATGCAGGAAGCACAGATTCTTCACAAATAACCATAGAATAATTGGATATAAAATAGTTATACAGAAAGTGACTTAAAAATAATATATTTTACTGTGTAAACATTATTTTTAAAATGTTTTATTAGATATTTTCCTCATTTACATTTCAAATTCTATCCTGAAAGTCCCCTATACCCTCCCGGGACCCTGCTCCCCAACCCACCCACTCCTGCTTCCTGGCCCTGGCATTCCCCTGTACTGGGGCATATGATCTTCGCAATACCAAGGGCCTCTCCTCCCAATGATGGCCAACTAGGCCATCTTCTGCTACATATGCAGCTAAAGACACGAGCTCAGGGCGTACTGGTTAGTTCATATTGTTGTTCCTCCTATAGGGTACTTTCAGCAACTTGGGTACTTTCTCTACCTCCTCCGTTGGGGGCCCTGTGTTCCATCCAATAGATGACTGTGAGCTTCCACTTCTGTATTTTCCAGGCATATTAGCCCAGAAACTTGTGTAAACGTTATTAACTAAAGTTAGAATCCATCAACACACACACGCACACACACACACACACATATACTTGATTTCATAAGTTATGTCTAAAATATTTACAAATTGTTAAAAATAATCCAGACACTGGTGACACAGTCTTTACTCATTTATATATAGTTAGCTTTATGTTTATTTCTTGTGCTTCAGCTGTGTTGGAATATTCGGGGCCTACTATGGTAGGATAGCTGGGATCTCATGGAAACACATTGCCCTGGCTGTTGGCTGTGTTTTTACAATGGCATCTAGGCACTGAGCTTGGGATGATTACAGGTCTAAGTACTGATTTTTGTGTTTGTCTTTGTTGAGTTAATGTTTTGTTGTTTGGTTTCTGTTTTTTTTCTGGATTTTGGGAGAGTGTGATAGCTGTGTATTACTTGTTTTACTGGCTTTCTAAATTGGTGACTTCACAGGGAATGCCTCCTGTTGTGGATCTGGGATACAGGGATGAGTGCGGTGAGGGTGGTTAGGAAAGAATGTTCAGTAGGATCCACAGGGGATGTGGAAAGGAGAAAGGGATGCTGAAGCTGTAGCTCCATTACAGCATTCAGGACAACACTGAAGGATTGGGTTCTGAGGAAAAGAGAGAGAGAGGAGAAGGTCTATGGACATCATACCTTCTAAAAGTAGATCATGCATACCCTGTTGAGTCCTTCTTGTTACTTAGCTTCTCTGGATCTGTGGATTACAGTATAATAGCTAATATCTACTTATAAATGACTACATACCATGGTTGTCTTTCTGGGTCTGGGTCACCTGACTCAGGATGAATTATTTTTACGTTCCAATCATTTGCCTCTAAATTTTGCGATTTTTTTAAACAGATGAGTAATATTCCATTGTACAAATGTACCACCTTCCCTTTATTCTTTGGTTGAAGGACATCAAACAGTGGGAGTGTGGTCTGTCTTTGACTCTTTTACTTGTTTTTTGGTAACCTTTTCTTTCCAATGGGTTGCTTTGTCCAACCTTATTAGGAAGGGATGTGCCTAGTCTTATTGTAACTTGACATGCCATATTTGGTTGATATGCCCTGGAGGCCTACACTTTTCCAAGGGAAACTGAGGAGATGGTGTGGATTAGATAGAGAGGGGAGGTGGCAGAGAGGAGGAACTTGGAGGAGAGGAGGGAGGAGAACCCAGTCAGAATGCAGTAAATAAAACAAGAATGAATAAGAAAAATATTTTAAAAGTAGATTGTGTTACCAATAACATTTTATTTTCAACCGTGTTTTAGAGTTAAAGAAATGCTTAGTAAGGCACTGGCAGTTAGAAAGTTGTGTTTTTCATCAACCAACGTATTACAATAAAAAATGATGTGGTGACATTTGTTAAAGTTTTATAGTTGAGCTGATATAGTATGATAGAAAAACAATAGAAATCAGATTACATAGAGATATACTTGATTGACTTGAATAACTAATAAAGTAATGTTTGTTAGGTATTTAAAATAGAATTATGATTATTCAATGGCAGAAACAATTATGTGTTTGAAGTGAGAAAAACTGAATAACAGTATGATATAGTGCAAGATGACATATTTTCTCTGAGCACTGGAATACAGAGGTTAGGATGCTGAAAGCAGAGAAGATCTTCATGTCATTAGCTTTGTAATCATACTAAAACATGGTTATGTGATTTAAATATGAACCTTGAGCTGGGAATATAACATTTCGGGGGACTCTGAGAACATAAGAATGTCTGCACCAATGTTTAACAAATCTGGGGCTATCATGCAGATAGATGAACAGCAGATGTGGAGCAGGGATCAGTATATGAATTTCATTTCATCATAATTTTGTCCTCCCCTTTAAGATTCCAGGACTCAAGAGCACACTTAGGGCAGGAATCACTATATGAATTTCATTCTTTGTCATCATTTCATCCTCACCTTGAAGATGTCATGACACAGAGAGCACAATTAGGCCAGAGTTATTTCTGTTATTTCTATCCTGTGCTATCTCTGCTATTTAATTTCTACAAATTTACTAAGTCTGGGACAATTCCTAAAGTGATCTTTTCTGAACAAGAGATCAATATACTTACTATATTTATTAAGAACCATGTGTATGAAAGACTATGAATAAATGCAATAAATAATATTATAGGAAGTAATATTTACTATGATTTCTGTTATATGTTATTTTTTATTTTTTATCTGATGTAATAACTAGATATTATAGGATTCATTCTCCTTTGATTGATGGAGGCATTGATTAATGACTCCCCAAATCTTCTCTTACTTGTTTTTTATAAAGGCATGACTTATGATTAGATTTACTAGATGGATATTGATGACTGAAAAATGAAGGTGAAATATAAGAAAAAGGCTTGAGAAAAATCATTATATTTGGGAATGTTTTTCAAGTGGGAAAGTAATGAGGTACTTTTTCTTTGATTTTTAAAAATTTGGATGCGTTTTGAGATAAATAAAAGTGGATATCATTTATTCAGTGCATGGAAACAGTGAGATGTATGCACTGGCCATGAGAAGATGTCATAGGTACTAAACAGTTTCTGGAATCCCCCCACTTACTGTCTTAGTAGTTAGTGCTCTCAGCATTATTTCATTTTAAAATCCTGAATGGTTGGGGATGGTTTAGATGCCCTGGAGAGATCCCTGTTTTGGAAGCCCAAGGGATCTGCAAAAGTCTCCATGGCACAGTAAAGGGGAGATTTCTAGAGTAGGTCTAACATAAAATTCCTAGAGGTGTCACTGCAATGGTTTCACCAGATGAACCTCTGGCTCTGATGTGTTATATCTTTCCTTAGTAGTGTAGTCTCAACAATCAGGTAAGTGTGAGAGAAAAATAGGAACATCAAGCTGGCCATGGAAAAGGAGATTTGAAGATATCACTGAAAAAGCATCCTGTTGCCTCCATTATCTCTATCTCCTGGCTTTGATTTCTCAACATAAGCAGCCTGTGGCTTGTGTGTGGTTCTCACTCACATACACTTTAAGGGAAATGGGTGAATCAGTAAACTTCTGCAATCTAAGCTGTAGGACAGGAATAGAGATCATGTTCCAGAGTGAACACACTGACTCTGAAGCAATGGATTTCAGCCATGGAGTTAATGTGGCAGATGATACATATGGATTATGGTGTGCCTATTTCTATATTGAGCAAATTTAGAAAATTCTTTTCTTGTGGTGCACATTCATGGTTTTACTATGTGATGATGGTTACAATTGGTCTATCCTGGGAGAATAAATTTATTGTTTTAATTCTAATCCTAGTCATAGTCTATTTTCTACCAATACCTAGGGATCTCTAGAATCTGAAAAGTTACTTATTGCTTTACAGAAAATCTAAATCTGGTTTTGTTTCTTGGTGGAATAAAGAATTCTACCTGCTTCTTCAATCTAAGATGTACATTTGAAGATGTGAGACTAGGAACTTAAGATGCAGGTATGGAATATTTACATGGTCTCATGTATCAACATGAGGGATACAGTGCAGGGTGTAGAAGACCACGGCTCCATCAATCCACAAATGGCAGAGCTTTGGGTCCAAGGGCACAATGTTCAGAAGATAGAGTTGAATTCCATCTGCTTTCTAGATCTTGGATAATTTACATAAATTCAAGACTTAAGGATTCATGTGAAAAAGGGTCTCTGTCAAGAGCTTCAGTGACCTTGCCTTTTCTAATTGAGTCTGCAATTCCCTTGGTACTTAGTTTTAATTCTCAACAATGCTATGCAGCTCACCATCTCTTATTGTCATAGAATTTTTGCTCCTAAAATGAATGAATGAAAGAATAATAGCAAATAATGGTAATTCTATTATCCAGGCTTTGTTAATAAATTATTAAATGCATCAACTTTTATCTCTACTGCTCCTGGATTTTTGTTTTCTTCCCAATTCTTCTTTCCTCCCACCCTACTTTACCCCTCTTTTATTTGCTCATCTTTTAAATTTTCTTTTATCATCAACCTGCATTACAGGCATTTTGCTTATTAACAATTTTTATCCTCAAAAAGTACTAAGGCATACATATGTGACACAATAATTTATTAGAGATAGAAAATGTAAATGCTAATATAAAAGATGAAATTGGTTAGTGAATAGTCAACTGTGTTTCGTAAACACAAGGGAAAGAAATGAGTGTTGCATAGAAGTAGTAAATATCTCATCTGGAATTCTTGGAGAGAAATCTTTAGGGAGAGTTTTCTGGAAGAGTTAAAGCACAATTACAAGCAGTTATAAGGTATTTTCCACCATGTCAGAGAATCAGCCAGGAATGGATGGACAAGCACAGGCTGATCTGCTTAACAATATCAGATCAGAGGGTGAAAATGTTTTTAATTACAAAGGATAGTAATTAAATATGATTCTTTGTGTTGAGGGAGAATCTATCAGCTTCAAATTCCACTGTTTGAAAAGAACTCCACTTCACCTCAATCAGTAAATAAAATCTCCAGAAACAACAGCCACAAAATTAAGAATCACACAAAATAGAATATCACTATTAAAAACATATGTTCATTCTAAATAATTGTGGTCCCAGCTCATATTATCTTTTTTTCTTCATAGTGATCCTTTTGGGTAAATCCTGTCATTGCTCCATATTACTTGACTGTGAATGGAGAACTGAGATTTGAATTCATAATATGTGGATATAGGGCACATATTATTAATATTTCATTGGCTGACAGGAGACTTAGTAAATGATAAAGTAAACCGTAGCATGTGTTAATGCTGAGAGGTTTTCACAGAGTATGTTTTACTTCTGATTGTGAATCATGCTATAACTTCTCAAGTGGGGTCTTTTGAAAAATCATAAATACTGGCAATATAAGCAGATACTACAGATTTCCATTAAGGTGACCACACCTTTCCCTCAATCAGGGTGTATGACATGATAAATGTGCTTTAGAAATAAAAACTGTAGCATGATAATGAGCCCCAGTATATTCTACATTAACAAAATAAATAGCTTACTCTGGAAAGGATTTTAACTGCTGCTTCCACAGCTAAAATCTGCCTTCTGCTAATATCTCACCAATTTAGAAGAGACAAATACATTCATTTTAATGATTGATGCGGTTGCAGTGTTTGGATTCAGGTGAAATCAGACTCAACAGGATGAAGAAAGGTTGTGCTCTGAGTAGAAGTCTACAAATGTGAACCAGGCATTTTAAGAGCCCTGAGCCCAAGGAGTGTAATTGGTAACTATTATGGCACATAAGAAATTTATATTTAATACTATTATTATTAGAAATTTACTGTGCTATTTATCCTCATTCAGTCACTGGCACTCTCTCACCTTATGTATGACTCACATGGAGGTTGTACAAGGGAGAGCTGGGGTTTGAATATAAGATGTGTGTTTCTCAGCTTAGTGAATTTGAATCCAATCAAGTAATAAAGAAAACTGTGTCTTGAGGTTAGCTTTTTAAGGAGGATGTTCTGCCCCCTCAGCTGCTGAATAACCAACAATAGGACTTTAATGAGGAAGAAAAACTAGAAAAGAGGAAGGTTTTTTTTCTTCTGTATTTTATATTGGAAGTATACTGTGTCCTTTAAGCTAACTGTGGCTCATGTGTATCTGGGTGTGCCATTTCCCCCTGGACTATTAGTCACTTCTTCAACAATATCTTCTGTAGAATGATAATTTCAGCACATACTCATGAGGAAATAAAATGGTTTCACTCCCAGAGAGGTTGGATTGTAACACACCAATAAACACTGCCATTATCTTTTCAGGAAGACACTTGTCAGGATTGCCAAAGACTCCTCTTCATGCCTGTATCATATTGACTTCATGGCAGATCATAACCACTCTCAGTTCCAGCATCTGCACTTTATCTTAGCTGGAATCCCTGGACTTGAGCAGAAGTATTACTGGATGGCATTCCCATTGGGTGCTATATATGTCATCGCTCTCTTTGGAAATGGCATCATCATTGCTACAATCAAGTCTGAATCTTCTCTGCATATGCCTATGTACTACTTTCTGTGTATGCTAGCATTTGCAGATATGGGGCTCACCCTTTGTACTCTGCCATCTATGCTAGGCATATTCTGGTTTAATTACAAATTCATTACTTTTGATGGTTGTCTTGTTCAGATGTACTTCATTCACACCTTCTCAGCCATCGAGTCAGGAGTTCTAGTTGCAATGGCCGTTGATCGGGTCATAGCAATCTGGAGCCCTCTTAGATATGGCACCATTTTAACCAATGGTGTGGTCTGTAAAATAGGGATGCTCATCTTGTCAAGAGCAGTCTGTGTGGTCTTCCCTGTGCCTTTTCTCATCAAGAGGCTCCCTTTTTATCGCTCCAACATCCTCTCCCACTCCTTCTGCCTCCATCAAGATGTCATGCGCCTTGCCTGTGCCAGCACCCGTGTCAACAGTCTCTATGGCCTTATAGCTGTCATCTTTACCAAGGGTTCTGATTCCCTTTCTATCCTCATCTCCTATGTGTTCATACTTCGCACTGTGATGGCTATTGCCTCTGGGGAGGGCCGGCTGAAGGCTCTCAACACCTGTGTGTCCCACATCTGTGCTGTACTTATCTTCTATGTGCCGTTGATTGGAGTGTCAGTCATTCATCGATTTGGAAAGCACCTGTCGCCACTGACTCATGCCCTCATGGCAAATGCCTATCTTCTTGTTCCCCCTGTACTAAACCCCATAGTTTATACAGTGAAGACCAAGGAAATACGAAAAAAGATTATCCACATATTTATTCGAACCAAGATTACAACAGAGGGTTAAAACCTGTTTTGAGAGAGCAAGAAACAGTTCTGTAAACACTCAACTATGACTATGAAAATAAAAAATATATTTATTTTTTAAAGTTCTCTGTGTGAGTTGAATTGTGAAAAGACATTTTCCTTCTTGGAAAATAGATACTTCATTTCACATGTGCCAAATTGTCTTTTTCGTTTTTTTAATTTAATTTTTTTAACGTATTCTCTTTACATTCCACTCACTGCCCCCCCCCCCAGTGAATCCTCCCACAATCCTTCCCCCATCCCTATGCCCTTCTCCTCTGAGTGTGTGGGGGTTTCCCTAAACCCTGGCACTTTATATTTCTGGAAGGCTAGACACTTCTTTTACCACTAAGGCCAGACAAGGCATCCCAGCTAGTAGAACATATCCTACATATAGGCAACAGCTTTTGAGATAGCCCCCTTTCCAGTTGTTCAGGACAGACACGAAGGTCAAACTGCGCATCTCCTACATATGAATGGGGAGACCTAGGTGCAGCCTGTGTATTCTTCGGTTGGTGGTTCAGAAGGGTAGCATATGTATTTCTGGCTTCCTTATAAAAACTCAGGTGTTCACATTGTGTGCATTTGCATTTGTGTCTTTGTCTTTCATTCAATTTCATTGATCTAAGTGTCTGTTTTTGTGCCAATGCTGTTTTTATTACTGTTGCTTTGTAGGATGACTTTAAATCAGGAATGTTGAGATACCCAGCAGTTCTTTTATTATTTAAGGTTGTTTTGGCCTTCTGGGTTTGTTCTTTTCCTTATGAAGCTGACAATTGATCCTTCAAGATCTGTGAAGAATAATGTTGAAGTTTGATGGGGATTGCATTGAATATGTAGATTGCTTTTGGTAAGGTGGAGATTTTAACTATGCTAATTCTACTGGCTCATGAGAACAGAAGATCTTTCCATCTTCTGATATATTCTTCAATTTATTCTATGTCTTCAAGTTTTTTTTTTAAAAGATTTATTTATGTTATGTAACTGTACAGATGGTTGTAAGCCTTCATATGGTTGTTGGGAATTGAATCTAGGACCTCTGCTTTGCTCTGGTTGGCCTCACCCAGGCCCAAAGATTTATTTATTATAAATAAGTACACTGTAGCTGTCTTCAGACACACCAGAATAAGGCGTCAGATCTCATTAAGGGTGGTTGTGAGCCACCATGTGGTTGTTGGGATTTGAACTCAGGACCTTCAGAAAAGCAGTCAGTGCTCTTACCCTCTGAGCCATCTCGCCAGCCCTCAAGTTTTTATCATACAAATTTTCTACTTCATTGGTTAGAGTTACCTCAAGATGTTTTATATTATTTAAGGCTATTATACAAGGTGCTGTTTCCCTTGTTTCATATTTGGTCTCTTTGTCTTTTGTATATAGGAAGGCTACTAATTTTGTAAGTTTGTTTGTTTGTTTGTTTGTTTGTTTTTTAAATCTTGCTACTTTTCTGAAAGTGTTTATCAGCTGCAGGAGTTCACTAGTGGAATTATTAAGGTCACTTATGTATACAGTCATATCACCTGGAAATAAAGATACATTGACTTCTTACTTTTCAATTTGCATACTCCTGATAACCTTCAGTTGTCTTACTGATTTAGCTAAGACTTCAAGTACAATATTTAATAGGTAGGGAGTAAGTGCACAACCTTACTTTGTTCATGATTTCAGTGGAATTGCTTTGAGCTTCTCTTTATTTAATTTGAAGTTGGCTATAAGCTTGCTATAAACTGCCTTTGTTATGTTGAGGTATATCATTTGTGTTCTTAATCTCCTGAAGACTTTTATTATGAAGGAGATTTTGTCAAAGTTTATTTTTTCATCTAATGAGAATATAATGTAGTTTTTTTCTTTCAGTGTGTTCATATGTTGTATTACATATTTTTTTTTTTGTAAGTTGAACCATCTCCTTATTTCTGGGATAAAGCTCATCATGGTGGGTGATCCTTTTGATATGTTCTTGGATTTGGTTTGCAAGTATTACATTGAAAATTTTTGTACCTATATTCATAAGAGAAATTGGGCTGTAATAATCTTTTTTGTTGTGTTTTTATGTGGTTTTGGTATCAGGGTAAAGGTGGCCTTATAAGATGAATTGGACAATGTTCCTTCAGTTCCTATTTTTCAGAATAATTCGAGGAGTATTGGTATTAATGCTCTTTAAAAGTCTGGTAGCATTCTGTACTAAAACCGTCTAGTCCTGGAAATTTTGGGTTTGTTTGAGAGAATTTAGGTCTGTTTTAATTGCTTATCTAATCTTAATTTAACTTTGAAAGTGGCATGTATCAAGAAAAATTTCCATTTATTTTTAGATTTTCCAATATGTTAGAGTACAGGTTTTTAAAGCATGTCCTAATGGCTCTCTGGATTTTCTCAATGTCTGCTTTTATATACCCCTTTTCCTTTCAATTTTGTTCATTAGATATTATCTTTGCTTTTCAGTTAACATAGATAAGGATTTTTCAGTCTTATTGATTTTCTCAAAGAACCAACTTTTATGTTTCATTGACTCTGTAAATTTTTTTATTGTTATTGTTGCTATTTTATTGTTTTTTAGCCTTGGGCATAATTATTTCTTGCCATGTATTTCTTTGGGGTATTATTTATTATTCTTAACTTTCAGGTGTGATTTTATGCTGTTAGTATCAGATCACCCCCTTTTTTTTAATGTAGGCACTTAGATGTAGCTATGAAGCTATGAAGTCGCATCTTACCCCACTTTTATTGTATCATATAATTTTATGTATTAAATTTAATTCAATTCCAGAAAGTCTGTAATTTCTTTCTTAATTTCTGTCTTGACTAATTTTTCATTTAGTAGGTGAGTTGTTGAGTTTTCATGAGTTTGTAGGCTTTCTGTTGTATCTGCTGTTGATATCTAGTTTTAATTCATGGTGGTCAAACAGGATACATGGTATGATTTCAGCTTTCTTGTATGTGTTGAAACTTGGTTTGTGTGGGAAAGTTATTGGAGAAAGTTCCATGAGGTTGAGAGAAGGAATATTCTTTTGTTCTTGGGTGAAATGTTTTGCAAGTATTTGTTAGATCCATTTGGTTTATAACAGTGGTTAGTACCGAATTTCTCTGGTAGGTTTTGTCTAGATGATCTGCCTATTGGCAAGAGTCAGATATTTAAGAGTGAGGTACATCACTGTCAGTGTGTTAGGGTCAATGTGTGGTGAAAGCTGTAGTCCTGTTTATTTCACAGACATTGGTGCCCTTGTGTTTTGGACATAGATGCTATGAATTGTAATGTCTTCTTGGTACAATTTTTCTTTGATAAATATGTAGTATATTTCCCTATAGTTTTGATTAGTTTTTGCTTAAAGTCTATTTTGATAGCTTTTAAAATGGTCACAAGAGCTTGCTTCTTAGTACCATTTTCTTGGAATACCCCTTTCATCCTTTTACCCCGAGATGATGTCTATCATTGATTTTAAGGTATATTTCTTAGAATCAGCAGAAGGATGGATCTTGAATCCATTCTGTTAGTCTATATCTTTTTATTGGGGAATCGAGTTGGTTGTTATAGAGCAATATCAATGAATAGTAGTAGTAAATTCCTGTTATTTGTTTGTTGTAATTTGTTTTTGTGTTGTTGTCATTGGTGTGCATGTGTGTGTGTGTGTGTGTGTGTGTGTGTGTGTGTGTGTGAGAGAGAGAGAGAGAGAGAGAGATCCTCTCTTTTGATTTGCTGGTCTGGGGTTAATCAATCTCTAATTGGGTGGTGTTAACCTCCTTAGATTGGAGTTTTCCTTCTAATACCTTCTGTAGGGGTAAATTTGTAGACAGATATTGCTTAAATTTGGTTTTATCATGGAAGGTCTTATTTTTCTATCTATTGTGATTAAAATTTTTGTTGGGTATAGTATTCTGGACTGATATCTTTGGTCTCAAAGTCTGCAGCATATTTGTCTATACCCTTCAGCTTTTAGAGTCTCCATCAAGAAGTCAGGAGTAATTCTAATAAGCCTCCCTTTATATGCTACTTAACTTTTTCCCCTTGCGTCTTTTAATTTTTCTTTGTTCTGTGTATTAAGTGTTTTGGTTATTATGTAGTGAGGGGACTTTCATTTCTGGTCCAATCTATTTTGTGTTCTGTATGCTTCTTGTACTTTAATAGGTATCTCTTTTTTATGTTAGGAAAAATTTCTTTAAGAGTCATTAAAAATAGTTTCTTGTTGTGTGATGGTGGCACATATCTTTAACTCTAGCACTCAGGAGGCAGAGGTAGGTGGATCTCTGAGTTCAAGGCCAGTCTTATCTACAGAGCAAGTTCCAGGACAGCCAAAAATATACAGAGAAACTCTATCTCAAAAAGACCTAAAACAAACAAACAAACCAACACCCATATAAATAAATAAGTAAATAAATAAATAGATAGATTAGATAGATAGATAGATAGATAGATAGATAGATAGATAGATAGATAGATAGATGTTCTGTCCCCTGACCTGGCTCTTTTATCCTTCCTTTATTACTATTATTTTTATATTTGTATTTTTCTTAGTGTCATACATTTCTTGGATGTTTTGTGTCAGGACGTTTTTAGATTTAACATTTCCTTTGAGTGACATGTTCATCTTTTTCTATTGTGTTTTCTTTTCTTTTCTTTTTTTTTCTTTTTTCTTTTTTTCTTTTTTTACTATTCTTCTGTTTACTCTTTGGCTAAGAAAGAAAACAACAAGAAAAAAAAACAAACCAAAACAAAACAAAAAAACAGAAGACAACTCTAACACTGGTGATAAAAGAAACTTTTTTTTTAACACGTAAAATAAAGATATCAATTTAAAATCTTGGTACATTTTATAAAAACAAGAGGTAATGTTGTAATAAAACAGCAGTTAGCCTCAGCTAGCAACATACTGTTTGTTAACCCTGTGCAATAAATGACTTTGTTCATACTACGCTTACTCAAACATGACTAACAGTTACTACAGACATTTCAGGAGTCTTGACTGGGCTCCTACAGACTTGCTGTTAAACTGAGACATTTACAATCATAATGTGCCACAAGACCTTGAAAACGTCACTTCTAATAGGAAATAATGTAGTTATCACTCGAATTTGTTTTAGGTATTCAACAGCTGAGTTACAAGAACTGAAAAGCTCTCTAAAAGCCCATGTACACTGTTGTTCACACCCTTCTTCAGTACACACTAAACTTGTTTGACACATTTCTCTTCATACATAGCAAGCAACAGCACCCAATAAACGCCTGAGAAGAAATGCTGCTGTGTAAATACGGCAACTATTCCTGAAATAAGAATTATGGGTTATATACTCCAAAGCTGCCCATTCCCATAATTTGTATTGCATAGGTCACATAATCACACACACATATATACACATGTGTGTATATACATGTACATGCAAAGAATATATTAAGACGACAATGAAGTCTAGTCACAGAGCAATTTACAGGCTCAATATATTTTTTTACATTTTGCTTGAAAGAAATTTCAATATTTTACAGTCTTTCAGTAGACATTATATACACCGCACTTTATGAAATCTAAAGGGTATTGAAATAAATCTTTCCAACATTTTTTTTAACAAAACACACAATGTTTCTCCAAATACTTGTGCTATCTACATGATCTGTTTGCTCTGATAACCACTAATCACAAAAATTGACTCAATGGAATAATTATAAAAAGTATCTAACACCATGCATGGGTTTGAATCATGTTTTAATAGCCTATCCTAGAAACAGTCTACAAATCTTAAGATTTAAAAAAATTAAGTCTCTCCTCTGATTTTTAAAAGATATCTTTTTTATGACAATATCCGTAACATTGACAAGTACATGTTTTAAGGCCAGTATCATCTCTTTTTGTGAATATTTTTGTGTTTTCTCTTTGTTTGTTTTTCTAAGAAAGATAATAAAACCCACACTCTGTTTTTTGTTTGTTTGTTTGTTTGTTTGTTTGTTTAACTGTACCAACAGAAAATGAGTGCAGTGAACATAACGTTCAGTCCTACAGTCAGGATGCAGTCGCTCCTTCCCACTCCACAAGATACTGCACCTTCCCATCAAGCGTCACCCGACGAGCCAAAACTCTGTATTTTTCGCCACACGCTATTCTACCTGCGGCACCAAAATAACTAGTGATGGAGTTTTTCAGGTGATTGAGCTGCAACTCCTGATCTGCTAAGTTATTCAGAATTTCTGTGTTAAGTTCTTCAAACTGATAATCTTCTTTGCCTTCATCATCTTTTACAACTTCTGAGTTCTGAGTCTGGAGTGCTCTTCGTGGAAGGCGCCCTCTTCTCCGCAAATGTGGTATTGCAGCAGGCCATGACCTTCCTGTGCGAGTTCTCTTTCTAGAGTCAGGTAATCCATAATGCCTGGAAATGCTAGACGAGGTAGTTTCTTTTGCACTGGAAGCACCCGTGAGGTCCACATCTGAGGTATTGGATGAATGAATGTGCAATTCCCTCAGTTCTCCCTATAGAACAAGGTAAATCCAACGTAGATTCTCTGAAACTGATTCCTTATCCAAAGGCAGCTCAGCAGGTTTTTGAATCATTTTTCTTGTATATGGGCCAGGAGGGCGACCTACAGATTTTTTCTTTCCTTTTTTTCTATCCCATTGCTTACTTCCCTTGAGTCAGATATAGGTTTGGATGCCTTTCTGCCTTTAATTTTAAATTCATGGGATGTTCCTTCAGGTTCTTTCTCTGCTTTGAAAGCAACATTTGGTGGCACAGGAGGAACACGAATTCGCAACCCAAACAAATGCTTCTTCTTCTTTATTTCTTTCCCAGACATAAACATTTATAAGAATTTCCTTGTCATTTTGAAAATATTTTCAAGAAATGTAGACATGCTGGATTTAAAGGAGGAGAGTGGTATGGTCTTGTAATCATTTAATGCCTCGAGAACATGCTCATATCTTTCAGATTTGGGTGTGTCTGCCAGCTCTCCAGGGTGCAGTCTATCCCAGTTTTCATTAATGTATGTCATAAGCTCAAGTTCAGAATCAAAGTATTTCTTCTTGTGAATAACACTTAGGTTGTAAAGGCATAGGTGTGCTATATCTACCCACTGTAACGGTAGACATTTGAGGTATTCTGGTCCAGAACTGCAGACAGAGCAAATAAATGTATAAAACCTATCTCCAAACAGCATTGGCTTCTGAAGGCATTGGACACAAGCCTCATGAAACCACTGCTTACATTTGCAGCACTGCAGCATCTTTAAATATCAGTCGCCAGGGCCTCCACAGTAGCAGTAGCACTGCTGGACATTGGTTTTATGACCTGCATCCCATTCAAGGTCAGCCACACTATAGGGTAATGTCTGTTTCATGACTTGCAATGCTTTGGCATTTGGTCCTTTCTTAAGCTCACCACCCCTCTTTGTTGTTGTTGCAAAAACGCACTGTTGACAAAGCCACTTTTCATCTGAATCAATCACACTGGAGTCAATGTGAGGCGTATGACACAGCTGATGATATCCTTGACCACACTTATCACATATAACCATTTCATTGGGAGCTTCTGAATACTCTTCTTGACATATTGTACAGACCATTTCCCCACTCCCAGTGGCTCCTGTTTGGATGTCCTTCCAGAGAACCCAGGATTTGGAACTGTCCTCAAATATGATGAAGCAGCTCTGTTTCAATATGTTTATCTTTTTGATAGTTCCAAGATAAAACAAACCATCTGACCATCTAGCTAAGACATCTTGACCCTCTTCAAATTTGCATGCTGTTTTTTTGGCTTTATGTCCATTCTGTAAAGACAGCTTGTTCAAGGATGCTGAGGTCTTTTGGTTTCAACGTAAAGGAGACCGCTGTGGACCAGTGAATTACCTGCTCCTGTAGAGTCTCTGTAATCCCACTACTGGGGAGGTGGAAATAGCAAGATCAGAAGTTCAGGGTCATCCTCAACTACAGATAGCTTGAAAAGTTCAAGACCAGCCTGGGATATGTCTAACCCTGTATAAATAAGCAAACACTCTAAGTCCAGTGATGACTTCAGGGATCTTGAATCCCTATGTAAGTAACTGTCTCATTACTTACTGCACTGGGTGAAGACTTGAGCATAGGAAACCTCAAATCAACCTACACGGTGATACACTTCATCCAACAAGGCCATACCACCTAATAGTGCTATTCAATAAAACACATGAATCTATGGGGCCAAACCTATTCAAACCACTAAATTCCATTCCCTGGCCCCTATAGGCTTATAGCCATAACACAATGCAAAAATGCATTTAGTCCAACTTCACAAGTCCGTCTATTGAAGTGACAACAATGTTCAAAGTTCAAAATCTCTTCTGAGATTCATGCAATCTCTTTACTGCAGTTCCCTATAAAATCAAAAAGCAGACAGCATATTTAAATAAATGGATATACATTACCATTTCAAAAATATCAGAGTTAGGAAATACTGGATTAAAACAAGACCAAAAACCTGCTGGGCAAACTCTCAACTCTGCATCTGCCCATCTGATGTCCAATTCCTTTCAGCTTTGTTAACTACAACACACTTCTTTCTCCTGGGCTGGTCCCACTCCTGTTAACAGTTTTTCTCAGCAGATATCCTATGGCTTTGGCATCTCGAACATCTTGGGGTCTCCAAGGCAACTTCAACTTCACAGCTTCTTGTTCCAATGTCTGGGATTCATACATGATCTTTGTAGCATGCTAGGCTGACTCCACTCCACAGCTGCTGCTGCTCTTGGTGATCATGGTGATGGTACTGCTATCTCCAATACACAAGTGTCTTCCGTTGCAACTAGGCTTCATCAATAGGTTCTCTTCACGGTACCAAGTCTCAACACTTTTGCATGGTCCCTTCAGTCCTGGGTCTTCAAATGTCACTAAGGCTGTACCTTCACCGATGGCCTCTCTTAGCCTCTCACAGTGCCTAACTTCAGCTGCTCTCCATGACCCCTTCATAACTTCAAAATCGGTCCACCTGGGTATCTCTTACACACTACCAATTCCAGCTGAAACATGAGCTACAACCTTGGCTATTACTGGAACACAGGCTCCTTTGTGCTCTCTGAAAACACTTCCCAGATTTCACTTCAGTGATGCTGGCCTCTTCTTAATCACCGTGAACTTCCTAGCTCTAGCTAACCAGCATCCCAGTACTCTGTCCCTTCTATTCTTGACTAAAACAAGAGCCACATACATGGCCTAAGCTGCTAACCAAGTTCTGCTGCTTTCTAGAGCTGAAGAAGGCCCCCTTCTTCTATTACATTATCAGAAGCTTTCTATTTTCCAAATCCCTTACTGCCTATGCTTGGCTGTCTTGGAACTTGCTCTGTAGATTGACCTTGAATTTAGAGATCTGCATGCTTCCTCCTCCTGAGTGCTGGGATTAAAAACTCCTACCACCACACTTGGACCTAAGCTTTTCTTCTCTATTGTGTTTTCAATGCTTTAAGTTCTTTCTTCTGTTTCTATTATTCTGTTCAATGAGGCTTGCCTCTGTGGTTCTTAAAACTTTTCATTTTCAGATTTCCCACAGTCTGGCTTTTCTTTATTGATTCTATTTCCACTTTCATATCTTGAAATATTTTCTTTCACTGTTTATGGTTCAGTTATGTTGAACTACTCAGGACTTGCTGTGATAAGGTTGCTGGGCATACTGTCCCAGCGGATATTGACTGTGGTTTTATGCTATTGTCTAGGCATCTGGGTTGATAATATTCTAGGTCCTGATATCTTGCTTTTATTGTGTAGGTGTTTCATTCCTTGTTTTCTGTTTCCTCTCTGATTCTTGACAATGTTGTGGCTGTGTGCTGCTGGTAGGAAATTCTTCTGGGGTCTTGATTAGTGTGGGCACTAGGGATTTCTGGTAAAATTTTTTTCTGGGTATTAGGAGCTAAAATTAGGATTGTGGGTTTGACTGGTGGGGTGTTGAGTATGTCCACAGGAGGAAGCAAAGCAGGGTGTTCCACCAGAATCTACTTTTTTTTGGTTTTTGTTTTGTTTTGTTTTGGTTTGGTTTGGTTTGTTTTGGTTTGGTTTTTTGAGACAGGGTTTCTCTGTGTAGCCCTGGGTGTCCTGGAACTCACTCTGTAGACCAGGTTGGCCTCGAACTCAGAAATCTGCCTGCCTCTGCCTCCCAAGTACTGGGATTAAAGGCGTGTTCTACCCTTCCTGGCCAGGATCTACTTATTGCCCTGGTAATGGGGCAAAAAGGGAGGAGAGGCTACAGAAAAATATCTTCAATATCTTCTATAAAGCTGGGGATGATACTGAGAGACTGAACTTGCAGGAATGGAGGGAAAGGTGAAGATCTGCAGTTCTCCTATGTGTTTCCTTGTCTGAAGCAGCCTGTGGGCTCACAGGGAATGGCAGCTAGAGATGGAGGCCAGAATAAAGGAAATAGGGAGAGAGCTCTATGGGATCCACTGGAGATAGGGGCAGGGTGAGAAGGTGGCTATAGTTGGTTTCTTCTGCAGAGCTGGGGATGAGACTAGAGGATTGGATTTGGAGGAGCTGAGACAGAAATGAAGATTGCAGTTAACCTAACTGCTTCTCTAGTCAGAGTCAGGAACCTGTATTAATCATAGCAAAGAAGTTTCTCTGGTGAAGGTTGGGTGACTAACCTATGCTATAAAGACAAAAAGTTAGGTCATTTTCAGAATAATAGTACCAGGTTCTCTTCTGGAGCCTATGACCAAACAGCCTTGGGCTTTTTGTGCTAGTAGAGGTTCTGGCTTGTGGAGTAGGCTTTAAATCCAACAAGATTGGTTACTCCCCTAACATTCATGCTACTGTGGTCCTAGTAGACATATCTTGTCAGCCCTGGACATTTTAGTAGCTCATAGAGTTCACAACTGAAAATGATTGTTGATGATTTTTCTTTCTTAGTGTGCTTACAAAGCCAGTCAGCATGAATGAAGTTTCCAGAAAAGTAACAAATTGGTCTCTCCATATTCTATGACTTATGCATGTGCTACTTACTGTCAAGTTCTGGAGAGATACCAAGAGCAATGTACAAAGCATGCAGTGTTACCGAGTGTATGTCATCTCACATGTAACTCTTACCTGGCGCTGGAATTTTTTATTTGATACCCTATAGTGTTTGGGGAAAGCATTACATCAGGTTAAGCCTATTTAAACTCTCATGTGTGTTTATATGTATGTATGTATGTATGTATGTATGTATGTATATGTAAATATTTATGGAAGCTTCTACAGTAGTTGATTTCCATATGACCTTTCCAAAGGTCCTTAGTGTTAGTTTTCTTCAGTAAGACTCCCTCTAACTCTATCCTCTATCTCCTATTCAATCAAACCTGGCCTATTCCATTATTACTCCTTTTCCTAGTCACACCACTTTACTGTATATCTGCCTTGACTTAAATCCCTTTGCTAGTTTCTTGCATTTGCAGTACCTATTGTATCAACAAATAAGTCTGGTGATAGACTCAAGATTAGTTGTCTTTAAGATATCTTATTTTAATTTATAATTAAATGTATTTTTGACCATTGTTTCTTGGCTTTCCTAACTTTCTTTTTCCTAAGAAAACTTTCTCCTTGTGTTTCAGTCACCTTCAAGATTCTGAAACAAAATGTAATATTTTTTTTGTAAGAAGACGAAGGAAGACTGATTTCTACACATACACACATATGCATGGTAAAGGCAGGCTGAAGAAAGAACATGGACTTAATTTACAGTGTTTATGTTGTTTGAATGGGGAATGTTTCACTTTAATATAGAGTAAAAGTAATTGCTGGGATATCAGAATTATTTCTGGGTTTTGTGGTAATTAAGGTGTGGCTATAAATTAACTGAAGGCAGTTAAATAGTAAAGATACATATATGGTAAATGACTTCTAATTTCTAAGGCTAGAAAACAGTAATTTGAATGGTTTCACCATAAAAGAAGTAATATTTTACTTGATTGAAGCCTTATACAACATATAGATGTGATTAAAGGTGAATATATATTAATAAAACCTATGTATTATATATAATACTCAATTTGCATATATTTTCATAATTTTATGGTTTTTAGAGTGAAATTAATTAAAATTTTAGAAAAAGGGAAAGATAAAAATGGAGGTGTAGGAAGGGAGTGAGAAGGAGGAAAAGCTAGCATGGAAATGCACACGTAGACTCACCACATGCTGGAAGAAGAACAGAAGGTAGACAATGAAATGGTGTCATGAAATTACTATCAAGATTAAATAGAATTGTAAATACTTGAACTTTTCACAAATAGATAAAGCTCAAGGAGAATTCAGACGAAATATTTGAATTGTTAATTAAAAGGAGATATGAGCTATGGAAAGACTAATTCAGGCAAAGTCAGACTGGAGAGGCATATGTGGAATCCCATGGTGTGCTGAGAGGCTTGCAGAAAGAATATTTGGTTTCAATTGTGTTTCCTCATAGACCCATTAAGTAATAGGGGTATAGACAATAGAAAGGTACCTTCAGCCTCTGTTTTTACAGTTGAACATTACATGATTTCCCTCAGCAACTATTTTTTGCTCTCAAATTAGATGAAATATAATTATGTTGTGGTTGTTAAGCTGTTAAAGTTGATATTGAATAAAAGAAACATACCTCTAAATATAATTATATTTTATATATAATCACTTAAATTCATATACAGCTACAAATATAACTATACTACTATATAGCTATATAACTATATAATTATATAAGTATATAACTTATATATATATATACACACACACATCTCATACATGGTATTTTTTGAATGATGAAGTAAACAAATGCAAGTAAACAAATAGACTAATAAAGTCTATTAATTTCCCTCATAGATCAATAGATCATAATGATTTTTGACTTTCTCTTTGTTGCTAATTTCCACTTAGATTGCATCAATACTGAGTCCTTGCTTAAATTAGAATAAAACTTCCTAACCTCCAGACATGTGCATTCAAATTCTGCACAGATCAAGAAATGATCAGATAATTTCTGTTGAAATTTCAAGCTTAGTCTTTCAGGATTAGTCTTTTTTCATTAATCATTTTATTCACTTATATTTCAAATGATATCGCCCTTCCTGGTTACCCCTCCATAAATTTTCCATCCCCTTTCCCCTCTCGCCCCACCCCTTTGCCTCTATGATGGTGCTCCTCCACCCACTTACCCATTCCTGCTTCACCTTTGTAGCATCCTCCTATGCTGGGGCATCAAGCCTACCTCCATTCCCATTGATGTCAGAAAAGGCCTTCCTCTGCTACATATGTATATGGAGTCATGGTTCACTCCATGTATACTCTTTGGTTGGTGATTTAGTCCCTGGAAGTCTGGGTGGTCCAGATAGTTGATATTGTTCTTCAAATGGGGTTGAAATTCCCTTCAGCTCCTTAAGTACTTTCCCTAGCTCTTTACTGGGGTCCTTGGGCTCAGTCTGATGGTTGGCTGTATTTGCATCTGTATTGGTCAGGTGCTGTTAGAGCCTCTTAGTGAATAGCCATATCAGATTCCTGTCAGCAAGCACTTCTTGGCAGCAGCAATAGTGTGGGGCTTTGGTGTCTGAAGATGGGATGGATCCCTAAGTGGGTTGGTCTCTGGATGGTCTTTCCTTCAGTCTCTGTTCTGTTTTTTGTCCCTGTATTTCCTTTTGACAGGAACATTTTTGGGTTAAAAATTTTGAGATGCATGGGTGGTAACATCCCTCAACTGGGGGCTGTGCCTATTTACTGGAGGTGGTCTCTACAGGTTATATTTCCCCTTTGTTGGGTATTTTGTCAAAAGTCATCATCACTGGGTCCTAGGAACCTCTTGCTTCCTGGAGTCTGGGACTTTCTAGTGGCTACCCCCAGTTCCCCATTCCCCACTGCTACATGTTTCTATTCATGACCCTCTGTACTTCTATCCTGTCCCTTCCAATACCCGTTCCTGCCCCCCCTTTTTTCCCTCTCCCTCCTAGTTCCCTCTTTCCCTTTACCTCCTGTGATTATTTTGTTTCCCCTTCTATGTAGGATTGAAACATCAGGATTTCTTACACTGACTCTATCTAGTTCATCTTGTCAAGTTGAAGTTCTTGTTTAAAGTTTCAACAGCATTGATTTATCTTGTTTGTCCACCATCTATCATAGGACTAAATGGTCTTTTTTTTTTTCCTCTGTGCAATTGGCTTTTGAGTTTTGGAACTCCTGAGGCTTGAGCCAAGTCTCAGTCCACAGGTTTCAAATAAGTAGCTTACAGTATGAATTCAGCTATGCCACTTAGAAGTAGTATGATCTTTGACAAGTTACTAGTCTGCATTTCATTTTCCTTTTGTATAAAAAAGCTTATCATACTTATTTTCAATGATTGTTGAAGAATTCACTGAACTATCAGGAAAATGATCTAGTGTTATTTCTTAGCCCTTACACATTAAATGCAGAAACCTAACACGATCTTGATTACATTGTAATCATCCGAGTGCACTTATTACAGAGAAACACTGCAGGATTGAACAGAACATACTAAATGTTTCTTTGTATCCATGTGGTCTAGAGTAACTATTGGGACTTCTCAGTATTAAATATATATTAATTGAGGGATAAATGACCTTAGTTGTCTGATAGTTAACATAATTATTAGAACAGATATTAGTATAAAGAGAAGAACATATTACATATTTAACTAACATGTGTATATTGCATTTCAAATCTCTCACTTATGCTCAGCACTTATACTCTGCTTACACAAACCTTGGAAGTGGCTTTACTATGTCAACTGTTTTCAAAACCTCTAGTACACAGTAAAATTGGCAACAATTTAGCTAGATAAAAGAATTCTGCATTATTGTATTAAATGTGTGAAGACAAACTAAAGCTGTATCATTTAAAAAGATATTTATAAGCCGGGCGTGGTGGTGCACTCCTTTAATCACAGCACTCGGGAGGCAAAGGCAGAAGGATTTCTGAGTTCGAGGCCAGCCTGGTCTACAAAGTGAGTCCCAGGACAGCCAGGGATACCCAGAGAAACCTTGTCTCGAAACTGCCCCTGCCAAATATATATATTAGAAATAACATGAATAATTTATTTTATAACAGAATTCTTTAAATGCATAAATAAATACCTAGACAGAAAGGTAACTAATTGTTGTGCTGTATTATAACTATAGGAGAATTTTAATCCAACAAGACTGCTTTGGCAAGGGATCACCTTCTAGACCTTCTAGGTCTGTGTCATACAGCATACAGACACACCTTTGTACACACTTTTAATCCCAAGCAATGGCTTCTAAATTAAGGGCACAGTGAGCACAGTCAGTTGACTTCAGACATGCAGTATAGTTCAGGTCCATTTAGTTCATGCAGTCAGTACAGTTCAGTTTATGGAGTTCAGAGGCAATTTTCTAATTGTTCTGATTGAACAATTCAGTCAGAAACAGAGAGAAGGCAATTTTAATCAGTCAGCTTGGAGAGGAGTTTGGACCAGAACATCTGAGTTGAATCAGCCAACCAGAGTTCAGAAAGAGGTAGAAAGGGTGAGCTTATTCAGCAGTAAGCCTCTGAGACAGCAATTACATCTGGTGAATAAAAGAGACTGACGTATAACAATTCTTTTTCTCTATTTAAAATTTATTATATTTATATTTAAACATATTTATATAATTACATATAATATATGAAATATGTTTATGTTTAAATATAATAATTTATACAGCCAATAATTCAGTAGCGTCGTGGGACTTATTAAATCCTTCTTGATGCAACTACTGCTTAACAGATTCATCAAATATTACTTAACATTATGAGAATAAATTCTCAAAGAACTAACTGAAAGGATAAAGAAAATATTCATAAGGATTATCTTATCTGTAAACATAATACATCACTACTAGTGCTCATATCTAATTTGTAGACAAAAAGTACAACATCATCAAATTAAATTTGATTTATGATAGCATGAATCAAAATACATGCTTTTTAAAATTGAGTACAAACATAACAAAATGATGTGGTTTATCTTCGCCCATATCCTTGCTTACTCATACACTGTATTTAAATCAGATTTTAAAATTTAATTGTGCCATAGCTGTTGAAAATAGAAATATGAATCACTGCAATGTTAACTTAATTTTTATTTTACATGCGATTTCATTTGACTAGGCTCTGCTCTTTCTTCCCTGGAACATTTGCATGACTCGACCTCTTATCTGTTTGTTCTTTACACTGTAGACAATAGGGTTTAGCACAGGGGGGAAGAAAAGGTAGATATTGGCCATGAGCATGTGCACAATTGGTGATAAATGTTTCCCAAATCTGTGGATCATGGTGGCACCAATGAAAGGAATATAAAATAGAAGCACAGTACAGATGTGAGAGAGGCAGGCGTTGAGGACTTTGAGCCTCTAAGCTCTGGAAGAAATGCCCAGCACTGTCTTCAGGATGAGTATGTAAGAGAAAAGAATGATGAGAGCATCAAGTCCTAATGTAAGGATGACAATGATGAGGCCATAGAGGCTGTTGACACTGGTGCTAGCACAGGCTAGGCACATCATATCTTGGTGAAGACAGTATGAATGAGATAAGATATTGGGATGACAGAAGGGTAGCCTTTTTATAAGAAAGGGCACTGGGAAGACCACATAGACTGCCAGGTCCAAGACAACTAGTCCAATCTTTCCAATAACACCATGAGTGAGGATGGAAGCATAATGCAGTGGATTCTGGGTAGTCACAAATCTGTCAAAGGCAATAATGGATAATAAGCCTCCAGAATCTATTAACCCAAACACATGGATGAAGAACATCTGTGTCACACATGCATCAAAGGGAATCTCAGGGGCATAGAAGGCAAGGTGGACATGCAGAGACTAACATCAGTCAGAGCCAAGATGCAGAGGAAGTAGTACATAGGCTCATGGAGGCTCTGCTCTACCTCAACAACTGCTAGGATGGTGTCATTTCCCAGGAGGGTTAGTGTGTAGAGAAACCCCAGGGGAAAGGCCATCCACAGGCTCTTGTCTGGCATCCCTGGGATGCCTGTTAGAATGAATACTGGGCGACTGGTAAGTGATCCATTCAAGTTTATCATAGTGTTCTCTCCACTAAGTTAACTCTTTCAGCAGTTCACTTGCAAATTGAAATATAGTCTCATATAAGAGAAGTAAATAGCTTTATAACAGCAAAAATAAAACAACAGAGGAAGAATAAATTTTAAAACAAATTTCTGGATGTCTTTTATATTATGTTGTTCTTATCTTTTTCCAAAAGTTCATACGTGGTGGGGGTTTTTTGATTTATTTGTTCACCCAATAAATGAAAATGACACTAAACATTCCATGTTTACATATTTAGAGATCGTAAACCTCAATTCTTTTGACAATTTTCAGGGTTTAAAAGAAAAGAAACAGCCGGGCGTGGTGGCACATGCCTTTAATCCCAGCACTTGGGAGGCAGAGACAGGCGGATTTCTGAGTTCGAGGCCAGCCTGGTCTACAAAGTGAGTTCCAGGACAGCCAGGGCTACACAGAGAAACCCTGACTCAACAAAACAAAACAAAACAAAACAAAACAAAACAAAACAAAACAAAACAAAACGAAACAAAATGAAACAAAATGAAACAAAACAAAACAAAATAACCCCCCCCAAAAAAAAAAGAAAAAAAAGAAAAGAAACAGACATACAACTTATAGCTTAGAGAAGTGAGCTAAAAATAATTGAAGCCACTAAACTCACTTCCACATCTAACCTTACCTACCCACATTTATACAACCTACACACAGATATTCATTTGAAATGTAAATGAAGAAAATATCTAATAAAATAAAAAAAAACTCAGAGAAGTTCAGATATCAGTCAAAATTAAAGTCTGTGTAAGGAAATAAAGTATACCTGTTACATTAGGTATTCTACACCCTATATAGTCCATAACTGGTTTTGATGTTTTCATGTGGAAAAAAGTAATACTTGCAAGTTTCTTGCAGATTTCTCATTCAGTTCCAACAATCTTCAGTTTATGTATCATATTCCAAACCCATCTTCTCACTATTTCTGCTTTTTGATTTTTCAATCCTTTCTCTGTTCTGTTCTTTCCATCTCAGCTGTCAATCATCTCTGCTAAGTCTGCTAGATCTACCTGGCTCTAGCATCTTATTTGGTTCTTACCAGAAGAGGAGGTTATCTGTCCATTCACTGTCCAGCTAAATATGTGTGCACAGAGCTCATGGATCAGTTTATCTATAAGGAACCCAAAGCACAAGTAACATTGCCACTAAGTACCCTTGGGACAGTAAACTAGGTACAGAAATTAGATGTACCCCAGAGGCTCCACACACTTTATAAGATCTTTATATATTATTTGAAGCTAGTATGAAAGTTGTTGTTTGCCTGATTTCCTCCAGTCTGATTGTAGTTTGCATATAGGAAAGCTATTACTTTATTAAGACAGATGTTTTAAAATATTTTCTTTCTTTTGTGAACTCAAGTAAAATTTATACATCTTATTTGAAACCTTACTATCCCTGGGAAGTATTTGTATACAAATAGTAACTTTTAAAAAATTTTATGAAGACCCACCTATACCACTCTTGAGAATATACCCAAAAGATGCTCCACCATGCTACAGGGGCACATGTTCCACTATGTTCATAGCAGCCTTATTTGTCATAACCAGAAGCTGGAAACAACCTAGATGTCCCATGACAGAAGAATGTATAGAAAATGTGGTTCATTTACACAATGGAATACTACTCAGCTATTAAGAAAGCTTAATTTGCAGGCAAATGGATGGAACTAGCAAATATTATCCTGAGTGAGGTAATTCAGACCCAAAAGGACATGCATGGTATGTACTCACTAATAAGTGGATATTAGCTAAAAATATAATAATACAGAATACCCAAGGTACAGTCCACAGAACTCAAAAAGTTCAATAAGCTTAAGTGTCCAAGTGAGGACACCTCAGTCCCACTTGAGAGAGAGAAGAAAGCAATCACAAGTGGGGAGGGAGGAAGGGAGGGAGGGACCTGGGAGGGAAAATGAATGGGAGGGAGTTGGGGGAGGGGGAACCTGATTGGGTATTGGGTGAGGGAAAAGTACTGAAGTCCCAAGGGTCAGCAGAAAGAATGTAAACAGGCAACCTCAGGAAATAGGAGGTTGGGGGGACCCCCCAGAATGCACCAGAGACCTGAGAGGTGAGCAACTCCCAGGACTCAAAGGGAGGGACTTCAGATGAAATGTCTGACAGTAGGGAGAGGAAACTTATAGAGCTCTCCTCCATCAGGAAGACAGGACATCAAGTGAGGGATGGGGTTGCCATGCCACAGTTACACCTCTGACCCATAATTATTCCCATCTGAAAGAATTACAGGGATGGAAATGGGAAGGAGCCTGAGGAAAAGAAGGTCCAGCAACAGGCCCAAAGTGGGATCCAGCTCAAGGGGAGGTCCCAAGGCCTGACAGTATTACTGAGGTTATGGAGAGCTCACAAAAAGGGACCTAGCATGACTGCCCTCTGAAAGACCCAACAAGTGACTTAAGGAGTCAGATTTAGATATTTGCACCCAACCAATGGACAGAAGCAGCTGACCCCTGTTATTGAATTAGGGAAGGCTGAAAGAAGCTGAGGAGAAGGGCGACCCTGTAGGAGGACCAGCAGTCTTAATTAATCTGAACTCCTGAGATCTTTCAAACACTGGACCAACAAATAGACAGTATACACCAGCTGATATGAAGTCCCCCAACACACATAGAGTAGAGGACTTCCAGGTCTGTGTTCATTCAGATATGATGCACCTAACCCTCAAGAGACTGGAGGCTCCAGGGAGTTTAAAGGTCAGGTGGGGTAGGGGGTGGGGACATCCACGTGGAGACGGGGTGGGGAGGAGGTGTGGGATGTGGAGCAGTAGGAGGGTGGATGGGTGAGCAGGGAATGGAATATGGAGTGTAAAAATGAATTAAAAATTAAATTAAAAAAGAAATTTTAATTTGTGTATACCGTGAAAAGCCCTTTTATTGTGAACTCATCATGCAAAGATTATAAAAAATGGATATGAAAAATTTTAAAAGAAGCAAAATCCAGGGAAAATTAGCTTTATAAAGATTACAAAAAGATGAATTCTAGTCAAACTAGGTTGGAATCAGATCTATAGGATAGTTAATTGAGAATGAAACATTGAAGCCATATTTATTTACCAATGATGTGAATAAAATAGTTTACTGAAAAGGGTGTTGTAGTAGACTGAGTGAATTCTAGAACTTTGTGATAAGGCATGTGTTTAATTTCCAGCTCTATAACGTTTTAACATTTTGATAAAGTTACTCAAAACCTCCTTCAGCCGTTAATTCCTTCAGCCTTTTAAAAAATGAAGATTACCCCTTCACTTGCAAGGTTGCTTTTGGATGCACATAACAATATATTTTATAAGTATAGCATCATTTCTGTACTTAACCTATATTAAGTTGTTTATACTTAGGAGCTAAGTAGAAAGCAGGTGTGACTCAACTAGTATGGGCTCTCAGGAAGGGTTCCTGTATAACAGGGGCTTGTTGGTGAGTATTAGAACCTTTCAGACAAAAGGCACATTAGCATCATAATAGAGAGGGATTATTTTTCTATCATGTCCTAATTAATTTCTGACATTTAAGGGAGCTCTGGCTGAGAATTTGTTGCCCAGGGCTGGGTGAAGAGAAATGGATGTAGTCATCTGACACAGGCAGGTTGTTTTTGTATACACCTATTACAGACAGCCTCTAGGCCAGGCCTTCGCTCCAGGCTTTGATGGATGGGGCTTGTTTGAGCCTGAAAGCATTGTATTAAGTTGAGTCTGAGCTGCTTTGGGGGAACATTTCATATTGATCTCATCACTCTTGTTTTATTTAGTGTATTTCAATAATCAAGATTACTGTTGCCTGGTGATTCTATGAGACTCTATATAGTCCCTTCTCTGGGAACTGTTTAAATCTCTGCTATGGGAAGTGGCTCAAGAGATGTGGTCAGGTAAGTGGAGTGTGTATGAGGGAAGGAACTGAAGGGTAAAAAAATTAAAGAGTGAGAGATGGAAGGAATCTCAAGAAAATCTCAGAAGATGATTAATGTGGTGGAAAAAAAGAGAGAGATTATTAGATCGTCATAGTTACTGAGACAAAGAAAGAGAGGGCAAGTAGAAAAATAAGAAAGATAACATGAACTTGACATCAGAACTCTCTTTTTATGGCCATTATTATTATGTAATCAATGTTATTAACCAAGGCTTTCTATTGTTCCAGATCTTGTATCACTAGCTAGTACTGAAAGATGTAAGACACACATACCATATGTATCAAGAAATTAACACTCCATATTGAAAGGATGTCTCTTGCTTATACTATTCTCAATGTCACTTCTGACTTATAGTTAAAAATCTAAACCAATGCCCAAACGTTGTGGTCCTAAAATTCATCAGCAGTGGAGAATTTTCAATTTACCATACTCTGGAATTGTCAAAGTATTGTGTAAATTGTGGGAAAAAATGCAAGAGTGTTGGTAATTGGAAAAAAAAAGATGTCTAGGAACTGCAGAGGTTGGACTTTGTCAATGTTGATGCTGGAGGCAGTGTTGTAAGCCTTTAAATTACTAAAGAATAGAGTGGAGTGGATCTTACCTAAGTCATCGTTTCTTGCCTATTTTATGGGCCAATGTTACCTCCAGCTTGGTTGGTCGGATAGAGACTTCCGTGGTAATTAGAAAGCACTAATCTCTTTTATTCTGGTTTGTGGGACATGAAGAGAAAATGAGAATCCTTATAATTCTTCTAGAATAATGTTCAGAAATCTTGACAGGGCTCTTTAAAACAGTATACCCACAGTATGTAGGTTCAAGCTACATGGTGGATCTCAGAAGGAAGGTATCAACAACAGGGCAAAAATGTGATTAGGAGGAAAGAACAGGAGCTAGCTGGTTCATTAGAGCTAGGAAGCTGCACAGAGAACAGAAACAGAACAGTGAGAGCATCTTACAAACATATGTGGTGGAAAAGGAAGACTTACTGGAATTATGTCAGTATAGGATATAAAATAAAGAATCTATGATACTAAAAAATAGACTAGGAGACTATGAAGAGAGGGTAGCCCATGATTTAGGTATAATGAGTCATTGGCACAGCAACATCTTAAAAAATATACCAACAGGGTCATCTTGTAGTGTGTATTCTAAGTGGAAGTATGGCTCCAATGTACTTCTCTAGTACTCTGGAACAGCTCATTTTAGTGACTCAGTGCAAAGCCCTATCGAGTTACAACATGACTGTTCTTATTTCATAGTCTACATTTATGTGATATATGCCTATAAGATTTTATTTCAAGACTAATCTGGAAAATAAGATGTGAATTAACCCAGGGAGACTAGGAGACATAATTTATAAAGGGGAAATGCTCATTTCATTTTATGGCTTTAGTCCATGGTATGTGACTTGGTTGCTTATGGCTATGGTGAGGCAGTATACCGTGGTGGAAGGCCAAATTGCTTGGTTGATGGCAACCAGGGGACGCAGGAAAAGAGGAAGAGGCAGGGATCAAAATGCATCTTTCTACGGCACGCCTTTAGTGACTAGCTTCTTTCAAGGAGATCCCATCACCTAAATTTTTCACAACTTCTTTATATCTTATTAAGCTAAACAGATGAATACATCCACGATTTTAGAGATTTTGTGGTTTAATCTATTTAAAAAGCTCAACTATAAACAGTGCTAAACTTGGAAGCAAAAGCTCAGCACATGAGTTTTGAAGATATTTGAAGCCTAAAATGGAAGTGATAGCTATAGCTAACAAGAGTAGAGGCAAGAAAGCAGGGCCAGGCACTAGTAAAAATGGTTTAAGATACTGTAGAATTTATGTCAGAGGTTTTAATCCCTTTGTATTATAGAGGTTGAAGAGTTCTAGAAACAGAATACAGTTGTATAATTTCAGAAAGATATATAAAAAAAACCCTTGGGGTTTGCAAGAAAGATCTGATGATAAATAATATTACTGCCATGTTTTTCAGAGTGTGTCTTCAAGTCACCATGCTGATCTTCAATAATACCACATCCCCCTCCTCCTCCAGCTTCCTCCTTACGGCCTTCCCTGGATTAGAACTTGCTCACATCTGGATCTCCATTCCTGTTTGTGGTCTCTACACCATTGCACTCTTAGGAAACAGTATTATTTTGTTTGTCATTATCATTGAACAGAGTCTCCACAAGCCCATGTACTATTTTCTCTCCATGCTATCTGTTGTTGATCTAGGTCTGACCATCACAACCCTTCCCACAGTTCTTGGTGTTCTTTGGTTTCATGCCCGGGAGATCAGCATTAAAGTATGCCTCATTCAAATGTTCTTTGTGCATGGCTTCTCATTCCTGGAGTCTTCAGTGTTGGTGGCCATGGCTTTTGACCGCTACTTGGCCATCTGCAGCCCTCTGAAGTATGCTACTTTCCTGACAGATATGATGAGCTTTGTGATTGGACTGATCATCTGTATAAGACAGGTGGTTTTCATGTTTCCCTCGGTTATGGCTGTGAAGAGTGTGTCCTTCCAAGGAGGCCAAGAGCTTTCCCATCCATTTTGCTTCCATCCAGATATAATCAAATTCACATACACCAACCCTTGGATCAGCAGCTTCTGGGGAATGTTTCTTCAGCTCTATCTGAACGGCACTGACTTATTGTTCATTCTTTTCTCCTACGTCCTGATCCTTCGCACTGTTCTGAACATCGTGGCTCCTCAAAAACAGCAGAAAGCTCTTAGCACATGTGTTTGTCACATCTGTGCTGTGACCATTTTCTATGTGCCAATGATCACCCTGTCTGTGGCACACCGTCTCTCCAGTTCTACTCCCAGGGTGATCTGTAGTATTTTGGGCAATATGTATCTGCTCTTGCCACCTGTGCTGAATCCTATCATTTACAGCTTGAAGACCAAGGTTATTCGCCAAGCCATATTCCAGCTGTTCCGATTCAAGGATGCAAGGGGCTACAGTATGAGGAGCCTTAGAGGAAGGTGGGATAGAAGGAGACAATTTTCCAGTACATGAGTTGTGACTAAAGAAGATTATTATTGGTTAGTTATTCCCAGGCATGATGGTTAATAAGAAATCCCAAATTGATTATAGGAGAGAGCCAGATGCCTTTGTATTTATGAGAGCTTTAAAAACACATTTCAAAGCCAATTTGTGAGCAAATATGTAAAATGATATCTAAATAATTTACATGGACTCTCATGTGCAAAATGATAATTTCATGGCTTGTGAGATGGGTCCTTGGGTAGATGCACCTGCTATTAAGTCTGAGGACCTGGATTTTATCTCCTAGACCCACCTCAGAGAAAAGAATTGAATTGCTCTCTGACCTGGACCTAGACCATGGCACACCCCATATGTACATGTGCATACACACACACACACACACACCAAAAACCCCTCAAAATCCTTCCAGTAGAACTCCTGTCTCTCTGTAAAGCAGGAGTATTTAGAGCAGAAACAACTGGCATCATTTATATTTTTGTGTTTGACTAAATAAACTCTTCCTTTTCCCCATTGAGGTTCATATTCCCCAGGGGGTGATGGAGTGTTAGGTTTTTTTCTGCCCACGATGGTCAAAGGAAAAGTTACTTGTATGTGCACAAGACACAGACAGAAATGTGTAATTAACAATCTAGAAGAATCTTGCATGCTTGTTTTGCTTCGAGTCAGTCCTGTTTCTTTGCACAGGGACCCTTATACTTTTGTTAATCCCCTTTACTTTCTTAACAAAGATGTCTTTAACTTTAAACTGCTTGTATATTTCCCTTTAGTACAGTACATAACATTACACATTGCCATTTGTTGTTGCTGCCAGGACAGGTTCTTATTCCTAGTCCCCAGCTCCTCCTTAGTGCAGACTCTGCCTCTAAGTGTTCGTTTGCTGTCTTCTGACAAGCTAGTTGCCTCTGCCCCTTACTGTACTAGACACAGCAGCATTGGGCAGAGATTTCAGTGCTACTTAACGAGGAATTCTGTGATGTGTATAATCAGTCATTTTGATGCAATTCTAACATCAAGAGACCACCTTAATTTATGATAGTTGCTTTGTCATGAAATTGCCTTGGGTATGGTGTTGATGGGACGTCAGAATTTTCTAAAATTTTTTTACACTCGTGGAATTATAAAACTTTTTTTTCCTACCTGAAGTAATCCAGAACTGAACATAGCAAGGCAACAGATTTCTGATCTGAACCATTGGCTTCTTTACAAAGTAGACAATACCAGCATTAAACTTTTGTGTGTGTCTCAGTTTTCTAGGAAACCCACAGTTCTGCAGAAACACTGCTGGCTTAGTGAGTCTGCTTTGCTTAGCTCACTATATTTTTTCAGTTAATAATTACCAAGTGATGTCACATTACTTACAATTAAAATTATTTGGACTAGGTTTCCTTTAGGTAAAACATTCACGTGCTTTAGGTATTTCACTCAGTTCATATTCCATCAGAATAAGCAATTTGTTATTCATTTATGTGTGCTGAAATTTTCCACATTCAGTCAGTAAACTTAATTATTAATTTAATGTTCCTTCCAACACCAGACTGTAAGATGTTTGATAGTGGGCCTACATCTTTAGGTAACCCCTTTTAATTTAGTGAATATCACTTAGTGAATACAGTGTGACATGCATTTAATCATAATTAATGTTACCAGTTATTGCTTTTAATAGTTCAGTAGCTCCTTATATAAAGTCTTACAAGCATGTATTTGATAATATCCATCATTATGCTTTATAAACTGGGGTCTTTAAAAAGGCTTTAAAACATTTTTCTAAGCATTAACATCTTACTGTGGAACAGGAGTAAGCAGTCATCTTTCACATGCTCACACCAAGTCTCTTGGTATTAATGGACTCACAGAGTCCAGTGCCTGGACCTGGTAACCATAGACATAGATTATATCCTATAACCATCCATTGCTTAAGTATAGTACCTTAAAAGTTATTTTTGAATAAAAACACCATTTTCTTTCTTTTGCACAAAACTTCTCCTACTTAATAGAGTTTTTTTTTTTTAAACTCCAGATTTTATTCTCCTCCCAGTCCACCTCCAACTGTTCCAAATCCCAAACAACCTTCCCATCCCCTGTCTCCATGAGGCTGTCCCTACCCCACACCACCACCACACCAGACCCTCTAAAGTTCCTGGGGCTTCCAGTCTCTTGAGGGTTAGGTGCATCTTCTCTGACTAAACCCAGACATGTTAGTCCTCTGCTGTATATGTGTTGGGGGCCTCACATCAGCTGGTGTATGCTGCCTGTTTGGTGGTCCATTATTTGAGAGATCTAGGGGGTCCAGATAAATTGAGACTGCTGGTCCTTCTAAAGGATCGCCCTCCTCCTCAGCTTCTTCTAGCTTTCCCCTAATTCAACCACAGGGGACAGAAGCTTCTGTTCATTGGTTGGGTGCAAATATCTGCATCTGACTCTTTCAGCAGCTTGTTGGGTCTTTCGGGGAGCAGTCATGATAGGTCCCTTTTTATGAGTGCACCATAGCCTCTGTAATAGTGTCAAGTCTTGGGGCCTCCCCTTGAGCTGGTTCCCACTTTGGGCCTGTCATTGGACCTTCTTTTTCTCAGGCTCCTTTTCATTTTCCTCCCTGCAGTTCTTTCAGACAGGAACAATCATGGGTTTGAATTTTGACTGTAGGATGGCAACTCCATCCCTCACTTGATGCCCTGACTTTCTGCTGGAGGTGGACTCTACAAGTTCTAAATAAAACTTAAAACTATCTCTTAGGTCAACTTAATATATGTTTTTTATTTCCATGTTACAAAAGTATCAGACGTATATTTACAATACTTAAGTAAATTGAATTTGTCTTTTCAGTGTTATCTGATTAGCCAATCTATCTCTATCCTGTGATATTTATCAGCATGTTAAGTTTACAATCTACAATAATGTGTTCAAGGATTTGCTTGTTGTCTTCACTGATTTACTAAGGAAACACAAATCTTTACAGCTTCTTAATAAATGCCATTATCACACTCAGCTTAAACCCAGTTTTTATTTGTTTTTATTATTTGTTCATTCATATAATTTTGTAGCTTCAGTTGATGGGAGATATGTGGACTCTCTAAAAAAGGCTGAGGGGAAGTCTCTCTTTAGCCTATTTACTCTTCTGGGAAAGAAATAGCCTAGCTGATAGGGATTTAAATTTCTGAACACAGGTTAAAAATTAGGAAGGATATAAACATTTTCTTATTTCTTACACGACAAAGTGCTTGCATTATGATGCAGACCATGTGGTACTCTAGGTGCAAATTCATTAAGTTTAAGATTAAACTACCCATCTTTCACTTGTAACAATATGGCTTTTCTGAAATGAATGTGATGGTTCATGCATATTATCCTAAGAATTAGGATGTAGAATTAGAGACTCAGAAATTACGATGTAGCTATTAGAAGCTGACCTGGGCTACACAGTGCAACCAAGGCCAGCCTGAAACATTCTGAACGGTGTCTTAGATAATCTAAATATCTCTGCTCCACACTTTGTCTCCATATTTCCCTTAGACAGGAGCCATTCTGGGTTAAGAATTTAGAAAGGAGTGGGTGGCTGAAGGAAAGGCCATCCAGAGACTGCCCCTCCTGGGGATACAAACACCAAACCCAGACACTATTGCAGATGTCAAGAAGTGCTTTCCCACAGGAGCCTGTTATAGCTGTCTCCTGAGAGGCTCTGCCAGAGCCTGACAAATACAGAAGTGGATGCTCTCAGCCAACCATTGGACTGAGCATGGAGACCCCGATGGAGAAGTTAGAGAAAGGACTGAAGGGGTTGAAGTGGTTTGCAACACCATAGGAAGAACAACAATATCAACCAACCAGACCACCCAGAGCTCCCAGGGACTAAACCACCAACCAAAAAGTACACATGGAGGGACCCATCACTCCGGCTGCATATGTATCAGAGGATGACTTTGTCAGGCATCAATGGGAGGAGAGGCCCTTGGTCCTGTGAAGGCTCTATGCCCCAGTGTAGGGGAATGCCAGGGAGGTGAGGTGGGAGTGGTTAGGTGGGTGGGTGAGTACCCTCATAGAAACAGGGGAAAGAGGAGATGGGACAGGGAGTTTGCAGAGGGGAAACTGGAAAGGGAATAACATTTGAAATGTAAATACATAAAATATCCAATAAAAAATAAAATGTCATGCTCATGATCCTTAAAATTTGGAGAAAATACTTATTAAGACCACGAGGTTGCAGTTAAAATAAAGAGGTTGCAGAACAAGAAACAAGAAAATTATTTGAGAGGCCCAGTTTTCTTTAGTTAGCTGCTTATTTTTTTCAGAGTATGAAAAAAACTTTTCACCCACCCCGCACACAGATGAATTTCTGCTACTAATATACAAATATCTTCAATTATTTGAAAAATCACTTCTAGTTCATTGGGTCATTTAATTATATCATAACCTGAAATACAAAGTATTTTTAAAAACCTATAAAATCTCTTATTTAATAATGGATGTTTTAAACCAAGCAATAAAAAATGCCAGTGATTTTAAAATGCCATATATTTGTTTGCAACTTCTCTAATTCTTAGTAATAATGAAGTCTTCCCTCTTTATCCTTATTTTGGCCATTATTGCTAGCAGCTCAGGCATAATGTAGAGAAAGACTGTTTTCTTTTATCTTAAAGAATAATCTATAGGAGAGAAAGAAAATAATCTAAAATAAAACCTCAAATTGAATTAAATTGGAATAATAGCACTCTATAATAACAGCAGTCTTCTCGAGTACTCTGATATTCATTATTTTCTAGCAGACAATAGCTACTTCACTCTGTAAAGGGTAAAGCGAAACTACTATATAAATGTGTGAACTCAGTTTCTATTCTATTCTATTCTATTATATACCTGTTCTCCATTCTCCTATCAATTCTTATGCAAATTTTCTGTTCATATAGTATCCAGAATACTGGTTGTATTAATTATAAAAATGATTAAGGTAGGTAATGGTGAGATTATATCCAGGCCACCTTGAGTGGTAACCTTGAGATCACCTGATGTTGGTATCTAAAAGGATTTGTCTTGTTTAGAACTTGTCTGAGAAAATGAAATTGATGAATTCTTGAAAATACTTTGCTTAGAAAGAAATTATCTTCTCAGTGACCTTGAGTAATCTGACCCGGTTTCTGCCCCACCCAGAAACTATTTTCTATTTTTATTTTAGACCTAATTTTCCTAGAACCTTTTCACGATTTTGCTGTGTCTTTACATAGTACACAATGGGATTCATCAAAGGTGGCACTAGCAAGAAGATGTCAGCAATAAGGATCATGGACATAGGTGACTTGTGCTTGCCAAAGCGGTGCATGGATGCTAAAGCAATGATAGGTACAGAGAAGATGAGCACAGCACAGATGTGGGCAACACAGGTATTGAGGGCCTTGAGGCGCTCTTTATGGGATCCAATGCCCATCACGGTCTTCAGGATGAATACATAGGAGACAGCAATGAACATACTGCCTGACATCATACAGAGTGCAACAAAAAAAAACCATAGAAGAAGTTGACTGTGTTGTCGGAGCAGGCCAGCTTCATGACATCCTGATGGAGACAATAGGAGTGAGAAAGGAGGCTTTTCTGGCAATATCCCAGTCTTTTCAGAGTGAAAGGAAATGGGAGCTCTAGGAGCATGCTTCTAATGAGAAACGCCAGTCCCAGTTTGGCGACTCTTGCACTGGTGAGGATAGAGCTGTATCTGAGGGGGTTGCGAATGGCCAAGAAGCAGTCAAAAGACATGATCAGAAGCACTGAGGATTCCATGTCAGTGAAGCCATGGATAAAGAATTCTTGAGCAAAGCAGGCATTTGTGGAGATTCCTGTGGCATTGAACACAAAGATCTGGAGCATGGTGGGGAGGGAGGAGAGGGACAGGCCCAAGTCAGAGATGACCAACATGGAAAGGAAATAGTACATGGGAGCATGGAGTGAGGGTTCAGTCCTGATCACAAAGAGGATGGTGCAGTTGCCCAGGATGGCCACCAGGTACATGAGGCAGATAGGAATGGAGATCCACGCAGGAACATACTCCAGGCCTGGGATTCCAATCAGGAAGAAGGTGGTGATCTCAATTTCTGAAGAATTGAGAATGGACATGATAGAAGACTTCACAAGCATCTACTTAGAGATCTGAAGTGGCACTTCCAACATGAACTTGTTTTGCTTATCTTCCTTCCTTTTACCACATATGCCCGAGAGACAGAGAAAATGAGTTAAAAACAAAAGAAGATGACATTTCTTTTAAGTAAACTATGAGATGGTTGGTTCATTTTATTTGGCAATAAGAATATAATCACTGCTTCAAGTAATCCTGTCTCCAGACAGAATAACTTGCAGATTTATTTCTTTTGTCATATCAAGCTTTGTTTCTATCATGTGAAAATTCATACAGTCATGCTGGACTCTAGGATAACTCATTTTCTTCTGCTTGGGGGGAGAGACAGGGATGGAGGGAGGGAGGGAGAAGGGAAGGAAGGAGAGGCTGGAAGATTAAGAAAGATAAATAGGGGCTGGTGAGATGGCTCAGCGGGTAAGAGCACTGACTGTTCTTCTGAAGGTCCTGAGTTCAAATTCCACATGGTGGCTCACAATCACTGGTAATGAGATCTGATACCCTCTTCTGGTGTGTCAGAAGACAGCTACAGTGTACTTACATATATTAATAAATAAATCTTTGGGCCAGAGAGAGCAGAGACTGAGTGAGCAGAGTGACCAGAGCTAGTGGGGAGTGGGGTTGACCAGAGCGAACAGAGGTCCTAAAAAAATTCAATTCCCAACAACCACATGAAGGCTCACAACCATCTGAACAGCTACAGTGTACTCACATACGTAAAATAAATAAATACATAAATCTTTAAAAGAGAAAGATAAATAGATGCTAGATAGATAAATAGAGAGATAGATATATGGCAGATAGATGATAGATGATGTACAAGATAGGAAAGACTATTAATCTTCAATTATAATGGAAATCCTTCTTTGTTGTAGGATATCATATATAAAAAATCATGTCATATATGATATATACTTTTTAGGGTAGAATAAGTTGTCTCACATATACTGATGTCTTAAATTCACAGATAGAAAGTAGTTTATCGAGTACAAAGCTAGAGGCAAAGTATTGAGGATGAATGGGGTCAGTACCAAAGAAGTCCTCTTCAGCTATAGAATATTTTCAAAGGCAACTGAAATATCAGCATATTCTGAGATTTTTAAACTTAATTTCATCAAGGAAAATGAATCTCCATATATATACGTAAAACACAACACTTTTGGGCTTAAAGAATGTGAAGGCTTCTTTGAGTTGGATTCATGACAATTAAGAACAGATCACAAGATTTTGTATTGTTCCTTTTCCATTATGAGTCACTGAAATCCTGTTCTAGGAGACCCGAGCTACCTACCCTCTCAAGAGAATGAAGCAGAGGAAGAAGTGTAGCAAGTTCCTAAAGAGAAGACTGGAGAGTGAAATGGTCAGACACTGATGTTCATGACACTATAACATGTTAGCTGCTCTAAATCTGGTATCTCATTCACTCTTCACATCAAAGCACTATTTCTACTAATGTAGAAATTTAAAAACTGAAGCCAAAGTTCAAACAATTTCTCTAAATATCATTGTGAACATATATGAGAATAATACGCTGTTTGAATCTGAGCTTTGTCAATTATGTGACAATTTTCATTTCATCTCAGCTAATATACTAAAATTACTTAAGTTACAAAGAAATTGTATTCTATTGCTGGTTGCATAAATATTAATGCTGCTATAAGAAATGTATCAAGAATAGCTGTTGTCTTGAACTTTATTATGGACAAGTTACACATTGTCTCCCATAGTTATGTCAGTTAACACGCATCTTATCAGTATAATTTCTGACTAAATGGGGTCAAATGATGTAACAACATTTGGGATTGTCAGTAGCAAAACCCACCAAGCAGCATCCATTCTGAAGAAGTAAGATAAATGCACATTGTCAATTTCTGTCTAGGGAGACCAGAGGATGTTCAGATAAGACTTGATGTCCTGGGTTTTTATTCTGAGAAGGTAGAAAAGAGAGGGGGTGGATAGCGTATTTAAAAAAATCCATCCATCCATCCATACATACATACATACATACATACATACATACATAGATACACAGAGAGATAGAGACAGAGAGACAGAGAGACAGTAGAGACAGTAGAGACAGAGATAGAGAGAGACAGAGAGACAGAGAGAGAGAGACAGAGAGAGAAAAAGATAGAAAGATAGAGAGACAGAAAGAGACACATTAAGAGATCTTACAACATACTAGATACTTTGTGATTCTTACATTAAAGTTTTTTTTATTATAGTTTAATACATTTGTAATACTTTTTATGTGGATTTAGAAATATCTATTTATTTATGGCACTCATAGCCTGGTGAGCAGAGGATATCAAAACAACACATTTTCTTTAAGGATGAGTGATAAACTTGGCAAAGTTCTACATTAATCTAAAATATAATAGCTTTCATATTAGCCTTATTCTCCATCAGAATACTACAATATATTTATTTCCAAGCTCTGTGCCTGATAAAGAAAAGAATCTGAATACTTTAAAAGCTTGACATTTTTGAAAGAATGTCTTAAATTTTACTATTAACAAGAATTAAAACTCAGGTAGGCTTTCTCTTAGATAATGCCTTGAGTTCTTTCTAGCTATCATTTTATTTGATTATATAAAAACCCCTATGAATCAGGCACCGTTTTTTACTCTTTACTTGTCAGGAAGGAAATAACTAGCAAGGAGGACACAACTGCAACTCCAGCCTGTGTCTCTCTCATGCCTTTGCAGAAGACCCTGTGCTGCTTCCCTTCTAATTGCTTCTAGTGCATAGGCATCACTAGTCTTCTTGGTCCAAAGTTTTTCTTCCTATCACTTAAGACTATAAACTTATCTCACTTCCCCGTTCTTTCAATAATGGATCTTTTCTCTGTAACTCCAGTGTAGAAACTAGAATTCTGTTTTGACTGTTTGAATTCTGTATTTAGGGATGACTGCCTTCCTGTCCTTTTTAGGTAAATGCATTTTATTCTTTATAGATGATTTTCTAAGCTACTCTTATACTCAAAATTGGAAGCTTATTCAATGGCCATTCTTGTTTACAACTCTTTTGAGTTCAGGCTCTTAGAAGATTCCTGGGTTAAGTATGCTACAGGCCTTAAAGCCATATTATATTCCAAGACAATGTGATGTTATGACCATTCACCATTCAACCAAACAGTGAGGTAAAATGAACTTAGACCAGCATCTTCTCAGCCTCCTGCTTCAGGTCTGCCCGTCAAAGCTCTTAACTACACATAGCAGATATTCAGAGGTGCATTTGGGCTTTGCTCTCATGGGACACCTATTATATCATCTCTTCTCCCCCTGTAAACACATGATTTCTTTGACCAGTGGAATAAAACAGGGGATATGGAAATAAAATGACAAAGCTGGGTTCACTTAATTTTGCCAAAGGAGGCAAAAGCATAGAGAGGAAAAATATGCAGGTTGTTTATCTGCAGGAGTATGACATTAGATTTAGATATTTATTTTTTCTAGTTCTCCCTGTGTAGAATTAGGGAAAGGCTGGAAGAAGTTGAGGAGGAGGGTGACCACATAGGAAGACCAGCAGTCTCAATTAACCTGGATCCACGAGACCTCTCAAATACTGAACCAGCAACCAGGCAACATAGACCAGTTGATATGAGGCCCCCAGAACATATACAGCAGAGAACTGCTTGGTCTGGCCTCAGTGAGTGAAGATGCACCTAACCCTCGAGAGACTTGAGGCCCGAAGGAATGGGGAAGCCTGACAGAGTTTGTATGTGGGGGCATGTGGGATGTAGGAACATCCTCTTGGAGCTGGGGGAGGAAGAATAGGATGAGGATCAGTTGGATGGCAGAACGAAAGCAGGATAATGACTGGACTGTTAAAAAAGGTTAAAGATAACAACATAAATAATGGAAAGCCAACATTTTTTAGGAAACGGAACAACACTCTTCTTCTCAATGATACCTTGGTCAAGGAAGGAATGAAGAAAGAAATTAAAGACTTTTTAGAGTTTAATGAAAATGAAGCCACAACATACCCAAACTTATGGAACACAACTAAAGCATTTCTAAGAGAGAAACTCATAAAAGCTCTGAGTGCCTCCAAAAAGAAAATAGAGAGAGCACACACTAGCAGCTTGACAACACACCTAAAAGCTATAGAAAAAAAGTAAGAAAATTCACCTAAGAGGAGTAGACAGCAGTAAATAATCAAACTCAGGGGCAAAATCAATGAAGTGGAAACAAGAAGAACTATTCAAAGAATCAACCAAATGAGGAGCTGGTTCTTTGAGAAAATCAACAAGATAGATAAACCCTAGCCAGACTAACTAGAGGGCACAGGACAGCATCCTAATTAACAAAATCAGAAATGAAAAGGGAGACATATCAAGTGATCCTAAAGAAATCTAAAACACCATCAGATCCTTCTACAGAAGACTATACTCAACAAAACTGGAAAACCTGGACAAAATGGACAAATTTATAGACAGATACCAGGTACCAAAGTTAAATCAGGATCAAGTTAATGATCTAAACAGTCCCATATCCCCTAACGAAATAGAAACAGTCATTAAAGTCTCCTAGCCAAAAAAAGCCCAGGACCAGATGGGTTTAGTGCAGAGTTCTACCAGACCTTCAAAGAAGAATTCCAGTTCTATAAAAACTATTCCACAAAATAGAAACAGAAGGTACTCTACCCAACTCATTCTATGAAGCCACAATTATTCTGCTACCTTAACCACAGAAAGATCCAACAAAGATAGAGAACTTCAGACCAATTTCCCTTATGAATATAGATGCAAAAATGCGCAATAAAATTCTCGCTAACCGAATCCAAGAACACATCAAAACAATCATCCATCCTGACGAAGTAGGTTTTATTCCAGGAATGCAGGGATGGTTTAATATATGGAAATCCATCAATGTAATCCATTATATAAACAAACTCAAGGACAAAAACCACATGATCATCTCCTTAGATGCTGAGAAAGCATTTGACAAAATCCAACACCCATTCATGATAAAAGTCTTGGAAAGATCAGGAATTCAAGGCCCATACCTAACCATGATAAAAGCAATCTACAGCAAACCAGTAGCCAACATCAAAGTAAATGATGAGAAGCTTGAAGCAATCCCACTAAAATCAGGGACTAGACAAGGCTGTCCACTCTCTCCCTACCTATTCAAAATAGTACTTGAAGTCCTAGCCAGAGCAATTTGACAACAAAAGGAGATCAAGGGGAAAAGATGAAGTCAAAATATCACTTTTTGCAGATGATATGATAGTATATATAAGTGACCCTAAAAATTCCACCAGAGAACTCCTAAACCTGATAAACAGCTTCAGTGAATTAGCTGGATATAAAATTAACTCAAACAAGTCAATGGCCTTTCTCTATACAAACAATAAACAGGCTGAGAAAGAAATTAGGGAAACCACACCCTTCTGAATAGTCACAAATAATATAAAATATCTTGGCGTGACTCTAACTAAGGAGGTGAAAGATCTGTATGATAAGAACTTCAAGTCTCTGAAGAAAGAAATCAAAGAAGATCTCAGAAGATGGAAAGATCTCCCATACTCATGGATTGGCAGGATCAACATTTTAAAAATGGCTATCTTGCCAAAAGCAATCTACAGATTCAATGCAATCCCCATCAAAATTCCAACTCAATTCTTCAACGAATTAGAAAGAGCAATCTGCAAATTCATATGGAATAACAAAAAACCTAGGATAGCAAAAACTCTTCTCAAGGATAAAAGAACCTCTGGCAGAATCACCATGCCTGACCTAAAGCTTTACTTTAGAGCAATTGTTATAAAAACTGCATGGTACTCGTATACTGACAGACAAGTATACCAATGGAATAGAATTGAAGACACAGAAATGAACCCACACACCTATGGTCACTTGATCTTCGACAAGGGAGCTAAAACCATCCAGTGGAAGAAAGACAGCATTTTCAACAAATGGTGCTGCCACAAGTGGTGGTTATCATGTAGAAGAATGAGAATTGATCCATTCCTATCTCCTTGTACTAAGGTCAAATCTAAGTGATTTAAGGAACTCCACATAAAACCAGAGACATTGAAATGTATAGAGGAGAAAGTGGGGGAAAAACCTCGAAGATATGGGTATAGGGGAAAAATTCCTGAATAGAACAGCAATGGCATGTGCTGTAAGATTGAGAATTGACAAATGGGACCTCATGAAACTGGAAAGCTTCTGTAAGGCAAAAGACACCATCAATAAGACAAAAAGGCCACCAACAGATTGGGAAAGGATCTTTACCTATCCTAAATCAGATATGGGACTAATATCCAATGTATATAAAGAACTCAACAAGGTGGACTCCAGAAAATTAAATAACCCCATTAAAAATAGGGCTCAGCACTAAACAAAGAATTCTCACCTGAGGAATACCGAATGTCTGGGAAGCACCTGAAAAAATGTTCAGCATCCTTAATCATCAGGGAAATGCAAATCAAAACAACCCTGAGATTCCATCTCACACCAGTCAGAATGGCTAAGATCAAAAATTCAGGTGACAGCAGATGCTGGCGAGGATGTGGAGAAAGAGGAACACTCCTCCATTCTTGGTGGGATTGCAAGCTTGTACAACCACTTTGGAAATTAGTCTGGTGGTTCTTCAGAAAATTGGACATAGTACTACAGGAGGATCCGGAAATACCTCTCCTGGGCATATATCCAGAAGATGTCCCAACCGGAAAGAAGGACACATGCTCCACTATGTTCATAGCAGCCTTATTTATACTAGCCAGAAGCTGGAAAGAACCCAGATGCCCCTCAACGAGGAATGGATACAAAAAATGTGGTACATTTACACAATGGAGTACTACTTTGCTATTAAAAGGAATGAATTTATGAAATTCCTAGGCAAATGGATGGACCTGGAGTGCATCATCCTGAGTGAGGTAACACAATCACAAAAGAACTCAAATGATATGTACTCACTGATAAGTGAATATTAGCCCAGAAACTTAGTATACCTGAGATATCAGATACAATTTGCAAAACACATGAAACTGAAGAAGAACAAAGACCAAAGTGTGGACAATTTGCCCCTTCTTAGAATTGGGAACAATCACCCATGGAAGGAGTTACAGAGACAAAGTTTGGAGCTGAGAGAAAAGGATGGACCATCTAGAGACTGCCATATCCAGGGATCCATCCCATAATCAGCCTCCAAACCATGACCCCATTACATACACTAGCAAGAGTTTACTGAAAGGACCCTGATATAGCTGTCTCTTGTGAGACTATGCTGGGGCCTAGCAAACACATAAGTGGATGCTCACAGTCAGCTATTGGATGGATCACAGGGCCCCCAATGGAGGAGCTAGAGAAAGTATCCAAGGAATTAAAGAGATCTGCAACCCTCCCTGTAGGTGCAACAACATTATGAACTAACCAGTACCTCAGAGCTCTTGACTCTAGCTGCATATGTATCAAAAGATGGCCTAGTCGGCCATCACTGGAAAGAGAGGCCCATTGGACTTGCAAACTTTATATGCCCCAGTACAGGGGAACGCCAGGCCCAAAAAGTGGGAATGGGTGGGTAGGGGAGTGCGGTGAGGGCATGGGGGACTTTGAGAAAGTATTGCAAATAAAAAAAATTTAAAAAACAAACAAACAAATAAAAAACTCAAAACAAACAAACAGAAAGATTATAGATAATTAAAAGGAAAGAAACAAGGAAAGAATGAAAGAAAAACAGCAAATCTAGACCTAGATAATAAATACACAAACTGCTAGAAAAAAAATCCCAATAATCAAAACTTAAATATTTAAAGGCAATTGAGGGTTTCCAGGGAAGATTAGCCTAGAAGGCCCCATCCATCTTTGAGGGTTTATAGATTGGTGATGGATACTAGGGAAGGAAGATGTATCTTGTTCAATGGTGTAGTCACTTGTAAGTTGCCCATATGCCTTTTAATAAATCCTGACCCTTGTCCCTGTAAATAATCTTGACTGAAGTCATTGGGTTGTTTAAAATAAAAAGACATGGAAGTAGAATTTATTGGATATGCTCGCTCTTTCTTTCTTTCTTTCTTTCTTTCTTTCTTTCTTTCTTTCTTTCTTTCTTTCTTTCTTTCTTTCTTTCTCTTTCTTTCTTTCTTTCTTTCTTTCTTTCTTTCTTTCTTTCTTTCTTTCTTTCTTTCTTTCTTTCTTTCTTTCTTTCTTTCTTTCTTTCTTTCTTTCTTTCTTTCTTTCTTTCTTTCTTTCTTTCTTTCCTCCTCCTCCTCCTCCTCCTCCTCCTCCTCCTCCTCCTCCTCCTCCTCCTCCTTCTTTGTTTTTTTCTTTTCTTTCTTTCTTTTTTTTTTTTTGGTTTTTCTGAGTACACAGGGTTTCTTGTGTAACCCTGGCACTGGCTGTCCTGGAACTCATTCTGTAGACCAGGCTGGCCTTGAACTCAGAAAACCACCTGCCTCTGCCTCCCAAGTGCTGGGAATAAAGGCGTGCACCATCATGCCCAGTGATTTTTTTTTTCTTTATTGGATATTTTCTTGAAAGTAGAATTGTTGAGAAGAGAAAGATCAGTGGGAATGGAAGGGTGACAAGAGAAAGTAGTTGCGTGGGTGACTAGGATAAAAATACATTATATGCATGGATGAAATGTCATAATAAAGCTCGAGTCATTAATATGCACTAATAGAAAACATAAAAAGTATTCAAACTCAATTAATGGAGTTTGCTACAATTTTCCCAAACAAGTCTTCATTATAGCTTCATTGTTTTTAGTGACTTTCTTTCTTTTCAACACAAACTACTATATAGGGTTGATAAAAACACTAGAAAACTATGGTGGAAGCACAGAGAGTGGCCATTAAATACCTTATCATGAGTATAGCATGTAGTGCAAGATGGATGTAAGTTTGAGATGTCTGGCTAGAAATGTGACATAGGACCGCAAATTACATGCACCTACTGTTTACCAACAGTTTTGTGGATTACAGGGAAAAAATATCATTCAGGACTTGTAAAGTGGTTTCAGAAGTGTTTGATGCTTGGGTGTTACTCATTATTTTACAAATGATGAAACTATTCTTAAGGAAAGTCCAGAAGTATGGCTTGGAATTGGAATCAGAATATCTGATTAAACCAAGTCCATTATTCTAATTCTGCTTCCAGACTTATGTGAACATCACATTTCAAGCTTCATTTTGAGTTAGACTGTTTACCTCTCACAGATATGATCATCCAATTGGTAACCTGTCTTTGGCTCCTGCTGAGACCTGGGTGCTGAGGAGTTAACTCACAGATGCACCATGTTCTTTATAAACGTACAGTCAGAATACCCAGGAGACTTCCCTTAACTCCCAGAGGTCTATACTCCAGAGCAAACAGAAGAGACTGATCGAGATAAGGTTGAGGGCAAAGCAGAGGACTCTTGTTCTTGCCTTTCAGGGGAGTGTGCTTCTGGTTCTGGTAAGGACAAGGAGCTGAACACCCCATTGAGAGCTTAAAATTAAAGCTTTCTTAAGTAAAATTGTTAAGTAAAATTAAAGCGTATGTTTGAATAAGTAATTATGGATAGGAAGGGGAAGCAACTTTGGGCTGTGCATGTGTGAGGATATGTGAGTAAGTGGGTTAATGTGTGTATGTGTGTTTGGCAGGTTCATGTATGTGTGCGAGTGTGTTTGTGTGTGTATGTATGTATGTATGTATGTATGTATATATGTATGTTAGTGTGTGTATGCTCGTGTGCCCGTGCACATGTGGGCCTTGAATGGTCTGATGATTAAACAGCAATGTTAAGTACCAGGCTAATATTCAGACATTCATAGCACTTATTTAATTGATAAAATATCAAATAAAAGTAACCTTTATGATCAATAAAATAGCACTACCTTGTCAGTTTACCATGTGTTGCCACAAAGAAAACACTAGCCATTTTTTCTTGGATTATTTGTGAAAACAGCTGCTCCTATTGGTTATTTAAATTTTGCTAGAGACAACACCACATGGTCTAAAATAACTCTGAGGCAGAAATTCTTATTTACAATATTCAAGGAAAGAGTAGAAGGCATTTGATGCCTTAGATTTGCAGAGGGTAAGTTGCCTGGTTGAGCATTATGTACAGATGTTCATAATGTCTTTGAGATCTTGTTTCTTATCTAAGCTACTAATATTCTAAGAACTTGGATCAATGCTTGCTTATGTATTTCCTTCTCAAATCATTCTTCTTACAACAGTACATGACACTCTCAGCAATCTTGCAGCTCCTAAAGTTTTGTGAGATTCAAATTTGTATTTTGTATATTTTCCCTCCTTGATGATCTCATTTATTCTCACAGCCCCAGGTACCACCTATTATATTAATGCTTCTTAATCTAATGTTGTGGGGTTTGTAGAAATATTCTCTAATAATCCTGAAGCAAAAGCAATTATTAAATGAAATTTAACTAACATGTCTTTGTAGCTCTGGCTTTTCCTTGGTTCTTTATCATTACTACAAATTTGGATATTTTATAATTTCAAATTTGTTTCATAATTTTCATTAACTTATATGTTTATTCAAACAGAGATTTAAATATAGGACAATTTATGTTAAATATATTATATTTGTGTTGCTTTGGATATATTTAGAATCATTCAATACTGGATTATCTTGAATCAAAATATTTAAATTGCAAAATTATATATTGAATCTGAAAATGAAATGATGGACCTGTTGATATTGACCCCAAGAATACAACCAGGTTTTTTTATGTGGGTGCATCTTTAAAAATTATATTTCAAAGGGAAATTTCATGGTTTGGATTTGTTTCCAAATTTGGATATTTTTTTTTTGTTTTTGTTTTTGTTTTTTTTTTCGAGACAGGGTTTCTCTGTGTAGCCCTGGCTGTCCTGGCACTCACTTTGTAGACCAGGCTGGCCTCGAACTCAGAAATCTGCCTGCCTCTGCTCCCAAGTGCTGGGATTAAAGGCGTGCGCCACCACACCCGGCGGATATTTTTATTCAATTTATTTACTCAAACTGATCAGAGTAAATTAATCCAGTAAGGTCTGTCTGGTAAGGGGAGTATATTTATCATATTGCATAAATCATCACACTGTACAAATTGCTTCTGAAATAATAAGATGAAAATCTGAACTGTGTAAACTAGGAAACTTCTTCTGATTCAATACCTGACCACGAGGGTGAGGAAACAAACAAACAAACAAACAAACAAACAAACAACTTTTCAGGGTTAATTTCTCACATTGTGTTAGAACCTAGTGTTTCTAGTAAATGATGTTAACATTTAAATTTATTTGTAATGTGAGATATCTAGATATGTGTTTGATTCTTCACAAGTCTCTGAAACATAAAAACCTTACTGATATAAAACCAGTCTTATAAACAAAGAAAATCAATTAAGACCAATCAAAGAAGTGGTATAGATACTTGAACAACCATTATTTTCATTTTTATAAAATTATATATAATTATCAATAATATGGATAAATAAAAATGTACGTAATGAAAACTTATCTCTTAAGATTAATCCATTAATTATTCACACTTGCTTTCTAGCACTTACTGTTTTCCAAATTATTTTTAGTGATCTCTGAGCATTTTAGTTATAATTATAGACTATAATTTCCGACTGTCTTCTATGAAGTTCAGAGATTTCTTGTGAAGACAACATGGAAGTTGCTTAAGGTTGTATGGGGGAAAGTAGTGCAAAGGATCTTGAGAATCTTTTAACTGATCCAACAAAAATAGTTGAATTGCCATCAATAAAATTTGAAATGTAAATAAAGAAAATTCTAATAATAAAAAATAAAAATAAATAAAAATAAAAATAAAATATTAAAAAAAGAAAGGTAGTTAGAATTGCCTTTTGTCATTTTGGAAGATGTTAACTGATAAAGGACTTAGAGTATCTTTGGAAAAATATACTGATTGTATACACTAAATATATTTTGTTGCAAAGCATTTAACTCATTCATGTAAAATTGAATATCACCTAAAAGAATGATTGCTTTTTTGTTACATGACTTCACATGCAGTTCCTATTCCTGCACATGTCTGTTTTCAACAACTCCGAGGTCAAGTATTTTCTTCTAATTGGGATACCAGGACTGGAATATGCCCACGTGTGGATCTCCATCCCTATCTTCCTCATGTACCTTATTGCCATCATGGGTAACTGCATTATCATTTTTGTCATCAAGACAGAACCCTCTCTACATGAGCCCATGTACTATTTCCTTACCATGTTGGCTGTCTCTGATATGGGCTTGTCCTTCTCTTCTCTTCCTACCATGCTTAAAATCTTTTTTTTCAATGCCATGGAAATCTCACCCAATGCCTGCTTTGCCCAAGAGTTCTTTATCCATGTCTTCACTGCCATGGAGTCCTCTGTGCTTCTGATTATGTCTTTGGACCGCTTTCTTGCCATTCACAACCCTTTAAGATACAGTTCTATCCTCACTGGCCGCAGAGTTGTTAAAATAGGGCTCATTTTAGCCTTCAGGAGCACAGCTTTGGTGCTTCCATTCCCTTTCACACTAAGGAAACTGAAATACTGTCACAAGAATCTCCTCTCTCACTCATACTGCCTTCATCAGGATGTCATGAAACTGGCATGCTCTGATAACAAGATCAATTTCATCTATGGCTTCTTTGCAGCTCTCTGTACCATGCTGGACTTTGCCTTGATTCTTATGTCTTATGTGCTGATCTTGAAGACAGTTCTCAGTATTGCATCTCTAGCAGAGAGGCTTAAGGCTCTAAATACCTGTGTCTCCCACATCTGTGCTGTTCTCATCTTCTATGTGCCCATCATCACCCTGGCTGCCATACATCGCTATGCCAAACACAAAAGTCCCCTACTTGTAATCCTTATTGCAGATATGTTCTTGTTGGTGCCACCCCTGATGAACCCCATTGTGTACTGTATAAAGACTCGGCAAATCCGGGAGAAGGTCTTGGGAAAGTTGGTTAATGTATGTGTGAGATAAGGACTTGGGAATGTAAATAATATGTTATCTGCAAATAGGTACTTTCTAGCACCTGCTGTGCTCAGCATCATTATAGCTGTGCTCAGCATCATGGTTATTAGAAGCTCTGTAGAGAGGTTCTGAATTTCAATGATGTATAAAACTTATAATCGGGTTGAGAACATTTGCAGTAACTGTACAAGAAACAGCTGAGAGTATGATATTATTTAAGGAGGCATAACTAACATTTTCAAAGAGGTTTAAAGAAAAAATTTATGTGATTGAATAGTTAAATCAGGCTTTAAAGAATTGACAAAATTTGAGATTTTTCCTTTCAATTAATATTTATAACGTATTTCTGTAATGCACAATATTTATACCACAAAGGAAATCAAATTAACAGTATACATAGTAGCTATTTTGTAAATATTGAGTGAGAGTTTTAGATGGAATGATTGAACTGGTTAAGGAGTATAAAAAAGAAGTTGAACCCTAGATAAATTTGAAAGTCTTTTGTGCAGAAGGGCAACATGTCAGATCCATATTCAAAGTAGATTGAATCTGGGAGAAATAAGAGGACAAGTCAACACTCTCTTGCGAGGTGTTAACTCTTAGATGAAGAAAGAAGGAACAGAAGTATGTAGTATTTTTTGTTTGTTTTTGTTCTCATTTTGATTGTTACTAAGTACAAATGTAATTCATAGAACGTTCCTACATTCCAGAAAGTACCCGAGAAATAGCTTTAAGCCCTATGTTGTTACTGTTTATATATTTATTTTTTTAATATCATAGCATTAGTGACTTTCAGATAAAATGTAGCTCTTAAAGTTAGATTTCTACAGGTCACAGAAATTGGTACCATGATATTTTTCATTAAATTTATTCATTAACATTTTCATGATACAAGAAGTATTTTAAAGAAAGATTAAAAGGTAGAATTTACACTTGAAAGTGCAATTGAAAGGAAAGCTAGGTGTTAAGATTCTCATTAATTCTATGTAGGTTGCTGAGGCCCCAATTTTGCTTCGAACACATCCAAACTTTTCAAAGATATCATCAGAGTTTTATAGGATGGATCTAAATATTTTTGGGGATTTCTCTCAGGTGACTGAATATTAAATATAGCATCCTGGAGAAAGCTTGAAATAAGAGGCTATCAGGCTGTTTACCAGTCACTAATCAAAGATTGAATGGGTCCCTTTGGGAAGATGAGAACATTTATATGTAGATGTATATGGAGTAAACATGTATCTTAAACAAGGATCAATCATCAAACTATGAGGATCCTTCCTCTACAGAAGTGCCTCTCTAATGCCCTTTACCCACTGATACCCATTGTTATGTTTGTGGAGAAATGTTGGGGCCTCTTCTAGAAATTTGGCAGGAATTTGTCATTAGGCTAGGACATGGAAGTAGGGTCAGATAACAATATTTACATTTGGGTTAACACAAAGCTCAAGGTAAACTCAGCCTAGGAATGTGTGGCATTCCTTTTATCTTGGTCATCCTGATAAGCCCTAGAAACAGTGACCACTGGGCTTTGCTTCCTGCCTTGTTTGATTCTTTGTTTATTGCCTTGTTTGGTTGCTTTGCCTTTGATCTAAGACCTTACCCTTTTCTTTGTATGTACTTAGAATGGTATAAAAGCAGACTGGGGAAAAAATAAAGGTGCTTCAGCCTCAGTACTGGCTGGAGTCATGTTATGTTGTCTGATTGTCTTTTTCTTTTCAATCCTCCCTCCCACCTTTGGGGCTCTTGGCTGACTGAGCTGGCTTGGTCTTATGTTCTTAGTTCATATTTAAAATTTGCTCTCATTTATAGTCTTAAAACAAGTTTTAGTAATTTATACTGTAATGGCAGGTCTCCACACATTTCATTTATATTGTGCATGAATGTTCTTCTCTACTGTATATTAACACTGTCTGTCTTGCACTTTGAGCAACATAAATATACCATGCTGCTAGTTAGCTTATGTCTTAGCCTCTGTTTGTGGTCAATCCTGAAGTGATGTATTTGTTTTTTATTATTTCATAGTAAACTAACATACATTAAATGGCTAAATATTATAGACATGTTTTTATCCTATAGTCACATATCTTAAAATATATGTTTCATGGGTCTAAATCAAAGAATAGACAAGCCCACATTTCTTTCTGAGGTCACTGAAAGAGCCTTTTTCTTTGGCTTTCCCAGCTTCTAGAAATCACCTTCATTTCAGGACTTATGGACAACCCTTCTTCCATGCTCAAGAGAAACATCATTGCACCTCAACATGACTTCAACGCAGTCTATAGGTCAGGTTTCCAACACTGATCACTGTCAGAAAACCTATGGGTTTGCATTAATAAAAATAGTACCCGACTCTCAATATATGTAGCTGTAACATATCTGCAGAATATCTTTTGCAATGTATAACAACATACTCATGATTATAGAAGTTAGATGCTGAAATTTTTGAAGAGTATATTTTTCTAATTATTATGAACATATTTCCTCTGCCTCTTTTTTCTACCTTTCATATCTTTAGCAGGGAATTATAGTTGTGATTATGATATTCAAAATTTAAAATAACACTAATCATGGGCTAGTTAATATTATGTTAATAAATTCATATTAACATGTATCACACACTTCAGAAGGTAGCACAATCAAATGAAACTAAAATAATTTATTAAAAAGGGGAGTTATTGAACAATTTTTTTATAGATTGCATTAATTTACGATCTCAGTAGAAGAAAGGTAGAATGTCAAATGTTCCACATGTATTTAACATAGTGCCAAAGTATATGTCCTATATCTTTTGGAAACCCTCAGAACATGAGTGCGACTGAATGCCAATGAAAATTTAAACAAACACAAATCCAAGCTGCTTAATACTGTTACAAAAATACCCAGGACTTCAGATACTCCCAGGAATTGGAATTACTCCAGAATTCCATAATACTCTTGAGAACCTCTGATTTTCTAAGGGAGTCTGAAGTTTATGAAGGAGATAAACGAGTCAGAAGCATATAAACAAAAGAGACATTAGACTCATCCCGCATTAGACTATCTGCATTCTCATATCAGGAGACAGAGGTTGACAGTACAGTCTGTCATGAGTTGTGGCAGGTCTGGTTAGGAAGTTGAATCACTTGGGATTCTCAAGGTGATTCTGAGTTGCAGACAAGAATTAAAACATCTTATCTTCACCATGCGTGTTTTTGTTGCCTGCAGGTGATTTCACAAGTTGAAAGGACCCTCTGATTGCTCCTACAGAAGTGAGACTGATCTCTTTCAATTACTTAGCTATTTCCCCCCAGGCACCATAATCACACAGCAGTTAGTAAGTTGTGAGCTACTAATGGATTCTGTGTTAAGTTCAAAAAACAATGCAGGGGCTTGAGGTATTCTCCATTCCTTCTGCTCTCTTTGCTTCCTTCACTTTCACTTTTTTTTTTCTAGGAGCCATAGAGATCCTTGTACATGGCTTAATAAATCACAATATTCCTCCACAATGATGTGTAAACTCTTAATGTTAATTTCCAACTAAATCCCATCATGTCTACTTGGAAGACATAGCCATCTCTTTCTGCTTCTATTACTAACTTTTGTTTCCAAACAACACCTTTTATTTCCTGCATTTTTACAATAACCCCTTAGTCTATTTTTCCCTGCTTCCACCTGCAGACAATTCTGTATATATTGTATCCTTGGCATCTTCCAATGACTTTTCCATCTTATTCTGATTGAGATTAAAAATCTATCAACAACATACCTACATGATACAGAAACAGTACCTCTCTTCTTGCTATGCTCTCCATTCTGGTGATACTAGTTGCAGGGATATTTTTCACACATACACATTCTAACTTTAGATTATCAACATAAACTCTATCCACCTGGAACCCTATCCTTCTATCCATGTGGCAACAGCCTTCTGCCTCATACCATATATCTTTGAAATATTCCCTCCTTGGTGAAGATTTTTATTTTTGACTTTTATAAATCTGAACCTTCTGAAGCATATTTTACTCAACTTTTCCATATAAGATTCTCTATCTCTATCATAGTATGCTTTTTATTCATTTTCATGTTCATTGGCTGCCTAACTCTGACAGAAGGGCCCAAGGGTAGAGTTTTTTGTTTGTTTGTTTTGTTTTGGTTGTTTGTTTGTTTTTTGAGACAGGGTTTCTCTTTGTAGCTTTGGCTGTCCTGGAACTCAATCTGTAGACCAGGCTGGCCTCGAACCCAGAAATCCACCTGCCTCTGCCTCCCAAGTGCTGGGATTAAAGGCGTGTGCCACCACCGCCTGGCCCAAGGGTAGAGTTTTATCTGCTTTGGCCACTACTCTAGTCCAAAACCCAAGAACACTTATTGTTTTTAGTAGCCTCTCACTATACACTAAAGGAGTTAGCAAATCTATGCTCCTTCAGGTGCCAATCTCCATGAGTTTCTGGCTATACCTCAAGGTGTCCTTTTCCTTTCAGTCTACCACTTTATCACATGAGTAGAACTTTTCCTTACTTGTCTTTCTTTAGTATTACAAGGACTGCCACTGAGTTAGAAGACCAGCCTGAAGTAGCTCTTAGCAAGAATTATAACAACATTTATTACATTTTGGTATTTTCAAGGAACTCATGCTTTGATTAGAATGCAACTTCTCTTCCCTATGACATATGAATAATATCCGTGTGTTGTTCAAGACTCAAGTTGGGTCATTTAGAACAAATGAAATATTTTGGATAGTTTCATCCATCTATAAGTGTCTCTTTAGAAAGCTGCCTTGGCCCTTTCTGGCCTGTCTTATATATTTATCATATATTTTCCATGTTATATTTCACTTTATGCTTCCATGGGTTTTGTTTGCTTAATAAATTGAAGAAACTGAAGTTTATTGCAAGAAAAAATCTGATAAGCCTTTTCTTTGAAATTTTCTTTTTTTTTTTTTTAAGTTATAAATTTAGGCATCTTTGAGTTTCCACATCCCTTTTTATCTTATTTTTCTAGTTGGGAAAGAAAATATTTATATATATTTAGCACACTTATATTATTTTTAAAAACTGTATATATTGTGAAATAGTTTAATTTAACTAACATGCATTATCTTGTCGGTTTTTTATCAAGAACACTTAAGGTCTATTCTTAGAAATTGTCATGAAAATGACAGACATCTTTGCAAAATGGGAATTGTTAGCTTTGTTTTAATAGAAAATTGAACTCAAACAAGCTTAATACAATTAGATCAAATATGCTACTGCAATTTACCCAAGTTATACAGAACCTTATGCCTTCTAAATATGACTCTAAGTTAATAATATAACTTTTTAATTCATTATAAGATATCAGAGGGCAGGACTCATTGTTAATTGTAATGAAATTACAGGTACACATCACAAACATAGAGTTCAATGGTGCAACTACATGCAAGCTTCCAAAATTTCAGTGGCTTCATGTTTCTATGATGTTTGTATATTTACTGACACATATAATATAAATCACTTATAATGTTCAATCTCACACTGTTTTCTATACATTGATGTTCTCACATGATGATGCTTAAATACAGACGTGGACATCATTGTAGATGTGGCTTTTGAATGCTAGAAAAGATAAGCCATTGGTAGTGAATGGTGGGGTGCAGGTGACAAGCATGAGAGAAATATTAGATACTCTTATCCCTGACAGAGATCAATCAGGAGTGAATCAGGAGTGAGATGTGATTGCACATAAACTCATGACTGTAGACTTGGTGTTTAGCTGTTTCTTTTTTCTTTTTTTTTTTTTTTTTTTTTTCGAGACAGGGTCTCTTTGTATAGCCCTGGCTGTCCTGGAACTCACTTTGTAGACCAAGCTGGCCTCGAACTCAGAAATCTGCCTGCCTCTGCCTCCCGAGTGCTGGGATTAAAGGCGTGCACCACCACGCCCGGCTTGTTTAGCTGTTTCTTCTTTGAATTACGCACTATGTACTGCTTTGTAGAGACATGGCGTCCCCATAGTTTCCTCTAAGTAATCCAAAACCCCTTTAAAGCATCTTACCAAGGCCAATTTTTCCATAAATATCTCCAATCACAAGTCATAAATCATCATATACTTCTCATAAATTAACTTTTAATCTCTAGCAGTGGTATAGTCATAATGCACATTAACATACTTTAGTCACTCATTTATTTATGACCTTTTGGATGTCGTGTGTGATTGATCTCTTCCCTCATCATCAACTCTTCTCAGATATGAAAGGTAACGGCAACAGCCAGAACAGCACTGACAAAAATTATCTCAGACCTGGAGAGATAGCTCAGTGGTAAAAGACACTTGCCACTCGGTCATACAGACTTGAATGTGGATCCCAACACCTGAGCAACAAAATGAATAAGCACCCTAAATCTCAGCTTTGAGGGACCTGATATCCTTTTTATACATAGGAACCTGAGTGTATGCGCACACTCTCACACACTCTCTCACAAGTAGATTAATAAATGAAATTTAAATGCAAAAATTATTTGAGTTACACAGTTACCTTAGATACACTGTTTCTTTTTCACCTTGGTTTAGTTATTCATGCTAATCCAACAGCTTGGACTATATTAGCCTCTTTCTTCAAAATCTTCAATAACCCAGCTCTCACATGTCTTCAAAGGTGAGAACTATGTATCTCTAAAGACAGCTTTCTTTATCCTCTTTACTGAAAATCAGCTGTCTTCTCTAGCTATTTACTTTATTTACATTCTTCTTTGAGCAACAAAATTAAAATTGATCCCAACTTAAGTATCTTAAATTTTCCTTTTGTTTACAAATATGCATTAGGATTGGGTTCACAGTAGAATTGATTTTTTAATGATTGCCCACTGGAAAGACTAGAAAGATGAAGGCTGCGATAATCTGAGTTACTTTCACTCAGTGGTGTTGACATTGTCTTAATTAATACTTTGGCATAAGCTGGGCCTGTAGAATGGAATATTTACATGTGGCCCTGCCATAGGATTTAGTCTTCTCAGTGCAGTGCCTCGGTTCCACAAGTAGATATCAAGGAGATCAATTACAAATGAAGTTAGAAATGTTTGAATAGGGGAAGAGAAGAAGAAAATCTTTTTTATTGTTGTTAACAGTTTTCATTTCTTGAGCAGAAAGTAGGATCATCTATATTTCTGCTGCCATTTTTTTGCAGTATGATTTACCACACCATTCTGTATTACAAACCTCCATATCCTCCTGTAAAAGGAGAATTGCATAATCAATTTGTCAATCTTCTATTTTTTGTTGAGAAAACAAATAATTACATCCTCTATTCAAGCATGGTAAGAGATTGCACATTTTTGTAACTGATCTAGTTGCAAAAGGCATGGGTTACCCTATCCCGTATCTGTTTGGTCTTGACACTATAGACAATAGGGTTCATCACAGGAGGGAAGAGGAGATACACAAAGCCCATGACCACCTGAACTAGATGGGGGGCCTGTTTCCCAAAGCGGTGGATTACAGACAATCCTATCATGGGAGTATAGAACAGAAGCACAGCAGAGATGTGTGAAACACATGTATTGAGAGCTTTGAGTCTTTCAGCCCTTGAGGCAATGGACAATACAGTGCGCAGAATAAGTGCATAGGAGAAGAGGATGAGCAAGGAATCCACTCCCACTGTTGAAACGATGACGAACATGCCATAGATGCTGTTTGCCTTGATGTCTGCACAGGCCAGTTTCATTACTTCTTGGTGGAGGCAATAGGAATGTGAGAGAACTAGAGAGCCACAATAAGGGAACCGTTTGAGCATGAAAGGCAATGGGAAAATGAGTGCAACACTACGGCCCAGAGAGGCCAGACCTATTCTGACAATCACTGTGTGGGTGAGGATGGAAGCATAGTGCAAAGGACGACAGATAGCCACAAAGCGATCAAAGGCCATAGAGAGAAGCACAGAGGATTCTAAGAAGGACAAGCAGTGGATGAAAAAGAGCTGGGTAAAGCAAGCATCATGGCTAATGTCTCGTGCTCCCACCCAAAAGATGCCTAGCACTGTAGGGAGGGTACAAAGAGAGAGACCAAGGTCCGTCAGAGCGAGCATGGACAGGAAGAGGTACATGGGCTCATGGAGTGAGGGCTCTGTCTTAATGATAAAAAGGATTGTGCAGTTACCCAGGATGGAAACCAGGTACATGAGACAGAGTGGAAGGGAGATCCAGATATGCATGTGCTCCAGCCCAGGGATGCCACTCAGCAAGAAGGTAGAAGACATGCTTCCATTTCCTAGGGGTCCTGGAGTCATGGTAAATGGAGTGAATAGGGGAGATGGACTCTATCCAAAATCCTGAAATGAATTGTAGAAGTGTTAGTAATCAATTAAAATTGCCAAATTTATATTAAAAACCAAAAAGATTAGAACCAAATAATCCTAAGTTTGCATAGTCTCTGAAGAGATTATTTCAACCATTTTCTTGTTTCTTCTTTTTATTGAAACAGGGTCTCATATAAGCCAGGCTGGCTTCAACTTGATATGTAGCTGATGAAGATGACATTGAGTTCTTCACCTTCCTGCCCCACCTATCCAGTGCTGAAATTATAGGCATGAACCACATGCTCATCTTGCCAACCTCGTTTTGAAGAAAGCATTTTGTAGTCTCACCATTTCAATGAGCAACAAGGACACATAGTATAGGCGCTTCTTATTAACCTGTGTGACTTCTAAGAGATGGAGTAGAGAAGTTCCATTATTGATGAAGCTGTCCTCCCCTTTCAATCTGCTCTGACTTCCAGGGTCCCCCTCCTAATCCATGGAATTTTTTCCTACTGAAATATGACATTTCTATGCTCCCAGAAGGGTTGTCTTGGCTCTGGAGCCAAAGCAATCCTCCTGCCTTGAGCTCACGACTTGAAGTTAAAAATGGAATGTAACATCTCATTTTTTTACATAATCTGTTATGATCATATCAACTCCTACATCATATATCCACCCAGCAATCGAGTTCAAATTCAAATTTATATCTATATAACCAAAATGTTCATAGTGAAAACTGAAAAATGGATCAATGATTATATCAAGGTAGGTGTTTAGCATTTCAGAGTGAATTGATGCTAAACAAAAACCAACATACAGAGATATCTAAAGTTTTCCTTTCTTACCTTCTATTAGTTACAAGTTAAAGTTACATTCTCTTTGGAATTTGAAATTTTTCTTGTTGGAAATAGATTGGGAGTGGATCTGGAAAAAAATAGAAAGTGGAAGGGTAGGAGGAGTAGAGGGAGGGGAAACCGTGGTTGGGTTGGATTGTACGTGAGAAGAATCTATTTTCAATAAAAAGTATTCTTGTCATTGGAAGTGGGTAGCACTGAACAGAAATCAGCAAGCATGGTAAAGATATGTAGTTAAGCCAAGATGAACATCTTTTAGCCTACCTGGGGTTTGCTGGGGATTGAAATCTTAGTAAGGTAACTATTAAGAGCTCATGGAACAACTGTCAGAATATGCAGTTATCATCTGAGGGAGGTTTTATTGCTTCATTATACGAAAACTATTGCTATAGTTAAGGTTGGGAATGGGAATAGATTTAAACCATGATCTTGTCTATAATTTTTCTGCTTAGAGATATCTTTCTGAAATAAATATTACAACTTTAATGGCTTCTATTATTGCAACTTGGTGGTTGCTTGGAAAATAATCTCTTTCTGTCACAGGAAAGATTTTCTTCCAAGAGGTCAATTAGCTTCCTAGCCACCTTATTTTTTTTCTTAGAAAATTGCTTCGGTGTCTTAATCTTGTTTGTAGATGAAATGGTAGATGTGGAGCTTATGATTGCTGATTCTATCTCAGCACCTCAGTTTTCTGTCTCAACTTGTCTCTGTTTCTCACCAGTATTCCCACTGTTTCCATAAAAAAGACAACTTCCTGGGCAGGAAACTAAGTGGATAGATATGAAGAAGCTCTCATATGCTTTCTGAACTATCTCTGCTATCAGACCCAAGATTCCACAAAGATAGGAAGACCTGGCTGCAACAGCTGTCATCTTCAGCAGACATCCTTGTATACTTTTGGGGCTCAAAATCTCCTTTTCTGCCTCTCCAAATCCCAGGACAAGTCTTCCATGGTCTCTTCTTCGTGCTACAATTGCACATTAAACATATGTCTACTGGAGTAACTCATCACATGCTAAGGCTCAGTCCCAAGTCTGCAGATCTCACATCAAGGCAGAAGGAAGCTGGTGCTAGAGGCCATGAATATAGAAAGAGATTGGAGGCTGGATACAGAAATCCCTGACTTTAAGTGACTGTGGTGCCACTGAGACACTTTCAATTGCTTTTAATCAAGTCCCCACTGAGACTGGGCTCTTGGGCCTCATTAGTTCAGTTAGAAAGTTTTGCACATTCTTTACATCTCCAGCAAAGCAAAGTAGGTGCTGTTGATAATATTTTATGTATGCTAGGGCACACTACAACTTGAATATATTAGATATGATAATGTGTGTCCTAAGGATAGATAAGCATATAGGATATTTATAAAGGACAGGGTTATTTTAAAGGAGAAATATAGGAGTCAGACTTAACTGGAGAGAAATACAGGATAACACAGAAGAGGAGTGAGGCAGGATAGTTAAATAGCATAATGGATGTGTGAAAAGGGGAAACATTATTATGCTATTTATAATTTAAAATTATATTATACACATCAAATGGTGTTATTCTACATATGGTAATAATGTTCCATCTAAGAGCCATAAATGGCATTTACAAATGCCACTGACAAATGCCCAGTGCCAGAAAAGGGAAGTCTCCTTTCAGGTGTTAGTCAGAGGGGGCCAAGACACCCCAAACAACATAGAATATTGTCATTTCCCTTGGTTGCCTCCTAGAATGTGACAGTAAGTCTCTATCACTGAAGATACCATGAACAGTGGACACATGACTTGGAGGATTTGACCTTCCACTGAACTGGAAGCCTTCCTTGAGGACTAGCTCTCCTGTATGAGAAGATGCTATACAAGTTATCAACAGAAAGAAAGCAATAAATAGTTTTGTACAGTGGTAAAATCTCTCTGAAGCACAACAATGGCCACTACCCAGAAAGATACTCTCAGTGGTGTGACAGTGCCTCCTACATCTTGAGAGTAACCAACTGTTATCTAAATGGACTTAAAGTCTGCTCAATGCCCATGTCTGCTACTGTAAACGTAAGTAACTGCAATGGCTAGAGAGGTCAAGACCCTAGAGGAGAGCCTATTACTGCTGTTTTCCTAAATAAATATGCTTTCTAACTGTATTCTAAGTATCTGTTTCATACCTATATATAAGTGTGTCTCTCACCTCACATCAAAGGAGCCTTTTTGAAGCAGTTGAAGGTACTACAGAGATATATAACTGGTCAAAATATAGAGAATAAATGACTGTGAAGTGTCCAGCTCCTACTGGTAACACAACCTTTTGAACTCAGACTCAGAGGATGTATTTTCTAGACCTGACAGATGATGAACCCTTGAAATATCAATGCTCTGGTTGCCCAAGAAAGAGCTGACTACTGAGCACATCAGTTTATATGTTAATGTGCTTGGAGAAAGTTCACAAAGTCCCACCCACTAGAAGGAGTACTACAGGAGAAAATGAATTGCTTCTGGGGAGAAAGTTTTTTCCTGTACAATAAACCTGATAAATTATCTGACAGTGGTAAATTAATGCTTAACCTGTATGAGGGCTTAGATTTAATCTTGGGTATCAAATCCAAACAAAAACAAAAAATAAAACAATCATTTTTATATGTCGACGAAGGTTTCTAAAGAGGTAATCATTTATTAATCTGGCACTAGTAAAGATGATGAAGAAGGTATTATAGACAGAAGGGTAGTTACTATTTCAATGTTTAGTAATATTCAACTAAATGTATCCAATTCATTGAAGGGAATATGAAGGAATTTCTCAGAGTCTCTGGTGCCATTGTAGTTTATTCCGATCTGTTTATTTGGCTTATGTCTTTGGATGTGAATGGTTCCACTGTGGCCACAATCCATTAGACTTTTGGTTGCACACAGTCTCCATATTAGTGTTATATAAGGGTGTTTATTCAAATCACAGTTTCCCAGGTGATCTAGACTAGAATGGCATGTTACATTTGTGAACATACACATGTCTTGGCCTTTCCAAATAAAAAAACTTGGCATTGTAGAACACTACAAAGACTTGCACGTTTTGTTTATCTTTGTGATTTGTTGCAATTTGATTTCAAAGTTTTATTATAAAATAATAATAAAATTATTTTTCTAATAAAATTAGAAACTTCACATTTAGTCTAGAGTTATTTCAAAACCCAATTACCATCTATAATAATTCAAAGATGACATAAATAAATACTGTAGACAATGGAGCTTTACAATAACAGTTTATCTTTCCTACAGTTCATAAAGGAAAAAAAATCCAAGAATAAGGTGCATACAATTTTGATCTTCCAAAATTTCTGGGTTTATGTGGGTCATTATTCAACAATGGTTCTTACATATTTTATCCTGAGTAGATTCAGCTTTGCCTTCTCTTCAAGTGTTTAAATCACCTCTTACATGTACATCAGTTATCAGATGTTGGTCCTCCGTTATTGACTTTATTTTATCCATTACCTGCTACATGGCCTAATGTCTCAATTTTTGTAAGTTAGAAATGATCCAACTTACTTTCCTCAATACTGCCACCAATTTATCTATATATTTAACATATTTTGCAGAAAATGTTTTGTGAATAATAAAATGATGCATTTTATTCTTCACCCCCTTTTTAGTATGAACTTATCTATAAACCTGAACACTTGAATAATAAAGCTAGTCTCAGAAATATTTTGGCAAGGTTTGAATACTGTACTGTAAAGAGAGAGGGAGGGGGGAAAGAGATGGAGATAAAGAGAGAGAGAGAGAATAAAAGAAATGTTATTAATGTTGACTGATCTTTTGCCACACCTACTCCAGTAGAGTCTAAGTGACAAGTCCAAAAGCTTGGCCACAGTCCTGTGGCACAAAGTTTCATGGAAGATGGTCTCCTGGAGAGTCTCTGGCATCCCATTAACAGATATGTTTCAGATTTGTCCTTGTGATAGTTGGTGAATGGTTCTGCATTCTTTCCTTCAGTATTGTTTTATTATAGGTGCTCCCAAGGAATGATTTGACAAATAGCTAAGTTAGACTGAACATTGCTTCCTGGCCTTCACCAGTGTCTCAATATTCTAGGAAGTCCTTGAACCGATCTTGGGCTTGGAATTTATAAGAATGTTACTTATTCAGATAAAATGCCTCCAGTATTGAAGAGAGATAGTGAAAGAAATCAGGCATTACAATTTACTGGATAGAGTTAAAAATTTCAGGACAAGTTTAACAAAGTAAGTTGAGAATTCTTATTATAGTCATGTATGGTAAACTATATTACATAATAGAAGAAAGTTGGTGGGCTCCTCTAGTAAATGGAGGTCCTCCACAAAATACTTAGAATAACAACTGAGTCACTCCCATATACAGGAATTTATAATAGATTAGAGAGAAGATTGGGCTGTGCTTTAAGAAGAAATTAGAGTACTGTGTTGTTCATAAAAGGGTTATTGAGTATGGACCCTCCCTGGTGCATACTTTCACAAGTCCAGAACAATAGCGTAGTTAGGTATTTACTAAGAGTTGGCTGGTGGTGGGTTAAACAATAAATTAGAATTAGAACTATGGCTTGGGCATGAAAGCATAAAGACCTCAACCCTGGAGCATAAAGGCCTCACACCTGGCTTCTAAGAATAAGCTGACCTTAGGTAGGGCTAACTTTGTTCTAGTTGTTCCACTGCCTGGTTCCTGCCAGTTTTTATGTATGCATTTTTCTGTTTTGTGTAAAGAGTCATTATGTATCAGATAACCTCAATGTACCTTGACTGATGTGTCACCTAACTTCCTTGTTTTCATTCTGTAATATAAGTCTGGCCTGGCATTCCCCTAACTGGGGCATATAATTTTCACAAGACCAAGAGCCTCTCCTCCTATTGATGGCCAACTAGGCCATCCTCTGCTACATATGTAGCTAGAGACATGAGCTCTGGAGGTACTGGTTAGTTCATATTGTTGTTCCTCCTATAGGGTTGCAGGCCCCTTCAGCTCCTTGGGTACTTTCTCTAGCTCCTTCATTGGGGACCCTGTGCTGCATCCAATAGATGACTGTGAGCATCACCTTTTGTATTTGCCAGGCACTGGCATAGCCTCACAAGAGATAGCTATATCAGGGTCCTGTCAGCAAAATCTTGTTGTCATATGCAATAGTGTTTGGGTTTGTTGGTTGTTTATGGAATGAATTCCCGGGTGGGGCAGTCGCTGGATGGACCTTCCTTCAGTGTCAGCTCCTGTAACTCCTTCCATGGGTGTTTTTTCCCAGTTAGTGGGTATGTTGGGGGAGGGTAAAGGGGACTTTTGGGGAGGAAACTAGGAAAGGAGATAGCATTTGAAATGTAAATGAAGAAAATATCTAATTAATAAAAAAACAAACTGTAAATTACATCCCTTGAACAACAAGACCTCAAAGTGGTGACATCATATACATAACTATTAACAGACAAACATGCTCTTAAAATAATGCTCACATTCTGATCCTGTCTCTAGTGTGTACTTGTGATTTTCTTAAAATAAACTCCGATTTTATTTAAAAAATAAATAAGTCTGATGCTACTTTGAGAAATTACATTCAGATCCAATACTCTCTGGTGTTCGAGTCTGTTTGTCACTCACCAACTCTTTGCTCACCTTACTACCGGGACCTTGATTTCTCCGGAGAGTTGAGGGACTTTGACTGAGCCAGCCCACAGCAATCTTTAATAATCTTAACCAGAATGAATGCAAAGAATGATTCATATTACAGACAAGCTTATTCTATCAGCTTTAAGTTTCCATGAAGCTTTTGTAAGAATGAAATAGGATACAATAAGGAGAAACTAGATAGAGTTCACCATCCCTGATGTACCAAGCTATAAGAAGAGAATCTTTTGAAGGCAAACTTGAATGTGGTCTATCTTATTAGATATATGTAGTATTGATTACAGTAATTGATATTATTGTTTAATTTCTAAATGGCTTATGTAATAATTGGAAAGGAAAAAAGCCCTTTCATGTTTGTAAAGGTTACCAAATAAAAATAATTTGAGAAAATTACAATTTATAAAAGATTGTTATTTGACTTTTATTAGTTGACTATATTAAAATTACAAGTATGTATTCTATTTAGTATTCAGGTTAATAACTTCCACTAAAAGACTGAAAAAATTGGAGTCATTCAACATAGGTCATGATGAAAATAAAAAATAGATTAATTAATTTGAGGAGTAAGAGTCTGCAGGTGCCATGCCAAGAGGTGCTTGCTGACAAGAGCTTAGTATTGCTGTTCCAGTACCTGACCAATACAGCTGCAGAGACTCATAGCCAACCATCAGACTGAACCTGGGGACCACATGGAAGAGATAGGGGAATAACTGAAGGAGCTGGTGGGGATTTCAAGCCCATACAAAGAACAATGTCAACTAAGTGGACCACCCAGAGCTCCCAGAGACTGAATCCTCAACCCAGAGTATACATGGAAGAATCCATGGCTCCAGATACATATATAGCAGCATATAGCCTTATCTGACATCAATGGGAGAGGAGGCCCTTGGATCTATGGAGGCTTGATGCATCAGCTAGGGGGATGCTTAGAGCAGTGAGGTAGGAGTGGGTAAGTGGGTGGAGGAACTCCCTCATTGAGGCAAAGGGGAGAGGGGAGAGGGGACAAGAGAATGGGGGCTTTGTGGAGTGGTAACCAGGAAGGGGAGTATCATTTGAAATGTAAACAAATAAAATGATTAATAATAGTAATAATAATAATAATAATAAATAAGTGTAGAAGGGTTAGATATAAAGACTGGTGCCAGAGGGCATGTATAGCATGCACATAGACCTGAGTTACATCTCCAGTATTATTAAAAAGGAGAAACAGAGAAATCAAAGTAAAGGTAGGAAACACATGTACATGAAGTCAGCTAATATGTACTGTCATGGAGAACACTGTGTAAGAACACAGGATGGGAGAATGAGGATGTTATTCTTACCAACATGCAGCCCAAATTACAGGGCCTTTACTGGAGCTGATAGTTGTTTCAGAGCTGGTTAAGTTCATGTGACATCAGTGTAGGCAGAGAGATGGTTGATTCCTTGCAAGAAAGGAATTACTTTAGATCAGGGAAGAACAACACAAGCTCCTGACTCAAAGCATTCCTATCTCTGGAATTCTGGCAACAATGAGCATGGTGCGTTTCTCAAGAGTTGTGAAGTGATCACTTGATGGTCTTAGGCTATTATGAGAATCAAAGAACCAGGCAACATAGATAAAGAAAAGCTGATTCATTGGTCATTTGCAGTAATATACCTGCTGATTCACCAGAACGCATTTTGGGTGGAGTCCATTAGGATGTGTGTTTATAGAAATCTATATATTTTAAGTGCTATATACCTTTGCTATATGTGCATATGTTTACCACCCAAGCATGATTACTTTCATGGTTTTCTCTCTTGTGGCATTCTTCATGTGGAGAGCCTATATCTAACAGGGGTCATGTTTTAAATGTTAAATGTTACATGTTAAATGTTAAATGTTACATTTAAACATTTAATGTCTCTTTTAAATGTTAAATGTTAACATTTAAACATTTAAGAGAGACAGAGAGAGAGAGACAGAGAGAGAGAGAGAGACAGAGAGAGAGAGAGACAGAGAGAGAGAGAGAGAGAGACAGAGAGAGAACAACAGTAGTGTGTGTGTGTGTGTGTGAGAGAGAGAGAGAGAGAGAGAGCGAGCGAGCGAGAGAGAGAGAGAGAGAGAGAGAGAGAGAGAGAGAGAGAGAGAAGATTTAGCTAAATGCAGAGGATAGAAATATCTTGCAAAGAACAAAAATATATTTGTCTTTCAACTTCTCATCTATGTTCTATACTATATCTACACTAGCTAAAGGAAGAGGTCAAGTCCCTTGAGTAACTACTCAGTTTGTAAGTAATAAGTTCCTGTTTCCAGGACCTCTTTTGAAGACTATTCATGAACAGATCTTATACTGGTTTAATGTGATATCTCTCCTCAAAATTCCAGAGCATTTGTTCTCTTGATTAGTTTGGTGTGTGTGTGTGTGTGTGTGTGTGTGTGTGTGTGTGCATGTGTGTATACCTGTGCCTGTTTATGTGCATGTATGTATAAGAAGTCTCCTCATGAAAAGTGATTACTCTGGGTATGGCTACAAATATCTACAAATGAACAAAAATTGTCATCATAGTAAGGCAATAAAATGCATCAAATGTAAGCTTGAAAAGAACCATCAATTAAACTTCATTGACTAGGGAGGATCAAAAGAATAAGCATATATTAATTTGGACTTTCTCAAATTATAAACATTGGTATGCATCAAGAATTACTGTCAGACACCGTGCTAGCTATTTGCATGAATTGTCCATTTGGTCTTTGCAACATTCCCATAGGACAGGAAGATATTATATATATATATTTACACATTCTTTCAGTTGTGAAAACTAAAGAGACAGAGAGGTAGCTAACTCTCTCAAGGTCACACAGACTGTCAATTGCACACCTATCATTTTTTATTGTGCTTAAAATAAGTGAGAGATCATGATATTTTCTACAACATAGTTGAAACAATTAAAAAAGATGGCATATATGGCTAAACTTTTTCTTCAAGTTAACCTAATTCTACTGAAAACACCTCTTTTACTTTATAAACTCAAACTTCTTGATGATACGCTGTCGTATTTGCTTGGTCTTGATGCTGTAGACAATGGGGTTCATGAGGGGTGGTACCAATAGATACACATATGACATCAGAAGATGTACAATGCGGGGAAGGTGCTCACCAAAGCGATGCACAAGGGATAAGCCAATCATGGGGATGTAGAAAAGCAGTACTGCACAGATATGAGAGATACAGGTGTTGAGAGCACGGAGGCGCTCCTGACGGGAGGCTTTGCCTAGTACAGCATGGAGGATGAGGGTGTATGAGAGGAATATGAGCAGGGAGTCTACACCCACAGTGCAGGCCACAACAAAGAGCCCATAGATATGATTGACAATGATGCTGGAGCAGGCTAGTTTCATGATCTCCAGATGCAGACAGTAGGCATGGGCTAACACGTGGGAGCGGCAATAATGGAAGCGTTTAAGGAGGAATGGTAATGGGAGAATGAGGAGTGCACTTCTGAGTACTGAGCTCAGCCCCATCTTCACAATCCTTCTGGGCGTCAGGATGGTAGAATAACGCAGTGGGTTGCAAATTGCTACATAGCGGTCGAAGGACATAGACAGTAGAACCGATGACTCCACTAAAGACAAGGTGTGGATGAAGAATAGCTGAGTAAAGCAGGCAGGAATACCGATCTCTCTGGCATCAAACCAGAAGATTCCCAGCACAGTGGGCAGTGTGGAGAGACAGAGTCCCAAGTCTGTGAGGGCCAGCATAGCCAAGAAATAGTACATAGGTTCATGGAGCGTGGCATCAGTCCGGATGACATGGAGAATGGTGAGATTTCCTAAAATGACTATTAAGTAGATGGAGCAGAAGGGAATGGAGATCCAGCCATGGAATTCTTCCAGACCTTGAAAGCCTGTCAGGAAGAAAGTGGCTTTTTGGAGGCTGCTGTTGTAAAGGATGACCATGGCTTTATAATCTTATAAACACCAACCTAAGGCAGAAAATATTTTCCATGTAAGTGAGTGATAGAACTGGATCCTCTGTCATCTAAAAATTCAGGACTAAGGAGTCAAGAAGAGTGACAGGGTGAATTATCATGACGGGTTGCTATACCTTTCTATTCTATAAAATTTAGCCTTATGGCACCATGTCCTCTAGAGTTGGCCTCTCTAAGACTCAATGGGGCAATCTTATAATCACTTTGTGGTCTGTTTATCTTTTAGAATGTTTTCTATTTAATAACGGAAACTTTCACAAGAATCTCATAAGCAGGAAGAACTCAAACTATAAGACACTGAAGAAATATCTACTAGGGTTAGCTGTACACTGTGTACCTTCAAACATATTAACTTGTCTGAGTGTTTTGTTTTATTACAAGTTTTCTATACTATAGAGGAGATCTAAAATAGTGTTTAATAGATATTTGTTGGCACCAATCCCTGAACTTGAAGCTTATAAACAGAGTGAAACTTTTCCTGAACCTATATAGCAACTTTTAGGGAGTATTGTATTAGTTTCCTGGGAAGATAGTGAACAACTATTTAGTAACCCCAGATAGGGCACCAAGGACCAAAGAGTTTCAACCAAGTTTAGCTTGGTTAACATTCAGATGTGTTGGTGAAGGGTTATTTCTGGAAGTGTAAATTGTTTTCAAATATACATACATTGAAAATTTCCCACACAACATAGATAACAACTCCCTAAACTCCATAGCTCTTCAGCTGATATTCAATTTACACCTTCTATGATTACATGCAATTGTACAGAATTACAGGCATCTAAGGTCAAATCATTAGGAAGGTTGAGAACCACAACTTTAGAGGCTGAGGCCCAAGAAAATTATTGTAGGAGAGAGAGAGGGAGAGGGAGAGAGGGAGAGAGGGAGAGAGAGAGAGAGAGAGAGAGAGAGAGAGAGAGAGAGAGAGAGAGAGAGAGAGAGAGAGAGAGAGAGAGAGAAGTCTGAGATGTACCAGGAGAGATTAACTCCAGAATTAGACTGGATAAACCAGGCCTTGATGTAGAAATAGTAGAGAAGAGATGAGGATCAATTTGGATGCAAAAAGAAAGGAAAGATAGCTGAAATGACCAAAGGGAGCCTCTAATCTATTGCCTGCAATAAAAAAAAAAACTCAGCTTAGAGTGAGCTTTGCCTCCTGGGCTTGGATTAATATGATATCTTGGCATAGTTGCCTATAATATCTGATCAGGACTATTTTTGCTCTTTCTTCAGAACAAATTACATTGCAAAACACTCAGTTGTCCCCCATGCAGACAAGTGTAGATTGACTAGTTATTATCCATCACAGGAATACAATATTTAATGAAGTGTTTGCCATATGTTATTTTACTAGATGCATGTCAGTCAACTATGACATTAATTCTGTAACAGAGGTTCTATTCTTAGGACCCAAATGTACATGGAGGAACACTGACAAAGACATAAAAATCTGGGTTAAGTTTATCAAGCAGGAAAGAGTTGAACATGAAATCCAAACCATGGTTAAATCCAGAGTGAGTGTTGTTTTTTCATGTTGATACTGCTGTTGCAAGAAAAGTAGTTGTTAAAAGAATGGAGCAATTCAAAATTAAATTTAGTGACTAGTAAATTCTTTACCTTGAATAAGTCTGTATATGTAAATATCCAATTTACATCATACAAATAACAGTAAATGAACCAAGGTGGAAAATAATAGTGAGGAAACACATATGTGAGGTGTGTGTGTGTGTGTTCAGTCTAAGTAAGAGTGTGCTACAAGGCAGCTGTCATTTCTATGAAAAAATTGCTAGGAGATAGACTGTGGAAAGCAGACTGTGGGGATTAGATCATAGCTCTAGTAATGTTGAAATGAAGATAAGCATAATGTTAGATGAATAATGATCAGAGAAGAGAGTCATAAGGGAAATGGTACAATATAAACAAGATCTAGCTACAACTTAATTGCATAAACGATAATGAAGGATCATTCAAAAATACTGTAGTGTGAAGTCCTACTGATTCATAGAAGGCTTTCATAAACTGATAATCACATAACTTATTCTTGTTGGGCAACAGAGAATAAGTGAGAACATTCTATATGATTTTTTCTTAAAAGAAAATTTGTAGGTCAGTGTGGCTATCAGAAACATTTAAAGAAAAGAAAAATATAGAGAGATAAGGATAGCCTTACACTCTCATAATATAAGAGGACATAAGAAAATAATTAAAAGCATACAATTCTCCCTCCAGTTTTGCCACACATATTGTAAATTAATATAAACATTAATGAAAAGTTAATTTGATATTAACCTTATTACTTCATGACTCCTAAAGGAAAACAAGAGACCACTATAAAGAAAGATAGTATAAATGGGATGAATGCAAGAGATAAGTGGAAGCTTGCAGAGGGAGGAGGAGAGGAACAGAGGCATGGATAGGGGATTTGGAGAGCATAGTGCCAGTGGCTGGGCAGTGGTGCAAGATCATCTCTGATCAAGGGAGAAAATGTCAAAAAGAAAATCACTTTGAGGGAGAATCATCAGCTTGAGGAAGATGCACTAAAAAGAGAAGTATTTGTGTGGCCAACAGAAATTCCTGGTGAAGCCTGTTTTTATCCATCCTACTCAGATTCATTTAAGAGTTTGAGAAAAAAAGAGACATTACTGGGTCATCTTTATCCTCCCTCTATCTTCAGATACAGAAGGATCATCCTGCCTTATGAACAAAATTCACTGTAGTAATTAACTTTCACAACAGAAGTTTAAGTGGGAAAGGTAGCAATTACAATTCCAAGAAAAGAAATGAGAGAGTAAGTAAAAGGTGAACATTACTTTTTATAAAAAGCATACACAGTAACTCAGAGAGGACTAAATTTCCTGTCCCATGTCTGCACATGTTCCATTCAGAACCTTCTTCACTAACATGATGTGGAGCTAGGAGAGAGAGCGAGAGCTCAGTATATGCTCTAGGTGTGCAGTCTTCTCTGCTCCTAGCTGCTCTCTCTGTGACTCTGTCTGTAACATACCTGAACAATGACAGCCGTAGAGAAAATGACTTGGATGGCATACTTCAACTAAAAACTCAAGTTCTGTGGCAGATTGGCTACAAGACAAATAAGCAGTTCCTGTTTGAAATGCCTGATCTTTTTAAAGTGTCTAAAGCTGCTCCTTGGGGATCTTAGCTGTGGCTGATAACTCCCCATACAGTTTGTAGGCTGTTAGTGGTGCACTGGGGAGGGGCTGAAATAAGTATCAAGGAAAAGAGGCCAGTGTTGAAGGGATACCTCTGTCTTGTCTCTGGGCAAAGATTAGGCTCACCATGTTAGTGTGATTTTAAGTTTTTAATACTGACTATGAAAGTCAGACCTACTGAGAGCAAGAGGGCCTATCTAGCCTGTTTTTGTTAGTGTATTTTGATCTTATAAAACATTTTTATTTGTTTCAGTGTCAAGTGGCACAATAGAGTGATTCTTGGCTGACGCCCACACTACAGAGGCCATACTCTTAAGAGACATATTTGCACCCCTCCTTTCTGATATGACACAATCAGATTATTGTTGCTTTCATTTATTTTTATTTTTTTTTGGGGGGGGGTTGAGTCAGGGTTTCTCTGTGTAGCCCTGACTGTCCTGAACTCACTCTGTAGACCAAGCTGGCCTCGAACTCAGAAATCCGCCTGCCTCTGCCTCCCGAGTGCTGGGATTAAAGGCGTGTGCCACCATGCCTGGCTTGCTTTCATTTTTAAAATTGAGTATTTAATAGGAAAACAGGAGTCTGGAGCTGAAGCTGATACATGAACAGAACCAAAACGATATACACTCTCTAGCTATCAAACAGAGTAACTATTAAAGAACTCTGTACAGCCTGGAATGTGTGGGAATTCTACATCCCACAAATTTATATTTTCTATTTTTAAGGTGTTAGTTCATTAAGACCCCACAATTTCTTCAAATCATACTCAGCAATATCCTCATCAGTAGCGAGCAGGAATAGTCTTTTTTAAAATGTCAATCATAAGAATTATATATTGGGTGATTAAATTGCTAGGCCCAAAATTAGATGTTTTAAAATAAACTAATTTAGCTCTCACAATAGCCCTGGTTATTGTTTATGATTATCTGCATCTTAAGAAACAGACCAAGCAAACTTAGTTAGGGTTGCAATTCTTTAAAGAGGTACAACTGCCATTGGAGAGTTGACCGACATGACTCAAACACATATGCTCATGTTCACAGTGATAGTTTACCTTTCTTTGTGATAGAGTCCCCTCTGGAAAATCATATAGTTGATTCAGCTCCATTCATGGAAACAGACTTTTTAAAAATTTGGTCATAGCACATGACATCTGTGGACAGTTTGAGTATTAATAATACAATATTAATGATAAAGGAACACTGCAATAAAAATGGGAATAAATTACTATCTAGTGGTCACTTGTATCCTTTTAATACATTCATTCATTTTCTGAGCCTGATGGACACAGGATGATAATAACCAGGTTATTATCTAGGAACTGATATATGCAAAGAATAGGGTAGTAAGCCGTTCCCTTAGTGTGTAAAACTTCTCTTCCCCTGTTCGAACAACACGGACAGAGCTGATTGATATTAACGAGGCCCTGAGTATAGACAGAAAGGGTGGGTACATGTGATGGGAAGATTTATGGAGATTAATGATGATGAAGATAAAAGCTGTTCTCTATGTGGCTTGTCCCTACTGAGTATATCACAGAGATTAAGTGTACCTGTCAATTGAAGTGTGTAAGAGGTGGGCACTAGCTAGGTGAGGAATGGAGCCAAGTGTATCACAAAGAGACCAAGTGAGATCTCCCTGGGAAGCTGGATGTATTGTTTCTCCAGTCTTGCTTTTGAACCCTAAGCACATCTTTGCAGAATGCTGGCTAATTTTTGAGTAATCTGTATTAACAGCTCTATTGAAATCTGAGTAACATCATATTCTTCTGACTAAGCTTCTTCTAAGCTAACGGGAAATTATCAAAAGATAGCTTGAATTACTGAATTTATCTTAAGGACAGTTAACTTCTTTCTTATTATACTTTTATTACTTAAACAATTTTTAAATTTAAATATATATTTATCATATTCTTCCCTTCTCCCAAATCCTTCCATACCTTCTATCCCTACTCATACAACTTTAGGTCTTTTTGAAAAAAAAAAAAAAAAACCCGAAAACCCAATAGAACAATAAAACCAAGGAAACAAAATAAAACTCCTCCCCCAAAGAGAAACAGAACACCAAACAAAACACATGTAGCATGTAATAATTAAAACAACTGCCAGCCGTGGTAGTCTCCCTGCTCCTGTGTCCCCATGCAGTGGTGTATTCAACTTCTAGTTATTCGCCTGCTGCTGAACAGATGTTTTTCCAGTCATTCACCCCCTATGGCTAGCTGTCACAAATCTGCATAACCAAGTATAATCAAAACTCTAGAGGCTTGTAATTTATCTGTCAGATTTATATCAGTATATTCTCAACCCACAAAAAGCTAATTCAAAGAACTCAAAGCTCAATTGATATCGATACAAGCTGCCCACCTAGATTGGACAAATTGCCCTATATTATTCTATGATCTTTTATGATATTTATAACTACCTGTGGCTATATTGGGTTCTTCATGCTCATCCTCCATCTTCTCTTGTCCTCCTCTGTCCTCTCCATCTAAAACTCTTAGCCCTGTCTTCCTTTTCCATTGCCCAATCACAGTCTTTAGCCTTATATTTCACCTGCCCTCACCTACATAGAGACAGACATCCACAAACATGCACACAAAATATAGTCCAGTATATGTTGGTCAACTACTTCCTTACATTAGGTCTGCCATAGAGTAGTTGACATACCCAGTATCACTCCATTGGAGAAAACTGATTTTTTTTTCTCTCTCTCAGCAGGTATAATTGTTAACCTTTATTCTAGTGGCTAGGTTTTCATTCATTCATTCATTCATTCATTCAAAAAAACTATAACAAAATAACATATAATGGGATAAAATACAACTATCACATTGAAACCAGACAAGATGAACAGAAGGAAAAGAGCCTAAGAATCAGAAATCCACTTGTTATAAACTATGTAAGTTCAGTGCACTCTGCTTTAGACTTTGTGGATTCATATGGACTTTGCTTATGTTAATTTAGAGGACCTTCTTTCTTTTCTTCTTCTTCTTTTTAAAGATTTATTTATTTATTTATTTATTTATTTATTTATTTATTTATTTATTTATTTAATGTGAGTTCACTCTTGCTGCCTTCAGATATACCAGAAGAGGGTATCTGATCCCATTACAGATGGTTGTGAGACACCATGTGGTAGCTAGGAATTGAACTCAGGACCTGGAAGAGCAGTCAGTTCTCTTAACTGCTGAGCCATCTCTCCAGCCCTTTTTTTGAAAAATTTTGTTTAATCTTTTTTCACAGTCCAGAATTAACCCCCTTCCCTGTCTACCCTCTGACTGTTCCACATCCCATACCACTCCCCCCATCTCTACAAGGATGTCCCCTAATCCCAACCCCTCAACCCACCAAACTTCCCCACTTCCTGGGGCCTCCAGCTCTTGAGGGTTAGGTGCATGTTCTCTGACTGAGTCCAGACCCAGCAGTCCGCTGTATATGTGTTGGTGGCCTCATATCAGCTGGTGTATGATGCCTGGTTGGTGGTCCAGTGTCTGAAAGATCTTGGGGGTCCAGGTTAGTTGAGACTGCTGGTCTTCCTACAGAGTCCTCCTCCTCCTCAACTTCTTCTAGCTTTTCCCTAATTCAACCATAGGAGTCAGCAGCTTCTGTCCAATGGTTGGCTGTAAATATCTGCATCTAACTCTTTCAGCTGCTTGTTGGGCCTTTTGGAGGGCAGTCATGATAGGCCCCTTTTAGTTAGCACACCATAGCCTCAGTAATAGGGTCAGGCCATGGGGCCTCTCCTTGAACTGGATCCCAATTTGGGCTTGTCACTGGACCTCCTTTCCCTCAGGCTCTTCTCCATTTTTGTCCCTGAAGTTCTCAGACAGGAGCAATTATGGGTCAGTTTTTGACCTTGGGTAGGCAACCTCATCCCTCATTTGATGCCCTGTCTTTCTGCTGGAGGTGGGCTCTACAAGTTCCCTCTCCCCACTATAGGGAATTTCATCTAAGGTCCCTCCCTTTGAGTCCTGAGAGTTTTCACATCCCAGGTCTCTGGTACATTCTGGAGGGTCCTGTCACCCCCTATCTTCCGAGGTTGCCTGTTTCCTCTCTTTTTGCTAGCCCTGAGGGCTTCAGTCTGGTTCCCCTTCCCAATACCTGATCATGTTCCCCTCTTTTGCTCCCTGTCCCCCTTTCCACCAGTTTCCTCCCTCTCTCCCCTCCCCCATCCTATGATTGCTTTCTCCCTCCACCCCCAAGTGGGATTGAGGCATCCTTGTTAATCTTTTTGAGTTCTGTGGATTGTATCCTGGGTATTCTTTACTTTTTTGACTAATATCTACTTATTAGTGAGTACATACCATCCATGTCCTTTTGGATCTGAGTTACCTCACTCAGGATATTTTCTAGTTCCATGCATTTGCCTACAAAACTCAGGATATCCTCGCCCTTAATAGCCAAGTAGTACTCCATTGAGTAAATGAACCACATTTTTTGTATCAATTCTTCTGTTGTGGGACATCTAGGTTGTTTCCAGCTTCTGGCTACCACAAACAAGCCCACTATGAAAATAGTGGAACATGTGCTTCTGTGGCATGGTGGGGCATCTTTTGGGTATATGCCCAAGAGTGGTATACCTGGATCTTCAGGTAGATCTATTTCCAATTTTCTGAGGAATCTCCAGATTGATTTCCAGAGTGGTTGTACCAGTTTGCAATTCCACCAGCAATGGAGGAGTGTTCCTCTTTCTCCACATCCTCACCAACATGTACTGTCACCTAAGTTTTTGACCTTAGCCATTCTGATTGGTGTAATGTGAAATTTCAGGGTCCTTTTGAGTTGCATTTCCCTGATCACTAAGGACGTTGAATATTTCTTTACGTGCTGCTTCTTAGCCATTCGAGATTACTCTGTCGTGAATTCTCTGGTTAGTTGTATACCACATTTTTGATTGGGTTGTTTGGTGTTTTGGTTGTTAGCATCTTGAATTCTTTATGTACTTTGGATATTAGCCCTCTATCAAATGTGGGGTTAGTGAACATTTTCCCCCAATCTGTAGGTTGCCAATTTGTCCTACTGACTATATCCTTTGCCTTACAGAAGCTTCCAGTTTCATGAGGTCCCATTTATCAATTATTGATCTTAGAGCATGAGCTATTAGAGTTGTTTTTAGGAAATCTCCCCTTTGCCAACGAGTTCAAGGCTCTTTCCCACATTCTCTTCCATTAGATTCAGTGTATCTGGTTTTATGTTGAGGTCCTTGATCCACTTGGAATTGAGCTCTGTGCAGGGTGACAATTATGGATATATTTTCATTTTTCTACCTGCAGATGGCCAGTTAGACCAGCACCATTTATTGAAGATGCTTTTTTTTTTCAGAGAATATGTTTGGTTTCTTTGTCAAAGATCAAGTGTTCATAAGTGTGTGGTTTTATTTCTGGGTCTCCAATTCTATTCCATTGTTCAACCTGTCTGTCTCTGTACCAATACCATGCAGTTTTTCCTACTACTTCTTTGTAGGAGAGCTTGAGGTCAGGAATGCTGATTCCTCCCAAAGTTCTTTTATTGTTAAGAATTATTTTCACTATTCTGGGTGTTTTGCTTTTCCCAGATGAATTTGAGAATTACTCTTTCCTTGTCTTTGAAGAATTGTTTTGGGATCTTGATAAGGATCACATTGAATTTGTGGATTGCTTTTCATAGGATGGCCATTTTTACTAAGTTAATTCTGTCAATCCATGAGCATGGGAAATTTCTCAATTTTCTGAGATCTTAGATTTCTTTCCTGAGAGACTTGAAGTTCTAGTCACACAGATCATTCACTTGTTTGGTTAGTGTTACTTCAAGATATTTTATATTATTTGTGGCTATTGTGAAGTGAGTTGTTTCCCTAATTTCTTTCTCAGCCCGTTTATCATTTGTATAAAGGAAGGCTACAGATTTATTTGAGTTAATTTTATATTCTGACATTTTGCTGAAGTTGTTTAGCAGCTATAGAAGTTCTCTGGTAGAATTTTTGGAGTTGCTTGTGTATACTATCATGTCATCTGCAAATAGTGATACCTTTACTTCTTGTTTGCCAATTTGTATCCCCTTGATCTCCTTTTGTTGTCTTATTGTTCTAGGTAGAACTTCAAGTACTATTTTGAATATATGTGGGGAGAGTGAGCATCCTTGTCTTGTCCCTGACTTTAGTGGAATTGCTTCAAGTATCTCTCCATTTAATTTGATATTGTATGTTGGTTTGCAGTAAATTTCTTTTATTATGTTTTTGTATGGGCTTTGAATTCCTGATCTCTCAAATACTTTCAACATGACGGGTCATTGTATTTTCTTTCTACCTCTTCTTATGGAATGTCAGTTTGATAGAGAGAAATCTGTAGTATTGGTAAGAGCATGTGTTATTTGGGGATTCCTGTTCAACCCCCTTGGCCAGGTGTTCTGGGCATCAACAGTTTTGGTCAGAGAGAAAAAGCAAAAGAAATGTCAGAGACACAGAAATAGGAGCAGTGGTGTGGACTACTGACTTTTGGGCCTGATAGTAGTATTGACCTGTGGTAGCATAAAGGCAGCTCCATAGGATTTATCACTGTTCTTAGAAATGGAAATCACTTCTCCAGTTTTGAAGAGCTTCATTATTACCACATGACAAATGAATGAAGAAGTGAGTGTATACATGTGAATACAGTACAGTCTCTTACAGAACTGGAAGTTTCCATACTGTTTCTTGGAATACAATACCTTGTGTTATTGTTCTGGAATCCAGCTACATTAGTATACTTAGAATCTCAGGGTATGTGGATAAATTGTATTTAGAGGTTAAATTATGGAAATAGACTTGATTACATTTAGCTATGGCACCAGTACTAAGCAGCAGCTACAGAAGTGAACTGCTTTGGATGTGTATCTTCTAGCCCCAGAGAATATGCCCAGTTATTTTCATGTAGACTATAGATGAGTATACCTGCTAAGCTGCACACAAATTACAAAACTTTGAGCAACTGGATGATTCTTCTTGTATGTTGCTAAGTTTTGAGTGTAGTGTTATGCAGCCTGGAACATGGATCTGTGTTTAAGTTAAATGTTATTTTCCTTGTCCTTGACTTATTCTTGGTCTGTTGAACAGAATTCATAGCTACTTTCTCAGCTTTTTGATGGCTTTGATTTATCTAGTATACACTTTCATGAAAATAAATATAAAAATGCAGCATGGCCATTTGTTATTCTTAAGATAACCATGAAGGTATTGATAATGGTGCACACTGTAAACTCTAGCATCAGGAGGGAAAGGCAAGAGATTCTGAGTCCTGATTGGCCTACATAGGGAAACAGTGAATAATAAAATAACTTTTGTTAATAGTAATAAACAATAGTTCTATTAGTTTAAAATTTATATCTAAATATGCTGACAATCTATAGTTGTTAAAATTGTGTACATGTTTTCATTTGATTTTGGATAACCAGTTGGTGTGCTCTTCCCTGGGGGAAGCCTTCTTTCCTGCTGTCTGTATAGATATTTACATATATTTGTAACAGCTATTAAAAAAAAAAGAGGTCAAGAATTTGAAAGAGAGTAAGGAGAGATACAACGGAGGATTGGGAAGAAGGAAAGAGAATTCAGTAGAAGCTAGGCTCAGAGCCCAGCATGACTACCCTATAAAAGGCCCAATAGGCAGCTGAAAGAGTCAAATGCAGATATTTATACCCAACCAATGGACAGAAGCTCCTTCTCCCTGTGGTTGAATTAGGGAAAAGGTGGAAGAAGCTGAGGAGGAGGTGACCCTATAGGAAGACCAGCAGTCTCAACTAACCTGGACCCCCAAGATTGCTCTGATGCTGAGTCACCAATCAGGCAGCATACATCAGCTGGTAGGTCCCCAACACATATACAGCAGTGGACTACCAGGTCTTGACTCAGTGAGAGAAGATGCATCTAACCCTCAAGTTAGGAGTGGGGAGGTCTAGTGGGGTGGGAGTGTATGGGTGAGGACATCTTCTTGGAGATGGGGGGCATGGGAAGGAATTATGGGATGTGGAACAGTCAGAGGGCAGACAGGAAGGGGGATAAAGACTGGGCTGTAAAAAAGGTTAAATAATAAAAAAGGATGAACTTATAATCTCAAAACATAAAAGAATAAAAGCATGTGTATATATACAGGCAGAGTATCCTGGAACAAACCAGAGTCACCCAGCAACACAAGCAACATTAAAAAATATAAATAAGAACCCCTAGCCCTTCTCTTGGATAGTGGCCTTTATTTTCTCCCAAAGAATGTAGAAGAATGATTTTAGAATGGGAACATATATAGATATTTTCACATTATTTATTGGTAAATATTTTTAAAAGGAGGGACCACAGTCTTCCAATATTCCTTTATGGTTCAGTTATCCATTGTACAATCTAGGAGTCTCGAGAGCAGTCTGGTGCTAAGGAAACTCAATGTATTGAACATCATGAGACATCTGCTCTGTGTAATATCTAACAGACACTAAGAATACCCACCATGCTGAACACCATGACTCATCTATCCTCTGGTCTCTGAATGAGGTAAAAATGATCCCAGGATCCTAAGCATCATCTGACTGAGATACTAGGGGAATTCATCTCATTCCTACTCAACATGGTTCTGTGTATCATGCTTCACCCCAGCTAAACATTCATTCTATTTGATTACTACATGTTTATTTGCTTTCTTCTTCCTTGAATCAGCTTCTTTTTGAACAAAGTTTCCTCAAAATCTTTTCTCCGATTTGACGGGTTTTTACACAATATACAATGGGATTCATCAGGGGTGGTACCAGGAGGAAAACATCAGCCATGAGGATGTGGGTTAGAGGAGACACATTTTTGGCAAAATGGTGGAGCATGGCTGCACTCAGCATGGGCACATAGAAGATGAGCACAGCACAAATGTGAGAAAAGCAGGTGTTGAGAGCCTTGAACTGCTCTCTAGGGGTTCCAATCCCCAAAACTGTCTTTAAGATCATTATGTAGGAGAAGATAATAAATACCAAATCCAACATAGTAGAAAGTGCATCACACAATCCATAGATAACATTGATTCTATTGTCAGAACAGGCAAGCTTCATGACATCTTGATGGAGACAGTAGGAGTGTGAGAGCAGGTTTCGGTGACAGTAATTCAGTCTTTGCAAGAGAAAGGGCAGTGGAAGGATCAAAAGAACGTTCTTGGAAGTCAGAGAGACCCCGATTCTGATAACTCTGGAGCTGGTTAGGATTGTGCTGTATTTCAAAGGGCTGTGAATGGCCACGTATCGATCAAATGCCATTACAGACAGCACAGAAGCTTCAGTGACTGTGAACAAGTGGATGAAAACCTCCTGGGCAAAGCATGCAGCTGCATGAATTTCATGAATTCCAAGCAAGAATAACCCCAAGGTGGTGGGTAAGGAAGAGAGGGACAGCCCCAGGTCTGAGATGGAGAGCATGGAAAGGAAGAAATACATGGGCTTGTGGAGGTTTTGTTCTGTCTTGATAAAAAAAGAGGACTATAACGATACCTAGGAAAGAGAGAAGGTACACAAAGGAGAAAGGAACGGACACTCAGATGTGACTCTTCTGTAGTCCAGGGATCCCGATAAGGAGGAATTTAAGAGTCTGTGTGTCATTGAGGGGTAACATGCTTCTGGAAGGATACTACCTAGGTTGATAACCTTGAAGCAGATAAGGAATTCTTAAATGATGTTAGGTAGAAGATATTCTGTCTCTGTTGCAATTCACACTTCTAAGACCAAGCATCTATTTCACATTGACAATTTATACTGTGAAAGCAAGACAAAAACAAACAGGTGGTGTCTTCATCTATTAGCTTGTTTTATTCTGCTACTGTCAACTACCTTGGACCTGGTTTCTATCAATTCTAGACAACCCATTGACCTCATGGAAAACTCCCTGGCAAGGCATACAACTGTATGGGTTTCACTGATCAAAAGGAAAATTGTCACTATTCTCATGCCTCATTTCTCACGAACGATTTTAAATCTCACAATTATATTTTACTTTAATAAAAATAGTAATGAAACTAAAATTTTGGTAGAAAACAAAAAAAAATGGTAGGTTAGATTACATATTCAAAAATAATTTTATATGTTCATATTCATGCTTGTGTATCTATCAGAATAACAGCTTAAATAGTGGTAGAAATGGAGCTGCAGAATAGCATACAGCCTTACAGACAACAAGGACTTTTAGGAATTGGAAACCTTTATCCTATGTATACACAGAATACTCTAAATTAGATAACATTTCATTTTTCTCAGTAATATCATATAGAATACTAATTAAAACAAATATTATTTTCTCCTTTGAAATGATTTAATATACATTTCCAAAAACTGCATCTTATTTCCTCTGCACATGTAAATTGGTTTCAGAAAATAACTTCTGTGTAGACTGTCTTCCTTTTTAGCTGATTAATATCTGTTCTTTCTCAGTACTAGGATATCAGCAGAGCAACATGACTGTACTGTTAATGGCCAGAAGAGTGGGTAAAGCCTACTTGTTGTTCCATATTTAATTATTTAATTAAATATAATGTTAATATAAAATGAAATTCATAATTAAATATGTTGCTATTTATGTCAAATTTCATCCATGGTGTAAAAAAAACCAAAAAACCCAAAACCAAACAAACTCAGATATGAGATCTGTGTTTCCTTCTAGATTGTTCTGCAGTCATCAAGCAGCAATAATATTAACTCCCTTTGACAAACTAGACTACAACTCTTACTGCTTCTTCAGAATGTGACAATATTTTTCAAAGTCACTCCTTCGTAGGCTTTTTGTTGTATTTTCATGGCGATCTATACCCCTTTATAAATTTATCTTTCTTCTGGTACTTCTTTTCTGAGCAATGTGACTTTCTTCTTAACACTCTATTAGTTATAAATAAAATAATCTTATATGGAAAGACTTTGGAACCTGATGTTCATCCTTGTCTTCAAAACTGCTTCGTTTTTCTATAAGGTAGTTTCCACTAAGGTTTGATTTGAGTGTACAAGACAAACATTGCGAACTATTAGTAGTATTTTAAGTCAAATTATAACATCCTGATAAGTGACTTTCAAATTTCTCATTTATGTTCTTATGCAATTGCTTTCTCTTATCTATATATAAGAAAGTTAAGTCTAAAAACAAGGTATGATTCATTTTCCAAGGGCTTGCGTCTTCCAACAGAAAGGACCACAGACAAATTACCATGTGACAGCTGAAGTACATTCTTCTCACACACGTTATTTAGATCTGGCATTTCTAGGTCGTTCAGACTCCTGTTGTCACATGCTCTTTCATTCTCTTTGTTAGTTCTTCAGCATTCTCGGTTTCTGTGGGAATCTTCTGATTTATATTTACTAAGGTCGCATTTAGTGTAACCTCTCAGAATCTAGATGGAAATGGGATGCAAATTATATCAGATAGCCTGAGAAAATTTCCTTACCTTTAAAGAAAGTCAATGTGACATTCTACCATGAAGATAATGGTATTGTGAAATTGGAAGCAGGAATTCTTTAAGCTTCCACTTTCCACTGGTGTATACAGTCTAATGAAGCTAAGAAATTTCCCTGGGAATGCCTACATGGAAAAAAAAACCTGAAGAGTTGCATCAGGCTCCATGCAAATCTACTATGTGACCCCAGGGACTTTAATGAAGAGCTAAATTAGCCATAGGCGTAGACAAAAGAAAATGCTGCTTTTAAGTGCCTGTTAGACATCTGTTTCAAACTTTGCTCATTAGCTCTTTGTCTTAGCTGTTTGTTTTTTTTCCTAGATATGATTTCTCTGGGCACAAGGACACAGGGCAGATAGCTATTATCCTGGTTGTTCATTTGTTTGTGTCAATTTGATACAAGCTAGAGTTATCTGGGAAGAGCAACATCAGCTGAGAAAATGCCTCTATCAGATTGCTTATAGGCAGTTCCTTAGTATAGTATCATGATCCCTTGATGTGGGTGGATCCAGATAATGGGTGTATGATGGAATTGCAGTGATACCCCTGGGCTGGTGGTCCTTACTTTTATAAGAAAGTAGTCTGAGCAAGTCATAAGGAGCAATCCAGGATCCCTGCTTCAGTTTCTGTTTCCAGGTTTCTGCCACAACTTCCCTCAGTGATGGAGTGTGACCTGACATTTGTAAGCAGAAATAAATCTTTTATATTCAAGTTGCTTTTGGTCATGTGTTTTATCTCAGCAATAAAAAACTGAAGTAAGACCATTGCTTTTTGAGGAACACATTCTTAAAGAGATCAGACCATCAATATTACACGATAAATTTCTTCCAACTCAAATTATACTCCTTCATTTAAGTGCTTATTAAACATTTAGATTTTTTTTGTGATGTACCTATAAAATATTTGTACTAGTCAGGGTTCTCTAGAGGAACAGAACTTGTAGAATTAATATGTATAATACTCATTATTTACTTCATTATTTGTATATATAATTCTAGTAAATTTCCCATGCATACACATTTGTATATATGATATATATGATATATATGATATATGATATATATGATATATATGTATATATGTATATATATGTTAGAATGGCTTACCACTGTGATCCAGCTAGTTCAATAGTGGTTGTTTACCAGTGGAAGGTTCAAGAATCCAGAAGTTGTGCAGCCCACAAAACCAGATGTCTCAGCTGGTCTTTAGTGCATATCAGAATCCTGAAGAAGTGGATTCTAATGCCAATGAAGGAACGGACTTGCTAGGGAGAGCAAGAGCAAGCAAGCAAAGAGAACAAGCTTCCTTCTTCAATCTCTCTCTCTCTCTCTCTCTCTCTCTCTCTCTCTTTCTCTCTCTCTCTCTCTCTCTCTCTCCCTCCCTCTCTCTCTCTCTCTCTCTCTCTCTCTCTCTCTCTCTCTCTCTGTACTCATATACATAAGATAAATAATTTAAAAAGAAAAACTTCCTCACAGGTGTACCCAGCCATTTGGGTTTAGTTAATTCTATCTGTAGTCAAGCTGACAATAAGGAATAGCTATCACAGCATTTTATCTATTTTCATGTTGAAATGGATGTATTTTCCCATTTATTTGTAACAATATGTAAGTACATATATGATACATTACTTGTCTGTTGGCTGCATATAGTATCTATTCTCCCACCCTACTATTGCCCCTTCAGTTTCTTACTTAGTCTTATTTCCTATTTCAGTGGAATAATTAATGATGGATGTGCACATTTATGTTAAAATGACAACCTGAATCAAATATAAGTAAAACAAGGATCAGAAACTACAGGAAGCCAGTCTGGCTTTTCATTGTAAACCATATATTACTTATTAGTCATATTTACTTCATAATTTGACTTAAGATAGGGAAAGTAGAATGGATACCATTTTACAATGTTTTTCCATGTTTTGCCTGTAACCTTTTATGCCTTCCTGTCTTCACTAGCACACAAACATCTTCAAGTTCTGACTCCCTCATCAATAATGACATGCTTTTGCTTTAATGAATGCACTTTAGTTCAGTGCACAAAGGAGTCCTCTTAAAGATAATTAAGATAAATATTTCAGTCAGTTATTTTTAAAGGGGTCATAAGATGTTTTAGCAAGATTAAAAGTAATGTTTTTGTGGATAAAACAGATAACCACGCTATAAGACTTATTGCTTAAGTAATGGTTCTAATAGTAGAAGGAATCTATCAGAGTATTTTATTTGTTTGGAAATGATTTATTTTGTTAGAGAAGAAAAACAACATCAAAATGTGTATTTACTTCAACTATGTTTAAAATAAAATCCTAGAAAGACTGCCATTAATAATGGGAGTATTACTGGTGAAACTAGAAAATTGTCCCAAACGAATTTACACATTCTCTATATCTAAGCTCACTTTTTGTCACTTTACATTGTATACCATTTCACCCTCTGCAGTGTCTTCCCTTCAATCTTCACATGATCAATGTCCTGTAGAATTTCAAAATGAAAGATATGGAAAATAACAATAAATCTTACCATTCTCTAAAATGAAACAAATGCACTGTTACCTCCTGGTAATATGTATTAACATCTTTTCATTTCTTAAATGGAATCTTTTCCTGTCTTAGAATTGTTTATTAGTTGCCTTTCAAGGAAATCTGAGGCAGGTTGCCCTTTGGTTCTTTGTAGCCTAGATCAAGGTCATCTGGGTAATTATTTGCTATTTGATCATTATATTTAAACTCAAGTTTGTTAGCCTCAACGCTATTGATTGGATAGCCTTGTAGGTGGATGTGCAATCTTAAATCTGACAACTATAACATAGTCAACATAGATTTATTCCAGCATATCAGAAATAATGTTTGCATCCTAGCTCTTGACTTCCTGTCTGCAGGAAGTTAATTAAATAGGTCCTTATAACTTTAATCTCTTTCACTGAATAAACAGAGAGGTATGATATATGAAAAGCTGACACACTGTGAGAATTAAAGGAGACTATGCACTAAAACTCCTAAAATATATCTTTCATGTATTAGAACTTCACAAAGCCAGTGCATATATGTACTAAAAATCTGTTTCCTTAGTTACAGGTTGCTAGCTAGCTCTGGACTGACTATCCTTTAATCAATTGGTGTTTTTGGAAAGTGTTTCTTGATTTACTTGAGGGGAAAAAATGTAGGTGATGCTGCTGCTATAATTGGTAGTAAAGACCAGCACCAGAAATACATGTATTCTAACATTTGCATGATATGCAAGATTCTGAGGCCATATAAGCAAGAAAATGAGAATATTAGCATATTGGCTTTAGATTTTAAAGGACAGTAGAATTCTTATAATGATTGTTTTCCTAATTTTCAAACTTTTGAGTACCTGTGATATCTTAACAATAGGAATAACATGTAACAAAGCATATCTCATTGTAATTGAAAATTGCAATAGTCTTCAAACATTTTTTTCCTTAAAAAGTGCCCTTATTTTCACATTAATTAATTGGCAATTATTTACTGGCATATATACGCTGCATCAGAAATATACTGGTCATTAATTTTGTTAAAGTCCTTTAACTGTTTTTGTTTGTTTGTTTTGTTTTAAGTTTTTTTATTAATTGATTATTTTATTTATTTACATTTTAAATGATGTCCCCCTTCCTAGTCTCCCCTTCGCAAATCCCCCATCCCATCTCTCCTTCCCTTTGCATCTAAGAGGGTGCTCTCTCACCCACCCTCCACTCTTGCCTCACCCTTCTAACATCCCCCTACGCTGTGGTATCAAGCTTCCACTGGACCAAGAGATTACCCTCCCATTGATACCAGATAAGGCAATCATTTGCTACATATGTAGTGGAGCCCTGGACCCATCCATGTATACTCTTTGGCTGGTGGTTTAGTCACTGGTAGTTCTGAGGAGACTGGTTAGTTGACATTGTTGATCTTCCTGTGGGGTTGCAATCCCCTTGAGCTCCTTCATTCCTTCCCCTAATTCTTCCATTGGGGTTCCAGGGTTCAGTCCGACAGTTGGCTGTGAGTATCTGAATCTGTATTAGTCAGGTGCTGGCAGAACTTCTTAGAGAACAGCTATACACGGCTTCTGTCAGCAAGCACTTCTTGGCATCAGCAAGTGTATCAGGGTTTAGTGTCCGCAGATGGGTTAGATCCTAAGGTGGGGTGGTCTCTGGAATGCCTTTCCTTCAGTCTCTGCTCTATGTTTTTTTTCCCTGCATTTTCTTTAGACAGGAACAATTCTGGGTTAAAAAGTTTCAGATGGGTGGGTGGCCCCGTTTCTCAACTGATAAGCATGCCTGTCTATTGGATGTGGTCTCTACAGGTTCTGTGTGTTGGGTATTTTGGCTAATATTATTCCTGTTGGATGCTGGGAACCTTTCATTGTCTCCCTGGCATCTGGGACTTGCTAGTAGTCCCCCTAATCCTTTTCCCATTGCTACATATTTCTATTCATTCTCATATCTTCTGGATTTCTCTCCTGTCCAAATAGTTCTACCCGAAGACCCAGCTATACTACTACTGGGAATATACCCAAAAGCTACTCCAACATATAACAAGGACGTGTGATCCACTATGCTTATAGCAGCCATATTTATAATAACCAAAATCTGGAAACAACCCAGATTTCCCTCAAAGGAAGAATGGATATGTTCTAATGTGGTACATTTATACAATGGAATTCTATTCAGTATTAAAAAGACGACTTCATGAATTTTATAGGCAAATGAATAGAACTAGAAAATATCATCCTGAGTGAGGTAACACAGACACACCAGGACACACATGGTATGTACTCACTGATAAGTGGATATTAGCCCCCAAATCACATGGTACCCATGAAACAACTCACAGACCATATGAAGCTTATCAAGAAGGAAAACCAGAGTGTGGATGCTTCAGTACTACTTAGAAGAGGGAACAAAAATCACAGGAGGTAGAAGAAGGGAGGACGCTGGGAGGGAGAGAGGAAAGGGAGGAAAAAAAGGGAGACAGGATCAGGTATGGGAAGAGACAGGAGAGAAGTTATTTAATGTATTTGTTCTACACATATGGGCCTTACTCTTTAATACTTTATCTGATGGCTGATATCCCCACAATAGTTGATAAAAATGGTGGTGACTATGAGTAAGTGTGTATAATACCTTTCTGCAGCACAAATCAGTCACTGCTGAGTTAGAGTCATAATGGCCTTTACTTTTATTTGCAAATATATTTTAAATTTTTAGTTGCATAATTCATTGAAAAATGTCTTTATTGTATTTGCCACTTGATAAAATTTTATCATTGCTTGCACAAAAAGATAAGAGTGAGAAAGAAGGAGAGAAATTTACCTAGTTCTAACCTGATTATAACCTCTATACTGATCCCAAAGACATTTGACATAGAGTGTTTGTCCCTTTTAATAAAATAACCAGGTTGGTTTACTGGATATATGCAGTACATCTTTGTGATAGTGTAGTATTTTTTTCATTGTGACTTTTCAATGTCTACATGTATTCAGATACAGTGATGTAACCCAGGCTTTCATGGAAGCTGGAATTTCCCACCAGTGATATTTTTCACAAAATTTGGTTTGGATCAGATTTCTAATATGCTGACTCTTCACAGAATATACAATAGGATTCATTAGAGGTGGAACCAGAAGGAAGATATCAGCTATTATGACTCCAATGACTGGCGAAATGTTTTTAGCAAAACGGTGAAGCGCTGCCAAGGTGATGATGGGCACATAGAAGATGAGCACAGCACAGATATGAGAGATGCAAGTGTTAAAGAACTTGAGGCGACCTTTATGGGAAGTAATGCCCATGACAATTTTAAGGATCAGCATGTAAGACACAGAAATGAACACCAAGTATAACAGAGATAAAGTAGCCACAAAAAATCCATAGATTACATTGATTCTGTTGTTGGAACAAGCTACCTTCATAACATCCTGGTGAAGGCAGTAAGAATGAGATAAGAGACTTTTCTTACAGAACTTTAACCTCTTTAGTATAAAGGGAAATGGCAGAACAACTGCAATGCAGAATGTAGCAAATATTAGGCCAGTTTTAAAGACCCTTCTGACTGTAAGGATGGAGGTATATCTCAAAGGGTTGTAGACAGCTATGAAGCGGTCGATAGCCATAATGAAAAGCACTGAAGACTCCATAGCTGAGAATCCATGAATGAAAAACTCTTGAGCAAAACAGGCATCTGAAGAAATCTCTGTGGAGTTGAATAAGAATATTCTCAGCATGGTTGGAAGGGAAGAAACGGACAGTCCTAAATCAGAAAATGCCAGCATTGAGAGGAAATAATACATAGGCTCGTGCAGAGAGGTCTCTGTCTTTATGAGGAAGAGAATGGTGCAGTTTCCCATGATGGCCACAAGGTATATGAGGCAAATTGGGATGGAGAGCCAAATATGCACATGCTCCAACCCTGGGATCCCAATCAGAACGAAGGTGGGGATTTCTATATCAGAGGCATTGAAGACTGACATTACAGGAATACCAGGCCTTCGACCTGGCTTTCTGAGCAATGCTCCTGTACTAGCATAAATGAATTGTCTCAAATGAGTACACTTTAGTTTGAGCTAGGACAGAAGATATTGACTTGGTAAATATGTATCTGCAAAATAGACCTTTAAAATAAACAGCAGATAAGATTAGCATCTGGAATTAAATCATCAGAATTCAACAATGTAAATGACAACATATCTACATAAATAATCAGCAATAGAGGAATAAAATTTCAAGTGCTTATCCTGGTCTCAAAGCCCAGGCAGCAAAAAGTTTCCCAGACTGAATTACTTCTGACATATTTATTAAAATAGTAGTAATACAAAGAGATCATGTGAATAACTTTAGGGTTAGATAAAGATAATAATTTACTATAATTTCACTTGCAATAATTCAAGAATATTAATACATACCACTGCTTCAGTAAATGATCTAAGTGAACTCTACCAGGCTCAATTACTTTCCAAGGACTGATTTTCTTCCTTCCTTCCTTCCTTCCTTCCTTCCTTCCTTCCTTCCTTCCTTCCTTCCTTCCTTCCTTCCTTCCTTCCTTCCTTCCTTCCTTTTTTCTTTCTTTCTTTCTTTCTTTCTTTCTTTCTTTCTTTCTTTCTTTCTTTCTTTCTTTCTTTCTTTCTTTCTTTTTTTCTTTCTCTCTCTCTCTCTCTCTCTCTCTCTCTCTCTCTCTCTCTCTCTCTCTCTCTCTCTCTCCCTCTCTCTCATTCTCTCGTTCTTTCTTTTTTGAGACAGGGTTTCTCTGTGAAGCCCTGGCTGTCCTGGAACTCACTCTGTAGACCAGGTTGGCCTTGAACTCAGAGATCTGCCAGCCTCTGCCTCCCAAATGCTGGGATTAAAGGCATGCACCACCACCGTCCAGCAGGACTTATATTTCTAAGTAATGTAGATTTTTTTCCTTTACCTAGGGGAAACCTAGGACATAGTTTGCAGAGTTGAGATACAACCTTATTTTTCTTGGAGTACTGTGCTTATTTCTCTTTTCATTCTACCTACATGTAAACAACCCTGGCTGATTCTCAAATCAACCCATGATTAAACTCACTGAAGAGAGTAGCAGCACTTCAATGTTCAATCATCACCAACTATGCTTTTGTTTCCCTGCTCCAGATTGACAGCATCCCATAAAAAACACATGTTATATGTACTGACAGTGAGTGAATGAAGTCATATTCTCAGTTTGGAAGCCTCTTTGTTTAAATCAAATGACTGAGTAGAATTTGCACAAAGCCTATTGTCACAAGGCTGTTCAAATGCCATGAGTTCCTAGTCATATTTTGTTGTCATCATAGAGTTGTTTTCTCATTTATCAAGAGATAGACATTGGGATGCAAAGACCTAAAGTTAATGAGAAGCATGCTAAGTGAACACAAGCTACTGAACCCAGCATCTCTTACTCATTCTTGTTATTTTCTCCCCAAAGCAACCTCAGTGTTTTCATTATCCAAATTCTAAATAATTTATTAACATGTAAGTCAGTGCTACCCCTTTATCCCTTAGCAGTTTTGTCTCGAGACTGGTCCACATACCTGGATTTGGATTTCTTTCTGTGCTTCTCAATGTTTTGGGAGTTGTTCTTAGTTGATTTCTGTGAGTTTGTAGAACTCTGGGCTTCTAGCAGGCATTTAAAAAGGCTGTTAGATTTTTTGAAAAGACTGAGGTTTTGGCCTTTAGGGCAATATCTTTCAAACTTGGATCAGACAAAACGAAAGGGTATTTGCTTGAGGAAACAAAGGAAAATTGAAACTGTGTCTGTGAGGAAGCTAACTAGTAAGTTGGTAGATAGTGGGACACAGAGAGAAGGGGCTGACTACTAGAGCTTCAGTGCAGAGCAAGGACAGCAGTTTATCTTCTCTTCAATGTCTAGTCCTGCCTCCCCAAGGATTCCCAATTAGTCCACAGAGCTTTGGGGATTCTAACTCAGCAGACCACACTTAGAAGAAATGAAAACTACCATTAGTTAAACCCTAAGATGACCCTGGAACCATGTCATTGGAAATAGTTAAGCATCAATAGACAGAACCTATCACCTCTGACTCACTATCCCCTTCTCTTCCAGGATCCAGTGTGCCATGATATTTCACCCAAACAGCCTCTAGATGTACAACTATGCCTCTTTTATTCTAATTTATTTCTTTTATTTACATCCAAAATGACCCCCTCCAGATCCCCTCTCCAAGGGTTCCTCCCCCAATTCTCCCTTCATTTCTGGTGCCTTCCTGGAATCCCCTCATCCTGGTACAGCAAGTCTCTGCAAGGTTAAGCACATTCTCTCCCACTGAGGCTAGACCATGCAGCCCTCAGGGGCACATAGCCAGGGAGTCTCCAACCAGACCATGAATCCTCTTTAGTTGGTATTTAAGTCTTCTAGAGCTTCCAGGGGTCCAGATTAGTTGACACCTCTGGTCTTCCTGTGGACTTGCCATCACCTCTAGGACTTTAATCCTTCCCCTAATTCTTCCATAGGGATCCCCGACCTCTGTACAAAGTTTGGTTATAGGTATGTGCCTCTCTCTCAGTCAACTTCTGGGTAAAGTCTCTCAAAGTGCATATTCTTCTTATCATAAACTTATAATGAGGCATAAACATACACCATGTTTTTACCTATTTAGTTTTGTCTACCATATACAAAAGTAATTAGCTAGAAGTACATAAAATTAAAGTAACACTGTGGGGAATGTGTTCTTATCTAGATTATTATTAAAACTCTGTTTATTTGGCAGCACAATTCGGAGGTTTTAAGACAACTAAAGTCATTTGGAAACCATTTTACTCATGTAAATAATAACACTAAACCTAGGTGTAATTTCTGGTAATTGTCTATTTTCTGCTTTTATTGTGCATACATGTTTGGAAAGCATAACCAACCAAAACCAGTTACATTCATTGTGATTTTGCTTTGGTATCAAGTGTGATGTGCATGTTTAGTATTAGGCAAAATTAATATTAAGAAATCATTTTACTACTCTTATAATCATACATTTCCTTTAGGTTGAGTTACGAGTGTTATGTATCTTATTGCTTTATTCAATTTGTACAGGTCCTCTATTTATTTCTAAGTCAACATAATGGTATTAATTTACCGTATTTGAATTCATTTTGTAATGCTGGTTAGAGGTAGAAAATATTACTCATGTATAACATACATAAATACATATATAAATTTATATAGATACAGAAGAAAACTTTACAAAATTTTACTCTGAGTAAAAAAATGGTAATGAAAACTTGGTAGTTTGTATAAAAGTTATATCTTATATTTACTCTCTTTTATACTCTAATTCAAATTGTGTTTCTGACAAAATGGAACAAACTAAGTTTTCTTAGTTTATAAAACATATATACAATACATACGTATGTATGTATGTATGTATGTATGTATGTATGTATGTATATAGTGTTTGTTTGAGACAGTGTTTCATGTAGCCTAGGCTGGCTTTAACAACACTATGTAGTAAGGATTAGCTTGAACTCTTGATCATCCTGACTCCTCCTAAGGGTTGAGATTATAAATATGAACTATCATGCTTAGCTGTACTAATATTGCTTATTTGAGCTTGTAGAGAGAGTTTTATAATTTTTGTCCCCAGTGCATAGTAAAACAGACATGTTGGAGCACCTTTTAGGTGATGTTTGAGGAAATATCTACTAGCTGTCTGATTGCTTCCAAGGCCAATGAGCTTAAGTATTTAGTTTTAATTAATCTGAGTCTTTATTGATCAGATAGCACTCTTTTTTGGTTGTAGGGAGGCATGAGTCTCTTGAAGGTTCCAGTGATTTTAGAATTCTAATATTCTAGCAGCAACAGGGAACTGAGGAACCAAGGTGGGGAAAGGGTGTCAGAGTTAGACAAAGGGAAGGATGATATCAGAATATCAGAGCAGCATGTGGAAGGGCAAAAAGGAATTGAAGGGAAAGTTGATAGCTAAAGAGGAAGGAGGCTTAGACACAATGGGAAGGATTGTTTAAAAGGTGAGAAGTTTGGGAGTGCTGAGGTTTCCTAAGGAAACTGTTGAAGTTTCAAATTATATTCCACAAATGTATGATTATTAAAATAGAGCCAGCAGAGTTGGTTGATACATTTTCAACAAAAGATCAGGAAGATAGATAGACAGAGCCTGTCTAGACTTTCCTTGGAAAGATCAGAGTCAATTGTAAATAAAGGAAGATTCTTATAATATCCACATATTACTCAAAACAATTATTAAGAAAGAACATCTCAACTCAGAGATAGACATTCTTGCTCAAATCATAATCAAGATGAAAGAAATCTAGCTCTTTGTGGATTTTCTGACAAATTACCCTAGGTTTTTAGCCAACCTGTGTTTGCTTGGAATGTTAGCACATCTTATTCACTACATCCAAATCTAAAGAATAGGGGATTGCCATTACTGTGATTTAACTGATTTTTTTTGCGGGGGGGGGGCTCAATGGTTCAGAAGTATGCCTTAGCAATGGATCTATAGTGAGAAGTGAACACAAAGGGTTAAAAAGTGTGACCACAGAATCATTGGTAGAAAGTTAGCTGTCTAATTATGTAGGTGCTAATTCATGCGATCATGAGACTTGTAAAAGAACTACAAAGAAGACATTATCTAGGGTAACTCTCATGGTGGTATAAGGCACTCATGGAACTTTGTAGTAAGGAGACCAAGTATGTTCAAATCATAATAACTGATTAAAGCCAAAGTTGATATGCTTAGACAAGGTATTGACACCATTATTTGAACATAGGAGATGTCTACTATTAAAGTTGGGGTTGATGTGGATTTTGGTTCGATTAATCTGAAATGCTGTTTCCTAGAGGTAGGTCACAATGATCAGTTATCATCCAACCAACTGTAGCACATAAGGAATCCATTTATGTATTTTTTGTGGATGAAAAAAATATGCAATACCATAATCTTAAAACTGATATGGCCAACTTGGTAAATGTAGAAATACATTTTATGCTTATGTCAATATCTCAGTATTAAATGTTAAATCAAGAAAAGTGGCAAGGCTGATTCTTTAATCTTTGTAAATATGTAGCAGGATGATCTGAAGAGTTAATATACAATATGAGTCCTTACTGATTCATTCTGCTTGATTTTCTTTCATCGCTGATTGGATTTTCATGAACTTGGACACCCTTTACAGGTTTGTTTCTGACACAGTTTTTCTAGAGTCATATTTCTTATCTGTTGGCTCTTCACACAGTATATTATTCACGACAGGAAGCAAGAGCAGGAAAATGTCAGCCATGAGGATCTTAGTTATAGGGTAGTGCATTTGGCAAAGTGGTACACATCAGAGAGGGAGATGACAGGGACATAGAAAATAGCACAGCACAGATGTGGGATATACAAGATGTGGGAGTCACAAGACCTTGAGCCTTTCCCTTTGGGATGCAATGCCCAGCACTGCTCTCAGGATGAGTGCATATGACATGAAAATGAGTGTTATGTCAAGGATGCCTGTGAGAGCCATTAATAAACCATAGATGACATTGAACTTGTTGTCTGAGCAGGCCAACTTCATGACATCCTGGTGGCGGCAATAGGAATGAGATAAGAGATTCTTCCTGTAGTATCTTAAATGCTTTAGAGTTACAAGGAAAGGCAGGATCAAAGAGCAAGCCAGTATACAACAATCCCTTCATGGCCTCTGCCTTAGCTTCTGCTTCCAAGTTCCTGCTCTGCCTTTCCTTTTCAATGGTGGACTATGATGTAGAAGTGTAAGCCAAAAAAAAAAAAAACAAAAACAAAACCCTTTCCTCCCCCAAAAAGAATACATTTTGGTCATTCTCACTGACAAACAGTGATGTAAACATTTCATACAAAATATCATCAAATCACTAGCTGAATGACAGAATCAGCATGATCAAAAATCATGAATCTCGACACTCACAAAGTAAGTTTATGAACTTTGGCATCTGACCTTGACAGATAACTTTATTATGAATGAAGGTGACATTAGTCTTTGATAGATGCAGTTGTGAAAAGCATACTTTATTGTAAAATATTGAAAACTTTCTCTAGTATATACAGAGAGAAACCAATATTTTATATAGTTCTACCTTATATTGCACTGGCAATCTTAGCTAATTCAATAAAGCAATATATACTATAAAATATATAACAAGACTGGAAATGGGACAGAAGAAAGCAGATTTTACTTTGGGAATTTAATCAGTTTAGGGGAATTTTACTGCAGCAACATGGCTGCTCTGATCATACCAAAGACCTTCTAGGTCTGAGCAATCTTGATAGAATGCAGGCATGATCTTAGTACACCCATTCTAATCCCCAAAAGAAGAGGAGAGATTTGACAGAATAAGTCAGAGATAGGATGCACCCAACTTTTAGGAGAAAAGATTTAAGAGCAGTGGAGGGAGTTGGAGTGGGTCAGTTCAGTTGAGTGGAGTTTCCTTCACTTTAGTCAGTTGATTTCAGTGCAGTGGACTTGAATGAGTTCAGTCACTTGGAAGGCAGTACTGCAGTGAGTTCAGTGCAGTGGAGTTGAGTTCATTTATGAATTCATAAAGTTCAGTGAAGGTCAGCCATATGAGGCAGTTGAAGCCAGAAAATAAGATGTAGACAGGATATTAGAAGTCAGAGTTATTTTGAGGCCATTTCAGTGAGAAGTCAGATTGAATCAGGCAGCTTGGAGAGGAGTTTGAGCCAGAAGAGCTGAGTTGAAACAGCCAGCTAAAGTTTATAAAGAACTAGAAAAGGTGAGCTTACTTAAGAGTAAACCTCCAATGTGAAAATAATATGAAGCAAATAAAATATATTTTTATAATTAAGAAACCAACTAAAGCCCAAAGAGTCTATTCATCACTTAGTCAGAAGAACACACCAATTGGTTGTCCAATGCCAGGTGATTAATCTGGGAAACATACATATAAGTTACATTATAATATCTATGTATCTATGTATCTATGTATCTATGTATCTATGTATCTATGTATCTATGTATCTATGTATCTATGTATCTATGTATCTATCTATCTATCTATCTATCTATCTATCTATCTATCTATCTATAGACATTAATACGTATGCATGTAATAACAGTGGAATAAAAGGCCATGAATCTGGAGAAAAGAGAGATTGAAGGGGTATATGGGATAATTGAAATGATAAAAGGGAAGGGATAAATATAATTATAATTTCAAAAATAAAACAGTGATGTAATGGGCACTGAGGAAATTCAAAGAACCATTATATCATTCTTTAAATACCTGTACTCCATAGAATTGGAGAATCTAAAAAAATGTATAATTTTTTGATAGATACGACCTACATAAATCAGGATCAGATAAACAATTTAAATAGACTTATAACACACAAGGAAATAGAAGTATTTGTTAAAAGCCTCCAAACTCAAAAGAGCCTAGAGGCAGACATTTTTAACTTACTATTCTACCAGACTTTCAGAGAAGAGATCCTCAAATTATTCTATAAAATTAAAACATAAAATTTTTTTTCAAAATATTTTAAACAGTCACCGTCATACTGAAACTCAAACCACAGAAACATTCAACAAAGAAAACTACAAACCAACTCCCACTATAAGCATAAATACACAAATACTCAATAAAATACTCTAAAACTCAATCAAAGAACACTTCAAAAACATCATTCTCCATAATCAAGATGCAGGGATAGTTCAATATACAAAATTCAATAAAGTAATCCACCATATAATCAAAACAAAAGAAACAAACAAGTTTCATGCATTAGATGCTGAGAAAGCCTTTGACAAAGTCCAACAGCCCTTCATGATAAAAGTGTTGAGGAGAGTAGGGATATAAAGAATACCTAAACATAATAAAATCAACATAGCAAGCTGACAACCAACATTAAGTTATTTAATGGAGAGAAACTCAAAGCAACTCTACTAAAATCAGGAACGAGACAAGGCTATCCTCTCTCTCTCCATATCTATTTAATATAGTACTTGAAGTTCTAGCTAGAGCAATAAAACAACTAAAGGAGATTAAAAGGATAGAGACTGGAAAGGAAGAAGTCAAAGTATTGCTAATCTCAGATGATATAAGACTATCTGTAATTCTACCAGGGGATGCTAAGGACCCTGAGAAAGGATCCTGAGGAAGGGGGTGAATGAGATGCTTGAAATAATGACTCAGGCTCTTCTGGTCTGTGCCTTCTGCTTGGGCCAATCACCAGCTTGTCTGCTCCTCTAAAGACACCATAGTCTGAAGGCCTCCTAGGAGATTTTCTGCATGCAGGGCAACTGACCTGACAGTCTGATGGCCTCCCAGGAGAACAGCTACACACAGAGCAACAGCTTGACTGCTCCTCTGAAGACTCTACAGGCTGAGGCCTCCCAGGAGAGTCACTGCAACCAGGGCAACAGGCATCTCAGGAGACTACAGCAAGCCAGAGACACAGGAGGCAGGCACCAGTAAACATATAAAAGTCCAAATAAATCCCTTAGAGTAACAGAGGAAAACACAATTAAACAGGTGAAGGAATTGAATAAAGTGATCCAAGACCTAAAAGTAGAAATAGAAACAATAAAGAAAACACAAATGGAGGGAACTCTTGAAATGGAAAATCTAGAAAAGAGGTCAAGAGTTACAGATGTAAGCATCACGAACAGAATAAAAGAGATAGAAGAGAGAATGTCAGGTGTAGAATATACTTTAAAAGATAGTGACACAATGGTCAAAGAAAATTCAAAACATAAAATCTCCCAACCTTAAACATCTAGGAAATCCAGGACTCAATAAAAAAGCAAAATCTAAGAATAATAGGAATAGAAGAGAGCAAAGATTCCCAGCTCCAAGGACCTGAAAACGTCTTCAACAAAATCATAGAAAAAACTTCCCCAACCTAAAAAAAGAGACAGCCATAAATGTACAAGAAGCCTAAAGGACACCAAATAGATTGGAGAAGAAAAGAAAATCCACTCATCACATAATAATCACAACACTAAATGCACAGAACAAAGAAAGAATATTAAAAGCCATAAGGGAAAAATGCTAAGTAACATAAGGCAGACCTTTCCAAATTATACCACACTTTCAACAGAGATTCTAAAAGCCAGAGGATCCTGGATAGAGGTCATGCAGATTCTATGAGAACACAAATGCCAGCCCAGGGTATTATACCCAGCAAAACTCTCAATCAGAATAGATGGAGAAATCAAAATATTACAGGAGAAAACCAAATTTAAACAGTATCTATCTACAAATCCAGATCTACAGAGGATTGTAGAAGGAAAAAAAAATCACATGATCAACACATTAGATGCAGAAAAAACATTTGAGAAAATATATCACTGCTTCATGTTACAAGTATTGGTGAAATCAGGAATTTAAGGCCCATACTATACATAAAGATAATAAAAGCAATATACAGTAAACTAACAGTCAATATCAAATTAAATGGAGTGATACTTGAAGCAATTCCACTAAAATCAGGGACAAGGCAAGGATGCCCACCCTCCCCTTATCTATTCAATATAGTACTTGAAGTTCTAGCTAGAGCAATACAATAACAGAAGATAATCAAGGGGATACAAGTTGGCAAAGAAAAAGTCAAGGTATCACTACTTGCAGATGATATGGTAGAACACATAAGCAGCCACAAAAAATCCTACCAGAGAACTTCTCCAGCTGATACACAATGTTAGTAATGTGGCTGAATATAAAATTAACTCAAATAAATCAGTAGCCTTACTTTATACAAATGATAAACAGGCTGATAGAGAAATTAGGGAAAGGACACCCTTCACAATGGTCATAAGTAATATAAAATGCACTGGTGCGACTCTAATCAAACAAGTGAAAGATCTGTATGACAAGAACTTCAAGTCTCTCAAGAAAAGAAATTGTCTTTCCACACTGCTGCTGATGCTGTTGTGTGCTTGCAGAAGGGAGTCTGGCATGGCTGCCCTCCAAGAGGCCCAACAGGAAACTCAAAGAGTCAGATGTAGATACTTGCACGCAACCATTTAAAGGAGGCCGGGGACCCCTGTGGTTGAATTGGGGTTCGGGGAGAATGGAGGAAGATGGCCAGGAGGGCGACCCCTTAAGAAGACCAGCAGTCTCAACTGACCTAGACTCCTGAGATTTCCTGGATACTGGGCCACCAACCAGCAGCATACACTGGCTGGTGAGAGGCCCCAGACACATATATCGCGGAGGACTGCATGGTCTGGCTACAAGGGGAGAGGACGTGCTTAGCTCTCCTGAGACTTGAGGCCCCAGGGAGTAGGGAAGTGTGGTGGGGTAAGGAATAGTGCAACATCTTCTTTGAGACAGGGAGGAGGAGTGGAATGAGCAGCAGTTGGAGGATGGACCTAAAGGGGCATGATGACTGGACTGGAAAAAGAGACTAATAATAATGATAATAAAGTAATAATGATGATAATAATAATAATAATTTATGCCAAGTAGGACTACCTTGTCCCTATAGCATTGCAATTACCTAATTACTCATTTTCATGGGAATCATGAGTGACAAACGCTGTTCCAGGCATCTGTGTTAGTTGGAACCTAAGGAGGGGAACCATGTTCTGGGACTTTCCACCCTTTCAAACTGTCTCTATTCAGACATTAGTTCCTACCCCATTCCTCTCTAATAACTGCTTATAGCTAGCTGGATTCACTCACATGAAAATGTCTCTATAGAAAGTCCTGGTTTGAAAATACAGCTGTTATGTTACATATTTATGTATCTACTTTAAAATTTAGGTGTGTCTTCAGCTGTATTTTCTCATAGAATTTATAATCCCATTTTACCTTATAAAAATTACTAAAAGAAACATATATGTAATAAAATTGGAGAAGATAGTAAAAAAAGAAAATAAAAGAATGACTCAGAATCGGTGATGGATGCCAACTGAGAGCTCTGTAATCTGCTCAAGACAGCTGTCTCTTGCAGACTAAAGCCCAGACTTTTATTTACAGCAATTGTCCAAGCTACTTCCTTTGAAATTTACACATTTACCCCAGGTTCCCTTTTGATCATTCCATGAATCAGCATTTTATAAGGCCTTAGCCCCTTGACTCTTAGAAATAGAAACTGAAATACAGAGCATATTGAGGAAAATTAACTAAGACAGCAAGTATGTTTTTAAAATTGTAATTATTTTACATTAACTCTGCTGTTTTCTGGGCACAGCATTTGTGATTGCCATGTCTAGACATAGAGGCTATACTAATGTGAGAAAGTTAGCTTTTTGTATAATACTTTTTAAAATAAATATTGTTTTTATTTCGTATTTTCCTCAATTACATATCCAATGCTATCCCAAAAGTCCCCCATACCATTCCCCCGACTCTCCTACCCACCCATTCCCACTTTTTGGCCCTGGCGTTCCCCTGTTCTGGGGCATATAAAATTTGCATGTCCAATGGGCCTCTCTTTCCAGTGTTTTTGATACATATGCAGCTAGAGTCAAGAGCTCCTGGGTACTGGTTAGTTCATAATGTTGTTGCACCTACAGGGTTGCAGATCTCTTTAGCTCCTTGGATACTTTCTCTAGCTCCTCCATTGGGGGCCCTGTGATCCATCCAATAGCTGACTGTGAGCATCCACTTATGTGTTTGCTAGGCCCCGGTCTAGTCTCACAAGAGAAAGCTATATCAGGGTCCTTTCAGCAAACGCTTACTAGTGTATGCAATGGTGTCATCGTTTGGAGGCTAATTATGGGATGGATCCCTGGATATGGCAGTCTCTAGATGGTCCATCCTTTTGTCTCACCTCCTAACTTTGTCTCTGTAACTCCTTCCATGGGTGATTGTTTCCAATTCTAAGAAGGGGCAAAGTGTCCACACTTTGGTCTTTGTTCTTCTTCAGTTTCATGTGTTTTGCAAATTGTATCTTATATCGCGGGTATACTAAGTTTCTGGGCTAATATCCACTAATCAGTGAGTACATATCATTTGAGTTCTTTTGTGATTGTGTTACCTCACTCAGGATGATGCCCTCCAGGTCCAACCATTTGCCTAGGAATTTCATAAATTCATTCCTTTTAATAGCTGAGTAGTACTCCATTGTGTAAATGTACCACATTTTTTGTATCCCTTCCTCTGTTGACGGGCATCTGGGTTCTTTCCAGGTTCTGGGTATTATAAATAAGGCTGCTATGAACATAGTGGAGCATGTGTCCTTCCTACCAGTTGAGACATCTTCTGGATATATGCCCAGAAGAGGTATTGCGGGATTCTCCAGTAGTACTATGTCCAATTTTCTGAGGAACCACAAGACTGATTTCCAGAGTGGTTGTACAAGCTTGCAATCCCACCACAATGGAGGAGTGTTCCTCTTTCTCCACATCCTCACCAGCATCTGCTGTCACCTGAATTTTTGATCTTAGCCATTCTGACTGGTGTGAGGTGGAATCTCAGGGTTGTTTTGATTTGCATTTCCCTGATGATTAAGGATGTTGAACATTTTTTCAGGTGCTTCTCAGCCATTCGGTATTCCTCAGGTGAGAATTCTTTGTTTAGCTCTGAGCCCCATTTTTTAATGGGGTTATTTGATTTTCTGGAGTCTACCTTCTTGACTTCTTTATATATATATTAGACCCCTATCTGATTTATATAGGTAAAGATCCTTTCCCAATCTGTTGGTGTCCTTTTTGCCTTATTGACGGTGTTTTGCCTTGCAGAAGCTTTGCAATTTTATTAGGTCCCATTTGTAGATTCTCGATCTTACAGCACAAGCCATTGCTGTTCTATTCAGGAATTTTTCTCCTGTACCCATATCTTCGAGGGTTTTCCCTACTTTCTCCTCAATAAGTTTCAGTGTCTCTGGTTTTATTTGGAGTTCCTTAATCCACTTAGATTTGACCTTAGTACAAGGAGATAGGAATGGGTCAATTCTCATTCTTCTACATGATAACCACCAGTTGTGACAGCACCATTTGTTGAAAATGCTGTCTTTTTTCCACTGGATGGTTTTAGCTCCCTTGTCAAAGATCAAGTGACCATAGGTGTGTGGGGTCATTTCTGGGTCTTCAATTCTATTTCATTGGTCTACTTGTCTGTCACTATACCAGTACCATGCAATTTTTATCACAATTGCTCTGTAGTACAGCTTTAGGTCAGGCATGGTGATTCCACCAGAGGTTCTTTTATCCTTTAGAAGAGTTTTTGCTATCGTAGTTTTTTTGTTATTCCAGATGAATTTGCAGATTGCTCTTTCTAACTCTTTGAATAATTGAGTTGGAATTTTGATGGGGATTGCATTGAATCTGTAGATTGCTTTTGGCAAGATAGCCATTTTTACAATGTTGATCCTGCCAATCCATGAGCATGGGAGATCTTTCCATCTTCTGAGATCTTCTATAATTTCTTTCTTCAGAGATTTGAAGTTCTTATCATACATATCTTTCACTTCCTTAGTTAGTCACGGCAAGATATTTTATATTATTTGTGACTATTGAGAAGGGTGTTGTTTCCCTAATTTCTTTCTCAGCCTGTTTATCCTTTGTGTACAGAAAGGTCACTGACCTGTTTGAGTTAATTTTATATCGAGCTACTTCACCGAAGCTGTTTATCAGGCTTAGGCGATCTCTGGTGGAATTTTTAGGGTCACTTATATATACTATCATATCATCTGCAAAAGTGATATTTTCACTTCATTTTTTCCAATTTGTATCCCCTTGATCTCCTTTTGTTGTCTAATTGCTCTGGCTAGTACTTCAAGTACTATGTTGAATAGGTAAGGAGAAAGAGGGCAGCCTTGTCTAGTCCCTGATTTTAGTGGGATTGCTTCAAGCTTCTCACCATTTACTTTGATGTTGGCTACTGGTTTGCTGTAGATTGCTTTTATCATGTTTAGGAATGGGCCTTGAATTCCTGATCTTTCCAAGACTTTTATCATGAAAGGGTGTTGGATCTTGTCTAATGCTTTTTCTGCAACTAACGAGATGATCATGTGGTTTTTGTCTTTGAGTTTGTTTATATAATGGATTACGTTGATGGATTTCCGTATATTAAACCATCCCTGCATCCCTGGAATAAAACCTACTTGGTCAGGATGGATGATTGCTTTAATGTGTTCTTGGAATCGGTTAGTGAGAATTTTATTGAGTAATTTTGCATCGATATTCATAAGGGAAATTGGTCTGAAGTTCTCTATCTTTGTTGGATCTTTCTGTGGTTTAGGTATCAGAGTAATTGTGGCTTCATAGAATGAGTTGGGTAGAGTACCTTCTACTTCTATTTCGTGGAATATTTTGTGCAGAACTGCAATTAGATCTTCTTTGAAGGTATGATAGAACTCTGCACTAAACCCATCTGGTCCTGGGCTATTTTTGGCCAGGAGACTATTAATGACTGCTTCTATTTCTTTAGGGGATATGGGACTGTTTAGATCATTAACTTGATCCTGATTTAACTTTGGTACCTGGTATCTGTTTAGAAATTTGTCCATTTCATCCATGTTTTACAGTTTTGTTGAGTATAGCCTTTTGTAGAAGGATCTGATGGTGTTTCGGATATCTTCAGGATCTGTTGTTATGTCTCCCTTTTCGTTTCTGATTTTGTTAATTAGGATGCTGCCCCTGTGCCCTCTAGTGAGTGTAGCTAAGGGTTTATCTATCTTGTTGATTTTCTCAAAGAACCAACTCCTCTTTTGGTTAATTCTTTGAATAGTTCTTCTTGTTTCAACTTGGTTGATTTCGCCCCTGAGTTTGATTATTTCCTGCGGTCTACTCCTCTTGGGTGAATTTTCTTCCTTTTTTTCTAGAGCTATTATATGTGTTGTCAAGCTGCTAGTGTGTGCTCTCTCTAGTTTCTTTTTGGAGGCACTCAGAGCTATGAGTTTCCCTCTTAGAAATGCTTTCATTGTGTCCCATAGGTTTGGGTATGTTGTGGCTTCATTTTCATTAAACTCTAAAAAGTCTTTAATTTCTTTCTTTATTCCTTCCTTGACCAAGGTATCATTGAGAAGAGTGTTGTTCAGTTTCCATGTGAATATTGGCTTTCTATTATTTATGTTGTTATTGAAGATCAGCCTTAGTCCATGGTGGTCTGATAGGATGCATGGACAATTTCAATATTTTTGTATCTGTTGAGTCCTGTTTTGTGAAAAATTATATGGTTAATTTTGGAGAAGTTCCCCTGAGGTGCTGAGAAGAAGGTATATCCTTTTGTTTTAAGATGTAGATATCTGTTCAATCCATTTGTTTCATAACTTTTGTTAGTTTCACTGTGTCCCTGTTCAGTTTCTGTTTCCAGGATCTGTCCGTTGATGAAAGTGGTGTGTTGAAGTCTCCCACTATTATTGTGTGAGGTGCAATGTGTGCTTTGAGCTTTACTAAAGTGTCTTTAATGAATGTGGCTACCCTTGCATTTTGAGCATAGATATTCAGAATTGAGAGATTCTCTTGGAGGATTTTACCTTTGATGAGTATCGTGTCCCTCCTTGTCTTTTTTGATAACTTTGGGTTGGAAGTCAATTTTATTCACTATTAGAATGGCTACTCCAGCTTGTTTCTTCATACCATTTGCTTGAAAAATTGTTTTCCAGCCTTTCACTTTGAGGTAGGGTCTGTCTTTTCCCTGAGATGGGTTTCCTGTAAGCAGCAGAATGTTGGGTCCTGTTTTTGTAGCCAGTCTGTTAGCCTATGTCTTTATTGGGGAATTGAGACCATTGATATTAAGAGATATTAAGGAAAAGTACTTGTTGCTTCCTTTTATTTTTGTTGTTAGAGTTGGCATTCTGTTCTTGTGGCTTTCTTCTTTCTGGTTTGTTGAGGGATTACTTTCTTGCTTTTTCTAGGGCGTGATTTCACTCCTTGGATTGGTTTTTTTCTGTTATTATCCTTTGAAGGGCTGGATTGGTGGAAAGATAATGTGTGAATTTGGTTTTGTTGTGGAATACTTTGGTTTCTCCATCTATGGTAATTGAGAGTTTGGCTGGGTATAGTAGCCTGGGCTGGCATTTGTGTTCTCTTAGTGTCTGTATAACATCTGTCCAGGCTCTTCTGGCTTTCATAGTCTCTGCTGAAAAGTCTGGTGTAATTCTGATAGGCCTGCCTTTATATGTTACTTGACTTTTCTCCCTACTGCTTTTAATATTCTCTCTTTATTTGGTGCATTTGTTGTTCTGATTATTATGTATAGGGAGGAATTTCTTTTCTGGTCCAGTCTATTTGGAGTTCTGTAGGCTTCTTGTATGTTCATGGGCATGTCATTCTTTAGGTTTGGAAAGTTTTCTTTTATAATTTTGTTGAAGATATTTGCGGGCCCTTTAAGTTGAAAATCTTCATTCTCATCAACTCCTATTATCAGTAGGTTTGGTCTTCTCATTGTGTCCTGGATTTCCTGGATGTTTTGAGTTAGGATCTTTTTGCGTTTTGTATTTTCTTTGATTGTTGTGCCGAAGTTCTCTATGGAATCTTCTGCACCTGAGATTCTCTCTTATATCTCTTGTATTATGTTTGCTGATGCTCGCATCTATGGTTCCAGATTTCTTTCCTAGGGTTTCTATCTCCAGCGTTGCCTCACTTTGGGTTTTCTGTATTGTGTCTAGTTCTCTTTTTAGGTCTTGGATAGTTTTATTCAATTCCATCACCTGTTTGGTCTTTTTTTCCTGTAATTCTTTAAGGGATTTTTGTGTTTCCTCTTTAAGGTCTTCTACCTGTTTAGTTGTGTTCTCCTGTATTTCTTTAAGTGAGTTATTAAAGTCCTTCTTGATGTACTCTACCATCATCATGAGATATGCTTTTAAATCCAGGTCTAGTTTTTCAGGTGTGTTGGGGTGCCCAGGACTAGGTGGGGTGGGAGTGCTATGTTCTGATGATGGTGAGTGGTCTTGATTTCTGTTAGTAGGATTTTTACATTTGCCTTTTGCCATCTGGTAATCTCTGGAGCTAGTTGTTATAGTTGTCTCTGGTTAGAGCTTGTTCCTTAGGTGATTATATTAGCCTCTATCAGCAGACCTGGGAGACTAGCTCTCTCCTTAGTTTCAGTGGTCAGAGTACTCTCTGCAGGCAAGCTCTCCTCTTGCAGGGAAGTTGCCCAGATATCTGGTGTTCAAACCTGCCTCCTGGCAGAAGTTGTGTTCCACTCACCAGAGGTCTTAGGATCCTGTGGGTGATGCTGTATGGGTCCTTGTGGGTGTCCCTAGACTCCGCAGGCAAGGAACCCGGTGCTGGATTGGACCAGAAGGTACTTGTACCCCTGATCAGGCCAGTTTATCTGCTTCCTTAATTAATGCAGTCTGAGGTTCCGAGTGATTGGATTGGAACAGACGCTGTGTTCCACTCACCAGAGGTCTTAGGATCCTGTGGGGGATGCTGTGTGGGTCCTTGTGGTTGTCCGGAGACTCAGCGGGCAAGGAACTGCGGGTGCTGGAGTGTCTCATACTTTTTAATAATCATTTTTGCAATTTAATGAGCTCTTGTTTATGCCTATTCAAGCAGCATTGAAGTTCATTTTTATAATTCTTAGTTACCTCAATCCATTCTCTTATTCTTTGGATTTTTCTTTTATCTCAGCAACTCCAGGGCTTATTATTGGCAAGTGATCCTTATTAAGTTTTTAAGTTTAATCACAACTAAAGATTATTAAGTGATCCTACAAAGCAGGAGCATCATTATGCCGTTATCTTTTTTTTTTTTTTTTTTTTTTTTTGATGTCTGTCCACAACCTCCCTTTGGATTACCAACTTAGTGGCTTAACAACAGAAGTACCTTTGTCATAGATCCAGGAGCTTCAAGTCTGTTATCAGTGAGTTAATACACGTCGTTCATTCCCTTGGTTTTGTGGGAGCAGAATCTCATCTGTCCTTCTGTTTTATCTTCTGATGGAAACCAGCATTTATAGGGACAATACCTCAATCTCTCTGCCTTCCTGTTAACAGTGTGTGTGTGTGTGTGTGTGTGTGTGTGTGTGTGTATGTGTGTGTGTTGGTGCTCACATATACATGATATATGGTTTCATGTTTAGATAAGAACTTCAGTCATATTGGACTAATAATTCATCATACTCTAGGAGAGCTTTATCTCATCATCATTTCAAAACAGTCCTATTTCAAAATAATGCCATATACTTATGTAAATCTTGATTTGCCATTTTAGACTATCAAGAATATAAGTAGGCATGTACTTAACCAAAGGCTGTGCATTGTACAATATGAATTCATAGAATAAGATGTTTACATTAATTATACATACTTAAAACAAGTAATTTTCAACACTTCCACATATATACACATATGCTCACATACATCTGAGTGCCTTTCATGTTTATGGTCATACCTCTCATAGTTATACTTAAACCTATGTGAAGTCTCAGTGAGCTTTCATGTTGCAAATAATATACCTTACATGAGGTCATAGATATTTTAATTAAATGTTTTAACAAAAGCATCAGCTCATTTATGTAATTCCAATAACCCACCTTTTTCTGCATTCATGTAAACCGGTTTTTGTGTTCCTATATACACTTAAGAGAATAAAGTTAGGGGTTAATTCTCCCAGCTACAGCTGCTAGTCTCAGAGGGAATAATTGCAGTTATTGTAAATATGAGGTAGTAAAAATAGAAAAAGGAAAAGATTAAGTGCTTGGGGGAAACGGACAGAAAATACAGTTCCTTAAATAGACCCTGAACCAAAATCTCTAAATAAGGCTGAATACCGGGGTAATCATAAAACATATTTAGCCATATTTAGCTTGCTAAAGATACAGAATTAGTCTGGGTAAATTATTCCTTTTGCCAAAGGCAATTTTTTTCTTTCTCAGAAATCAGTAGAACACACATACTCTTCAAGAATCCAGAAGGAGAGTGATGTACTATATTGACAGCACTGGCTTGATGAGAGCAACTTGTGTAGAAATTCAAGCCAACTGAGCTACACTTTCAGATGGGGAGAAGAATCATGACTTCCTCTGTGTCAGACCTAGAAAGGTAGGAAGATACCTTCCAGGCAGAGGCTCTCCAGCAACAGGATGAATGTGAATCTCACAGGCTCTGCACGTAGATTCAGATAGTCCACAGTGAGACTCAAATGTTCAGCATGCTTTCATTAATGTTTTACAAGTATATAACTTAATTTAATCTCATGTTGAGCAATGTTATATAGTATTTTAATAGTAGTTATATCATGTAAAACTAAGAACAGTATATGTTATAGAATAATATAGGAACAAGGAGTACTGGGCAAAAGTTAAACTATATTTCTTTTTCCTCTTGTCTAAGGACTGTACAACACCATTTTTCAAACCAAAGCAAAATGACAACCTGTTCTTTGCCTAAGGAAATTCTTCTTTATGTAACACAAATGACAAAGGATCAGCAACCACCTGTCCATTATGCATAGATTGTATTCTATTCTATTGAGACAGAGGGGGTGGGGAGCGAAAGAGAGAGAGAGAGAGAGAGAGAGAGAGAGAGAGAGAGAGAGAGAGAGAGAGAGAACCCCAGAAAAAGCAATAAATTGCTTGATCATGGCTCTGGTCAAGGGAAGTAGAAGAATCCTGAGTCCAAATTCTCTAATTCAGTTTAATTTCTAAGTACTCTGTAAATTGGCATTTGTTACAATGGGTTAGCAATTTGCCAGATCCATGTTAAGCAGGATTCTTAACTATTTGTTTCCAATAGAGACAGGCATTGTGTTCCTCTAGGAGCCCTGGTCTAGGAGATATGTATTCAGACAGTAATTTTACATGTGATTATTGACAGATCTTTAAAAGTTCTGAGCTCTTATTGTTTTTCATGATAAATAATGACACAGAAACTCTAGATAAGTTAGAACAATAGATTTTAAGGAACTTTAGTGAAAGGTCTCATAAACCAGTAATCTGTCCCCAACAATCAGAAATAACTACCCACATTGACAAGGTAGGCCTGTAGCACCCAGTCTAGCAACTGTGGGCCAGAGTGAAGATGATCTAAGTATGTTTGTCTATCACCTTTAGTCCTCAGAAAGTGAGAGTTACATACTGGGCAGGAAAGGATGAAGCCCCTGGTTTAATCAGAAAATGTGGTACTGTTTGTGTAGATTGAATCTGGTAAATGTAAGAGCAGAGGCCCTGAGCACCAGTTGATGTGCCTATCTGAACTGTCACTGAAAATTTCACAGGAGTACTTGGGCAATCTCATGGTGAGCTAGGATGGTTGGTAAGCTTTGTGGTATAGAGAGGACTTCTAAAATCTGAGCCTCAGTGCCCTCAGCCATTATAGATAAAGGTTTATAAGACAGATATGAGGACTGTTTGATCTTGAAAAGAACTTTTACTATACTAGACACCTATGAAATAAAACCTTTTTTAGTTTGCAAACATTTGTTAAGGGAGACAGTGAGGATACTGTTTTCACCTGAGGGTTGCTGTAATGAAAGAGGTGAAAAGTGAGGCTCTCAAACACAAGCACAGGACAGCAACGACTAAGAGAAAAGATGTTTGGTAAGAAGCAATTAATCTGTCACCTATGTCTTAACTCTCTCTCTCTCTCTCTCTCTCTCTCTCTCTCTCTCTCTCTCTCTGTGTGTGTGTGTGTGTGTGTGACAAGGTTCATTCCTTTGGAGCTCAGACATGAAAAAACAAGTGCATTAAGAAAGAACATACAAAAGCTGGCACTGGATAAATTCCTCCACAATTTCTAGCATGAGAAATGGCCTTAACTCTGATGAGCATAGCTCAAGTGGGGATCAGGAGATTTTATGAGCAAAGTTTCCAGTCAATGATATGGAAAATCATTTAATGGGTGTGTTGCATCTGAATATTGGACTTTACTTGATATCTCACTCACTATACATTGACCCAACTTCTTTTTTTCTTAGTTTCTTTTTTTTTAAGAAAAAAATTATTTGATTTTATTTTGTTGTATTTTAATGTAATTTTTAATAAATGTTTTCTTTATTTACATTTCAAATGTTAAAGAAAACACATGGTGGGACTCATGGCTCTAGCTGCATATGTAGCCTAGTCAGTCATTAATGGTAGGAGAGGCCCTTGGTCCTGTGAAGGTTCTATGCCCCAGAATAGGGGAATGCCAGGGTCAGGAAGCAGAAGTGGGTGGATTGGGGAGCAGGGGGCAGGGGTGGGGAAGAGGGGATATGAGATTTTCAGAGGAGAAACTCGGAAAGGGAATAACATTTGACAGAACTTCTACTTATCAAAAAAAAAAAGTGTGCTAAACAGAGTATCAGGTTCAAAGCCATCTTCTTGTAATATGAAAATAAATTACTGTGGTCCCGTATTACATTCTTCCTTCCTATCATGAGCTAGAGTTGCTCAAATGACACAACACAGAGATGAATGGAACTGTGTTAAAGACCAAGTAATTTATCATCTCTGACATCCCTGAGTAAATTGCAGTCTGCAAATCAAAGCCCAGTTGACTTTGTATAAGCAAGTCTGTTTCAGAATATAGCTGCAGACAGGTACCAACATGTTGTCTGTGCCTACTGTTACAATATAAAAGAGAAAGGTACTGATTTAAAAGGAGTGGGTCCCCCAGAAAGCATAAATTGGTTATGGTCTAGGATTTTCATTAAAAAAACCATGTCATTTTCTGTAGGCTAGAACCAAGATGGTAACTGTGCTAAATATGAAAATAAATTACTGTGGTCCCGTATTACATTCTTCCTTCCTATCATGAGCTAGAGTTGCTCAAATGACACAACACAGAGATGAATGGAACTGTGTTAAAGACCAAGTAATTTGTCAAAGAGAAAATGACAAAGTTGATTGTAACTAACTTGTCATGCTTGTTTTCACTCAGTAGACTCCACTTCCAGGAACATATTTTTCTTTAGGAAATGATTGCCCCTGATCCTGATATGTTCTAATATTTTAAATGTTACAAATTCTAATAAGTAGCATAGTATCATTTGTTTTATAAAATATTTATTACAAAGGATGATTTTACTACAATTTAATATTGAATAAAATTGTAAAATTACAGAAGTGCAAATAACCATCCATGCCTTGGCTGTTATGATTTTCAGAGAGCAGAGTAACTTCACCACACAGGAAATATGACACATTCTCTCATGTTGGCTTCAAGGAACAGCTCTTCCCACTCTACATTTTTCATCTTGCTTGGAATCCCAGGACTGGAGAATTACCAATTCTGAGTTGTCTTTCTATTCTGTGTCATGTATATTGTGGCAGTGACTGGAAACATCACCATCCTTCACATAATCCGAATTGACCACACCCTACATGAGCCCATGAATCTCTTTCTGGCCATGCTGGCTTCCACTGACCTTGTCCTGTCCTCCTCCACACAACCCAAAATGCTGGCCATACTATGGTTTCATGATCATAAGATTGAATATCATGCCTGCCTCATCCAGGTGTTCTTCATACATGCCTTTTCTTCTGTGGAATCTGGGGTGCTCATGGACATGGCATTGGACCGCTATGTGGCTATCTGCTTCCCACTCCGACATTCCAGCATCCTGACCACATCTGTAGTCATCAAACTAGGGGTAGCTGTGATGGTGAGAGGGCTGCTGTGGGTGAGCCCCTTCTGTTTCATGGTCTCCAGGATGCCCTTCTGCCCCAACAAGGTCATTCCCCAGTCCTACTGTGAGCACATGGCTGTGCTCAAGTTGGTATGTGCTGATACTAGAGTCAATCGTGGATATGGACTCTTTGTGGCTTTCTCTGTGGCTGTCTTTGACTTAGCTGTCATAAGTGTATCTTATGCAATGATTCTGAGAGCTGTGCCGAGGTTGCCCTCAGGTGAAGCTCGCCTCAAAGCTTTTGGTACATGTGCTTCTCATATCGGTGTCATCTTAACCTTATATATCCCATCCCTTTTCACCTTCCTCACCCACCGCTTTGGTCACCATGTGCCCCGAATTGTTCACATCATGTTTGCCAATGTCTATCTTCTAGTTCCTCCCATGCTCAATCCCATCATATATGGAGTTAGAACCAAGCAGATCAGAGACAGAGTTACCCAAGCATTTTGTGGAAAAGGCTCATGAACCAGGAACCATAGTATATTGTGTCTTCATTTACCCACACTGACATTAACACATATGAGAAACACTTCACAGGTTTATTACATAACATCACAAGGTCATACCTGTTAGGACAGGTATCCTACAAGTTGAAAACCTTCTAAAACAATAAGTAATGAATTTCATGTTACCCACAGCCAGAGATCTGAGAGATCTGGTATATAATACAGATTTAACTGATGAAAGAAAAAAGCTTATTAACAAAATTCATTTATTAAATTTTCAGTTTTTTGTTCAAATTGAGATTAGGTCAATTTGAATTTGACCTATTTGATAAAACAAATATTTGGAAAAGACAAATCCACTGTGATTTTTCTGGCAGAATTTAACTTTAGTTATTGTTATAATTGTTTCTTTTTTTCTGTCTCTTTATTCATATGACAACTTTACCCCTTAATCTATGTTGTTGAATTCAAAATCTGGAGACTTTTCATGGATTAAGTCAGTAAATATTTTACCTAATTTTCATTGTTCAAATGGAAGGTTGCAAAATTTTCAATGAATCTAGACATTTCATCAAGCTGTTAAAATATACATATTTCTTCAATCTGGAATTTCTATCAGAAAATATTATTTTATAAATGGATATTTGTTTAATGTTAGTTTTAAATCAAGATCTAATAATCAACAGAATTTATACTGGTCATTCTATAGGAAGTGAGTGTCATGGCACATGACAAGAATCACAGCAACAGGGAATCTGAGGCAGGAGCACTGTGAATTTGAGACCAGCCTAGTATACATAGAAAATTTTTATCCCAATAAAATAAAATGAAAGAAGAGACAAAACTAAGAGGGAGGGAGAGAAAAAAAAGGAGGGGCAATGGAATAAAGGAAGAATGAGAAGGAGAGAAGAAAATACAAGTGGAAAGGAGGGGTAGGAGAAAATAAATGAAACCTATGACGAAATGTGATTGGACACGAGGTGCTGTTTTATTTGTAGTAAAGACTTGATGAATTATTTATATGCTTTAAGTTTTAAAGAAACTAAATTTAGTCACCATCATTCTCCATACGATCTATAAAATGAATGCACATATATGGAAGCTTTGGAAGACACCTAAATACTAAAAATACCCACTCTAGTTAATCAAGATAAGGGTCTTCTAGTTTTCTTTTTCATAATAGCATTTTTCAAAACTTATCTTTAGTTGCTGAAGTTTAATTTTGTAATTAAAAATGATTGTGATAAAGTTCATAGATATAGAAAATAGCAATACCATTTTACTAATAGTAATAGGTAAAATATTTTACTAATAATAAATTACAAAAAGGCTTTTAAAACAATTCTTTGACCAGACCTTCAGCAGACCTACCATGATGAGTTGGCTCAAAGCAACAGAGCCAGGTGAGCAGGTCCTGACCACTGTATCTCTTCCTCTGTAGTTGTACCTCGGGTAACTTGTTATGATGATGAAAATATGACTAGAATAAAACAATCACACACAAAACATGGAATTTTAAGTGTGTATTATTTCTCTCATTACCTGGAAGACTAGGAGACAAGGGTTTGTTCAGAAGTGGCCTGAAACATTAGGGTAACTACTAAAAAGGAAGAGTATCATACTGGGTGTAAGAATGTATTGATTACCCATAAATATGGGGACTAGAATCATTCAATAATGCAAAGGTAATGTAGGTGGTCCCACTCACACAGGGACTATGGGCATAGGGTAAAAATGAGTGAAACATTATAGTTGAAACCAACTCTTTATTAAAAAAGAAATTGTAACTCTTTTGGGTCTTATGAAAAGTAGTTTTAATTCATCAGATGTATATATGTGGAAAAGAGGTGTGAAATAGAGTACTTGGAATTTGCATAGTCATGAACCATGAGAGTTCTAGATGAGTAGAAAATGATTCCAGTCAAAGTTCCAGCAGAGCCCAATACAGTGGCTCTGTTCTGAGGAGCTTGGGTTTAGCTTATAGGATATGGAGAGATCCTTCACTGTTTCCACCAGGAAGTCCCATACATGGTGTGAAGAGACATTCTGAATGAATTCTTCTGAAACCTTGGGTTCCAGGAGAGGAAAGAAAGAAGCTGAGAATCCAGATCAAGGATTCTAACATATAGTTTTCTCTCTCTCTCTCTCTCTCTCTCTCTCTCTCTCTCTCTCTCTCTCACACACACACACACACACACACTCAAGTGAACATATCATACTCTCCTCCTATTTTAATGTTTTGATTTTATTAATTTGAGTTTATTGATTTTTTTCTAGTACCTTTCTATTTTAACTGTGTGTATAAATGGAAGGTATATTCAGACCTGCCCAAAGACAGAGTGAAAACATGATTTCTTACTCTGGTTGTAATTGATGTTTATGATGCAAAATTTTACAATGGTTAATGCAACATTTACTGTGACAAACTTTCACCTGTGCCACATGTGAAATGCCTATTCTTTATATATAAATCTGGATTCATGGTTTATAAGTATTTCTACTAGATATAAACAAACTTCATAATGTTCAATTTAGAAAATTGAGTGTGTTTATAGTCATATGATTAGTGGTTTCCTATTCTTATAACTTCATATTCACTAGTTACTCACAATTCCAGCTTCTCTCAGTAGTAATGTGTTTATTATGATTCAGGAAGTCTGCAAGGCGTAGTCTTCTCCTCAGATGCTAGTCTCATGGTTATCTGTTATCTGATATCATCACTGTGAATAACCACCTTCACCACCCACCACATACATTTGCCTCTAGGTCTTTCTAGGATAGGAAGTATCCCAACTATGGGTCTCCTGTCAATTTTATTGGTTTACACAAAGTAAGTTTCCTTATCGCATATTCTTCATAGTTACTTGTGATGACTTTCCATGCATATTTCTTGTGGGGAGCAGGTGTGGCAGCAGTCCCAAGAAGGCACCAGGGACTGCAGCTAAGTCTTATGACTTGCACCTGACTTCCTCATACATCTGAATATAAGCCACAAACATCGTGAGAGCTGCGCAGGTGTACCAGGTTACTGGCGAAGCCATTTTGGTGGAGATATGCCCTTGCTGCCCTGATTAGCTGAAACTGCATACCTGGTGAGGTGATGTGGCCTGCTGTGAGTGGATGGGAACTGATAGTATATAAGAGTGAGAGGCCCAGGGCTCGGGGTCTTTTGCCTACACAGTCAATGCGCAGCCCAATAAACGTGTTGCAGAAGGATCCTGCTGTGGCGTCTTACTTGCTGGCGAGTCAGGCGTCCCACAAATGGTGCCGAAACCCGGGAAGTAACATCTTCAGGTATGAGCGAAGACCCCCTGTTACAGGGAGGATTCAGAACTGCATCACGGGGAAGGAGCAGTTAATGAAGTGTTCCCGCAACACAGACTGTTGAGAAGGATTCAACTGCGTGGATTCAGAACTCTTCAGCTGGGGAACAGTGGTACCGGTAAGTAAAAAGAAATTAATGTGAGTCTCTGAGAGGTATGCTTTCTTACGCAGTAGGTCTGGTAATTGTCACTTGCCTTGATAAGGGTAGCAACTTTTGCAGGAGCACCAGGGAAGCATATCAGAAACAGGGAAATGAAAAAGAAGGCATGCGCAGAAATATAAGTAAAATAAGAAATATAAGAAGAGAAAAATGAAAATAAGCTATTTCAGAGCTCTCCTAGGGAGAGAAGGAAAACGGGAGACATCCTGTTTCCTCTCTGGCAGTAACGATAAGGTTCCCAGTTTGGGGACAAATTAAGATTCACGGTTTTGGGACAAGTTAAGGAACTATGATAACCTCAGTGTAGTGATCAATAGATCCTTGCTGTGTAGTTATGCTTTTTTCTCCCATTGACCCTTTGTGGGTAGGTCTGATAATATTGGTCTTGTTTGTTCTGCTATATGGACTCTGTTACTGTTTGAATTGTCAGGCAGTCAAGACAGGTCAGAAAATCCTTACAGAGCAACAAGAAAGTATATCGGAAGAGGAGAAGGGCTTAAAAAGTAAAAAGAAAAAGAAAGGAGACACAGTGTTATCAGGTGGACAGAAAGGACAAAATAAAAGAGCCTAGATGGAGGAGGAAGGCGAATTAGCTTCCGCGCCCCCCTCCCTATGCCTCCTTGGCAGCCGCCTATAGGCAGACCTTCTGTCCAGAGGTTTAGAGAGAGGTTAGATTCTCCTTGCTGGGATATCCTATTTTCACTGACCAAGCAGGGCAGAGATATCATGAGCCTCTAGATTTCTTTCTTTTTTTTTTTTTTTTTCTAGATTTCAAAGTAATCAGGAATTTGACTGAGTCCGTACAGATGCACGACTTAACTGCCTTCTATATTGTGGCTCAAGTAGAGGCATTGAATAGACACTGCATGACACCGTCTGATTGGGCAGTCTTGGTGAAGGCATGCCTTTCACCTGGGCAGTATTTAGATTGGAAAGCCTTCCTTATTGAATTTACAAATGAACAGGCAGTGGCTAACGTTGCTGCAGGAAATCCAGCATGGGACAGGGATATGCTGCTTAGTCAAGGTCGCTTTGCACAACAACAGACAGGATATCCAGTGCAGGTGCTTGAGCAGGTGAATCAGATTGCCATAAGGGTGTGGAAATCATTGCCCACCGGTGTTGAAGGTTTTATAGAACTCCAGAGAGGTAATGAGGTGCTGAATCAGGTAAGAGAGGAGCACTCTCAATTGGTTTGGGAGAGAGGGTCTGTTTGTGTTTCCCCAGGATCACCGATAACAGCTGTGGGTCCCAGAACGGCTGACCAGAGCAATTCAAGGCAAGCAGAGCTATGAGGACGTGGATGTTCCTGTGGCTGGGAATGCTCCCGCTAGTAAGAACTGAAGAGCTACGTTGGGGGTGTATTCCTGAAACCCATGTCATTGACGCATTCAAGTGTTTGCTCAATTCTTTACATCTAATGCTTCACTACAATTGCCTTTTTTCTATGCTGCTTCAGCTAAAGGGATTGTTGTGTTTTCAGATGATTCAAAATATTTCACAGATGAGTGATTGTGTTCAGTTGTATCTACTAAAGTTAATGTTACCTGGATTCGAAGGGTGTGGCCTGCCAGTATATCCAAGGGCATTGGCACTATACCCTCCCAACCTAGATTGGCCCCCCTTTCCTTTTTGTAGGAGTGTTCCTGATTCCCTTCCACCTTGGGCAGTGCTCCTTATATGTATGGTTGTTATGTGGGGTGAATGATAGTTGCACTGATCTTTACCCCTTAATCCAGGTGGTGGGAGGGGCCTGGGATAATGCAAATTTTATTGGAATGGTTCTAATGTGTGTATTTCAATTTGCTGGAGGAAGGAATGTTTCTTTTCTGGCTATGCCTGTTTGTATGTGATCTCCTTTTGTGTTTATTGTTTAGAAGAATAATGTTAATTGTAGTAGTGATATTCGTTATATCATTTGGCTGTTGTAACTAGGATGCCTTGCTTTGTACCTTTGCCTTTTCAAGTTACTTTGTTTACAAACTGTCTATCCCTTGCTTCAGAGCTGATGAGCGGGGATGGGAGCCCTGGGATGTATGCTTGTAATAGTGTGTGTGTTGTGCGTTTTGCACATGTGTTAGGTGCAGTGTATGCAGGCCTGCACTTTCACCATGGTTGAGTAAGCTTTTGCTACAGTGGAGGCGGGACAATCTCCTCAGATTCAGTTTGCCACTCTAAAAGAAATTATGCTGCATTATGCCATGGGTTGCGAGGCTAAGCACTGCACAGAGGATAGCTTGCTGTTGGCATCCTGTGGAAGGCATGTCTGATTGCATGAAGGTTCAGTGTCCTAGTTCCCTTCCCCCAGGAAAAACGACACGGGAGCTGGCCAAGACCTCTCTGGGCGATGAGCCCAAGGGATGGTTTTGTGTAAGGCCCCATGCTTGCACACTGGGGATCAGACCTCTACCTTCACCCATGAGGCTTGCTTGCAGCAATCAAGATCTGGCCATAGATTAATCAACATCCTGGCCGTTTGATGCACTTGCCAAAAGCAAAACACAATATCCCCAAGTGTGGCTTGGCATGATAGAGAAGTAGTCAGTGATAAGACTCCCTGGGCATGTCACCAACCTAAGACAGGGATCAAACCAATGCTGTTTGTCTCCCAAGGACGGGTAAGGGACATTGCTGCAGGGGGCAATCTAAGTCATTCTCTCTGCCAAAAAAGAAAAAGGGGGAGATGTGGGGAGCAGGTGTGGCAGCAGTCCCAAGAAGGCGCCAGGGACTGCAGCTAAGTCTTATGACTTGCACCTGACTTCCTCATACATCTGAATATAAGCCACAAACATCGTGAGAGCTGCGCAGGTATACCAGGTTACTGGCGAAGCCATTTTGGTGGAGATATGCCCCTGCTGCCCTGATTAGCTGAAGCTACGTACCTGGTGAGGTGATGTGGCCTGCTGTGAGTGGATGGGAACTGATAGTATATAAGAGTGAGAGGCCCAGGGCTCGGGGTCTTTCACCTACACAGTCAATGCGCAGCCCAATAAACGTGTTGCAGAAGGATCCTATTGTGGTGTCTTTCTTGCTGGCGAGACGGGCTCTCACAATTTCTCCCTCTCTCCATGTCCCTATCACCTAACTCTACTTATTTCCTCTCACCCCAAGTTTTCTACTTTGTTATTCATTGATGTGACATTTGCTAAGTACCTCTATGAATGCTTAAATTCATTCTGGACTTTCTAGATTCATGAGGGAGGGGCTTTTTAATGTACCCTATGGTTGGCCATTTAGTCGATTCTCAGTCTGTAAAATAAAATTCTACATCTGACTCACTCATTCTAGGCCTCTTTCATCTTCTCTGTCTCTCTGGTAGCTACAGATGCTCAGTAGGCACAACCTTATTTTCCTCCTTAATGTAATGTTTTGATTCAGTCATGCCAGCCTGGCTCAGAACAGCAGCAATAACACAAATTTTACTGTTTATCTTCATGGTCTCCTGGATTTCCATCTGCCTAAACCAGATTTTCAGATACTTACTGTGAACAAGTGACCATGCTCACACTCATAGTTGCCTCACAGACCATAACCAGGTTCTTATGTTTTTTTTTCTCTGTGGTTGCATTTCATCTTGTCAGCACAACAGTAGGTGATACACAGGTAGTGCTGTAGCTGGAGAAATTCTACCTAATATTTAGCATAGATTCTTGCTTCTATTCCAACTTGCTATGCTCAAATCTTTCTCCTCCCATTGCTTTAGCTTCTGTACTCAGAATTGTTTCCATTACTCTGCACAGTCTCAACCTTCTGGTTCTCTCCACCATTGAACCACTGTTGGGGGCCAGATAGGACCAAAGGTCCTTTGGGATCCTGTGGATGGGAATAAGGAATACTAAACTTTTCTTCCATGAATGCAGTTATGCTTGTGAAGGCAAGCAAGGGACTGGCACCAATGTTCCCAATAATACTATACTAATAACTCAAATAAGGATGATAATAAACTATGTAGCTTGGATTGTAAGCTCTTGTAGCCCTCCTGATGCCAGCTATTGACTGTTTAATTTTCTCTGGTCCTCCTTCTTTAGATTACTGGAATTGACCCAGCAAGAACCACTCGTCCAGTTCAAACTATGTCTTTCTTGTTTCAATCAAAAGAATGGTACAGAGTTTTATGAAAAGTTTCCCTATGATAAAACCATCAACTTTAACTTTTTCATTCTTATTAGTCAGCAACCAACAAATAATAACAAAATACACCTCAACTTGTTAAGATGTATTCAAAGACACTTCTGCAATATAGCCTAGTGAGTAAGTTTCACCTGGGTCTTAGAGACAAAAGCTCAGGAATCTGTGGCATGAAAGAGGGTATTCATTTTGAGTACTGTGCTTTAATGAATTTACTTTACCATAATCTCACCATACACAAGAATTCACAGTCTAGATTTTGTGATGGCTATATTAAGAGATTTATTTTGATTGAAAAGGACAAAATCTAAAATTGCTCCGATGTGCACTACTTCAAACCAATATATAAAATCTAGAAATATTAGTAGATATGAGAAAGAAAAAAGAAACATTGGAAAATGTCTTTTGCTTGTATATTTTACAACAATGTCTGCATCTGTGTGTCAGATAGTAAGCACACCACATAATTTCGGTTGATATTACAGGTCAAGTAAGAAGATACTAACTCAATACCCATATTTAGAAAGCATGACATCCATAGCTATGTTAAAGTGTGATTACAAAATTTAAAAAGATGATGTATATAAGAGTAGGAATACAAACATCCATTCCCTTCATAGTATCCCTACATACACCAGTCAGTTGAAATGTGTTCACCACTAGGGAGATTGATAATTATAATCCAGTTCTGTTTCATTTTGGATAATTACTCTATTTTAAAAATTCTATTACATCAGTTCAGTAGAAATTTTAAGATGTTAAGAAATGATGGTACATAACACCATATATGAATTTTATAGTACTATAGTGAAACGGAATATGAGTCAATTGGCTCATAGCAATCAGCAAAGTTCTATACAATAAACAACAAGGAAAATCTCCATACTAATGGTTTTCTGTGGATGTCAAACTAAAAATCTACAGTCCCAGCTCAGTTAGTTAGAGATCACCCCTTGCAGATAAAGTTGGAATATAAAATGTCTCCCTCAAGACCTATGTCCAAGATCTGTTCTCCATTTATTGGTAATACTTTAAAGGCAGAACGGGGCTGGATGAAATCAGTCACTGGGATGCTGTTCTTGCAGTGACCTTCTATGGTCCCTTCCCATCTTTCATCTCTGCTTTCTGTTCACCATTTAGTAAGATGCTATTCTCCACCAGATGCTCATGCTATATTTCAGCTTCACTCAAGGTCCTCAGCAGTAAAACTTGCTAAGTATGAACCAAATAAATCCTCCTCCTCTAAAGCTATTTTATCTTCATATATTAATCACTGTGGTGGAACACTAATGAGCACAGAGCTTATTTACAGGAGGGTTAACCTCCATTTTATTTTCTTATATTTTCTCATGCCCTGTGTTCTATTGATAGCTAGTTTACTCTACTAAACATTATTTTCTTTGTGACCACAAAGAGTTTGATTGTCCATTTCTCTCTCATTCTTCCCTTAGGATAACTGATAAAATGAACAAGCCAATCAGGTCCTATCTCCATCCTGAGATCAATTGGATTAGCTAACAATGCATTGTAGCAAACAATTTGCCCAGAAAACAGATTGATAAAATGTTTATAAAATAGTTTTTCTTGATTATATGATTAACAGTAAGTGAAGGCCTAGAGGCAGGAGAGTAAAGCACTGTTGTTTTGAGCCTATTATAACGCCTCTCTAAATGAAAAACTGTTGCTCAGGATATAATTTCACAGTTGTTTTGATTTTTTTGATCTGTATTTGCTTTGTACAGTATATATCTTTGAGAACTAGGTGCAGTTGTATTTATGTATACAGTTTCAAAGACTAGGCATATAAATGATTTCTTTTTTTTTAGGTTTATAAAATATTTTTTAATTAGGTATTTATTTCATTTACATTTCCAATGTTATCCCAAAAGTCTCCCAACTGCTCCCCCACCCCCCCTCCCATTTCTTGGCCCTGGCATTCCCCTGTACTGAGGCATATAAAGTTTGCATGACCAATGGGCCTCTCTTTCCACTGATGGCCAACTAGGCCATCTTCTGCTACATATGCAGCTAGAGACACGAGCTCCGGGGGGTACTGGTTAGTTCATATTATTGTCCACCTATAGGGTTGCAGATCCCTTTAGCTCCTTGGATACTTTCTCTAGCTCCTCCATTGGGGGCCTTGTGATCCATCCAATAGCTGACTGTGAGCATCCACTTCTGTGTTTGCTAGGCCCCAGCATAGTCTCACAAGACTGCCATATCTGGGGATCCATCCCACAATCAGCTTCCAAACGCTGACACCATTGCATACACTAGCAAGATTTTGCTGAAAGGATGAATGATTTCATAGTCATGATTTATTCTCAGAGTCAAGTTATTCTTATATTTTATTCTTATTATTTAATCACAAAACACCAAACATCAAAATGCATAGGAGAAAAGATTTTACATCGAGAATATCTGTGGTAATGTATATACTAATTGCCTTGATCTCACACCATGTATACATGTGTTAAAATATCATATTGTGCACTACAATTTTGTACACTTATAATCTATCATGCTCTGTTGCTGAAGATACCACATATCTGAGTCATGAAACATAGAGAAATCAATGAGTGCTGATCTTAAAGCCTCATTCCTCCTGGCACTTCTGTGCACTTTATGAGCAACAACACTGACTACCTTGACAAGCCATGCTCACTGATACAATAGTGGTTCAAAATTAAGGGAGTAACTGACTGCTTTCTGATCATATGTAAGGTCTTCTCCACTAGGTAGAACTCATGCCTTGAGGCATTGTTGGGGCCAAAAACCTGTGGCCAGCTATTTTATAAATACTAGGGGCAAACCCAAAATTAATCTGCTAAGTGAATATATAGTTAAAATGATGCATATTGTTTATTGCATTACCCATAGATGAATGTATTTATTATCTTTCATAACAGAAGTTTCAGATTGTGGAAGATAGTAATTATAACAGAGACCCCTTTGTGAGCATTTAGAGAATAAGAGATAATGGAAGTCTAAATGCAACATCTAGATAGCATCCTTCTGCACAAGAGTGAGATTATCACAGAAGACATTGTGGAAATACCATTAAGCCAGAGCTGATGATGGATAAAGAGAAGAAAAAAGTGTTTTTCAGACAAAGTAGTGTGCATATGAACTCACAGTGAGTGTGACAGAATGCACAAGAAACAGTACATCAATATGGAGAGCCAACTGTTTATGAATGCTCTGGTTTCCTTTGTTTATCATTCAGGACTCCTAGGTACTACTGTTCACTGAAGTTGGTAGTTCACTGCCTTGGGATTCAGTGGTAATACCTTACATTTTTATATGTGTTGTTTGTTCTTTGTCAGTTTCCCCAGAGAGATCCACATCGTGCATATAATCCCACAGTTCAGTTCAAACTTACTAAAAGACCCAAAGTTCCCAGCATAATAGCCTGTTTTGTCTCTGCTAGTAAAGACATAGAAAGTTCCTGTTTCCACAAGGCCCTGGTAAGATAGATAATGATGCTCACTGTGTTGTCTTTGTGTATGTTTATTACCTACACATAAATATTCAAACAAGCTTACAGAATTTTCAAGTAATTCTATATTCTACCATATCTTTAGATTCCCATATAATATTATCAAACAGTGTGTAGCTGAATATTGTAATGATTACTCTCAGAGATGAAATTCATGATTTAACAACAATAGACGAAAGCAAGAAAACATGGTAAATTCAAAGTAGATTACATGATATTTATTAGTATAAAGCAAATTTGACTGAAAACCTTAACAGGATAGGCAATATTGTCACTGTTTGATTTTTAGTAATCCTAGACATTAATCATGTAATTTATAATTTTAATTGAATAAATCCTAAACATGCCTGTAAAATCATCTTCCTATCTAACTGTATCTTCTACCTTGTCCTCAAGCCAAAATATATCTATTTGGACACTAGTGGATAAAAAACAAAATCTACTTTTCATAATTCCCTGAGAGAATCATAAGTATTGAGTGAAATTTCCCTGTAGTGACTTTCCATCAACCTACTTCTTGACAAACCTTAGTGTCAATGAAAATGCTAAACCTCGTCTTTCTGAGATCTAATTACTCTCCTGTGCTGAGCTCAATCACCTGACTTTCAAACTTTTATTTGTCAACTGAATCCTGTCACTCATCATCTAAAATTCATGACTACTTACAGTATCTATAGTCACTATAAATTTGTATATCCCCCTTTTGCAAAACACCCCTCCTTTTGTCACATTCTATTTCTGTAATTGTCTTAACTGCTAAGTTTCTGAAAATGAACCAATCTATAGTACCAGCACAATTTCTCCATCTGCTCGCTAATCCACCCGTGCTGATTGTCAGTTTCAGTGCAGAGAGGGCACCTGCCTTTCCCAAGGTCACAACTACTCTGACCTGCATTGGAATATTTCCATGCTTACTAGAGTTGGCTGCTCAAGCATTTCAGCACTGCTGTCAAACATAGGGGAATACCATGCACTCAGTTTGTTTGTTTTATAGTTCTCATAAAGCATTCAGGCATCCCATAGCTTAGGAAATGTAATCTATCCTATTAACGTTCACAATATTCTGTCTTCATTATTTTCCTTTAAATACCAACTCTCTTCAGCTATTCACCCATAATATGGGATCAAAGTGATTGCTTCTATAGTTCTATGTCTGGAGAGTCACACCAGCAGGATCAATCCAGAGAAACAAAGTCTTTAAGAAGGTTTTTCCAGCTCACTTTAAGCCTGGCAAATTAAAAATTAAACGTGCTTGTTTTCTGTGTTTCTAAGAATGGAGTTTCTCACACTAAAAGATTCTCATTGTTTGCAATTCTAGAAATTACTATTTATGCACAAAATCCTATGAAACTTAAAAGTCTACAAATATGAAGATAAATATATAAGTGTATAAATTTATGTGATTATAGTTTCTTGGTTTAAGGATATAAAGTTTTGTATATTCTAAATGTCTCTACTTTTAAAAGGATATAAAGCTTTGTATATTCTAAATGTCTCTACTCTTAATTGCTAAATTAATAAATTTTAGTTTTCTGAACAACAGAATTAATTTCCTAGAGTAGTTTTTCTAATCAGAAAACAGCTTAAATATTTTAAAGTAAGTATAATTTGTTACTTGTTAGGATGTGAGCATTGTGAAGGCAAATGCTACAAATGCAGGACAACACAGAATTCCTAAGCAACTTCACATCGAAATTACCAACCTTCTTCTTGACTGGTATTCCTGGCCTAGAGTCTGCTTACAGCTGGATCTCCATCCCTTTCTGTTGTCTTTATGCCACCGCCCTCTCTGGCAACAGCATGATCCTCTTCATCATTGTGACCCAGCATAGCCTGCATGAACCTATGTACTATTTCCTCTCCGTGCTCTCTGCCACTGACCTGGGTTTGACTTTTTCTACAATGTCAACCACCTTGAGAATCCTGTGGTTTCAGGCAAATGAAATCAGTCTAGATTTTTGCATTGTTCAGATGTTTTTTCTCCATGGATTCGCATGTACCGAATCTGGGGTGTTAGTGGGTATGGCTTTTGATCGATATGTAGCGATCTGCAACCCTCTTAGATATACCATGATTCTTACTAATTCTAGAATCATTCAGATGGGTTTCCTAGTGATAATACGCACTCTACTATTAACAGTTCCACCACTTTTGCTCCTTAAACCTGTCTCTTTCTGTAAGAGGATTACCCTTTCCCACTCCTACTGCTATTATCCAGATGTGATTAAGTTAGCATGTTCAGACACTCGGGTGAATAGCATCTGTGGGCTAGTTGATCTCATTCTGACCATAGGGATAGATATTCCATGCATTGTCTTATCTTATATACTGATCATTCGCTCTGTCCTCAGTATTGCCTTCTCTGAAGAAAGGCACAAGGCCTTCAGCACCTGTGTGTCCCACATTGGAGCAGTTGCAGTTTTCTACATCCCGTTGTTTAGCCTGTCTCTGGTGCATCGCTATGGTCAGTCAGCGCCCAAAGTAGTCCTTGCAATGATGGCCAATGTTTACCTTCTTTTGCCCCCGGTGCTCAACCCCATCATCTACAGTGTGAAAACAAAACAAATCAGAAAGGCCATTCTTAGTTTTCTCTTTGCAAAATGAACACAGAGAACTCTTACCTTTTGAAAATTGAGGCCTGATTTTCATGCTCCAAAAGCAAATGTGGCTGGAGATCCCCCATTTGATGTTGGAGTTGTCAAGTTTTCAATTTATTTAGCAAGGTTTAATGAATATTTAGATGTTTTCTGTTAAAAGCTTGCTGTGATTTGCTTGAGTTTTACAGCCTAATCGGGGAAATGTAAAGAGTCATGATTAAGCAATAAAATTATTGCTCAAAGTTACTGACATCTCCTGATTGTTTTGTGCTAGGTTTTCTCAAATGGTTCACAAGAAATATTCTGCCTATCCTTCAAAATGGTGCAACAAAATGAGTAACTATTTACAATTAAAATGTACACTGTTGATTAAATGAAGGCCTAGAGACACTCAGGCCACACATCTAACGTGGATCAGAATTGCTATTTTGGCCTATGATTCCCACATCCTAGACACCATGCTCTGTGTTATACACCGCTGAAATTTCCTAGGGCAGATCCTCCATGGCAAGAAGTAAAGTGTGCATCACCTTGAATCCACATCTTTGTTTTCAGTTTCATAGCTTTTTCAAAACTACGTAGCTTGTTATACTCAGAGACAATACATGATATACATGATAAGAATAAATACACCATTGTGTTCCATAAACTTTTGAATATGTACATGAAGCATGGACATGGGCAGAAATTTAAAATAATGCAGTTAATATTATTATGGCTGATAACTCAAAAGTAGAACTGTACCCAGTTTTGTTTACATTCTGAAATTTAAGGATTTCCAAGGACACATCAAAAAATATTTTGGAAGGAATTTTTTAGAAGAATGTAAGGAGTTTTCAATATTGTGTGTACAATATTCATGAGGGAATATAAATTTCAAAATCATAGGTCATATCTGAAAAAGGCCTTGAGATAAAGAAAACACAGAATTTCTTCTGAACTCACTGGAGTCCAATTGGTTTTTAAATGCCCACTCTTACATTTTGCAGTGTTCTAAAGCCACAAAGTAGATATCTTTGCTCTTATGTAACCCACAGGAGAAGTAAGACAAGCTAAAGATGTAAGAGTAGAAGCTAGTAAATATAAAATTGCAGAAACTTGCTGTTATACTAGGGTATCCATATATAAAAATGAAAATAAATCCAGTTTCTGAAAAAAATTAGAAACTCAGATATTAAGAAAACAACATAAAATATGAAATGTTGAAACTGGTAGAGGAAAATAGAAAACACATCAAGATAGAGGCATAAACTGTTCCAAAATAGACTCCAGTGGTATAGGAAGTATTCCTAAATATTAACAAACATGATCATATGAAGTTAAGAAGTTTCTGCACAGCAAATTAAATGATTACTTGTGTTGAACTGTAAAATTATTATGAACTACACATCAGTTAGGAATTGATAAGCAGAATATATGAAGTGCAAATATTAAATGTTCTCCTCCATATCATAAGTGAGTTAATGAAGTAGACAGGTGTGAAAATTAGCACAGATGTCAAATAAATGTCTGCTAGTCTGCCATCATAGAAAGACAAATGAAAACTACCTGCAGATTCCATCTTTCATCAGTCAGATGTTAACCAAGTAAACAAGCAAACAAATGCTACTTAAAATATGGGGAAGAAGAATCCTTATGGAGCAAGTGTAACATGGTACAGCTATTATGGAAATTGGTAATGATGCTATTCAAAGAACTACAAATGTCAGTACTATGTGATCCAGCTATATCATCTCACTTATATCTTCTGAAAACTCTTATTACCATACTATAGATGTACTTACATGGTCATTTTTATTGCAGTACTATTCATAATAGTTAAAAATTTGTATCAGCTTAGATGTCAATCAACAAATTAATTGATAAAAAGAACACGGTATGGTATATATACACACAGTAGAACTGGCTCAGTGGTTAAGAGCACTGACTACTCTTCCAAAGGTCCTGAGTTCAAATCCCAGCAACTACATGGTGGCTCACAACCATCCGTAATGAGATCTGACGCTCTCTTCTGGTGCATCTGAAGACAGCTATAGTGTATTTAGATATAATAATAAATAATTTTTTTAAAGAGAGAAATGAGATTCTAACATTTGAAGGAAAATAAATGGAACTTGTGGGAAGCCAATAAACACCATTACAAGATGACGCTGGTTTCAATAAGCCTACGCCCATGAATATGGGTAAACAACCAATGTGCACATGTGTGGTAGAGTTTTTTGCCGAGTCACTGCCTAGCCCGAGGCATGTAAGTGAGGTACTGAAAGCATAACTAATTGGGTGTAGACGTGCCTATCCTAGGCCTATATAAGCAGCGCCAGTTCTGGGGCTCGGGGTCTTTCGCTTTTGCTATCAAGCTCTCCCAATAAACATATGCAGAAGAATCCTGTTGTAGTGTCCTTCTTGCTGGCGAGTTGGGCGTCTACAGAACTGAAGATCATTGTTTTAAATAAGTAAGGTTCAGAAATAGAAATAGCATGTTTTGTCTTAGAGGCAGAAACTATGCATATGTAGTGAATCTGAGGATGAAGAGAAGTGTGTGATCGGGAATTGAGAGGAGTGGAAATAGGGGAACCTGAAGTTGAGATGAGTTATATAAGAGAGTAAATTTTAAAAATACTAGAAAATAAACCTAAGTTTGGAGTTTCTTTAGGGAAAAAAGCGAATATAAATTGACTTTGTTTTAATATTTAGTTGTTAAAGGCATAAAAGATGTAATTTATAAGGGTACTTATATTATTACAATTTAATATTAAATACTTAATGATGAACCTAATGTGGACTTCAATTTCTATCTACAAATATATAAAAATTTTGGAGAAAGATTGAATAGTTTAATACAATGAAATCCGTTTTTTTGAATTTCTGATGTAAATATTACATTTCTCCATATTAACATGTATTCTCAGTAAAATAATAAAAGAGTTTTGATAGGAATCACAAGCAAAAGACATAAAGATTGTGGGAGTCAGAGGGGATTGAAGACGCCAGTATAATGTGGCCTACTGAATCAACTAAGCAGTGCTCACATGGGTTCAAAGACTGAAGCAGCAAGCATGCAGCCAGTATGCATTTGAACGAGGTTCTCTGTGTATATGTTATAGCTGTTAGCTTGGAGTTTGGAGGAACTCCTTACAGTGAGAGAGGATGTATTTCAGACTCATTGTCTGTTCTACAGACTCTTCCTCCTATTGGGTTGAATTTCCAGGCACGATATGAGGGGGTTGCCTTGTCTTAAAAGTTATTTTTACTTTCAGGACTCAAAGGGAGGGACCTTAGATGAAGTGTCCAAGAGTGGGGAGAGAGAACTTGTAGAGTCCACCTCCAGTAGAAACATAGGGCATCAAGTTGAGGGATGGGGTTGCAATGCCACAGTCAAAGATAATGACCCAGAATTGTTCCTGTCTAAAAGAACTGCAGGACAAAAAGGGAGAAGAGACTGAGGGAAAGGAGGTCCAGTGACTGACCAAACTTGGGATTCATCTCCAAGGACTGACTCTATTACTGATGGTATGGTGTGCTTACAGACAGGATCCTAGCATATCTGTCCTCTGAGAGACCTAATAAAGCAGCTGACTAAGATAGATACTTATACCCAACCAATGGAGTGGTGTCAGGGATCTCTGTGGTTAAATTAAGGAAAGGCTGGAAGAAGGTGAGGAGGAGGGAGACCCTCATTGGTAGACCAGCAGTCTCAACTAATCCATACCCCTGAGCTCTCTCAGACACTGAGTCACCAAACAAGAAGCATACACTAGCTAGTCCAAGGCCCCTGACATATATACAGTAGAGGATTGCCTGGTCTGGCCTCAGTAAGAGAAGATGGCCCTAACCTTAGAGAAAAAAGGCCTTGCAGGGGTAGGTTAGGGTGGGGTTTGGGTGGGGTTCGGGGGTGGGGACATCCTTTTGTAGACAGGGGAGAGGAAGAATGGAATGTAGAACTGTGGAAGGGCAGACCAGGAAGGGGGGTAATGACTAGACTTTAAAAAAATAAAAGTAATTTTAAAAAGAACTTAAAAAATTAAATACAAAAGAATTATTTTTTGGCATATCTTATAATGCAATAAGTTTCTATTGTATAAAACATAATGGCATGGACAAATTGCAAATGAATTGAATCCAAAAGAGATAGTCATTGTAGGTGATGCAAGCTAAAGTATTAGAAATTTTTCATGAAAACAATGGTACAGATTATAAAGACTAGTCAAATAAAAAGTAACTGAAATTAGGTAATTGTAAAATATATGCATTAGAGTGCTTCTGTATTTATGCATATTTTAATTAGATAAAGTGACAAGGTCATCATTTTACACACACATACAAGTGAATAGATGTTTTATTATGTTCAAAAATTAAAAACTGTTTTCTCTTAACAATGTGTATCTTATAAATTAGATATTTTTCCTTAGAAGTATATCTTCGATTTCTCTACCACCTAAATTTTATTTTATGTTGAATAAAACCATTTAAAAAAGTAATTTAGATATTAATTCAACTAATAAAGTAAGAAGAAGAAGAAGAAGAAGAAGAAGAAGAAGAAGAAGAAGAAGAAGAAGAATGTAATGAAAGTTCATGGTCTGAAATAAGCACCATGAAGCAGCTCTGTAGGTGAAGGCCTTCTCTGTGGCTCCCCATAGCAGATCTCGACAAAAAAGAAGCAGTCTGTGGCTCTGAATTATTTATTTTTATGGCAGAAGGTAGGTGCATATAACCATATCTCAAGGTGGGCCTGAGATTAAATACCTTTTGCAAGGCAGAGTGTTTGGTAAGAGAATCTTATTGGCAAAGCCCTCTGGGTCTCTAGGTACCTCATTAGTATGGAGATCTCTGTCTTGAGCACACTTGACCACAGGTCAAGTCTCTCTTTTCCTATTGTCTTGGTCAGAGAGGAAAGGGATGCCTCATCTACATGTAGAAGGGCTTGGTGCATTGCCCTTCGGTGACTGATGGCCACAAAACTATGGGGGCTGCAGCTACATGACAGGGGCCTGGTGCCCAGAAGCAGGCAAAGTTACCACTGTCTCTTCATAGTGTCTCAGGTTTCAAACCTTTATCTCGACCAAAGACCAGGCTCACAGTCACTGGCCCCATAATAGATTAGAGGGAAAATTAAAAATAAATATGAACTTTTGCCTCACTTTGGGTTTTCTTTATTGTGTCTACTTCCCTTTTTAGGTCTAGTATGGTTTTGTTCATTTCCATCACCTGTTTGGATGTGTTTTCCTGGTTTTCTTTAAGGACTTCTACCTGTTGGTTGTGTTTTCCTGTTTTTCTTTAAGGACTTGTAACTCTTTAGCAGTGTTCTCCTGTATTTCTTTAAGTGAGTTATTAAAGTCCTTCTTGATGTCCTCTACCATCATCATGAGATATGCTTTTAAATCCGGGTCTAGATTTTCGGTTGTGTTGGGGTGCCCAGGACTAGGTGGGGTGGGAGTGCTGTGTTCTGATGATGGTGAGTGGTCTTGATTTCTGTTAGTAGGATTCTTATGTTTGCCTTTCGCCATCTGGTGTTCTCTGGAGCTAGTTGTTATAGTTGTCTCTGGTTAGAGCTTGTTCCTCAGGTGATTATGTTAGCCTCTATCAGCAGACCTGGGAAACTAGCTCTCTCCTTAGTTTCAGTGGTCAGAGTACTCTCTGCAGGCAAGCTCTCCTCTTGCCGGGAAGGTGCCCAGATATCTGGTGTTCGACCCTGCCTCCTGGCAGAAGTTGTGTTCCACTCACCAGAGGTCTTAAGATCCTGTGGAGGGTCCTGTGAGGACCTTGGGGGTGTCCAGAAACTCTGCACACAAGGAACCCCGGTGCTGTAGTGGACAGGAAGGGACTTGTGCCCTGATCAGGCCGGGTTATCTGCTTCTTTAATTAATGCAGTCTTAGGTCCCACCCGATTGGCTTGGAGCAGGTGCTGTGTTCCACTCACCAGAGGTCTTAGGATCCCGTGGGGGATCCTGTGTGGGTCCTTGAGGGTGTCTGGAGACTTCCCGGGTCAGGAAAACCAGGTTCCACATTCTTAGTCATCAGGAATAAATGCAAATCAAAACAACCCTGAGATTCCTCCTCACATCAGTCAAAATGGCTAAGATCAAAAACTCAGGTGACAGCAAATGTTGGCAAGGATTTGGAGATAGAGGAATATTCCTCCATTTTTGATGGCATTGCAAGGTGATAAAACCACTGTGGAAATCAGTCTAATAGTTCCTCAGAAAATTGGACATAGTATTACCTGAGGACCCCGCTAAACAACTCCTGGGCATATACCTAAAAGATGCTCCAACATATAACAAGAATACATGCTTCACTATGGTCGTAGCAGCCTTATTTATAATAACCAGAAGCTGGAAAGAACACAGATGTCCTTCACCAGATGAATGGATATAAAAAGTGTTGTGCATTTACACAATGGAGTACTACTTAAGTATTAAAAACAATGACTTCATGAAATTCTTAGGCAAATTTTTAATTTTATTTTGTAGGTATATATACACAGTGTCACATTAAAATTTCTCAGGTAAATGAGACTTCAAGTAGAAAAATGGAAGGTGCACTGTTCTAAGTCAGGTCAAGAAAACACTGGAAACTTCTATCCATTATATTTTCTCTGCTGCAAATTAGATCCTTTGGTCAGAATTGATGCTGTAGGGAACCCTATGTGAGATTCAGTCTTGTTTTGTGGACAGATTTCTGAAAATTTGGGGTGAGTAACTGACAGTTGTACAGCATATGTGAAAGCCTGCATCTGTGTAGTTGTCCTATTTCTTCTGAGACTAGGAACAGATTGAAAATTCAGGATAATATCTTTATTGTCAAAGAGGCCAAATTGTAGTATTAGAGAAATGTCAAGATCAAGGTCTCAGGAAGGAGCATCTTATGCTCTGATACATGAGAGAAAATCCTCTCTCAAAGGATTTTATTTATTTATTTATTTATTTATTTATTTATTTATTTATTTTGCTTGTTAACTGTTACCATTTTCCACCCGTTCTGGGAAATGACGTAGGTTTCTCAATATAACAAGTAAATCTGTGTCCTCCTCAGAATTTCATATTAAGGATTTCATGTTACAATCACCACAATTAGAAATAAATGTAGTGGTTAATACAGAGACATACAACTAGTAAAGGTACTGTTGTGGGAAATATTAAAAAAAAACAAAAAACAGCAAGTTCATATGCTACCACTGGTAACTCTCCACTCCATCATGGCCCTGCCAGCTCCCATGGTCTGGACCACCAGAGTTCCCTTTGCTTCTTGCCAGCCCCACACAAGACTTTCCACCCTGTGGTCAGGTGCCACAGCACCCATTTACCTGGTAGAAACAAAACTCTAGAAGCTTATAATTAACAAGTTAGATTTATGTATCAATAAATTCTCAATTCACAAGATGCCAATATAATAATTTTAGAACCAATTGATAATGATAAAAGCTGCCCACCTAGATTAGAAAAGAAAAATAATAGGAATAGAAGAATGTGAAGAATCCCACTTCCAAGGACCTGAAAACATCTGCAACAAAATCATAGAAGAAAACTTCCCCAACCTAAAGAAAGAGATGGCCATAAATGCACAAGAAGTCTATAGGACAACAGATACACTGGAAAAGAAAAGAAAATCCACTCATCACATAATTAAAACACTAAATGCACATAACAAATATACTTTCAATCAAATGTTATGAAGAGAGACAGGGAAGGACACTTTATATTCATCAAAAGAAAACTCAACTGAGAGAAAGTCTCAATTCTGAACACCTATGTCCCAAATGCAAGGGTACCCACATTTATAAAAGAAACTTTACTAAAGCTCAAAATACACATGGAACCCCACACAATAATAACAGGAGACTTCAACACCCCACTCTCATTGAGGGGCAGATCATAGAAACAGAAACTAAATAGAGACACAGTGAAACTAATAGAGCTTATGAACAAAATGAAATATATATATATATATATATATATATATATATATATATATATATACACACATAAAGCATTTCACCCTAAAACAAAAGAATATACTTTCTTTGCTATACTTCATGTTACCTTATCCAAAAATGACCATATAGTCAAACACAAAGTAAGCCTCAATTGATACAAGAAGATTGAAATAATCCTATGTAACCTATCAGATCACCACAGACTAAGGCTAGACTTCAATAACAACAAATACAACAGAAAAAGCATATACCCATGGAGACTGAACAACTCTCTACTCAATGATAACTTGGTCAGGGAAGAAATAAATACATTAATTAAAGACTTTCTGCAATTCAATGAAAATGATGACAAAGCATACCCAAATTTATGGGACACAATGAAAGCAATGTTAATAGGAAATTTCATAGCACTAAGTGCTCTCATAAAGAAATTGGAGAGACTTACACTGGCAATTTAACAACATGCTTGCAAGCCCAACAACAAAAAGAAGCAAAGAACCCAAGAAGAGTAGACAGCAGGACATATTCAAACTCAGGGCTGAAATCAAACAAATAGAAACAAAGAGAATGATACAAAGAATTAACAAAACTAAAAGCTGGTTCTTTGAGACAATCAACAAGATAAATAAACTCCTAGCTAAACTGACTAGAGGGCCCAGAGACAGTATTCAAATCAACAGAATCAGAAATGAAAAGAGAGGCATAACAACAGAAACTGAGGAAATTTAAAAAAAAAAATCATCAGATCCTGCTACAGAAGCCTATACTTAACAAAACTGGAAAGTCTAGATAAAATGGATGATTTTCTAGTCAGATCCCACATACTAAAGTTAAATCAAGATCAGATAAACTATCTAAACAGGGTCACATCTCCTAAGAAATTAAAGAAGTCAATAAAAACCTCCCAACCAAATAAAGCCTAGGACCAGATGGCTTTAGTTTAGAATTCTACCTGACCTTCAAAGAAGAGCTAATACCAATGTTCCTCAAGCTATTCCACAAAATATAAACAGAAGGAGCTCTGCCCAATTCCTCCTACGAAGGAAGGCACAATTACTCTGATACCTAAAGCACACAAGGACCCAACCTAAAAGAGAACATCTGACCAATATCACTTATGAATATCGACGCTAAAATACTCAATAAACTTCTTGTAAAATGAATCCATCATTCACCACTATCAAGTAGGCTTTATCCCAAGAATGCAAGGTTGGTTGAATATATGAAAATCCACTAACATAATACACTATGTAAACAAACTCAAAAAAAATCACATGATCATCTCTTTAGATGCTAAAAATGCATTTGACAAAATACAACACCCCTTCATGTAAAAAGCATTAGTGAGATCAGAAATTCAAGGCCCATACATAAACACAATAAAAGCAATATACAGGAATCCCACAGCCAATAGCAAATTAAAGGGAGAGATACTTGAAGAAATCCCACTAAAATTAGGGAAAGACAAGGATGCCCACTCTCCTTTTATTTATTCATTATAGTACTGGAAGTTCTAACTATAGCAATATGATAACAAAAGATAATCAAGGGGATACAAATTGGCAAACAAAAATTCGAGGTATCACTACTGGCAGATGATATAATAGTAGACATAAGCAGCCCCAAAAATTCTACCAGAGAACTTCTAAATCTGATAAAGGTCAGCAAAGTCATTGGGTATAAAATTAATACGACCAAATCAGTAGCCTTCCTTTATACAAATGATAATCAGGCTGAAAAAAAATTAGGGAAAGAACACCCTTCACTATAGTCACAAGTAATATAAAATATCTTGGTGTGACTCTAACCAAACAAGCGAAAGATCTGCATGACAAGAACTTCAAGTCTTTCAAGAAAAGAAATTGTCTTTCTATACTGTTGCTGATGCTGTTGTGTGCTTGCAGAAGTGAGTCTGGCATGGCTGCCCTCCAAGAGGCCCAGCAGGCAACTCAACGAGTCAGATGTAGACACTTACACTCAACCATTTAAAGGAGACCTGGGACCCTTGTGGTTGAATTGGGGTGTGAGAGGACTGGAGGAAACTGGGGAGGAGGGTGACTCCATAAGAAGACCAGCAGTCTCAAATGAACTGGACCCTGTGTGATCTCCTGGATACTGGGCCACCAACCAGCTGCATACACTGGCTGGTATGAGGCCCAAGACACATATACAGTGGAGGATCGCTTGGTCTGGCTTCAGAGGGAGAGGAAGTGCCTAGCTCTCCAGTATTGAGGCCCATTCTACCTTGTGAAAATTACTAAATGAAACATATATGTAATAAAATTGGAGAAGATACTAAAATAAGAAAATAAAAGAATGACTCAGAGTCAGTGATGGATGCCAACTGACAGCTTTGTAATCTGCTCAAAACAGCTGTCTCTTGCAGACTAAAGCCCAGTGTTTTATTACAGCAGTTGTCCAAGTTACTTGCTCTGAAATTTACACATTTACCCCAGGTTCCCTTTTGATCATTCCATGAATCAGCATTTTATAAGGCCTTAGCCCCTTGACTCTTAGAAATAGAAACTGAAATGCAGAGCACATTGAGGCAAATTAACTAGACAGCAAGTATATATTTTTATTTTAATTTTTTTACATAGCAAGTCCTATGCTGTTTTCTGGGCACAGACCTTGTGGTTGCCATGTCTAGACATAGAGGCTATATTTATTTTTGTGAGAAAGTTAGCTTTAAGTATAATACTTTTTTTTTTTTTTTTTTTTTTTGAGACAGGGTTTCTCTGTATAGCCCTGGCTGTCCTGGAACTCACTTGAAGACCAGGCTGGCCTCGAACTCAGAAATCTGCCACCTCTGCCTCCCAAGTGCTGGGATTAAAGGCATGTGCCACCACGCCTGGCAAAGTATAATACTTTTAATAATCATTTTTGCAATTTAACGAGCTCTTGTTTATGCCTATTCAAGCAGCATTGAAGTTCATTTTTATAATTCTTAGTTACCTCAATGCATTCTTTAAATCTTTGGATTTTTTTCTTTTTTATGTCAGCAAATCCAGGGCTTATTATTGGCAAGTATTAAGTGATCCTACAAAGCAGGAACATCCTTATGCCATTAACTTTTTTCTTGATAAAAGACTTTAGTCTATCCTCAGCCTCTATTTGAGTCACAAACTTAGTAGCTTAACAACAGAAGTCCCTTTGTCATAGATCCAAGAGCTTCAAGTCTGTTATCAGTGAGTTAGTACACGTGGTTTATTCTCTTGGTTTTGTGGGAGCAGAATCTTGTCTGTTCTTCTGTTTTAGCTTCTGATGGAAACCAGCATTTACAGAGACAATACCTCAATCTCTGCCTTCCTGTTCACAGTGTGTGTGTGTTTGCATGTGCACATATACATGAACATATGTGATTTTATGTTTAGATAAGAACTTCAGTCATATTGGACTAATAATTCATCGCACTCTATGTGAGCTTTATCTCATCATTTCAAAACGGTCCTATTTCAAAATAATGCCATATACTTATGTAAATCTTGATTTGCCTTTTTAGCCTAAGAATGTAAGTAGGCATGTACTTAAACAAAAGCTGTGCATTGTACACATGAACTCATAGAATTAGAGGGTTATATTAATTATACATACTTAAAACATGTAATTTTCAACACTTCCACATATATACAGATATGCTCACATACATCTGATTGCCTTTCATGTTTATAGGCATACCTCTCATTGTTATACCTAAACATATGTGAAGTCTCAATGAGCTTTCATGTTGCATATAATATACCTTAAATGAGAGCCATAGATATTTTAATAAAATGTTTTAATATAAGCATAAACTCATTTATGTAATCCCAATAACCCACCTTTTTCTGCAGTCATGTAAACCTGTTTTTGTGTTCCTATATACATTTAAGAGAATAAAGTTAGGGGTTAATGCTTCCAGCTACAGCTACTAGTCTCAGAGGGAATATTTGTGGTTATTGAAAATATGAGGTAGTGAATACAGAAAGAGGAAAAGATTCAGTGCTTGGGGAAACAGACAGAAAATACAGTTCCTTAAATAGGTTCCTGAACCCAAGTCTCTAAATAAGGCTGAATACCAGGGTCAATCACAGCATCTTTAACCATATTTAGCTTGTTAAAGATACAGCAAACTCTGGGTGAATTAATTTTTTTGCTAAAGGCAATTTTTTTTTCCTTCTCAGAAATCAGTGGAACACGTTCCTCTTCAAGAATACAAAAGGAAAGTGATGTACTATATTGAGAGCATGGGCTTGATGCGAGCAACTTGTCTAGAAATTTAAGCCCACTGAGCTACACTCTGAGATGGGGAGAAGAATCATGGCTTCCTGTGGCAAACTTAGAAAGGTAGGAAGATACCTTCCAGGCAGAGGCTCTCCAGCAACAGGATGAATGTGAATCTTACAGGTTCTGCACTTAGATTCAGATAGTCCACAGTGAGACTCAAAGGTTCAGCATGCTTTCATTAATGTTTTACAAGTATATAACTTAATTTAATCTCATGTTGAGCAATGTTATATAGTATTTTAATAGTAGTCATATCATGTAAAACTAAGAACAGCATATGTTACAGAATAATAGAGGAACAAGGAGTACTGGGCAAAAGGAAAATTATATTTATTTTTCCTCTTGTCTAAGGAACGTACAACACCATTTTTCAAACCAAAGCAAGATGACAACCTGTTCTTTTCCTACAGAGATTCTTCTATGTGTAACACAAATGACAAAGGATCAGCAAACACCTGTCCATTATGAATAGCTTGTATTCTATTCTATTGAGACATTGAGACAGAGGGGGGCGGGGGAGAGAGAGAGAGAGAGAGAGAGAGAGAGAGAGAGAGAGAGAGAGAGAGAGAGAGAGAGAGAGAGAGAGAGAGCTTCTTGTGTTCAGGTCCTAAGAATGAAAGGGAGACATGGGAAATCCCATCAGTGAAGAAAACAGATTTTATAAAATATGAATAAAAAAATCAGGGAGAAAACAGAGTTGAAGATCACATCTCCGATTATCAAATGTAGCTTTCAGGTCATTTCTATTATTCTGGTGTTGTGCCAAGAAATAAACAGCAAGAGTGTAAATTCAGAGCAGACAGAATAGAATGAGAAATACTGAGGCATGTCTCTTAACATGAGAGTTCTGGATCTGGAAAACATTTAGACAGAGGAAAGGAGGAATATTGGATTTCCACATAAGCTCTGCAACACTGTGTGTGTGTGTGTGTGTGTGTGTGTGTGTGTGTATGTGTGTGTATGTGTGTGTGTGTGCTATCCAATTTTCAAACTGTAAATAAGTGATTTCCCTATTCAGACTAATGGGAAGAAGCCAGTGAGAAGTTGATTTTTTGCCTGGCATTATGTTACATTCCTAAAATTCCAGTATTCTGACCCTGCTGAGATAGAGGGAAGGGAATGTAGAGAGAGAGGAGCTGAAAATAGAGAAGAAAGGAAGGAAGGAAAGAAGTACAGAGAGGGGGTGGAGAGAGAGAACCCCAGAGAGAACAATATATTTCCAGATATATTAAAGAAACCACCTAGAGCTTGATCATGGCGCTGGGCCAGGGAAGTAGAAGAATCCTGAGTCCAAATTCTCCAATCCAGTATATTTTGTAAGTACTCTGTACATTGGCATTAGTTACAATGGGTTAGCAATTTGCCAGATCCATGTTAAGCAGGATTCTCAACTATTTGTTGCCAATAGAGACAGGTATTGTATTTCTCTACGAGGCCTGGTCTAGGAGATATGTATTCAGACATAGTTTTACATGTGATCATTGACAGATCTTTTAACAACTCTGAGCTCTTATTGTTTATCATGATAAATGATGACACAGAAACTTTTCATAAGTTAGAACAATAAATTTTAAGGAACTTCAGTGAAAGGTCTCGAAAACCAGTAACCTGTCCCCAACAATTAATCAGAAATAACTACCCACATTGACAATGTAGGCCTGTAGCACCTAGTCCAGCAACTGTCATTCAGAATGAAGATGATCTAAGTTTGTTTGTCTAAATCACCTTTAATCTATTGTCCTCAGAAAGTGAGAGTTACATACTGGGCAGGAAAAAATGAAGCCCCTGGTTTAATCAGAAAATGTGGTACTGTTTGTGGAGATTGAATCTGGTAAATGGAAGAGCAGAGGCCCTGAGCACCAGATGATGTGCCCATCTGAACTGTCACTGAAGATTTCACAGGAGTACTTGGGCAATCTCATAGTGAGCTAGGATGGTTAGTAAGCTTTGTGCTGTAGAGAAGACTCCTAAAATCTGAGCCCTATTGCTCTCAGCCATTAGAGATGAAGGGGATTAAGGAAGATATGAAGACTGTTTGATCTTGAAATGAACTTTTAGAATACTAGACACCTTTAGAATACTAGAGAAAAGATGTTTGGTAAGAAGCAATTAATCTGTCACCTATGTCTTAAGTCTCTCTCTCTCTCTCTCTCTCTCTCTCTCTCTCTCTCTCTCTCTCTCTCTCTCTCTGTCTCTCTTTCTGTGTGTGTGTGTGACAAGTTGTATTCCTTGGAGAGCTCAGACATGAAAAAACAAGTGCTCTAAGCAAGAACATGTAAAAGCTGTCACTCAGTAAATTCCTCCCTCATTTCTAGCATAAGAAATAGCCTTAAATATAATTAGCATAGCTCACATAGAAATAAGGGGATTCTATGATCAAAGTTCAGTCGATGATATTGAGAAACAATGGGTTTATTACATCTGAATAATGGACTTTACTTGATATTTCACTCACTATACATTTACTCAACTTCTATTTATCAAGAAGAGATATGCTAAACACAGTGTCAGGTTCAAAGCCATCTTCTTGTGTATCACCTGTGACATCCCTGAATAAGTTGTAATCTGCAAGTCAAGGCCAGGTTGAGTTTGTATAAACAAATCTGTTTCAGAATATAGCTGCAGACAGGCACCAACAAGCTGTCTGTGTCTACTGTTACAATGCACAAGAAAAAGGCCCTGATTTAAGAAGAGTGGATCACTCACAAAGCATAAGGTGTTCATGGTCTAAGATTTTCAATAAATACACTATGTCATTTTCTCTAGGCTAGAACCAAGATGGTAACTGTGCTAAATATGTAAATAAAGTACTATGGTCCCTTATTTCATTCTTCCTTCCTATCATGAACTACAGTTGCTCAAATGACTTGACATAGAGATGAATGGAACTGTTTGAAAGGAAGACCAAGTAATTTGCTAAAGAGAAAACCACAAAGTTGATTGTAACTTTTTTGTCTTACTTGTTTTCACTCAGCAGATTCTACCTCTAGGAAAATATTTTTCTTTAGGAAATAATTGCCCCCAATCCTTACATGTTCTAATATTTTAAATATTATAAATACTAAATAAGTAGTATCATATTTTTACAAAATATTTATTATAAAGGGTGATTTTACTACAATTTAATATTGAATAAAGTTGTAAAATTACACAAGTATAAATAATCATCCATGTCTTGGCTGTTATGATTCTCAGAGAGCAGAGTAACTTCACCACACAGGAAATATGACACATTCTCTCATGTTGGCTTCAAGGAACAGCTCTTCCCACTCTACATTTTTCATCTTGCTTGGAATCCCAGGACTGGAGAATTACCAATTCTGGGTTGCCTTTCCATTCTGTGTCATGTATATTGTGGCAGTGACTGGAAACATCACCATCCTTCACATAATCCGAATTGACCATACCCTACATGAGCCCATGTATCTCTTTCTGGCCATGCTGGCTACCACTGACTTGGTCCTGTCTTCCTCCACACAACCAAAAATGCTGGCCATACTATGGTTTCATGATCATAAGATTGAATATCATGCCTGCCTCATCCAGGTGTTCTTCATACATGCCTTTTCTTCTGTGGAGTCTGGGGTGCTCATGGCCATGGCCTTGGACCGCTATGTGGCTATCTGCTTCCCACTCCGACATTCCAGCATCCTGACCACATCTGTAGTCATCAAACTAGGGGCTGTTGTGATGGTGAGAGGGCTGCTGTGGGTGAGCCCCTTCTGTTTCATGGTCTCCAGAATGCCCTTCTGCCCCAACAAGGTCATTCCCCAGTCCTACTGTGAGCACATGGCTGTGCTCAAGTTGGTATGTGCTGATACCAGAGTCAATCGTGGATATGGACTCTTTGTGGCTTTCTCTGTGGTTGGCTTTGACATAATTGTCATCAGTGTATCTTATGTGATGATTCTGAGAGCTGTGTTGAGGTTGCCCTCAGGTGAAGCTCGCCTCAAAGCTTTTGGTACATGTGCTTCTCATATTGGTGTCATCTTAACCTTATATATCCCAGCCCTTTTCACCTTCCTCACCCACCGCTTTGGCCACCATGTGCCCCGAGTTGTTCACATCATGTTTGCCAATGTCTATCTTCTAGTTCCTCCCATGCTCAATCCCATTATATATGGAGTTAGAACCAAGCAGATCAGAGACAGGGTTACACGAGGGTTTTGTGTAAAAGGTTCATGATCCAGGGACCACAGCATATCCTGTCTTGATTTAACCATACTGATATCACCACAGATGAGAAACACTTCACAGGCTTTATACCTAACATCACAAAGTCAGCCCTGTGAGAACAATTAGCTTACAGGCTAAAAACCTTCTAGAACAATAAAGATTTAACTTCATAGTATCCATATCCCGAGATCTGAGAGCTATGTTATATAATACAGGTTTAACTGATATATTCCTCCTGAAAGGAAAGACTATTTATTAACAAAATTTATTCATTAAATCTTCAGTTTTTTGGTTAAATTGACAATAGGTCAATTTGAATTTGATCTGTTTAGTAAAATAAGTATTTAAAAAAGACAAATCCACTGTGGATTTGTTTGGTGAAATATAATTTTAGTTATTGTCATAATTGTTTCTTTTCTCTGTCTCTTTATTCATATGAGAATTTTACCCCTTAATCTGTTGTTGACTTCAAACTCTGGAGACTTTTTATGGATTAAATCAGTAAATATTTTACCTAATTGTCATGAGTTAAGTAGAAGGTGACACAATTTAAAATGAATCTAGACATTTCATCAAGCAGTTAAAAATATACATATTTCTTCAAACTGTAATCTCTACACAAAATATTATTTTATAAATAGACATATGTTTAAAGTTATTTTCAAATCCTGATCTACAAAATCAACATAAATCATACCTGTCATCCTATAGGAAGTGAGTGTCATGGCACATGACAAGAATCACAGCAACAGGGAATCTGAGGCAGGAGCACTGTGTATTTGAGACCAACCTAGAATACATAGAAAAATTTTATCCCAATAAAATAAAATGAAAGTAGAGAGGAAGGTTAGAGGCAGGGAGAGAAGGAAAGGAAGGGGAAATGGAAGAAAGGGAAGACTGAGGAGAGAAGAAAATGAAAGTGGAAAGGAAGCTGAGAAGAAAATAAATGAAACCAATGACGAAATGTGATTGGACACCAGGTGCTGTTTTATTTGTAGTAAAGATGTGGTGAATTATTGATATGCTGTTAAGTTTTAAAGAAACTAAGTTTAGTTCCCTTCATTCTCCATACTATTAACTGAGGTGTGAAATAGAGTACTTGGCATTTGCATAGACATGTAACATGAGAGTTCTAGAAAAATAGGAAAATAATTTCAGACAAAATTACAGCTTATTTAATAAAGACACCTAAATGCTAGGAATACCCACTGTGGTAAATAAAGCTTAGGGTCTTGTTTTTTTTCTTTTTTTCACAATAGTATTTTTTAAACCTTTAGCTGCTGAAGTTTAATTTTGTTATAAAAAATTATTGAGATAAGGTTTAAATGACCTGGGACCATAGGTATACAAAATAGGTATACTATTTTACTAATAGTAATAGGTAAAATATTTTACTACTAATAAATTACAAAAAGACATTCTTTAATATATGTGCAATTTTGATATGAATTAAGGGCAAGAGAAATTGTGTGTACTAATGAAGGACACTTAGTATAAAGCTTTGGGACTATTGGAAGGCAATGGAAGCTGATGGAACCCAAAGAAGAATGTTAAGTTACTGAGGTGTGACATTTGAGGAGGCATGGTGGATCCCAGCTCACTATGGCTCTTTTCCCCCAACTGGCATGAGATGGCCAGGCCTCCAGCAGACACTCCTGCCATGATGAGTTGGCTCAAAGCAACAGAGCCAGGTGAGCAGGCCCTGACCTCTGTATCCACTTGCCAAAGTGGGACTTTCTTCCTCTGTAAGTTGTGTCTCAGGTAACTTGTTATGATGATGAAAATATGACTTGAATAAAAAAGTCCTCCCACAAAATGTGGAATTTTAACGTGTTATTTCTCTCATTATATGGAAGACTAGGAGACAGAGATTCATTCAGAACTGGCCTGAAATGTTAGGGTGGCTATTCAAAAGCAAGAGTATTATACTGGACAGTGAGAATGTGTTGATTATTCACAAACATGTGGAATATAAAACCATACATTGTGCTCAGATTTTTATCATCTAGTCAAGATAAATAGATATGCAAAATGAGAAAAATGCAACACAGGTGACTTTGCTCCAGGAGCCTCCTAGCATGGAGAGGGTAGTGGCAGGGCACAGAGTAGAACTTTAGTGTGGCTTTAAAGCGTGAAGGTTTCCGGACATTCTAGAGTTCTCCAACTATACTGAAATGTTGATGATAACTTTTAAAAACTCCTAAAAACTTTCTTGCACTTTCTGAACGTAAAAGGCTGCTGGCTTAGCCATTCTCACCTGCAGTCTAACAGTGGGAGATTTAAGTAGTGTGGCCTTTGTTCTACCTCAGCAAGAACTGTGAGGCTCTAACTTTCAGCCTGCTAGTTGGAAGTCACAGAAAGAAAAAAGGACAATTCAAAAAGTGATTATATGAGGATATTCCCCCACTAGCCTACCCACTCCTGCCTCCCCGCCCTCACATTCCCCTACACTGGGGCATTAAACCTTCACAGTACCAAGGGCCTCTTCTCCCGTTGATGCCTTATAAGGCCATCCTTTGCTGCAGCTAGAGCCATGGATCCCTCCATGTGTACTCTTTGGTTGGTGGTTTAGTCCCTGAGAGCTGGGGGTGGGGGGTGGGGGGGAGGGTCTGGTTTTTGATGTTATTGGTCTTCCTATGGGGTCGCAAATGCCTTCAGCTCCTTTAATCCTTCCTCTAATTCCTCCTTTAGGGAACCTGTGCTCAGTCCAATGGATGGCTGTGAACATTCTCCTCTATTTGTCAGACTCTGGCAGAACCTGTCAGGAGACAGCAATATCAGGCTCTTGTCATCATGCCCTGCTTGGCATCCACAATAGTGTCTGCATTTGTTGACTGTATATGGGATGGATCCCCAGGGGTGGCAGCCTCTGGATGGCCTTTCCTTTAGTTTCTGTTCCACATTTTGTCTGTGTTTGTTCCCATGAGTATTTTGTTTTACCTTCTAAGAAGTTTCCTTAAGAATGCTATCTAAGGGGGAAGGCAGAAAGATCCTAAATGCAGAAAGAGAAAAATTCTAAGTAGGGAAAGGGAGAAAATTCTCCTAAGGGAAAAAAAATTCTTCTCTATCTGCCTCTCTTTTGTCCTCAGCAATTATACATCTTTTGGAATACATGATCACATGTTAAAAAGTTCAACACAAGTTCACGCAAAAAATCAAATCATAGATTGAAATAGAAATTTACAACAGAGAATGTTTACATGCATATCCATTAGGAGTAATAATTATCTGGCTAAACACCCATCACCTGTCACACAGATCCACAGGATAATTGAAGGTTTACAACCATAACTAAGTTATTAGTGAAGTTTTGTATTGATAAACCAAGTCAATATTTTATCTTCTGTCCTACACCTATAATAAATTGTTAGTTCCCTTTTTATGGCCGTTGGTTAATTTTTTTACAACCTCTTGGAATGTTCTCCGAGTAGAAAGTCTGGTTACTATCTAAGAGCAATTAACTGGTGACACTTGGGAGACTGGCAGAGTTCTCATTGCAGTTTTGACTATCAGAAAAGGACCTAATAGCAGTCCCACTATAAAAGAACATAATAACCACTGATATAATTTTAGGAATTCTTATAGGACTCATCATTAAGACTTAAGAAGTCATCTATTTGTCTATATAGCATCAGTACAAGACAGTAATCTTCATAGATCTTCAGAGATCTGCTCCAAAGGGGTGGACTAATGCCTAGTTATTGTTATATGTTTAATAATGACAGGAAAAGCATATTAATAGCAGGAATCATTCCTAAAATGGATTCTCTTACGGCCTAGCTCAATAAGAGTAAACCTGTTGCAGGTTATATTATAATCCAAAACAGACCATCTCAGGAAGATCACCTGCTAGTTATTAGCTTGTCTTATTATGGCTCCTGACAACTTTGGCCTTAGGGTAAAAATGAGTGAAAAGTTATAATTGAAACCAAGGAATGTTATTTAAAAAAATAAATTGTGACTGTTCTGGAACTTATAAAAAGTAGTTTTAATTCATCACATATATACTAGTGGGAAAGAGGTGTGAAATAGAGTACTTGGTATTTGGATAGACACGAACTATGAGATTTCTAGAAGAATAGGAATAGGATTTCAGACAAAGTTCCAGCAGAGCCCAATACAGTGGCTCTGTTCTGAGGAGCTTGCATTTAGCTTATAGGATATGGAGAGATCCCTTTCTGTTTCAACCAGAAAATCTCAAATGAGGCCAGAAGAGACATTCTGATAGAATTTTTTTTTTATCAGAATTCTTTATCAGAATGGCTTCTAGAAGGGGGAAGAAAAAACCCGAGGTAGTTCTGACCCCAGATCAAGAATTCTGACACATCATGCTCTCTCTCTCTCTCTCTCTCTCTCTCTCTCTCTCTCTCTCTCTCTCTCTGTGTATGACTTAAGTGAACACATCATACTCTCCTCTCCTATTTTGATGTTTTGATTTTATTAATTTGAGTTTATTGATTTTTTTCTAGTACCTTTCGATTTAACTGTGTGTATAAATGGAAGGTATATTCAGACCTGCCCAAAGACAGAGTGAAAAACTGATTTCTTACTCTGGTTGTAATTGATGTTTATGGTGCAAAATTTTACAATGGTTAATGCAACATTTACTGTGACAAACTTTCACCTAGAAGTGCCACATTGAAATGCCTATTCTTTATAAATCAATCTGTATTCATGGCTTATAAATATTTCTACTAGACTAAACTAGATATAGACAAACTTCATGATGTTCATTTTAGAATCAAAGTAAATGTGTTAAATAGTCCTTGCAAAATCTACACTGAATTCTTCTATACATTGTCCTAAGAAAGTCCTCTGTATAGTAAGATTATGATAAAGCAAATGCATTAAAACACAGTACTTAAGACTAATACCCTGTTTCATGCCACAGATTACTGAGCTTTCATCTCCGAGGGTCCGATGAGAACTTACTACTAGGCAATATGCAGAAGTGTCTTTGAATGAAACTTAGCAAGTTAAATTTGATGAATTTTCTTATTTATATACTTGGTTGGTCCTTGACTAATGAGAATGAAAAAATTAAAGTTGATAATGTTATCATAAGGAAACGTCTCAAAAAATCTCAATACCATAAGCAACAGTGTGGAAAGACAATTTCTTTTCTTGAGAGACTTGAAGTTATTGTCATGCAGATCTTTCACTTGTTTGGTTAGAGTTACCCCATGATATTTTTTATTATTTGTGGCTATTATGAAGGGAGTTGCTTCCCTAATTTCTTAACCTGTTTATCATTTGTATAAAGGAAGGCTACTGATTTATTTGAGTTAATTTTATATTCAGTCACTTTTCTGAAGTTGTTTATCAGCTGTAGAAGTTTTCTGGTAGAATTTTTGGGGTCATTTATGCATATTATCACATCATCTGAAAATAGTGATATCTTTATTTACTCTTTGCCAATTTGTATCCCCTTGATTTCTTTTTGTTGTCTTATTGTTCTAGCTAGTACTTTGAGTACTATATTGAATAGATATGGGGAAAATGGGCATCCTTGTTCCCAATTTTCGTGGGATTCCTTCAAGTATCTCTCCATTTAACTTGATATTGACTATTGGTTTGTGGTAAATTGCTTTATTATGTTGTGTATGAGCCTTGAATTCCTGATCTTGCCAATACTTTTAAGATGAAGGGGGTGTTGTATTATCTAAAATGCTTTTTCTGCATCTAAGGTGATGACCATGTGATTTTTTTCTTTGAGTTTGTTTATATAGTGAATTATGTTAATGGATTTTCGTATATTGAACCAACCTTCCATACCTGGGATGAAGTCTACTTAATTATAGTGAATGATGTTTTTGATGTGTTCTTGCATTTGTTTTGCAAGAATTTTATTGAGTATTTTTGCATCGATATTCATAAGTGAGATTGGTCTGAAGTTCTCTTTTTTTCTTGGGTCTTTGTTGGTTTTTTTTGGGCGGGGGTTTAGGTATCAGAGTAATTGTGGCTTCATAGAATGAATTGGGTGGTGTTCTTTCTGTTTCTATTTCATGGAATCCTTTGAGGAATATTGGTATCAGATCTTCTTTGAAGGTCTGGTAGAATTCTACACGAAATCCATCTAGCCCTGGGCTTTTTTTGATTGGGAAGTTTTTAATGACTTCTTCTATTTCCTTATGGTTATGGGCCAGTTTAGATAGTTTACCTGCTCTTGATTTAACTTTGCTATATGGTATCTGTCTAAAAAATCATCCATTGTACCTAGATTTTCCAGTTTTATTTGAGTATATGCTTTTGTAGTAGGATATGATGGTTTTTTTTTAATTTCCTCAGTTTCTGTTGTTATGTTTCCCTTTTCATTTCTGATTGTGTTAATTTGGATACTTCCTCTAGGCCCTTTAGTTAGTTTGCCTTGGGGTAACAGACTGGATACAGAAACAATATCCAGAATCTTGCTGCATACAAGAAACACATTTCAATAACAAAGACAGACATAATCTCAGAGCAAAAGGATTGAAAAAAATCTTCCAAGCCAATAGTTCCAAAAAACAAGCTGAAGTTGCCATCCTAATATCCAATAAAATAGACTTACAACCAAAAGTTATCAAGCGTGATGAGGAAGGACACTTTATATTTATCAATGGGAAAATCCACCAAGAGAAAAATCTCAGTTCTGAACATCTATGCCTCAAATGCAAGGGCACCCACATACATAATAGAAATCTTACTAAAATTTAATACATACATTGAACCCCACATGATAATGGTGGGATGCTTCAACACCCCACTCTCACCAATGGACAGGTTATTGAAACAAAAACAGAGATACAGTGAAACTAATAGAGGTTATGAACCAAATGGACTTAACAGGTATCTACAGAACATTTCACCCTAAAACAAATGAACACACTCTCTTCTTAGCACCTCATGCTACCATCTCCAAAATTGACCATATAATTGGCCATAAAACAACCCTTAACTGATAAAAGATGATTGAAATAATCCCATGCATCCTATCAGATTACCATGGCCTAAGGCTGGTCTTCAATAACAGCAAAAACAACAGAAAGTTCACATTTATGTAGAAACTGAACAACTATCTACTTAATGATAGCTTGGTCAGGGAAGAAATAAAGAAGAAATTAAAGACTTCCTGGAATTTAGTGAAAGTGTTGACACATCATACCCAAATTTATGAGACACAATGAAAGTAGTGCTAAGAGGAAAATTCATAGCAGTAAGTGCCCTGGTAAAGGAACTGGAGAGATCTTACACTAGCAACTTACCAGCACACCTGAGAGCTCTAGAAAAAAAGAAACAAACTCACACAAGAGGAGTAGAAGGCAGGAAAAAGCCAAAAACTCAGGGTAAAATCAATCAAATAGAAACAAAGAGAACAATACAAAGAATTAACAAAACCAAAACCTGGTTCTTTAAGAGAATCAACAAGATAGATAATTACTCCATTTTTAAAATTCTGTTATATCAGTTCAGTAGAAATTTTAAGATGTTAAAATTAAAAAATTATGTTATATTAACACCATATATAAATTTTATATTGCTATGATGAAACAGACTATGAGCCCATTGACCCATGGGAATCAGCAAGCAAAGTTTTATACAATAAGCAACAATAAGGAAAATCTCAATACTAATGGTTTTCTGTGAATGCCAAACTAAAAATCTACAGTCTCAGCTCAGTCAGAGCTCACCCCTTGCAGATATAGTTGGAATATAAAATGTCTCCCTCAAGACCTGTGCCCAAGATCTGTTCTCCAGTTATTGGTAATACTTTGGAGGCAGAACATGGCTGGATGAAATCAGTCACTGGGATACTGTTCTTGCAGTGACCTTCTATGATTTCTTCTCATCTTTCATCTCTGCTTTCTGTTCACCATTTGGTAAGATGCTATTCTCCAACAAATGCTCATGCTATATTTCAGCTTCACTCAAGGTCCTCAGCAGTAAAACTTGCTAAGTATGAACCAAATAAAACCTCCTCTTCTAAGGTTGTTTTTTCTTCATATATGAGTCACTGTGATGGAACACTAATGAGCACAGAGCTTACAGGAGGGTTAACCTCCATTTTATTTTCTTAGACTTTTCTCATGCCCTGTGTTCTATTGATAGTTATTTTACTCTATTAAAGATTACTTTCTTTGTGACCACAAAGAGCTAGAGTGTCCATTTCTTTCTCATTCTTCCCTTAGGATAACATAAAATGAACTCTTCAATCAGGCCTTATCTACATCCCAAGATCAGTTGAGATTTGACAACAATGCATTGTAGCAACCAATTTGCTTAGGAAACAGATTGATAAAATGTTTATAAATAGTTTTTCTTAATTATATGGCTAACAGTAAGTGAAGGCCTAGAGGCTGGACAGTAGGGCACTGTTATAGGCCTCTTATAACTCTTCCTTTCTAAGTGAAAAACTATTACTCAGGATATAATTCCAGTTGTTTTGATTTTTTTATCTGTATTTGCTTTGTACAGTATATATCTTTGAGAAAGAGGTGCACTTGTATTTAATTAGGTACACAGTTTCAAAGAGTAGGCATATGAAATGATTTCATGGTCATCATTTATAGAGTCAAGTTATTCTTATATTTTATTCTTATTATTTAGTCTCAAAACACCAAACATCAAAACACATAGAAGAAAACTTTTTACATTGAGAATATTTGAGGTAATGTATATACTAATAGCCTTGATCTCACACCTTATATACATGTCTTAAAGAATCATATTGCGAGGAACGGCAGGTGCCATCTTGGTCCCGGGACTCCGCAGAAAAGTAGTCTGCACAGGTGAGAGTGTGCACACAGAAGCAGACAGCTTCTGGGACAGGCAGGAGCCATAGAGCTTCTGAGGCAGCACCCTTTTCGGGCTCCAGACATCCGACCACCTCCCCAGCCAGAGGACAGGTGTCCACCTGGCCTGGAAGGCTTTTGCCTAAGGAACAGCGGGAGCCATCTTGGTTCTGGGACTTCACCAAAAAGTAGTCTGCACAGGTGAGAGTCTGCACACAGAAGCACACAGCTTCTGGGACAGGTGAGAGCCACATATCTTCTGAGGCAGCGCCCTTTTCGGGCTCCGGACATCCGACCACCTTCCAATCCACTGCAGCACCATGGTTCCTGGCCCGGGGAGTCTCCGGACACCCACAAGGACCCACACAGGATCCCCCACTGGATCCTAAGACCTCTGGTGAGTGGAACACAGCTTCTGCTCCAATCCAATCGCGCAGGACCTGAGACTGCATTAACTAGGGAAGCAGATAACATGGCCTGATTAGGGGCACAAGTCCCTTCCAGTCCACTCCAGCACCGGGGTTCCTTGTGCGCTGAGTTTCTGGACACCCCCAAGGTCCTCACAGGACCCTCCATGGGATCTTAAGACCTCTGGTGAGTGGAACACAACTTCTGCCAGGAGGCAGGTTCGAACACCAGATATCTGGGCACCTTCCCGGCAAGAGGAGAGCTTGCCTGCAGAGAGTACTCTGACCACTGAAACTAAGGAGAGAGCTAGTCTCCCAGGTCTGCTGATAGAGGCTAACATAATCACCTGAGGAACAAGCTCTAACCAGAGACAACTATAACAACTAGCTCCAGAGATTACCAGATGGCAAAAGGCAAACTTAAGAATCCTACTAACAGAAATCAAGACCACTCACCATCAACAGAACGCAGCACTCCCACCCCACCTAGTCCTGGGCACCCCAACACAACCGAAAACCTAGACCCGGATTTAAAAGCATATCTCATGATGATGGTAGAGGACATCAAGAAGGACTTTAATAACTCACTTAAAGAAATACAGGAGAACACTGCTAAAGAGTTACAAGTCCTTAAAGAAAAACAGGAAAACACAACCAAACAGTTAGAAGTCCTTAAAGAAAAACAGGAAAAAACACAACCAAACAGGTGATGGAAATGGACAAAAACATACTAGACCTAAAAAGGGAAGTAGACACAATAAAGAAATCCCAAAATGAGGCAACTCTGGAGATAGAAACCCTAGGAAAGAAATCTGGAACCATAGATGTGAGCATCAGCAACAGAATACAAGAGATGGAAGAGAGAATTTCAGGTACAGAAGATTCCATAGAGAACATCGGCACAACAATCAAAGAAAATACAAAACACAAAAGGATCCTAACTCAAAACATCCAGGAAATACAGGACACAATGAGAAGACCAAACCTACTGATAATAGGAGTTGATGAGAATGAAGATTTTCAACTTAAAGGGCCAGCTAATATCTTCAACAAAATTATAGAAGAAAACTTCCCAAACCTAAAGAAAGATATGCCCATGAACATACAAGAAGCCTACAGAACTCCAAATAGACTGGATGAGAAAAGAAATTCCTCCTGACACATAATAATCAGAACAACAAATGCACTAAAAAAAGATAGAATATTAAAAACAGTAATGGAGAAAGGTCAAGTAACATATAAAGGCAGGCCTATCAGAATTACACCAGACTTTTCACCAGAGACTATGAAAGACAGAAGAGCCTGGACAGATGTTATACAGACACTAAGAGAACACAAATGCCAGCCCAGACTACTATACCCAGCCAAACTCTCAATTAACATAGATGGAGAAACCAAAGTATTCCACAACAAAACCGAATTCACACATTATCTTTCTACGAATCCAGCCCTTCAAAGATAATAACAGAAAAAAACCAATACAAGGACAGAAATCAAAGCTAGAAAAAGCAAGAAAGTAATCCCTCAACAAACCAAAAAGAAGACAGCCACAAGAACAGAATGTCAACTCTAACAAAAAAAATAAAAGGAAGCAACAAGTACTTTTCCTTAATATCTCTTAATATTAAGAGATATTCCCCAATAAAAAGACAACTTTACTCAATTCCCCAATAAAAAGACATAGACTAACAGACTGGCTACACAAACAGGACCCAACATTCTGCTGCTTACAGGAAACCCATCTCAGGGAAAAAGACAGATACTACCTCAGAGTGAAAGGCTGGAAAACAATTTTCCAAGCAAATGGTCTGAAGAAACAAGCTGGGGTAGCCATTCTAATATTGAATAAAATCGACTTCCAACCCAAAGTGATTAAAAAAGACAAGGAGGGACACTTCATACTCATCAAAGGTAAAATCCTCCAAGAGGATCTCTCAATTCTGAATATCTATGCTCCAAATGCAAGGGCAGCCACATTCATTAGAGACACATTAGTAAAGCACAAAGCACACATTGCACCTCACACAATAATTGTGGGAGACTTCAACACACCACTTTCATCAATGGACAGATAGTGGAAACAGAAACTAAACAGGAACACAGTGAAACTAACAGAAGTTATGAAACAAATGGACTTAACAGATATCTACAAAACATTTTATCCTAAAACAAAAGGATATACCTTCTTCTCAGCACCTCATGGGAACTTCTCCAAAATTGACCATATAATTGGTCACAAAACAGGCCTCAACAGATACAAAAATATTGAAATTGTCCCATGCATCCTATCAGACCACCATGGACTAAGGCTGATCTTCAAAACAACATAAATAATGGAAAACCAACATTCACGTGGAAACTGAACAGCACTCTTCTCAATGATACCTTGGTCAAGGAAGGAATAAAGAAAGAAATTAAAGACTTTTTAGAGTTTAATGAAAATGAAGCCACAACATACCCAAACCTATGGGACACAATGAAAGCATTTCTAAGAGGGAAACTCATAGCTCTGAATGCCTCCAAAAAGAAACTGGAGAGAGCACACACTAGCAGCTTGACAACACATCTAAAAGCTCTAGAAAAAAGGAAGAAAATTCACCCAAGAGGAGTAGACAGCAGGAAATAATCAAACTCAGGGGTGAAGTCAACCAAGTGGAAACAAGAAGAACTATTCAAAGAATTAACCAAATGAGGAGTTGGTTCTTTGAGAAAATCAACAAGATAGATAAACCCTTAGCTAGACTCACCAGAGGGCACAGGGACAATATCCTAATTAACAAAATCAGAAATGAAAAGGGAGACATAACAGATCCTGAAGAAACCCAAAACACCATCAGATCCTTCTACAAAAGGCTATACTCAACAAAAATGGAAAACCTGAATGAAATGGACAAATTTCTAGACAGATACCAGGTACCAAAGTTAAATCAGGATTAAGTTAATGATCTAAACAGTCCCATGTCCCCTAAAGAAATAGAAGCAGTCATTAATAGTCTCCCAGCCAAATAAAGCCCAGGACCAGATGGGTTTAGTGCAGAGTTCTACCAGACCTTCAAAGAAGATCTAATTCCAGTTCTGCACAAGCTATTCCACAAAATAGAAGTAGAGGGAACTCTACCCGTCTCATTCTATGAAGCCACAATTACTCTGATACCTTAACCACAGAAAGATCCAACAAAGATAGAGAACTTCAGACCAATTTCCCTTATGAATATAGATGCAAAAACACTCAATAAAATTCTCGCTATCTGAATCCAAGAACACATTAAAGCAATCATCCATCCTGACCAAGTAGGTTTAATTTCAGGGATGCAGGGATGATTTAATATACGGAAATCCATCAACATAATCCATTATATAAACAAACTCAAAGACAAAAACCACATGATCATCTCATTAGATGGGGAAAAAGCATTCGACAAGATCCAACACCCATTCATGATAAAAGTCTTGGAAAGATCAGGAATTCAAGGCCCATGCCTAAACATGATAAAAGCAATCTACAGCAAACCCGTAGTCAACATCAAAGTAAATGGAGAGAAGCTTGAAGCAATCCCACTAAAATCATGGACTAGACAAGGCTTTCTCTCTACCTATTCAACATAGTTCTTGAAGTCCTAGCCAGAGCAATTCTACAAAAAAAAAAAGGAGATCAAGGGGATACAAATTGGAAAAGATGAAGTCAAAATATCACTTTTTGCAGATGATATGATAGTATATATAAGTGACCCTATAAATTCCACCAGAAAACTCCTAAACATGATAAACAGCTTCGGTGAAGTAGCTGGATATAAAATTAACTCAAACAAGTCAATGGCCTTTCTCTACACAAAGAATAAACAGGCTGAGAAAGAAATTAGGAAAACAACACCCTTCTCAATAGTCACAAATAATATAATATATCTTGGCGTGACTCTAACTAAGGAAGTGAAAGATCTCTATGATAAAATCTTCAAGTCTCTGAAGAAAGAAATTAAAGAAGATCTCAGAAAATGGAAAGATCTCCATGCTCATGGATTGGCAGGATCAACATTGTAAAAATGACTATCTAGCCAAAAGCAGTCTACAGGTTCAATGTAATCCCCATCAAAATTCCAACTCAATTCTTCAATGAATTAGAAAGAGCAATCTTCAAATTCATCTGGAATAACAAAAAACCTAGAATTGCAAAAACTCTTCTCAAGGATAAAAGTACCTCTGGTGGAATCACCATGCCTGACCTAAAGCTCTACTACAGAGCAATTGGGATAAAAATTGCATGGTACTGGTATAGTGACATACAAGTAGACCAATGGAATAGAATTGAAGAACCAGAAATGAACCCACACACCTATGGTCACTTGATCTTCTACAAGGGAGCTAAAACAATCCAGTGGAAGAAAGACAGCATTTTCAACAAATGGTGCTGGCACAACTGGTTCTTATCATGTAGAAGAATGCTAATTGATCTATTCCTATCTCCTTGTACTAAGGTCAAATCTAAGTGGATCAAGGAACTTCACATAAAACCCGAGACACTGAAACTTATAGAGGAGAAAGTGGGGAAAAGCCTCGAAGATATAGGCACAGGGGAAAAATTCCTGAATAGAACAGCAATGGCTTGTGCTGTAAGATCCAGGATTGACAAATGGGGCCTCATGAAACTGCAAAGCTTCTGCAAGGCAAAAGACACCGTCAATAAAACAAAAAGACCACCAACAGATTGGGAAAGGATCTTTACCTATCCTAAATCAGATAGGGGACTAATATCCAATATATATAAAGAACTCAACAGGGTGGACTCCAGAAATCAAATAACCCCATTAAAAATGGGGCTCAGGGCTAAACAAAGAATTCTCACCTGAGGAATACCGAATGGCTGAAAAACACCTGAAAAAATGTTCAACATCCTTAATCATCAGAGAAATGCAAATCAAAACAACCCTGAAATTCCATCTCATACCAGTCAGAATGGGTAAGATCAAAAATTCAGGTGACAGCAGATGCTGGTGAGGATGTGGAGAAAGAGGAACACTCCTCCATTGTTGGTGGGATTGCAAGCTTGTACAACCACTCTGGAAATCAGTGTGGTGGTTCCTCAGAAAATTGGACATTGTACTACTGGAGGATCCCGCAATACCTCTCCCGGGCATATATCCAGAAGATGTTCCAACCGGTAAGAAGGACACATGCTCCACCACGTTTATAGCAGCCTTATTTATAATAGCCAGAAGCTGGAAAGAACCCAGATGCCCCTCAACAGAGGAATGGATACAGAAAATGTGGTATATTTACACAATGGAGTACTACTCAGCTATTAAAAAGAATGAATTTATGAAATTCCTAGGCAAATGGTTGGACTTGGAGGCCATCATCCTGAGTGAGGTAACACAATCACAAAAGAACTCAAATGATATGTACTCACTGATAAGTGGATATTAGCCCAGAAACTTAGTATACCTGAAATATATGAGACAATTTGTAAAACACATGAAACTGAAGAAGAACAAAGTCCAAAATGTGGAAACTTTGCCCCTTCTTAGCATTGGAAACAATCACCCATGGAAGGAGTTACAGAGACATAGTTTGGAGCTGAGACAAAAGGATGGACCATCTAGAGACTGCCATATCCAGGGATCCATCCCATAATTAGCCTCCAAATGATGACACCATTTCATACACTAGCAAGCGTTTCCTGAAAGGACCCTGATATAGCTGTCTCTTGTGAGACTAGGCTGGGGCCTAGCAAACACATAAGTGGATGCTCACAGTCAGCTTTTGGATGGATCACAGGGCCCCCAATGGAGGAGCTAGAGAAAGTATCCAAGGAGCTAAAGAGATCTGCAACCCTGTAGGTGCAACGACATTATGAACTAACTATTACCCCGGAGCTCTTGGCTCTAGCTGCATATGTATCAAAAGATCGCCTAGTCGGCCATCTCTAGAAAGAGAGGCCCATTGGACATGCAAACTTTATATGCCCCAGTACTTGGGAACGCCAGGGCCAAAATATCGTCATGGGTGGGTAGGGAAGTAGGGTATGGGGGACTTTTTGGATAGCATTTGAAATGTAATTGAGGAATATACGTAATAAAAAATATTTTAAAAAAAGTATCATATTGCGCACCACAATTTTGTACACTTATAATCTGTCATGCTCTGTTGCTGAAGATACCACATATCTGAGTCATGAAACATAGAGAAATCATTGAGTGCTGATCTTAAAGCTTCATTCTTCCTAGCTAGCTTTTATTGATCTAGAGGATTCTAGGCACAATCTTACTCTTCTGTGTACTTTATGAGCAACAACAATGATACCTTGTTAGCTATGCTCACTGATACAATAGTGGTTCAGTGTTATGGGAGTAACTGACTGCTTTCTGATCATATGTAAGGGTCTCTCCACTAGATAGAACTCAGGCCTGGCAGCATTACTGGAAGGAAGAACCTGTGGCTAGGTATGTCATAGTTCCTACAGGAGAACATACAATTATTATGCTAGGTAAGCATATAATTAAAATGATTCCTAGTGTTTTTTGCTATACCCATAGATAAATGCATTTATCATCTCCCATAACAGAAGTTTCAACTTGTAGTGGATTGCAATTAGAACAGAGACCCATTTGTGATCAGAGAATAAGAGATAATGGAGTACTAAGTCCTAAATGCAACATCTAGATTTCATCCTTCCACACAAGACTGGGATTATAAAAGAAGAGAGTGTGGAAATACCACTAAGGCAGACGTGATTATGGATAAAGACCAGAAAAAGTGTTTTTCAGACAAAGAAATGCAAATATGAACTCACATTGAGTGTGACAGAATTCACAAGAAACAGTACATCAATATGGAGAGCCAACTTTTTATGAATGCTCTTGTTTCCTTTGTTTATCATTCAGGACTCCTAGGTTCTACAGTTCACTGGAGTTGGTAGCTTAGAGCCTTCTTGGATTCAGTGTTAATGCCTCACATCTTTAAATACGTTGTTTGTTCTTTGTCAGTTTCCCCAGAGAGATCCACATCTTGCATATAATCCCACAGTTCAGTACTAAAAACTCCAGAGATCCCAGCATGATAGCCTGTTCTGTCTCTGCTAGTAAAGACATAAAAAGTTCCTGTTTCCACAAGGCCCTGGTAAGATAGATAACAATGCTCACTGTGTTGTCTTTGTATATGTTTATTACCTACACATAAATATTCAAACAAGCTTACAGAATTTTCAAGTAATTCTATATTCTTCCATATCTTTGGATTCCCATATAATACTATCAAACAGTTTGTGGCTGTGTATTGTAATGATTCCTCTCAGATACAGTTGAAACTCATGAATTTAGTGATTTAACTATAAAGAAGAAATAGCAAGAAAACATGGATAATTCAAAGTTGATTATATGGTATTTATTAGCACAAAGCAAATTTGCCTGAAAACCTAAACAAGGTAAGTAATATTTTTAGTCATCCTAGAATTTAATTATGTAATTTATAATTTTAATTGAATAAGTCCTAAACACTGCTGTAAAATCATCTTTCTGTCTAACTGTATCTTCTATATTTTCCTTAAGCCAAAATAAAACTACTTGGATACTACTGAATCAAAACCAAAATTTATTCTTCATAATTTCCTGAGAGAATTATACGTATTGAGTAAAAATTTCCCAGGAATGATTTTCTATCAGGCTACTACTTGACACAACCTACTGTCAATAATATTGCTAAACCTCATCTTTCAGAGATCTAATTACTCTCCTGTGCTGAGCTCAATAACCAGATGCCATCAAACCTTTATAAATCAACTAAATCCTCTCATTCATTATCTAAAGTTCATGACTGTTAACTGTATCTATAATTTGTATATTTATCTAAATCCTCCCTTTTGCAAAACACTCATCCTTTCATCATATTATCTCTGATTGCCACAATTGCTAAGTTTCTGAAAATGAAACAGACGATAGCAGCACCACAAGATCTCTAATGCACCCCACTGATTGTTTCAGTTAACAAGTATACCTGCATTTCCCAAGATCAACTACTCTGAACTACACTGAATGTTTCAACGCTTACTAGAGTTGGCTGCTCAAGTAGTTCAGCACTGCTGTCAAACATAGGGGAATACAGTACTCTCATTTTTTTTATTGTTCTCATAAAGCATTCAGACTTCCCATGGCTTAGGAAATATAATCTTTCCCATAAATTTCTACAATGTGCTGGCTTCCTTCTTTTCCTTTTAATAAGCAACTCTCTTTTGCTATTCACCCATAATTTGGGATCAAAGTGATTGCTTCTAGAATTCTATGTGTGGAGAGTCACACCAGCAGGACCAATCCAGAGAAACAAAGTCTTTGAGAAGGTTTCTCCTGCTCACTTTAAGCCTGGCAAATTAAAAATTAAATGTGCTTATTTTTCTGTGTTCCAAGAACTGAGTCTCCCACATTGAAAGGTTTTTATTGTTTGCATTTCTAGAAATCACCATTTATGCACAAAATCTTGTGGAATTTAAAAGTCTATAAATATAAAAGTAAATATATAAAAGTATAAAATTATGTGATTATAGTTTCTTGGTTTAAGGATAAAAGCATTGTATATTCTAAATGTCCCTAATTTTAATTGCTAAATTAATAAATTTTAGTTTTCTGAACAACAGAATTTATATCCTAGAGTAGTTTTACTACTCAGAAAACCATTTAAATATTTTTATAACAGTACAGTTATAACAACATTTCTTTGGTTACTTCTTAGGATGTGAGCATTGTGAAGGCAAATGCTACAAACGCAGGACAACACAGAATTCCTAAGCAACTTCACATCGAAATTACCAACCTTCTTCTTGACTGGTATTCCTGGCCTAGAGTCTGCTCATGGCTGGATCTCCATTCCTTTCTGTTGTCTTTATGCCACCGCCCTCTCTGGCAACAGCATGATCCTCTTCATCATTGTGACCCAGCATAGCCTGCATGAACCTATGTACTATTTCCTCTCCGTGCTCTCTGCCACTGACCTGGGTTTGACTTTTTCTACAATGTCAACCACCTTGAGAATCCTGTGGTTTCAGGCAAATGAAATCAGTCTAGATTTTTGCATTGTTCAGATGTTTTTTCTCCATGGGTTCACATGTACAGAATCTGGAGTGTTACTGGCTATGGCTTTTGATCGTTATGTAGCGATCTGCAAACCTCTTAGATATACCTCAATTCTTACTAATTCTAGAATCATTCAGATAGGTTTTCTAGTGATAATGCGCACTCTACTTTTAATAGTTCCACTGTTTCTGCTCCTCAAACCTGTCTCTTTCTGTAAAAGGAATACCCTCTCCCACTCCTACTGCTATTATCCAGATGTGATTAAGTTAGCATGTTCAGACACTCGGGCAAATAACATCTGTGGACTAGTTGATCTCATTCTGACCACAGGGCTAGACACTCCATGCATTGTCTTATCTTATATTCTGATCATTCGCTCTGTCCTTAATATTGCCTCATCCGAAGAACGACACAAGGCCTTCAGCACCTGTGTGTCCCACATTGCAGCAGTTGCAGTTTTCTACATCCCTATGTTTAGCCTGTCTCTGGTGCATCGCTACGGTCGGTCAGTGCCCAAGGTAGTCCATACAATGATGGCCAATGTTTACCTTCTTCTACCCCCTGTGCTCAACCCCATCATCTACAGTGTGAAAACAAAGCAAATCAGAAAGGCCATTCTTAGTTTGCTCTTTGCAAAATGAACACAGAGTTTCTGCTGAATGCTCTCAGGGCAGATTCTCCATGGCAAGGAGTAAAGTATGCATCAACATGAATCTATGCCTCAGTTTTTAATGTTTCATAGCCTTTTCAAAACTACTTAGCTTGTTGTGTCCAGAGACAATGCAGGATATACATAATAAGAATAGATGTTTCAGGCAAGTATTAGTCAAAAGAAAGTTTTGGACATTAGGGATATTTATATTTTTAATATATAGCTTATATGATGAACAATGGTTCATTAAGAATTTACTACAATGTATGTTATTGTCATCATAGGAAAAATCAAAGCAAAATTAACATACTGATGTTACTTCACAAAATTTCATGTTATATGAATATATATATGGCTTAGAAAATTTTAAAAAAGTAATTTGGATATTAATTCAACTAATAAAGTAATTACAAGAAGAAGAATGTGATGAAGGTTCGTGATCTGAAATAAACATCATGATGGTGAACATGAGCCATTGTTTTATGTTTTTTTCCTTTTTTTCCAATTTTTTTATTAGATATTTTCTTCATTTACATTACAAATGCTATCCCAAAAGTCCCCTATACACCCCCCCTGCCCTGCTCTCCTACCCACCCACTCCTACTTCTTTGCCCTGGCATTCCCCTGTACTGGGGCATATAAAGTTTGCAAGACCTAGGGGCCCCTCTTCCCAATGATGGCTGACTAGGCCATCTTCTGTTACATATGCAACTAGAGACACGAGCTCTGGGGGTACTGGTTAGTTCATATTGTTGTTCCACCTACAGGTTGCAAACCCCTTCAGCTCCTTGGGTACTTTCTCTAGCTCCTTCATTGGGGGCCCTGTGTTCCATCCAGTACATGACTGTAAGCATCCACTTCTGTATTTGCCAAGCACTGGCATAGCCTCACAAGAGACAGCTACATCATGGTCCTTTCAGCAAAATCTTGCTGGCATGTGCAATAGTGTCTGCTTTTGGTGGCTGATTATGGGATGGATTCCTGGGTGGGGTAGTCTCTAGATGGTCCATCCTTTCATCTTAGCTCCAAACTTTGTCTCTGTAACTCCTTCCATGGGTATTTTGTTCCCTATTAAAGGAGGAATGAAGTATCCACATGTTGGTCTTCCTTCTTCTTGATTTTCTTATGTTTTGCAAATTGTATCTTGGGTATTCTAAGTTTCTGGGCTAATATCCACTTATCAGTGAATGCATATCAAGTGACTTCTTTTGTGATTGGGTTAGCTCACTCAGGATGATATCCTCCAGATATATCCTTTTGCCTAAGAATTTCATAAATTCATTGTTTTTAATAGCTGAGTAGTACTCCATTGTGTAAATATACCACATTTTCTGTATCCATTCCTCTGTTGAGGGACATCTGGGTTCTTTTCCAGCTTCTGGCTATTATAAATAAGGCTGCTATAAACATAGTGGAGTGTGTGTCCTTCTTACCAGTTGGAACATCTTCTGAGTATATGCCCAGGAGAGGTATTGCTGCGTCTTCCGGTATTACTATGTCCAATTTTCTGAGGAACTGCCAGACTGATTTCCAAAGTGGTTGTACAAGCTTGAAATCCCACCAGCAGTGGAGGAGTGTTCCTCTTTCTCCACATCCTAGGCAGCATCTGCTGTCACCTGGATTTTTTATCTTAGCCATTCTTACTGGTGTGAGGTGGAATCTCAGGGTTGTTTTGATTTGCATTTCCCTGATGATTAAGGATATTGAACATTTTTTCTTTTATTATATTTGTTATACACAGAGTGAGAACCAGAGAGAATGGGGGGGTGAGAGGGGGAGGAGGAGGTGGAGGGAGAGAGGGAGAGTGGAAGAGGAAGAGGAAGAGGGTGACAGAGATGGAGACAGAGACAGAGATACAGAGAGATACAACTTTATAAGTCTGTTTTGTTGTTTTGTGTATCTTGGTTCTTTATTAGAGTCAGAGGTTCAGGAATTCTTCTGCAAGTTTATATCTTCTAGATAGGATGAGGGACCTACTGTAAATCTCAAAAGTATGGTCTCCCCAAACAAGATCTGAATAATGATCAACACCAATTGGCATCCCAGTGAGGACTTCTAGATGAAGACATATATATATATATATATATATATATATATATATATATATATATATACAAAGACTCCAGACTTAGATGAAGAAAGATAGACAAGCAATGAGTGATTAGTGAATGGAAAGTATTCCTCCCTAGGGATGAGGACCTTAATTCATTATTCAATACTGAGTGTCATCTCTAAAACATATACATAATAAATGGACTCAGCAGGTTATAGTTATATATTAATTTAGTTTGCATACCTAGATACATAACAGTAGTAATTAAGAAAAATATGCCAAAAATTAGTGAAAGAATGAGGAAATGGTTGGAAAGATGAGATGATGAAGAAAATTATGTAATTACACTTCAAATAAATTTATAAAATATAATTTAAAAGTAAAAAACATATCATGAATACCTCTCTAATACTACTAATATTAAAACCTATTGCATGTGAAGGAATGACCAGGAGTCATAGATGGCAGTAGGAATGTATTCTAAGGGTTGGTTCTATACTCTATTCACATTAATGTTGATGCAGCATTTCCCTCCTTGGAATCTATCAGAGTCTGAAACCATCCCTCATGTTCCACACCAGGAGAAACGAGAAGTATTTATATAGATAGAAGAATAACTGAAGACTTAAATCTCCCAGAATCAAAGCACCTAAAATTTAGTGCAGACTTAACTCATCTCAGGTGTAGGTTAAACTGAAGACAGCAAGAAGTGAAACAGAAATACAGGGGAAAAAGTGGAGACAAAGACAAAGAAGAAATGAAAATCTAGAATTGCAAGCTGAAAAGACTTAAGTTTATATAAAGACCAAAATAGAAACAGCAATAGAAAACAGAAGAGAGACAATTAGACAAATAGTAAATGAAAGGAGACAAAGAGGAAGACACACACACACACACACACACACACACCAGACAGACAAGACGGCTTATCTATAGCAGGAAAGTCTAGTCAGAAAGAAACAAACCCAACTACTAATTGTTTGAAAAATGATTAATGGTGGCTTTCTAAAATCTCCCGATGACACAGTTATCTTATGCATAAACCTCAGCTGTTTTAATTGCAAAAAATGTAATTTTAATATATTATACATTACATATACTTGCAAAATCATTATAAGGTAAATTATAGTTTAGGCAGTAGTGTCAATTTGTTAACAATGAGAGACACATCATAATTTACCTTCTAATAATTTTTCAGCTATTCTTAGATATGCTTGCTACTATAAAACAGTTTTCAAGGACTACAGCTATGATGATGGCAAAATAATAAAAATAAAATTAAAATCCTCTAAAGGATGGTATTTATTAAAAGTGATGGGATAATTTGATTGACTAATAATTGCACACACACACACACACCACTTATAAAGAGGGATATTACTGTCTGTCATATTCTTCAGTTCAGAATATGGACAGGCCTGCAACTAAAATTTCCAAACATTAAAATCAGCATAAAAGCGACTCAGAGCAGAAGCAAGGCATAAAAACAAGATCCACCTTAGTTACAGAAACATCTGAAAACTAAAGAAAATGTTATTTGCATTCACTTGAAAGAATTTGCATAGGATAGTGTCTTGGCATGAAATAAGGGAAATTTTCCCAATTGTGTCTAAAACACTAGCTCTGTGTATGTGTATGTGTGTGTGTGTGTGTGTGTGTGTGTTTGTGTGTGTGCATGTGTGCCCACAGATTTGTGTATTTGTGCATGCTACATATGTTGATGCTAATGTCTAGACTATTTTCATAAGGTCAATTGTAAAACAGAAAATAAAAGAAAACTTTCTGAGTGAGGAAATTAATAAAGCTAGAATTTTAATAGAAATTATTTTCTTTGTAGGTAAGAAAAGTAAATGCTCTGGTTGGCAGGGGGCAGATTGCTTTAATAAAGCCAACAGGTCCAGAGGAAGTGCAGTTCCAGTATTCAGGACTGGATTGGAGAAGCAGGGCTGATTCTTACACAAAGAATGAGGGAAAACATGATTCTGAAAAAAACTAGAGATATTGTTATCATGTGAGACATGCTAGATTGTAACCTCAATCCTCTTTGGAAGTATAGGTGGTTTTATTGTCTAAGCCGATTGTTGTAGATTAAACAGAAAAATAAAAATAAATATGAACTTTTAATAAAGCATAATCAGGATAAAAATACTGTGGCTGGATAGTTGCAGTCCCTTCATAGAGTGCCAAGGCATCACCAGGAAAGTTTCCCATTAGTCTTCAGTTAGACCTAGTCAGAGGCAGGATTTTCCTATTTAGCTCTGTACCCATTTTTAATTGGGTTATTTGCATTGTTAGTGTCGAACCTCTGGAATTCTTTATATATTTTGAATATTAGCCTACTGTCAGATGTAGGGTTGGTGAGATCTTTTCCTAATCTGTAGGCTGTCATTTTGTCCTGTTGACAGTGTCCTTTGCATACATAAGCTTTTCAGTTTCCCGAGGTCCCATTTATAAATGCACACAAATCAACAGATCGTAGTGCCTGAGCCATGGGGTTCTGTTTAGGAAGTGGTCTCCTGTTCTAATGAGTTCAAGGTTATTCTCCACTTTGCTCTCTATTTGATTTAGTGTATCTGGTTTTATGCTGAGTTCTTTGATTCAATTGGACTTGAATTTTTTGCAGGGTAATCAGTATGGATCTATTTGCATTTTTCTACATACAGACATCCGGTTAGACCAGCACTAATTGTTGAAGATGCTCTCCCTGTTCTGTTGTATAATTTTGAACTTTTTGACAAAACTCAAGTGTCCATAGATGTGGGAGTTTATTTATGGGTCTTTTATTGATGAACCTGTCTGCTTCTATACCAATCCCATGTGGTTTTTATCACTATTGCTCTGTAGTACAGCTTGAATTCTGGGATGGTGATTCCCTCAGAGGTTCTTTTCTTGTAGAGGATTGTTTTAGCTGTCCTGGTTTGTTTGCTTTGTTTTGTTTCCTGTTTTCCATATGAAGTTGAATTGTGTTGGAATTTTTATGAGAATTGCATTGAATCTGTAGATTGCTTTTGGTTAAATGGCCATGTTCACTATGTTGATCCTATCAATTGATTTTTGAATAGCTTTTCAAGACTGTGATCCAATCTAAGATCTTGATTCTCACTTATGATACCTCCAGATTTGAGTGAGTCCCCCTCTGCTCTCTGTCCCTAACATAGTCTGAATTTTCTTATCCTTCCAGAAAGAAAACTTACTCAACTTCAAACCAACAGGTAATTTTAATCAAATCAGCCATTGGAATATAAAGTCAGTTTAATAGCACTTAAAATTTCTTTTCTAAAATTGTTTTTTACAAATTTACTATATTTCAAAAAAAATCCCTTCAAATCTTTTGCTTCCTTGTTTTTGACCACACCAAAGCATTATAATTTTTTTAAAAAGATTCCATTTTATTCTTCCCTGAACAAATTAAATATTTCATTCTTTTCATTTTTTAAGACACATTATACTCTCCTTGCATGCTTTTTTTTACTTCAAAAATTTTTTTCATTGACATTTATTAATTTTATTAGAGCACGACTTGCTTAACAATATTTTTAAAATTAATTTTTTACGATTTATATTTCCCCCTCCCATCCACTGTCTGACTTCCACATCCTATACCTCCTCCCCACTCCCTGTCTCCACATGTATGTCCCCACTCTCCATTCCACCCGACCTCTATATGGAGGTAGGAGGGTGTGAGGGGGTCGGGGGCACCCTCCAGAATACAGCAGAGATCTGGAAGGACTTAAAGGGAAGGATCTTAGATGAAATGCCAGACATTTCATCTTGAAGGGCGAGGGAACATATAGAGCCCACCTCCAGCAGGAAGACAGGGTATCAAGTGAGGGATGGAGTTGCTATTCCACAGTCAAAACTCTGACCCATAATTGTTCCTGTATGAAAGAACTGCAGGGATGGAAATGGAAAAGAGCCTGAGGAAAAGATGGTCCAGCCACAGGCCCAAAGTGGGATCCAGCTCAAGGGGAGGCCCCAAGGCCTGACAATATTACTAAGGGTAAGGAGCACTCACAAAAAGGGATCCATCATGACTGCCCTCTTTTCAGACCCAATGAACAGGAACAGCTGAAAGTCAGATGCAGATATTTGCACTCAACCAATGGACAGAAGCAGCTGATCCCTGTTGTTGAATTAGGGAAAGGCTGAAAGAAGCTGAGGAGAAGGGTGATCCTGTAGGAGGACCAGCAGTCTCAATTAATCTGGAACCCCGAGATCTCTCAAACTCTGGACCACCAAACAGGTAGCATACACCAGCTGATATGAGGCCCCCAACATACATACAGTAGAGGTCTGCTGGGTCTGTGTTCATTCAGAGGTGATGTACTTCTAACCCTCAAGAGACTGGAGGCTCCAGGGAGTTCAAAAATGTTTTTAATTATATTAAAATTACAATTCTTCTCCCTTTTGCTTTTCTCCCCTTGGCCCCAGATACCGTCCCTGGAATTCCTTTCATACCCTCTCCCCACCCTTCTTTTTGGCTTTTGCAGCAGGCTGTGTCCACTCATGCTGGCCTTGAATTTGCTATGCAGGTTCTAGCTTCTCCTCCTGAGTGGGATTGCTGTGCCTCCCAGTGCACACTACCACATTAGGTTACTGAGACAGAGAGGATCAAACCCATGCTCTTACAAGCCACACAGTACAATATTAAGTGAGATATACCCACAGGCCCTTTGTATAGGTTTTTACGGGGCATTTCTGCTATTTTTTGCTTAGTTCCCTTTGCATATAGTTACAGTTGTTAACCACCACCGACTACTCTTTTACAGAGAAGCATAGGGAAAAGATAATTAGGAAACATCACAAACGAAAGTTTTGTAATAGCTTAGAAAATTCATTATTGATACTTCTGTAATTGATGGAGACATGTGAATCTTTTTATCATGGCTTTTCAGTGAGGTATAAATGTATTTCAACTATTTAGTTTGGTCGACCATATAAAAAGGTAAGTTGCTTAAAGTACACAAAGTGTAGAATGTGTTCTTCTCTAGAGATTTAACAAATATCTGTTCATTTAAGACAGCATAATTTGAAGGTTGCAAAACACCCAGAATAATTTAGAAAGTGTTTTAGTTATGTAAATCATAACACTAAACTTAGCCATAATCCTGGGTAATTCTCTATTAACTGCTTTTACAATGTATATGTGTAGGACAAGCATTACAAAATAAAAGTTCATGGGTTTTTGTTTTGATGTCAAGTTTGGTGTGCATGTTCAGTGGTAAGTGATAAACTTAAGCAATCACTTTTACTGATCTTATACTCATACATTTGTCTGGAGGTAGGATTATTACTTTTTAAACAATCCATTTGATACATTTTTGTCTTACAACTAGTAAATCAGGACAACTAAATAGGAACAAATGCTATTCCCCTATTTTAATTGTTTCAGACAACTAAGTAGGCATAGAGGTTATTCCAAACCAATTGTGTTAAGGCAGTCTCATTTATTAGTTATCTAAAACATTTAAATCAGTTTCTCTGTTTTTGGTGAATTACAGAATATTAAATTTGTGTAGACACTTCAATTATTTCTAAATCAATAGGGATAGAATTCATTTAGGGTATTTACATTAATTATGTAATGCTAGCCTGAAGTATAAAATATTGCTTATAAATAACACACACACACACATATATATATTTTCATATATATACACATATATATATGAAAATCTCACAAATATTAGTTTTAGCTTGGAGTAAAAAATGGTAATATAAAAACTTATTAGTTATATAAAAGTTATATCTCAGATGTATTCTACTTTATACTTTTTTTTATACTTTTAATAATTTTTCTGACAAAAACATGTGACAAACTGAGTCTACTGACTTATGAAAGAATGAAATATAGATTAGAAATTTGTTTAATATATGTATTATATAAATGATTTTGAGACATAGTTCATGTAGCCATGGCTAGCTTTTAAGACACTATGTTGTGAAATGCCCTTGAAATCTTCATCTTCCTGACATCTCCTGAGTGCTGAGATTACAGGTGTAAACCATCATGCTTTGCTGTATTATTTAATTAAGATTTTTGAGAGTAACTTTAAGATTTTGGCTGTAAGGCATTATCAGATGAAAGTTTTTGAACTACACTTAAAATAATGTTTGAGGAAGCATCCAACAGCAGACTGTTTCCAAAGCCAATGTGCATAAGTAGTTAGTTTCAAGTAATCATGCTCACATGGGCACATTTATTTTGGTTGTAGGGAGGCATGAGTCTCTTGTGGTTTTCAGTGAGTTTAGAAGTCTAATATTTCAGCAGTGATGGGAAGCTCATGGGCCAAGGAAGGGAGGAAAATGTGCCAGAGATAGACACAAAGGGATGGATGATGTCAGAATCTCAGAGCAGCATGTGGAAGGACAAGAGGGAAGTGAAGGGAAAATTGATAACTAAAGGGGGACAGAGGAGCAGACACAGTAGGAAGGAGTATCAGAGGGGTGACAAAGTAGGAAGTGCAGAGACCTCTAAGGTCACTCACTAAGTTTCCAATGATTCCCCAGACATGTGTGAAAAGACTGATATTGCCAACTTGGTAAAAGCAGGGATACATTTGATGTTTGCATTAATATCTCAATATTAAATATTAAATCAAGAAATGTGCAAAGCTGATTCTTTGAATTGGTAAATATATAGAAAGGTGAGGTGAGACGTTAACATACAGCATGAGCCCTTAACTGATTCATTCTGCGTGATTTTCTGACATCACAGATTAGATTTTCTTGAGCTTGAACAAATTATCAGCTTTGTTTCTGACACAGTTTCTCTAGAATCACATTTCTTATCTGTTGGCTCTTCACGCAGTATATGATAGGATTCATTACAGGAGGCACAAGCAAGAAAATGTCAGCCATGAGAATCTTAGATATGGGGGAACTACGGCTCGCAAGGCGATAGATGACAGCAAGGGAGATGACAGGGACATAGAAAATGAGCACAGCACAGATGTGAGAGACACAAGTACTGAGGACCTTGAGCCTTTCCCTTTGGGATGCAATGCCCAGCACTGCTCTCAGGATGAGTACATATGACATGAAAATGAAGGTTATGTCAAGGATGCCTGTGAGAGCCACAAATAAACCATAGATGACATTGAACTTGTTGTCTGAGCAGGCCAGTTTCATGACATCTTGGTGAAGGCAATAGGAATGTGACAAGAGATTCTTCTTGCAGTATCTTAGACGCACTAGAGTTACAGGGAAAGGCAGGATCAACAGCACATTCTTGAGAGAAAAAGCAAGCCCGATTTGAAGGACCCTGGCACTGGTAAGGATGGAAGTGTATCTCAGAGGGTTACAGATGGCAATATAGCGATCAAAGGACATAATGAGAAGCACAGATGACTCCATAGCTGAGAATTCGTGAATAAAAAACTCCTGGGCAAAACACTCGTTAGGAGAAATGTCTGGAGAATTGAACAGGAAAACCTTAAGCATGGTAGGAAGAGAGGAAATGGACAGTCCCAGGTCAGAGAGAGCCAACATGGAGAGGAGATAGTACATGGGTTCATGCAGAGAAGGCTCCGATTTTATGAAAAAGAGGATAGTGCCGTTGCCCAGGATCGCAACAGTGTACAGGAGACATATGGGGATGAAGATCCAAATGTGGGCAGATTCCATCCCTGGGAACCCAACCAAATAGAACGTAGAAACTTCAGTAACTGAGATGTTGAAAATGGGCATACCAGTATGCATGGAATCAAGATGGATGGCTCCAAAGAGGTGTGTTGTGGTGCTGAGAGTAGAATGGCTTAAACGCCTGACTTTGTCCTGTTGAAATCTTTAAGATGCTCTCAAACTAAGAGAGATAGAAATTGTTCTTAGAAATGCACCTAACATGGGGTAAAACATATCAGAAGTAACCATATCAATAAACAAATGTGTAGTACATGTCAATATGTATATCAAAGCATAGTATAACCAATTAATATCTAAATCTTAATGATTACTGCTCATAGGGAGGAGCACTCTGGTTGGAGCTCATTACTTCTCTCTATTCTGATCTCTTTAACATTACTTTGTGAGACAGATTCATGAGTGAACCTGTGCTTGCTGTTTTCTCTAAACCACATTCAGTTTTTAAAAGCTATCATCCAATAGGCAGGTCTCAGTTGATTCACTGTCTTTTTCTTCCTTTCCTGTTGTTGTTATTGTTTGCTAGTACCCTGGATTAGCAAATAACTGAACAGTCATTTGTTATACTACTTTTGATATTGTCAATCATTATCACATTAAATACTCTCTTTTGAAATATCTATTTAGTTGAATTTTCTTAGATATTTAGATTTAACCCTGTTAGATAGCTTCATATGTATATGTATATGTATATGTGTATATATGTATATTCCCTTTAAATACTACTTATTAGTACAGATTAATTGTATAAAATAGTTTCATTGAAACATTACAATGCACATTTTTAATGTAACTTCCTATTCATTCATGTTGAATTTTTGTTCCATTTTAAAATTCATTTTTACATTTTTCGCATTATAATATAGTTAGCAACATATTCCTCTTCCTTTTCCTCCCTCTTCAGCTTCCTGTATGCCCTCCTCCCTGTTTTCTTTCACTGTTTTATATATGTATATGTATATACTACTTCTCTGTCATATTTAATTTTTTAAAAATTTGTGTTTGGTTTCTAATGTATCAAAATTATTAATCACTTTCACAAATTTTTTCTTCTAAATGTGAATTATTTTAAATCACTATGAATTCCTGCTTACATTTACTAATAACTTCATTATTTTCCATTCAATTATTAGTATACTTTCACACTACCTAAAACATTTTTTAACTTGAATTTGTTTATGGGACAATGTGCTATTTTAATGTACCTGCACAATTTGAAATTATTGTTTCTTCAAATAAATTACATAGGAGCAATATTCAGTTGTGACTAATGATATTTGTCTACCTTACCAGATCCGTTAAGTATCTTAGTTGCTAATAAAGAGTTGTTTGTCCTGGCTGGTATACTCCAACTCCCAAGATGTACTTCTGATGCTGACCAGAAAAAAACGAGAAATGTTTTATGGAAGGCTGAAAAAGACAGTGCAAAATGATCAGGCAAGAGATGTTATCTGCTTCTTTGTTCCACATGCCTAAACAGAGTCGTTTGTTTTGTTATTGGTTGTTATTTTGATTTGTTTATTTTCTCCAGGATAGAACCCTCAAAGAGTGTTTAATGTTTATTTTGTTGAGATAAATGAAATATTAAGTGGGATGTAGGGCTTTTGCTGCTTAGAGTCCTCTCCTGCTGGGCTCATGTACAGATCAGGTCAGGCTTCACTCCTTCAGCTACTTTGCCCCTCAGTCTGCCAGTCTTTCCTGCAGAAAAAGAGATTTCGTGTCTTTTAAATTTCCTTTCAGTTGTTCTTTAGAAAACTCTACTCTCAAAGTTAATAATAAGCTTAGTTAGATATTGATATTCTTTGGGGGCATGTTATGACTGACAAGATCTTTTAATTTTTAACCTTGAAACCTTTTAATGCTGTTAAAGGTTTGGATTTAAATCATTCTACACCAAGCCCAACTAGTAGTAGCTTTCAGTTTATTTCAGCTCTCTTAATACAATAAAACTACATGTTTAAGAATCAATTTAGAAAAATAGAGTAAGAATATTTTCATTAATTTTTTGACTTCTGCTCATTATAAATGACAAACAACCCAGTGTTTAGCACAGTGAAAAAAATATGGATCTCATTAGAATATTCTTTACATTTCCAGAAAGAATATTCTGTTTTGCTATAAAAAGAATGACTTTCAGAGAAGCTAAGGAAAGCTAGAATGTTGCATAGAAGGTTTTCTAGGTCTATCTGTAATTTAGAAGAGCTTTCAAAATTCAATTCTCTGGTTTGTAGAAATGTAAGAAAAATGATTACAGTAAGAGACCTTGAAGGTTTTCAAAGAGTAGAGTTAGCATGAAGTTCAGCATTAAGTGGAAGTTAAAGATGAGATCATTTATTGTGTTTTTTATACTAATAGTGGGATGATGTGGTCAGTTATGTATTATAAGGGTTTTTTTTTTTTTTTCATGTTCTCCATTAACTTACTTGGAAATGGCAAAAATCATAGCTGAGTAAAGGTAAGGTGCTTCTCATAGTGTTACTAACTAATGGTTGTCTATAGAGGGAACCCAAGGGTTTTTAGGCACTTACCAAGGTGTGTCTTACCTGGTCTGTCTGTACCTCAAGACTAAACAGAGATGAATCAAAATAATGCTGCCCCAGATTGACTGTTCACTACATTCTGAAAGGCGATTCTATGTCTTCCCCCTCTGAAGCCATTTTAGTAGATTAAAGGCCCTAGGGATGATGATGCACTAAGCTAGACTCAGAGGGACTGAAATGCCCATTGGTCTCTCATGCAGGTGAAAGCAAACTGAAGAACGGTTCAGCTCAGTTCCCAGTGTGCAGAAGATTTGGATGTTTATGGTTAAATGTCTATAAATTCACTCCTGCTCATCTAACAAAATAAATTAATTTTTTCTTGTACTTTTATATCCTTTTGGAGAGCTGGCCACATCATCTTTTTCCAGATAGTTTTGTTTATTGAGTTTTTTGACTATAGTTGAGATAATTTACTTTTGCTCCTTTGTGATTAATGTAACTGTCTCTATAAAATAATAAATGCTGGCTTTTTTTCCCCCTTTGGAGGGCAATCTACTTACATCACTTTCCAATTTTATTTTATATGTTTGTGGGAGTGCTTTTTAAATTTTATTTTAGCTATGTGCATGTATTTGGCTGTGTCCTGATGTGCATGAATGCATGCATGTATCCATACATGGGTCTACTGAGGCCAGAAAATGGAGTCAAATTATCAGGAGCTGAAACTACTGTTGGTTGTGATCTTGCTTATGCTGTTAAGCAAACTCTGGTCCTCTGCTAAATAACTGTCCTTAAATCATTGAGCTTTTTTTTTTTTTTAAAAAGCTACATTGTGGTATTTTTTCTTTATTATTATTATTATTATTATTATTATTATTATTATTATATTTAATCTGTTTTTACAGTCCAGTCATTATCTCCCCTCCTTGTCCCCTACAACAGTTCCTCATCCCTTTTTATCTCTCCCCTTTCTCCAAGAGGATGTCTCCACCACACCCCACCCCATCCCTATATCCCCACCAGACCTCCTCACTCCCTGGGGTCTCAAGTCTCTCAAGGGTTAGGTGCATCTTCTTTCACTGAATCCAGACCAGTCAGTCCTCTGTTGTATATGTGTCCCAGCTTTGTACCAGCTAGTGCATGTTGCTTGGTTGGTGGCTCAGTGTCTGAGATCTCTCAGGGGTCCGGGTTCCTATGAGGTCACCCTACTCCTCAACTTCTTCCAGCCTCCTGGAGTCCCCGACTTCAGTCCATTGGTCAGTTGGGTGTAAGTATATGCATCTGTCTTAGTCAGCTGCTTGTTGGGCCTCTCTGAGGGCAACCATGCTAGGCTCCTGTCTATAAGCACACCATAGCATCAGTAATAGGAGGCCTTGGGGCCTTTCCTTGAGAGATGGATCCCAAATTTGGGGTGGTAACTGGTTCTCCTTTTCCTCAATCTCTTCTCCATTTTTTGTCCCTGCAGTTCTTTTAGACAGGAACAATTCTGAGTCAGTTTTGACTGTGGGGTGGTATCCCCACCCCTCCGCTTGATGCCCTGTGTTTCTACTGGAGGTGGACTCTGCAAGTTTTCCCCAATGTTGGGTATTTCATCTATGGCCCTCCCTTTGAGTTCTGAGAGTCTCTCACCTCCCAGGTCTCTGGTACATTCTGGAGGGTTCCCCCAACCTCCCATCTCCCAAGGTTGCCTGTTAACATTCATTCTGCTGGCCCTCAAGGCTTCTCTTCTTCCCTGCCCCCCCCCCCACTCCCGACCCAATACCTGATCATGTCCCCCTTTTCCCCTCTCCCTCTTCTCTCCCATCCATTCCCCTCCCTTCTTCTGTTCCCCCCACAACCTCCCCACTCCGCCGTGATTGCTTTCTTCTCCCTCCCAAGTGGGATTGAAGCATCCTCACTAGGGTACTTCGGCTTGTTAATCTTCTTGAGTTCTGTGGACTGTAGTTTGGGATTCTGTATTTTTTATGTTACTATCCACTTATTACTGACTTCAAACCATTCCTGCCCTTTTGGGTCTGAGTTACCTCACTCAGGATGATATTTTCTCATTTCATTTACCTGCAAATCGTAGGATGTCCTCATTTTTTTTTCAATTTTTTATTAGATAATTTCTTCATTTACATTTCAAATGCTATCCCGAAAGTCCCTTATACCCTCCCCCACCCTGCTCCCCTACCCATCCACTCCCACTTCTTGGCCCTGGCATTCCCCTGTACTGGGGCATATAAAGTTTGCAATACCAAGGGGCCCCTCTTCCCAGTGATGGCCCACTAAGCCATCTTCTGCTACATATGCAGCTAGAGACACCAGCTCTGGGGAGTACTGGTTAGTTCATATTGTTGTTCCACCTATAGGGTTGCAAACCCCTTCAGCTCTTGGGTACTTTCTCTAGCTCCTTCATTGGGGGCCCTGTGTTCCATCCTATAGATGACTGTAAGCATCCACTTCTGTATTTGCCAGGCACTGGCAAAGCCTCACAAGAGACAGCTATATCAGGGTTCTTTCAGCAAAATCTTGCTGGCATATGCAATAGTGTCTGCATTTGGTGGCTGATTATGGGATGGATTCCTGGGTGGGGTAGTCTCTGGATGGCCCATCGTTTCATCTCAGCTCCAAACTTTGTCTCTGTAACTCCTTCCATGGGTGTTTTGTTCCCTATTAAAGGAGGAATGTTGGTCTTCCTTCTTGATTTTCTTGTGTTTTGCAAATTGTATCTTGGTTATTCTAAGTTTCTGGGCTAATATCCACTTACCAGTGAGTGCATATCAAATGAATTCTTTTGTGATTGGGTTATCTCACTCAGGATGATATCCTTCATTGCTGGTGAGATTGCAAGCTTGTACAACCTCTCTGGAAATCAGTCTGGCGGTTCCTCAGAAAATTGGACATAGTACTACCAGAAGATACAGCAATACCTCTCCTGGGCATATACCCAGAAGATGTTCCAACTGGTAATAAGGACACATGCTCCACTATGTCCATAGCAGCCTTATTTATAATAGCCAGAAGCTGGAAAGAACCCAGATGCCCCTCAACAGAGGAATGGATACAGAAAATGTTGTACATTTACACAATGGAGTACTACTCAGCTATTAAAAACAATGAATTTATGAAATTCTTGTGCAAATGGTTGTACTTATTCTTAATAGCTGTCTTGCCTTCCTTTTAAAAATACTTTATAAATTGTATTTTCTGTTTGTGGAACTATCTCACATATTGAATAAATTAATGTATTTTATTGTTTTGACTTGAAAAGTGTTATTCCTGTTAACTTGATAATGATACTCTCATCCCTAATTTGACTATTTTTGTATTAAACAGCAGAGTAACCATTAGAGAACAGCTGATTGGGTGTGTTCTTTGAAGTGAACAAGCTATGTAAGTAAGAAGGAAATAGAACTATCTGACAAACTGAATTCATTCAGTTATAATGAAGTCACATTCCATGCTGCAGAGATCTTTGGTGCCAATATTACCATCCCTCATCATAGTCTGGAGCTGAAGAAAAACCCTAGGGATCATTAATGGCCATTGATAGGTCATTGAATTTGCTTTTCCTGCAGAAAAGGGGCATGCACTTGGGTTTAGGGTTCAATGTAGACAAGAGAAGTCCTCATCAAAGCTTTTGGTAAGACTTGTTACCTAGAACCTCACCTGGAGAATTGACTCAAGACTGTGTGACAGGGAGATAAATGTAGGTGATATGCCAAGTTCTATCCCAAAGCACCTCAGTACAGGGTTTCTTCCAGAAAAAAAAGCCATTATATACTATCTTTATTTTTACACTTATTTATTAAGGTATTAGAAAAAATAATTTATATGGTTATTTATCTTATTAAAAATTAATGTAAAATACTTAAGGATGAATCTCATTTAGGGCATGCAATTTCTATGCATAAACATTTAAAATTACTTAGAAAAATGGGATAATTTAGTACATCAAAGTCCCTGATCTTGTATTGAAATATCCAATCTATATCTGACATTTCTCCATATTCACATATATTCTTAATAAAATTATACACTTTAAATCTTGGTATGAATCATAAGGTATTTCTGGGACTTATGGAGCCATAAAGATTTGGGATGAGAATGTAAGCAAACCAACAATGCGCTGAGAGGCCATGATCTGATCTAAGCACCATGACAGTGAACATGAGCCTTTGTCCCCTTAACACATGCTCAGCAAGGGGCCTAGCACTGGCCTTTTTTAGGTTGGTTACTTAAAAAAAAAATTAACATTCTTAATTGAAATAGAATTAGTTCCTTTTTCTCACTTCAGCCTTTTCCAGGTATCCCCTTTTGAAACATTCTTATGCCCTTAGCACTCTCAAGTTGATAGATTTTTCTTTGATTATATTTGGTACACACATAGACAGTGATACCCTCACTTCCTGCCACACACAATGTATGTGTATGTACAGTATATATAGACATAGCCTGCTGCATTTATTTTGTTGTGTGCATTTTTGTTCTTTATCATAACTGGAGAACCAGGAATTCTTCTGCAGGATTATATCTTCTAGATATGATGGAAAGCTTCATTGTGAAATCTCAACAATATGTCTGCCCAAAGAAGAAGACCTGAACGGTGACCAACACCAATTGACATGCCCATGTTAATGGGAAATAGCACAAGACCTCATTCCTAGATGAAGCGTGACAAGTAATGACACTGACTAGAGAGAAAGAGACTTTCTCTCAGGTGAGCCCCCTAATTATTTAGCTGACACTAAATGGTCATACCTAAAAATATATAAAAAATACACATACAAGCTATACTAAATGAACTCAAAAGGCTGCATTTATATATTTGTTTGTGTCTGTATGTTATGTGTATGAATAAAAGAACATTTTATGACAGCATATATATATGTATATATATACACACATGTATGCTTAACTAAGCACATATATAGATATACACGCATATATATATATATATCAATAATAATTAAAGAAAAAGAGGTCAAACTTTGAGGAAGAATTGGGGGAGCATGGGAAGGGCTAGAGAGAGAAGTTGGAGGAGGAAAATTCTATAATTATATTTTAATTAAGATAAATATTTAAAAATTCTATTTAAAAATTAAAAAATAAACTGTTAATGAACTTACCTTATTGAGTTTATTTGAAAAAAAAACTACTGCATATAAAGAAAGGCATGGGAACTATAGATGTCAGTAGGGATACATTCTGAGGACTGCAGTTCTGTTCTCTAACTGAGGGTCAAATACTGTGTGCATCATTTCCCTTCTGAATATATAGCAGATTTTAAAAACAATCCCCTGTGTTCTACCCCTGGAGAGATGAGGAATATTTATAGACACAGAGTAATAAATAACTGAAGCCCTAAGACTTCCAGAATCAAAGAGCATCTGCAATCAGTGCAGACTTAACTCATTTCAGGTGAGGGTGAGTACCAAGAACTGAAACAGAAATACAAGGGAAAATGCAGAGACAAAGGCAAAGAATAAATAGAAAAACAGAATCACACACTGAAAAGACATAGGTTTAGATTAAAAAAAAAAGAAGAAATAGAAATAGCATTAGGAAAGAGAGACAAATGGGACATTCAAAAAGTAAATGAAAAAAGACAAAGAGGAAGAAACAGAAATAGAAACAAAAAGAGAATATGACTATCTACAGTAGTAAAGTTTGATCAGAAAGAAACAGCACAACTATTAGTCATCTGTGAAATGGGCTATTGGTGGCTTACGAAAATTTCCTGATGATTCAATTGTCTTATGCATAAATCTCAGGTAAGTGTTTTCAATTACACATAAATGGTGGGAGGGTTTTAGCATATTATGTGTTAAAATATACTTCCAGAAACAAAATTTATTATAAAGCGTTTGTATGTAATTGAGGCAAGTGGTGTTAATTTTGAAATGAGAAACACATCCATCATGTCCCACTTTTTAAAAAAAATTCAATTTTTTTTTGGCAATTTCAACAAACTTGCCATTTGACAAGTGTTTTTGAGGACCACAGTTATGATGATGGGAAGACTGCATCTTGTCCTCAGTAGTTTTCTCTTAATTATAATGAGGTTACTGTATGACACGAGTGTTTTCCCTTTGCCTCTGTCATTAGCAATGGTCATTACTACCAGTGTTTTTCAATCATTTCTCAGTCTCAGTGTAATTTAATTATACTCAACCCCCCAAATCTACCAAATCAGTGACTTGAAAAATAGATTAAAACGAGCCAAGTAAGGAGAAGAGTAGAGAGATCAAGGCTAGTGAAAAGCATGGCAAATAGTATACTGAGAGAGGGATGAGTGATAAATCAAAGTTATACAGAGTAGAATACCAGCTAATACCGATAGCCAACAATATGAAATGGGTCAAAGGATGAAACTTGCATAAGAATAGAAATTTAATAGCCTAAGAACTATAATAAATAATGTACTGATTTAAACAAATTTAGTTGGTGAATAGATATTAGATGCTCTTACCACACATATATACATCCAAAAAAATGTTATCTGAATGTGATAGGATAATTTTCTTGTATATAATGTAATTTATATCTATATACATAAAATATGAATGTGCTGCATGCTTTAAATACATGAACCAGAAAAATTTTAAAGTATAAAGAAGGTATTAATGTTTGTTATATTCTTTGGTTCAGTATGTGAACAACCCTGTAACTAAAAATTTCCAAACATTAAAATCAGCATAAAGGAGATTCAGAACAGGAGCAAGACAATTACAAAATCATAACCCATGTTATTTACAGAAATATCTGAAAATTGAAGAAAATATGATTTGTAATTAGGTTGAAAATTTTTGCATACAATAATGTCCTGGCATGGAATAAGAGAAAATTTCCCATTGTGTCTAAAACACTAGCTCTGTGTGTGTACATGTTTGCCTGTGTATATGAGCATTTTTGTACATTTATTGTGTGTGCTACATATGTTGATGCTAATGTCTAGATTGTTTTCATAAACTCAATTGGTAAATGAAATACAGAAAACGTTCTGAGTGAGGAAAATGATGTCAGAGACTTCAATAGAAATAATTTTCTTTGTGGCTAAGGAAAGTAAATGCTCTGCTTAGCAGGAGAGCAGATTGCATTAGTAAAGCTCACAGGCCCAGTGGAAGCACGCTTTTCCTACTCAGGACTCAGTCTACCACAGAGGATGAGGAAAAATTTGAAAATTTTTCATCATGTGAGAGATGGGTTACTGTAACTTAAATTTTCTTTGGAAGTACAGGTAGCCTAAGTCTTTTGTTATCACATGTTAGATTAGAGGGAAAGTTAAAAAAAATATAAACCTTTAATGAGATATAATCAGATAATGTTTAAACAAAACACAACCAGGATAATACAGCATCACTGTTGAACAGTTGGAGTCACATTATAGAATGCTAAGGTTTCAATTGAAGCAGTTTTTCCTTTAGTTCAGGGCTGATTTACCTAAGTGAGAGGCAGCGTCTATAGGGAGAAATAAGGCAGACCCTGAGGTGTTGTTGCATCACTGAGCTTCCTCTGTGTTCCCAGTAAGTGCAAATACAACACTTAATATTTATATTGACTGCTCTTTTAAAAGTTATAAACAGTCTTCTGAAAGGGAAAACAGTGAATCAGGAAATATCATACGTGCTGGAAAGTGTAGCTCATCCGTTGTTTGCTTAGCACATGCAATGTTCTAGGCTTGATCTTTTAGACTCTCTGTTTCTCTGCCTCTTTCTCTTCCTCTCTGTCTCTTGGCCTCTCTTTCCAAGAAATGAATACCAGCAAACTGACATTCTCTCCTTTAATATTTTAAGACATGCTAAACAATAGTGTTAAATATATTGCTTTTATATTTTTTTTTGTCAGAGAACATACAGAAAGCCACCATCAGAAGGATTTCTGTGTTAAGCTATGATGTGGAATAAAGATCTTTGAAGACATGTGCTGAAGTCACGAGGTAAGTTCCGTTTCATGGTTGCAAGCTAACAGCAATCACCAGTTGACTCCAGAGCATTTCTGAGGAAGTTTGTGAAAATCCTATGCTTTCACTCTGATTTTTCTTTACTTCTATCATTGTATTTTAGAGTAAAACTTTCTGTATTTTTCTACATTGTGTATTTTTCTGGTGTTTCTGATAAAGATCTGCCAAGTTATTTGTTATAGATGACTATATTTATTGGGCACATACTCTTGATATTCCATAATTTGAGAAAATATTTCTTATATAATAACCACTGTCAAATTCTTCTTTCTTCCAAGGTGAACATAGAGGGAATGCATATTTTTGCCCTGGTTGTGTTGTTTGTTCTGGTACAAATTTGACTAAGCAATAAAGAAGAACCTGTCAAGCCACTTGAGGCTCACCATGCTTGCCTGGAATAGCAGTGATGTTACAGAGCCCATATTTATCCTAAAGGGCTTTCCAGGACTAGAGTATGTTCATTCTTGGCTCTCAGTACCTTTCTGTCTGGCTTATTTAGTAGCCTTCATTGGTAATGTAACCATTCTTTCTGTTATTTGGATAGAGACCTCACTCCATCAGCCCATGTACTACTTTCTTTCCATCTTGGCACTGACTGACCTAGGTATGTCCATGTCTACACTTCCCACAATGCTAACAGTGCTGTGGTTGGATGTCCGAGAAATACAGGCGAGTGCTTGCTATGCTCAGTTGTTCTTCATCCACACATTCACATTTCTTGAGTCCTCAGTGCTTCTGGCTATGGCCTTTGACCGCTTCATAGCAATCTGCCGTCCACTGCACTATTCTACCATCCTCACCAACAGTGTGATTGGCAAGATTGGCATGGCCTGCTTGCTACGGAGCATGGGAGTTGTTCTGCCTACACCTTTGCTACTGAGACGCTATCACTATTGCCGCGTCAATGCCCTCTCCCATGCCTTCTGCTTACACCAAGATGTTCTGAGGCTGTCCTGCTCTGATGCCAGGATCAACAGCGTCTATGGACTATGTGTAGTTATCGCTACACTAGGTGTGGACTCAGTCTTTATACTTATTTCTTACGTTCTTATTCTGAATGCAGTGCTGAGTATTGCATCCCGTGAAGAGCGACTAAAAGCTCTGAATACCTGTGTTTCCCATGTCTGTGTGGTACTCATTTTCTTTGTTCCAGTAATTGGGGTGTCAATGGTTCATCGCTTCGGGAAACATCTCTCTCCCATAGTCCACATCCTCATGGCTGACATCTACCTGCTTCTACCCCCAGTGCTGAACCCAGTTGTCTACAGTGTGAGAACAAAACAGATTCGTCTAGGAATTCTCCGCAAGTTTAGGTTAAGTAGAAGGTTTTAAGTTACTCATATTCTCTGATTTTTGCCCTGGGAAATATTAGAAAAGATATTTGTTTTATTACATGAAAAATATAGACTATAGGTCTTGGGTCATACTTGATTAAATTAGGATAAACTAATTATTTTATCTTCTAAATATGCAGTCTCAGTTAATTTTAGTCATTGTATCACTTAGGTTCTGATGGCCAAATTGTGATAATTACTATGGCCTTTTTCTGTACTTAAGATTATTATGAGATTTAATAATAAAAAAAAATCCATGTAATGGGAATTCAATTTTTGAAAAACTATATAATTTTTACTTTTTAAAACTATCATAGTAACATTCCTTATGAAAAAATAGATTTAACAATATTAAAAAATTAAGAACTCACCAGCTGCTGGCTTAGAAAAGAATATAGCTAAATGTAATACAGATTTTATGCAAGTGTTGGTATTGGAAGACTATGTGAAAAATGTGATGGCAAATGTGTGATCTGTGATTCCTATGTGTGTCCCTGCATCCTGGTTCACATAGGTGATGAGTGTAACCATGGACCTTGCCTGGGCCGGTGTGTGATCTATGGAGGTCCTGGAGTATCTGATGCCTACTATTGTAAAAAGTGCACCATTCAGGAGAAGGATAGAGCTTCTGCCCTTCCAAAAGATTGCCCAAAGATTGTCAATTAGGGGAGCTCTAAGACAGACCAATTTTATGAACGCAGAAAATATGGCTTTAAGAAGAGGTGATGCGTGGGTGGCTCCTTCCTCCCCCATCAAGCAGCTGCAGCTGCCAGAATAGATGCCTACTACCATCAGCAGAAAGGGAATGGAGCTGAATGTCACCAGAGCAGCCTACTAGTGCTAGTGTCCTGGTTCCCTGCCACTCCTTCTTTCTCTCCTTTTGATGCAGGGGAGAAGCAAGTACCCATAGAGCGCTCTAGCAGACTGGAGGAGACATTGCTCATCTAGTTCCTAGTTTCCTTTTTGTTTTTAGTTTGAAAAGCAAGACTCTGTTCTCCACATCTATCCTTCCCACTCAAACGCATCAAAACAAGTCTGTGTGCAACTTTGATGATGAAACTCTTATGGCAGAAGTGTGGTCTTGCAGCAGCTATGATGGGGTTGTCCTGTGACCCTCAGTGTGGCCAGGTGTCATCAGAACAGTAATGTGACCTGATAATTCCCAGGTGGTGCTGGGTTCATGCTATTTTCCTTATGAATTGGAAGTTTCTGTTATGCTAATAAAGGTGGTGTGTATTTCTGGGAAAAAACCTGAGAAATCAATTTCATTTGACAATAGTCTTCTTTCTTCCTTCCTTCCTTTCTTTTTTCCTTCCTTTCTTTTTTCCTTTCTTCCTTCCTTCCTTTCTTCCTTTCTCTCTTCCTTTCTCTTCCTTCCTTTCTTTCTTTGTTTCTTTCTATGTTTCTTTCTTTGTTTCTTTGTTTGTTTGTTTGTTTCTTTCTTTCTTCCTTCCTTCCTTTCTTTCTTTCTTTCTTTCTTTCTTTCTTTCTTTCTTTCTTTCTTTCTCTCTCTCTCTCTATTTCTTTCTCTCTTTCTTTCCTCCTTCCTTCTTTCCTTCCTTTCTTTCTTTCTTTCTTTCTTTCTTTCTTTCTTTCTTTCTTCCTTTCTTTCTTTCTCTCTCTATTTCTTTCTCTCTTTCTTTCCTCCTTCCTTCTTTTCTTTCTTTCTTTCTTTCTTTCTTTCTTTCTTTCTTTCTTTCTTTCTTTCTTTTTCTTCCTTCCTTTCTTTCAAGTGTGTACAGGTCTTTATGTTGCATTTTCAATTACTTTATTGTAGATAATTCATTTCTTTGTCGTCTTTACTAGGATGTTAGCCTTTATGAGTAATACTTTATTATTTCATATGTATTTACTTTATTCTCAGTTGAATTGTGTACTTTTTGAGCATGGGACCATAACTGCCCCATTAACAAAGCATTATGTGCCCAGTCTCCTCCAAATTATAAAACACAAATGTAAATTTTAGTTCTTATTTTGTAACCCAAGTCAAATATATGAGGACAAATGAAATATGTATTGTGGTAGCCATTTCTTTAAATACTGTGGATATGTAAACAACAGTTCAGTATGAACATCAGTATGCCTGACCTGAATAATGAAGGAGAGCTAGGGTTTTAAAGTGCTTGCTGTGTGAGCATGAGGAACCGAGCTAGATTCTGGGAATGGCCAGGCATGTCCATAACCCCATCTCAGCAGGACAAAGACAGGGAGAACCAGTGGAGTTGTGGGTCAAAAAGACTGTCTGAAATCAATAAATATGTAAATAAAGGCAATGATATTTTGAATTCTTCATTTTAAATAAAGGTTAATATATGTATTTATTTTATTTTTATTTTTTATTTGTTTTATTTATTTTTAAGAAACATCTATTGTGGACATGGTGGCATATACCTTTAACCCCAGAACTTGGTAGGCAGAGGCAGGAGTTCCCAATAAGCCTGGCCTACAGAGTGAGTTCCTGGACAGCCAGGGCTATATAGAGAAGTCCTGTTTTGAGTTACAAAGTGTGGAGCAGAGACTAAAGGAATGATCATCCAGAGACTGCCCCACCTGGAGATCCATCCCATATACAATCATCAAAAACAGACACTATTGTGGATGCCAACAAGTGCTTGCTGACAGGAGCCTGATATAGCTGTCTCCTGAGAAGCTCTGCCAGTGCCTGACAAATACAGAAGTGGATGCTCACAGCCATCTATGGAACTGAGCACAGGGTCTCCAATGAAGGAGCTAGAAAAAGTACTCAAGGAGCTGAAGGGATTTGCAGCCCCATATGAGGAACAACAATATGAACTAACCATTACCCTCAGAGCTCCCTGAGACTAAGCCACAAACCAAAGAAAACACATGGTGGGACTTATGGCTCCAGCTGCATATGTAGCAGAGGATGTTCTAGTCAGTCATCAGTGGGAAGAGAGGCCCTTGGTCCTGTGAAAGCTCTAAGCCCCAGTGTAGGGGAATGTCAGGCTCAGGAAGCAGGAGTGGGTGGGTTGGTGAGCAGGGGAAGGGGGAGGGGATAGGGGATTTTCAGATGGGAAACCAGGAAAGGGGGTAAGATTTGAAATGTAAATAAATAAAATATCTAATAAAAAAAAACACAAACCAAACAAAAATGAACAAAAAAAAAGTAAAGAAAGGAAGGAAGAAAAAAGGAAAAAGAAAAGGAATATATATCTATTTAATATGTTACTTGGGGTCCAATTTAGAGATAGCAACTACACCAAAATTTTCACAGCATCAGGAAATATTCGTTCATCTCAACTCTTAACCTCTCAGCAATTAAGTGTATGGGGGATAAATATAAATCTAAATGGCACATTAGCATTAATGTGGTTATCCAAAGAAGGATAAAAAATAGATTGGAGTTCATTCCACCCACTCTATACCCAAAAGGTTTACACAAACTGCTTTGAGACCAAACCAAACCAAAACAAAACAAACATTCCTGTGAGGAATAGATTATCCACTATTTGCAACCCAGAACTGCCTTCAGGACCATGTTGAAGGAACCATCAAATAGGAAAACAGTTGAGAATGGCAAACGGATCCCTCTTAAATTATGGATGGGAAGAGAAGACAGTGTTGACTAATAAACTGAAAACATCCCCTCTAGTGTGCAGAGTGATCATAGTTGAGATGCCAAGTACAGTAGTGACTGCCAGATTTAGAAAGAGCTGAGCAATTTGCCTAAGGTTAAAATTGGAGGGATGAATGTCAAGGAATGTCTGCTCTGCTTGTCTTTGGTCTCTGTATAGTAGAAGTAAAATCAAACAGAAATGCAAAAGACTCACCTACACTGTCTCTTCAGCATTCTGCATTGGCCAATGTCATGGTACCAACATCATGGTACTCACAAAGGAAAAATTCTTCACTGAATTCAGCTATATTCTTGTAGTGTAGGTAGTGGAGGATATGCTTGAAGTGAGAGAGATATAGGTAACTTGTTTTTCTATGTGATTTTGAAATTTTATGACCTACTTTTCATGTTTGGATATACAACTTTTGTAGAATTTACTTTTCTGCAGGGTAAGATAAGATCAAAGCATAGTTCCCAAAGAATCAACTGTTTAAGCACTAATCTTGAATTTCAATGATGTATTGTGCAATGTAAGCATATTTGTGAAAATAATTTTTGTCTCTCTGTACTGATACAATAAATTTTTGTATTTGCTTCAATTTAATAGTACTATAGATGGTGTGAAACCAACAATTCAGCACTTCTTTCTTTCTTTCTTTCTTTCTTTCTTTCTTTCTTTCTTTCTTTCTTTCTTCCTTTGGTATTTATGTTGTTTGTGTGTTTGTCTTTTAAAAAGTTTGAGCTTATAGTGGATTTGTAGTAATTAACTATTCTTAAAATATTACATTATCTAATCTGTAGCATATATATCTCTTAGTTTTATAAATAGTCTTAAATTTATGTCAATAAAATTTAAAGTTATAAGTGTTAGTGTCTGGTCAATCCTTTATTAGTTTCTCTTCCTCTGTAGTTTTGAGGCCAGAATAAACAATGTAGTTGGGATATCATTTTCTTCTTACTGACACTAAGAAATGGATTTAGAAATAAAACTTTGTAAGTTCCTAACCTTGATGAATTAACTTACTGTTTTTTCTGACTTTTCATTAAGATTTCATTAAGATTTTTTCATTTGCAAATACTTCATTATTATTGCCTGTGAATAATAATAAAGTTATTTTATTTTGAATCTCTGTCTTTTCCTCATCTATTTATATTGAATTACACTGCACAGATTTTAGAGCTGAACATAAATATAATTATCTTTTTATCTATGGAAGATATTGTCTTACTATTATATTTTCCAACTAAGATTGATGTTCATTGTAGACTTTTGTACTTAATCACATGAAAAATTATCGTTAATTTTGAGTTTAATATATTTTCTATTGTCATTAACTTTAAATCTAGAAAAATATCTTTCTCAATTTATATAATAAAGTGATTCTTTTCTTAAAAGATGATAGTCAGTTTGAGTTTAATATTAAAGTGTTTTGGTGACTGAATCAAATACAAAAGAATGTGTGTGTGTGTGTGTGTGCATGTTCCACAGTTATATTTATAATAATTTGGTTTAAATTTTATAATAAATAAATGGTGTTCATGAATGTTCATTTTTGTGTATTATGTACTTCTTTGGATATCAGCTTATGCTTGCTTCACAGAAATCACTGAGAAATAATCTTTAATGTTATATGCCTTAGTCAAGTATTTGACATAGTAAATTAAACATGGTATTCAGGACTAAGATTTTTTTTACAATATTTTTGAATAGAGTTTCAAGAAAAACATAAAGAAGACCAGTGTTTTTCTTCATCAAATGATTCTTAAGGCACTCCTGAATTGCTTCCCAGGCTGAGAGGCTGGGTTGACCTGTCTACCATCTGCCCTGGGGAATGATAAATGGCTTTGCCATAAATTATTATCCCCAAAGGTTTTATTGAGAAAAAGAAAATGTGCTAGAGGTAATGTACCCATCAAAAGGGATGAGAAGTCCAGATTCTTTAATAAGAAGCAAGGTGACAATGCCGCACCTGACTGGATATTGTCAAACATATCCAAGGTATAAAATACCCTCTGTAGGCTCTGGAGTCACCAAAGATACTGAATATTGCTTCAAGGTAACAGTGTTTCCATAAAGAACTCTATGCCACAGGACACACTGTGTGTCTTATTATTATTATTATTTTATTCCAATCTTCAGTGGCTTTAGATACCAGATTGATACACTGGAAACTTAGTCAGTCTGAGTCAGAGTGAATGCCTGTCTGCACGTAAAGACTCAGGTGTACCTGTGCCTTGAGGTAAGAATAATATTGCTGCATTATATATTTAAAGAATCTAGTACATTGAAAGGAAGTTGAGCACCTCTGCTGATCTTGGATTAAGTGAAATTACTGCTCTGGGACAGAGGAAAGGGATAAAATATCCGTTTTCCCAACCCTGCCAGACTATTGTCCTCAAAATCTATTAAAAATAACCTTGAGGTGAGAGAATGTAGTGTCTATGGTGGGAATTCAGTACTGACGTTGTTGTCCAAAGACAGGACTGTAAAATACTAAATAAGATTAGTGTCAAAACTGGTGATATAGAGGTACTGGCTGATGACACTTTGAATTCCTGTTTTCCTCACTCCAGCAAATATTGTCAGCACTTACAAATCCTACTTGATCTTGCATAGAGCTATTGATCATAGTGTCTTTGAGTCAGTGACTGTGGTTGCCATGTTTAATATTAATAATCATCATTTTGACCAGTATTTTTCTTCCCTTGAGATCATATTATTTTAGTATCAGATGCTGTGTGTGGTATTTCATTTATTTTCCTCAAACATCTTAAATATTAATAAAGTTCTGTAGTTAATACTACTTTATTTTTATGTTCAAGGAAGTTTAGTGCTCTGTCTAAAATAGTTAAAGCAGTAAGACTACAATTGCCATCTGACTTTCCCTGCCTCTAGATGGACAGTCATTGAAAGCAGGTGCCCATGTTTATAACCAATAATGTAAGACTGAATCCTCTAAATTGGGAATATTTCAAAGTAGTAAGAGAGTTAGTTACCCAAGACATGAACCTTGACGTGCCTCCCTGAGAAGGAGACTAAAGAAAACTCAGACCACTGAGAGTGTGTATAAGGAAGAAAGAAAATAATTTTGGGTACCCAAAAGATCCTTATTACTCAGTGATGAAGCAGACCAGAAACTTATGACAACAAAGTAAGGGAAGTAGGGGTAATGTATAAAAAGCAGTAATTCCTAAGATGTAATATTATTATAGCATTAAGATCACAATGTAAAAGATAATACACACATAAACTCTTTCCTTTTCTTTATTTTTTCTATCTTAAAAGGAAGGATATTATCATCACTATGGAAAACTTGTGTTGTCTCTGTAGAGAATTACATACTCAGTTATTTTATAATTAAACTACTCAGGGAAAATTCCAGTATGATTATGTTGATAGAAGAGTAAAACTTGGTAAATGGATAATAAGAATTTTGATGTAGAATTTTAACATATTCTATATTAAATAAAAGGTTGGTTATGTTCGGTGCCTAGCATACCCAATCTGTGGATAACTCTGCCTGGTGCTTAGGGAGCTCACAACTCTTCTTGAACTGGACACTGCACTCCTGCATTTATGTACTTTCTGTTTATCTGTGAAGTGTTTTCCCATCCTTTCTCTGTGAGGCATTACAAATTCCTCATTTGGAATTTATATTCCAATTCCTCTTGGTATGTACATCTCATTCTTGTCATAACTTATAAGACTGGATTTATCTTCCTCACTTGTTTCCCCAAGTTTCTATATGGGTCTTTTATTCTGTTTATTTTAACAAATGGCAAAATTCAATAAAATAAGTAAAAACAAAACAAAATAAAATAAAAGCTGTTCTAGATTTGTAAACTTCATGGTGATCTGTATTGTCAGTCTCCCTTTTCCTCTGCCTGAACTTTACAACTGCATATTCCTCATGGTACTCACTACTAGAAATTACTTTCACCCACTATTTTATTAGCAATAAGCTTCTAAAAGCTTCCTCCATCTTTTTTTATTTACAAACATTTATATTATTTTTACACTGATTCCACTTTGAAACAAAAATAAATCTTTTCAAGTTGATTATTTCATATCAAGTTCTTGAATAATCAATAAAAGTAAACTCACAAGTTGTATTTTTTAAAAACTTCTCATCCATTTTTAAATTTAAATTTAGCTATGGAGCCTATATGAAGATCCACTTTGGTCCTGAAGCATTTACTTACACTTATAACACAATATTCTCCCTCTTTCCTCAGTTTGGATTTCTGCCATTTTGTTAGTATCTTCTCTGTTTAGATAACACCATGTGTTTTAAAAAATTATGCTTGAAGAGTTTACATTTAGTATAGTCCCTATTCACAAGCTTAATCTTCACAAACTTTAAGATATCTATTATAGACCTTTCTATGTTAACACTGCCATATTTCCTTTATAATGTTCTTAATAAATATACAATAAAATAAAAGAATAAATTAATGGGTTGATTAGCAAATACAAGGGCTAATTAAATATAATGAGCAGAGGAGTAATTAAAATACCTAGTGCAGAGTAGGAATCCAAGCTTTGTTCATTATTACAGAGCTGGAATTGACCTTAATTTCCTATGTTTATATCTTCCATTGCAGATTGAAAGGTTCTCTATCAGCATAATGTCTGTCATCAATGATTCCAGCCTGTACCCTCGATTCCTTCTGACTGGTTTCCCAGGCCTTGAAACTAGATATGGCCTTATTTCTATCCCTATATTTTTGGTTTATGCCACTTCTATTGCAGGGAACATTACCATCTTATTCATTATCAGAACAGAGTCTTCCCTCCATCAGCCAATGTACTACTTTTTGTCTATGCTGGCACTCACTGACCTGGGCCTCTCCACCACGACCTTACCTACTATGTTCAGTGTGTTTTGGTTCCAAGCCCGGGAGATCCCCTTTAATGCTTGTCTAGTTCAGATGTACTTCATTCATGTTTTCTCAATTATTGAGTCAGCAGTGTTGTTGGCCATGGCATTTGACCGCTTTGTAGCAATTCGGGAACCTCTGCGCTATGCAGCTATTCTAACCAATACTGTCATTGTTGGAATTGGCTTAACAATTGCTGGAAGAGCTTTAGCCCTGGTCTTTCCAGCCTCCTTCCTCTTGAAGAGGCTTCAATATCGGGTTATCAATATACTCTCCTACCCATTCTGCCTGCACCAAGACCTAATAAAGACAACGGTATCCAGCCGCTGGGTCAGCAGCATTTATGGCCTCATGGTTGTCATCTTCTCCATGGGACTGGATTCTTTGCTTCTCCTCCTCTCCTATATCCTCATCCTGGGCACTGTTTTGAGTATAGCCTCCAAAGCAGAAAGGATAAAAGCACTCAACACTTGCATTTCCCACATCTGTGCTGTACTTACTTTCTATACACCAATGATTGGGCTATCCATGATCCGTCGCTATGGGCAGAATGCTTCCCCAATTGTCCACGTGCTCATGGCCAATGTATACCTACTGGTTCCTCCTCTCATGAACCCTATTGTCTACAGTGTGAAAACTAAGCAGATTCGTGACAGAATCCTGAGGAAATTAAAGAAACATAAAGTTTAGAAAAAAGCAACTAGAAAACATTCTTTGTTCTCCCTTAAATATATATAGTATTCCTTCATTAAATGTTTAAATGTAAGTGTTGTTAATAATGTTTTGCCTTTAAGATATTGGATCCAAACATCAATGTCAGAATATCTTTGTCTTTTTAGCATAGAGAATTAAAACTTGGCTTTATTTGCTTTTTTTAAACAAAAGCACTCAATTTCTGAAGATATTCAGATAACAAGACAACTCTTACATAAATCCCCAAACTGAGATCAATAATAATGTCCTATATTACTTTCCACAGTATAAAGATATTTTGCTTAAACCTTTTGATTCTGTTAAATCTAGAAAACAAATATTTTCAAGAGTTAAGTGGATGTTACTAAAAGAAAATGGTGAGTTAATGAAACGTAACACTTTTCCCAAGCTGTAGGCTGTAGTTTTGTCCTATCAACAGTATCCTTTGGCTTACAGAAGTTTTTCAGTTTCATGTGATCCCATTTATCCATTGGTTATTTTAGAACATGAGCCATTGGAGTTCTGTTTAGGAAATTTCCCTCTGTACCAATGTGTTTGAAGCTATTTTCCACTTTTTCTCCTATTAGATTCAGTGTACTAAGTTTTATGTTGAGGTCTTTGATCTACTTGGACTTGAAGTTTGTGCATAGTGATAAATATGAATTTGCATTCTTCTACATGCAGTCTGCCAGTTAGACCAATCACCATTTGTTGAAGATTCTTTCTTTTTTACGCTGCATGGTTTTGGCTTCTTTATCAAACAACAAGTGTCCATAGGTGTGCAGATTTATTTCTGAGTCTTTGATTCTGTTCCATTGATTGTCTCTATGGGGTTTTTATCACTATTGCTCTGTAATAGAGCTTGAGGTCAAAGATGATGATTCCCCAGGAAGTTCTTTTATTGTTGAGAATTGTTCTGGCTATTCTGGGTTGTTTTTCCATATGAAGTTGAGAATTGCTCTTTCTATGTCTGTGAAGAATTGTGTTGAAATTTTGATGGGGATTGCATTTACTCTGTATAGTGCTTCTAGCAAGATGGCCATTTTTACTATGTTTAATCCTACCAATCCAATGAGAGATCTTTTCATCTTATGAGGTCTTCTTCAATTTCTTTTTTCAGGAACTTGAAGTTCTTGTCAGCCAGATCTTTCATTTGCTTGGTAAGAATTACACCAAGACATTTTTTACTATTTGTGACTATTGTGAAGGGTGTTGTTTCCCTAATTTCTTTCTTAGACAATTTATCCTTTGAGTAGGGGAAGGCTACTGATTTATTTGAGTTAATTTTGTATCCAACCACTTTGCTGAAGGTATTTATTAGCTGTAGGAGTTCTCTGGTAGGATTTTGGGGGTCGCTTATGTATACTATCATATCATCTGCAAATAGTGATATGTTGAGTTTTTCCTTTCCAATTCTTATCTCCTTGATCTTTTTCAGTTGTCTTATTGCTCTAGCTAGAACTTCAGAACTATATAATATGTAGGGAGAGAGTAGACAGCCTTATCTTTCCCATGATTTTAATGAGGTTGCTTCAAGTTTCTCTCCATATAATTTGATGTTGACTGTTGACTTGCTATATATTGCTTCTACTATGTTTGTACATGTGCCATGAATTCCTAACCTCTCCAAGACTTTTAACATGAAGGAGCATGGTATTTTGTCAAAGGTTTTTCAGCATCTAATAAGATGATCATGTGATTTTTTCTATGAGTTTGTTTATTAGTGGGTTATATTGATGGATTTACTTATATTGAACCACCTATTCCTGGATCCCTGGGATGAAACCTATTTCATTGTGGTGAATAATGTTTTTGATGTTGTCTTAGTCAGGGTTTCTATTCCTGCACAAACATCATGACCAAGAAGCAAGTTGGGGAGGAAAGGGTTTATTTGGCTTACACTTCCATACTTCTGTTCATCACCAAGGAAGTCAGGACTGGAACTCAAACAGGTCAGAAAGCAGGAGCTGATGCAGAGGCCATGGAGGGATGTTTCTTACTGGCTTGCTTCACCTGGCTTGCTCAGCCTGCTCTCTTATAGAACCCAAGACTACCAGCCCCGTGATGGCAGCACCCACAAGGAGACCTACCCCCTTGATCACTAATTGAGAAAGTACCTTACAGCTGGATCTTGTGGAGGCATTTCCCCAACTGAAGGTCCTTTCTCTGTGATGATAACTCAAGCTTGTATCAAGTTGACACAAAATTAGCCAGTACAGCTGTGTTCTTGGATTCAGTTTTTGAATTTTTTTTAGTATTTTGCATCTATGCTCCTAAGTGAATTGGTTTGAAGTCTTTCTTTGTTGGGTTTTAACAAATTTTCTGAAGCATTTTCTGAAGCATAAGGGAACATATTTTTGAGATAAGTTAGTGAACAAAATAGGAATACTGTTGTTTTTAAATCTAGTTTGTTAAATATGTTTTTCCTCTTTGGACTATAATTACTACTGGATCCAAATTATTTTTTATTTAAATTTCTACCTGGCTTCTCAAACTATTTCTGAACTATCTGCTGTAGGCATTGTGAATTCTGTCTCAAAATGTGGTCTGTAAGACATAGCATGGAGGCTTTTCCCCACATGTAGCAGAAGATGGCCTCGTTGGCCATCACTGGGAAGAGAGGCCCCTTGGTATTGCAAACTTTATATCCCCCAGTACAGGGGAAAGCCAGGCCCAAGAAATGGTAGTGGGTCAGTAGGGGAGGAGGTGGGGGGGAGAGGGTATAGGTAACTTTCAGGATAGCATTTGAAACGTAAATTAAAAAAAAAAAAAGACATAGCATGGAGGAATGGATTTGCTTAGTAGCAATGTACTCCTGCATGCATTGTATTAATCTCTGGATTTTTAATAGTAGACTGAGTTGGAATGTTCATGCTATTTTAAATTTTGTTATTTGAGAATTTCATATATGCATATGGGTCAAGTAAATTTCTTCATCTTTACTTATGGGACTTGTGGGTATACTGATTTTAAATGCTAAGAATCTCTACAGTATGTTACTAAGAAAGACTTGATTTTCACCTGATATGAACAATTGAAGTACCTGTATATCTATCTATCTATCTATCTATCTATCTATCTATCTATCTATCTATCTTCTATCTATTTATTTGAAAATAGATTCTTCTCTCATACTTATATCCTAAGCACAGTTTATACTCTCTCTACTCCTCCTAGATCCTACCACCTCCCCTCTCCCCTATGTCTTGCCCCCTTCTATTTCCTCTTCAGAAAAGAGCAGGTCTTCAAGAGTTGACAGCCAAACAGGACAAATCAAGATACAGTAAGACAAGGGAAAAGCTCTAAAAATCAAGACTGGATAAAGCAACCCAATAGGAGAAAAAAGAAGTCTCAGACGCAAGCAAAATAGTCAGAGATATATCTACTCCCATTGATAGAAGTGCGCCAAGCTAACAGCCAAAACATACTCTCAGAAGAATTAGTGCAAACCCATGCATGTCCCGTGCTTTAAATCACATAGTACACAAAATATCTTCAAAGAGTTATGGTTCAATGGTTCTATTTCTTTATCTCCCTTTATAAAGTTAATCTGTTGTCATCTGATTTACTTACATTTGCGAAGTTCAATTGAAATTTTACTATATGATATTCTTGTCATTTATTTCACATATTGACTTAACTTCTATTTCTATAGACATAATTCACATACAGTGGATACATCTGTAAAACGTGCTCTCATCTAAGACTCAGGGAACCTTGTTGAATAAGGGTCATGAAGATTGTAAGGGCCAGAAGATCATGGAGTATGCTATGATACTCTGTGTCCTAGTACTCATAAATTCTCTCTAAAATGAGAAGTGTCAGCTATGGGTTCCATCTTGTAGAGACAAATCAAATATTGGCAAGGACTCCTTCCATACTTCCATCCCTTATTCCTTCCTCCCCTCCCCCTTCCCTACCTTCTTTCCTTTCTTCTCTCCCTTCTTTCCTTCTTGCCTTCCTCCCTTCTTGCATTCCACCCATTCTCTTTTTATTTCTTCCCTCCTTCCTTCTGTAATTCCTTAGGTCCATCTTATGCATAACTTTGATTAGTCATGTTATTTGCATTCATTTTGTCTCCTTTTGTATATTTTGAGACATCCTAACACTTGATAAATCATGAAAACAATTTAATCCAAATATTTAGTTCTATGGGCTTGGTATTCTGTCCAAGTCTATAATTTGAAATTGAGTTATCTCTAAAATATGTAAGACTCAGTGCAGAAATTGCAAGTGGAAACACCCACTTTCAAGGAAGGTCATTTAGTACTTAAAAGCTTTGACTTGTCAGTGATTTATACTACATTTAGTCTCACTGTATGATCATAAGTGAGGCTTTGTAATTCAATATAAACAGCCTTTCTATCAATGTAGTATATTCTAGTCATTGTCTGTTAATTTTTTCACCTTTGTTTTTTTCAATCTACGCTCCATGGAAAACATCCTATACCCAAACCAAAAATGTTCATTTGGACACATGATATAAGGCCAGTTCCTCTACAATTTGTAATGTAGAAACTTAAGCTATGACTGTCACCTTTTGAAGTGATTTGTTAAAATATTCTCAAACAACAAACAGTGCTCTTCTATAACATTTTCTATTTTATAATTTTAAATAAATATACTTATTTTATTTCTCAGAATATTTCATAAAAGGATTATAGATGTAACAAATGATTTTGTTCTCCAATTAACGTCCTTTAATATCTATACTCATTTCAGATAAAATGTTCTAAAAATTATATACAACATAGAAGTTACAATCAAATTGAAAGACATATTGAAGTCCCACAGTGTGTCCCTGTAAATCCATTACTCATGCAGCCACAGTAGTGTTCATCTTCTCTATCCACACATAGACCTCCATGGAGATGTGGCTGACTGGCATATTCATCAAAGTTGAGTTCACAGTTGTCTCCATGGAATCCAGGTGCATAGTCAGAGAAGTAAGTCCTAAGAGTATCCTGACACATGGCACTATGTAGACATGACTGAGATCCATATTCATCAATTTCCAACTCACTTTTCACACCAGAAGTCACAATGTCTGCCTTGGTTTCCAGGTACAGAGAAACAGGAGAAGCCATTGATTCCATCCTGTCACAGATTTCCATTGGGACAAGGGCTGGAAGCATACTCATTATGATCTGTCTAACAGAACCTTCTAGCATATCCCGCAGGGCAGTTACAGGTAGGATGCTCAGTGTCTTTATGGCACGTGTCTACATGTTGGCAGGCTTTCCTTCCACAGGAATTAGTGACAGTTTCACTGGTTGGCCCACTGTATCCAGGAGGACATTGACACAGAAAACCCCTTGCTCCTAGGGTATTCACACAAGTGGCAATTCTTCAGCAGGGACCAGAGAACCAAGAGTCTTTTAGATCCTCACAATCGTCCAAATTATTGGCTATGTTTAAATAACAATTGTGGAAAATCCTTGTACAAAGAATTGTTTTGGCAAGAAAAACTGTTGACAGCTAAATTTGTCACTGCTGGCCTAGGCATACAGATGTCCTATGTGAGATGGGCATAAATGAATGCAGTAACAATTCCTGCCAATTTGGGTGGGGGGGAGGTGGAGCAACGTGCTGAATTGTCTTCAGAGGGTCAACAGCCTGGATTCACAGACAGGAGTTTAACATAATTGTCCTCTGAGAGGCTCCACACATCAGCTGACCAAAATAGATGCAGAGAACCACAGTCAAATATTAGACCAAGCTCTGGAGGTTTTGGGGAGGAGTTGGGGGAAGGATTGAGGAACCAGGAGAGGATAGGGATTCCACAAGAAGACCAACACAATAAAATAACCTAGACCTTTTGGGACTCCCAGAGAGTATACAAGGGCTGAACCTAGGGTTCCCAGACATATGTAGAGATGTACAGTTTGGTCTTATGAAGGTTCCCCCAACAAATGGAGCGGAGCTTACCCTGACTCTGTTGCCTGCCTGTGGATCATGCTTCCCTACCTGGGCTGCCTCCACTGACCTCAGTGGAAAAGGATGTGCCTAGTGACTTGAGGTGCCAGGGACGGTTGGTACCAGAAGAATGGTGTTCCCCATTTTTAGAGGTGAAGGGAAAGGGTGGTAGAGGAGGAGCTGTGTGACCGGGGGGGAGGGGGGAGGCTGAGGAGAGGAGGGGCTGTAATTGGGATGTAAAACAAACAAACAAACAAATAAATAAATAAAATAATGGAAAAAGCAAAATTGAATTCTACCCAACACAGAATCTTCTTTATTTCTCTAGAGGCAATTTGTGATGTCATTTCTACAAGATACTGGATTGTTCATTTACATATATTAGAATATTTTATGAACTGTTTTATAACATTAATTTTATTGATTTATTATTATAATTTTAATGATTTTTTTAACATCCCAACTGCAGTTTCCTTTCCTTCTTTCTTTCCAGACTTTCCAGTCCACCTTCTTTCTACATTTGCCTCAACCCTACTCTTCCTCCATTTCTATTCAGAAAAGGACAGACCTCCCATGGATATAAAACAAACTTGACATACCAAATTGCAGCAATACAAGTTATCTTCCCTCATATTAAGGCTAGGCAAGGCAACCCAGTATGAGGAAAATATCTCCAAAGGATTCAGAGACAGTCCCTGTTCACACTGTTAGAAGTTGCACAAGAACAAACTACAAAAACTGTAATTATATGCAGAGGGCCTAGATTAGTTCTATGCAGGCTCTCTGGATATCAGTTCAGTCTCTGTGAGCTCTTATGGGCCAGGTTTACTTAGTTCTGTGGGTTATCTTGTGGTTTCCTTAACTACTTGGCTCCTACAATTTTTTCTTTCCTTCTTCCACAGGATTCCCAAAGCTTCTCCTAATGTTTGGCTATGGGTCTGTGCATCTGTTTTCACTGGTTGCTGGATAAAGCCTCTCTGATGATTATGCTAGGCACCAATCTACTAATATAGCAGACTATCCTTAGGCATCATTTCATTGACATTTGTTTTGACATCATACATATTTGGTTCAATCCTAGGCCTATGGGCTGTCTAGCTTCTAGATTGTGGCCTTCCAGGCAGGGTCAAGGGTAGGCTTCCTCTTGTGGTTTCAGGTTGGACCAGTCATTTGTTGGCCACTCCCACAATTTCTATGACATCTTTATCCCAACACTTCTTGAAAGCAGGAAAATTTTAGGTTATGTGGCTGTGTTGGTGTTAAAGTTCCTCCACTGGAATTCTTGCCTGACTAAAGGAGATGGCCAATTCAGGCTCCAGATGCCCTCATTACTAGGAGTCTTAGTTAGGGTCATGCTTGTAGATTTCTGGAAATTTCCATTGCAGTAGGTTTCTAGATAAACCCCAAGATGCCCACCCCTCCCATTCCAGTTGTTTCTCCGAGTATTCTCTCTCTCCATCATTCCTCAACAGGATACCTCCTGTTCCTACCCCACCTCCATCCACAATGTATATTTTATTTCTCCTTCCCATCAAGATTTATTTGTTCCTCCTTAAACCTTCTGTGATACTCATCTTCTCTGGGTCTGTGAATTGTAACATTGTTATCCTTTGCTTTATGGCTATATCCACTCATAAGTGAGTTCATATCATTATTGTTTTTCTGGGTGTGGGTTACCTCACTCGAGATGAGTTGTTCCTCCTTCCATCTATTTAGCTGCAAATTTCATGATATCATTGCTTTTAACAGCTGAATAGATATACTCATTTGTAAATGTAAATGGACCACATTTTCTTTAACCATTCTTCAGTTGAGGGACATCTAGATTGTTTCTACTTTTGGTTATTACAAATAAAGCTGCTGTGAATGTAAATGAGCAGATGTCATTTGGGTTGGAGTTTTCCTCCTGGCATCCTCTGTAGGACTGTGTTAGTGTAAAGACAGTGTTAAATTATTTTCATGGAAATCTTAGTTTCTCCATCTATAGTGACTAGAAATTTTGTTTTGTAAAGTAATCTGAGTTGGCATCTTCGGTTCCTTAAGGTTTATAAGACATCTACTCAAGGCCTTCACTGGTGAGAAGTCAGGTGTAATTCTGATACGTCTGCCTTTATATATTACTTGGCCTTTTGCCCTTGCAGTTTTTAATATTCTTTCTTTGTTCCATACATTTAGTGTTCTGATTATTAGTGGCAGGAGGATTTTCTTTTCTGGTTCAATTTATTTGGTGTTCTATAGCTTCTTGAATGTTTATAGGTATCTCCTTCTTCAGTTAGGGAAATTTTCTTCTATGATTTTGTTAAAGAAGCTTTCTGGACCTATGAGCTTGGAATTTTCTTCTGCTATTCCTATTATTTTCAGGTTTGGTCTTTTTATAGTGCTCCAAGTTTACTGGATGTTTTGCATTAGGAACATTGAGAGTTTGCTTTTTCTTTGACTGATGTATTGATTTCTTTCTTCCTATTTTCTATGCCTGAGATTTTCTCTTCCATCCTTGGCTGTGTTAGTGATGCTTGTGTCTGTAGTTCCTATTCTCTTTCCTAGATTTTTCATCTCAGGATTACTTTGTCGCTGCTTTCTTTATTGCTTCTATTTCCATGTTCGGTTCTTGGATAGTGTTATTGTATCCTTTACCTATGTGATTGCATTTTCCTGTATTTCTTCATGTTTATTAATGTCTTCTTTAAAGGCCTTTATATGTTTGAATATATTTCCCTGTATTTCTTTAAGAATTTATTCAGTTCCTCTTTAAAGACCCCTATCATCTTTACAAGATTGGATTTAAGATCTTGTGCCTCAGTTTTGTTAAGATATGCAAGGTTTGCCCTTGCAGGAAATCTGGGCTCTGGTACTGCTACATTGCCCTGGCTCTTGTTGATTGTGATTTTATTTTATTCTTTAGCTATCTGGTTTTCCCTGGATTTGGCTGAATAATCCTGATGCCAGCAGGACTCTTCAGAAAGGCAGAGGAAGCCTGACCCAGACAATTGAGGTCCTCTGATTCCTGAATTCCTGAATTTTTGAATTATAAGCATGTGTCACCAGGGTCAGTTTTATGCCATGGTTAGGACTACATCTAGACTTTTAATATCCTAAACAAGCATTGTATCAACTGAACTACATGCCAAAGACTGTAAAGTAAAATATTTTGTTTGGATTTGATGACTGAATTCCAGATATGTACTTTATAACATTGTGAATTGATTAACAAGAAAGTATTATAAACTTAAAAATTAGCAAGATTCTGCTTATATGTTTTCACAATGAAAATAATAAAAATAAAAATAATTATAAGTTTCTTAGCTTCACTTAACCTTTTCACAATTTATTCTTTTATCAACATTACATTGTATAATATATACATATACACATATTTATATATACATTTAGTCAACTATATTTTAATAATGAGAATAATTAAATCCCATTATTGTAGAAAAATAAGTGAAGCTAGAAGAAATCATATTAAACACAAAAATACAGACACAAACATACAAGATTCACAAGTTTTGTTTCACATATAACACAACAAACAAGTGAAATACCCCTCTAATGAAAATTCTACGCTTCAAAACCAAAATATAAATGGAAGCAAGGAAAATAGGTATGTCAAATTTAAAAGCAATGCTAAGAAATCCAAGTTGTCTTCCAAATCAATATTTAGAGGAAGAATAGAATAAAATAATTTTTCCAAACCTCTGAAAGAAAAATATTTATTTGGAATTTTATATCAGCAAAGTAATGCTCAAATGAACATAAAATTGAATGATTTTAATTAAACACAAAATTGCCACATATGATATCTTATCAAAGAAAACATTATCTTGGGGTATAGGGAACAAGAACCATTAAAATAGTACATACTTGGAAACAAGTGAACATTGAGCATCTATAATGGTAAGCAAAGGAATATAGAGTTGAATATAGAGTTGTATAAACAACAACTATAAAAAGGAACATACATAAATCAACAAGTAAATAGGTATACTAAAAGTTTTCAAAGATTCTTTATTAACAGAAATAGATAAGACTTATTTTATAACTTCTAGCTGTATAAATACCACCAGGACAATGGCTATAGTTATGGTAAAAATATATGCTATGTTGCTAAAAAAGTATATAATTGCAAATCATAAATTTTTCTGAAGAACCAAAAGCTTGAGTTGAATATAAGAACATATGTGTGTATTTTGATATATACAAATATGGCTATATATGATACTGGGCTGAATGGAAGGGATAAGCATATTTTGTTAAGTTTGAATAAATATAGTAGTATACTAAAATTGATACTCTTGCAATAGAAATTTATGGTCTTTGGAAGAATATAGTGATGTAAATTATCATAATATACAAGGCGCTAAAGGAAAGAATGGCACTTTATAAGATGAATGTGCAAGCAAATTTAAAGCTTTGTAAATTTCAAAGTGAGAGAAGGTTTTGTAGTGACCATTTCATCTTCAAAATCCCAGTTATGAAATCAACACTCAGAAAGTTAGCACAGTCTCACCGCGAAAAGAAACTACAACAATGGTTACCTCAAATTTTTTTGCAAAACAACCACCAGGTCTCTGATAAAAGAGAGAAAAGGTATGCATTTCTCAAATCCCATTGTAAGGAAATTGAAGCATAAGAATAAATCACCAGGTGTATCTTTTGTGAAGTAGCATGAAAATCCACACATTTAAAACACTTAGAGCAGAATGGTGACTTAGCTTCCTATTGGAAAGTGACTGACTACAGGACATATTCCTGAGTGAGCTGTGACACTCTGTGGAGCCTCATACAATTATGTGCTATTCCTTTTCCTTTCCCCATACTTGCAATAATATTTTCTTCACACGGTCATAGATTTGTTTGGTTCTCACCCCATATATGACAGGATTGAGCATTGGTGGCACTACAACATAAAGATTGGCCAGAAGTATATGTATATAACGAGGTACATTCCTACCAAAGCGATGTGTCATGAAGGAAAAGAGGGCTGGTGTGTAGAAGGCAAGGATGACACAGACATGAGAACCACAAGTGCTGAGGGACTTGAGCCGGGCTTCCCGAGAAGGAAGATGAAACACAACACGTAATATTTGTATGTAAGAAAGAACAATTGCTACTATGTCAAATAGTAGATTACATATGGCACACAAGCCATAAATTACATTGGCCTTGACACTCGCACAAGACAGCCGTGCGAGACCCATGTGCTCACAGTAGGTATGGGGAATGATGTGATGCCCACAGAAGGGCAGTCTCAAAATTAGAAATATAAATGGAATAACAAAGATAATTGCCCTCACTAGCACAGCAATACCAATCATAGAAACGACCTTGTTGGTGAGAATGGTGCTGTACCGAAGTGGGATACAGATGGCCACATAGCGGTCATAAGCCATTGCCAAGAGGACTGTTGACTCCATAAGTGTGAATTTGTGGATGAAAAACATCTGTATCAGGCAGTCTTCAAAGAGTATTTCTCTTAGATTAATCCAGAAGATCCCAAGCATTTTAGGGATGGTTGCTGTTGAGAGGCCCAAGTCAATGGTAGCCAACATAGCCAGAAAATAGAACATGGGCTGGTGGAGGCTGCTCTCAGTTTTGATCACAAACAAGATGGTTAAGTTTCCTAAGAGAGCAATCATGTATACAGCATAGAAAGGAAATCCAATCCAGATGTGAAGAGACTCTAGTCCTGGGATCCCCAGCAACAAGAAAGTGGAAGGGTGAAAGTGAGTGCCATTGGGAAGGATCATCCTATAGGAAAATGCAGGAATCAGTCTTCAGAATTGCATGCTCATTTAACTGGTAGCTCTCTGGGTAGATTTTTGAAACTGGATACCTGTTACTATTTAAAGGGATGAGCTATAGCCTACACACACTTCTGGAAGCGAATTTCAAGTGCACTGCGTACCACAAGGAAAAGTCTTGGAGGAAGCTACACATAATACAGTGAATAAAAGTAAAATATTGTGTTAAATCTATTGTGCAGTTATCGTTTTAGAAATCGACAGCCTTCAACTAGCCCCTGAATATAGTACTGGGAATTAATCCAGTTGGCCAAATGAGAGTACTGTGATGATGGGTCAAGATTGTTAGCTTAACTGTGTTACAAATCACCCAAGAGATTACTAAACTCACTTCTGGATGACTTTATGTTAATCTCCAGACACAATTAAATCAGAACATAAATGAATTAGTAAAAGTTTTAATCTATTGGTATGTTACAAATTTGAATGTTTACCTGTTATACATGTTGAGCAATATCCTCTAGCATGCACAATCCTCCACAAACACTGCAGAAACACACAGTCCCTGTGAGTGTCTCAGTATCTAGCTGAATGCTATATATTAGCATCTTCAGGTTCATCATTGAAGCAGTGATAGATTTTGGAGTCCAAGGATTTGATCAATACATGAATATGTGTATGCAGAGAATTGTCTTAGAGAAATCTATTAGTAAAAAAAATATGTCTTAGTAATTTAAAAATAAGAATATATGATACTACTATATTCATCTGATAGATGTTACCTACATAACTACAAATAATATATCAGTCATTCCTTTTTAATTTTTATACAATATATTTTGATTATGTTTTCACCCCCCTATAACCTCCTAGATCAATACCACCACATAACCCAACCTAATTTTGTTCCTTCTCTGCTTCTGCTTCTGCTTCTGTCTGTCTGTCTGTCTGTCTGTCTATTTATCTACCATCGATCCACTTACTTACCTAGGTTATATATGCATTTTTTACTTGTGTAGTTTACATACTAACTAGTCAACCCATCTCTCCAGCCCAAACCACCATAATATACTAGGAGACTAGTATAGTATGATGATATTAAATGTTTTGGAGTATGAAGTCTGCATCAGAATCATTTTCATAAAACAGTTTTCTGATTAATTCAATCTATATTTGAAGAAAATTAAGATCAAGTATTGTTACTTTCCACAAATAATTTAAAGTCTCTATGTGTCTCTTATATGGACAATAGAGAGTAATTAAGGCAAATAAACTTTTAACTTATTATTATTTTTAGAATAGGTAATTCTTTCAAAATCAGTTTAAACAATATGCCAACAGTATGCTATCATTCATTAGACACCAAGCAGAATAACCTTTCTAAAGTGCATTGACTAGCATCTTCTAGTAGTGTTACATAGTTTTCATTATCTATGCTCCTATTCCTTTCCAAAGCTTCATTTTCAATTTCTAACTTTAATATGCCCCATGTCTCTATGCCTCTCTTCTGTTTTCTCTTTCCCTTTAATTGTCTAAAAGCTGAAAAATGAGAGACTCACCAGGCTGTGCTCCGGGATGGAATCTTGCCTTGGTTGTATGTTATTCTGGTCTGCATTTATCAGAGTTGTACAGTTTTCCAGGAAGAACCTTTCATTATTGCCATTTTCTCTAGAGCCAGCATTATATAAAAAGAAACGAGGAAAAAAAGAAAAACAAAAACAAAACAGGTCCCTATGGATTTCAGTTCTTATTCTTGCTTGATCAATGAAAAAAATTGTAGCTTTTGGGCAAACCAAACTAGAACAAATTAGTTTTTTTGTGCAAGTACCTTGCATATGTCTGTGAATCTCTTCTCTCCTACACTAGTACCTTTCTTGGCACTCCTATAATTTTGTACTATTGTCTCCTTCCTGTACCCGAGGGATTTTCCTTTCTAGGAAATCACATGCACGAAGGAGAAAGAGACTTAGAACTCCTTTTTCTTATTGACTTAGAGGAAAATGTAATGAAAAAAATGGTAAAGCAAGAATATGAGAGATATAACATGGAAAAACAGTATATCTACACAATCTAACACTTACCTGGGAGCTTTGCAATGCCTTACAAATTGAATATTGGTGTTTTTGTGTGTGTATGTATAAAACTTTGTGTTTCTTTCTTGATAGCTTCAGCAGAAAGACACTGGGAGACAAGAAATTCTGTCACTAGGGCACCATTGAAGAGGGGTCCGCACATTTCCTTGTAAGCACACTCAGAAAAGAACATTTTATGAAATAAACTTTGCTGTTGCTCATAATACTGTTTCAAGGCAATGTCTCTCTCTGGTGCTAGTACCAAGAAAGGGAGAAGCTAGAAGATAACTAGAGTTTGAGAAATGGTTTGAGGAACTTGATCAATCAAAGTACACACACACACATACACACACACACACACACACACACACACCTTAGAAAGTCCTAGTTTGCTGTATCAAGTACATTGTTTCTCAGCTCAAGAAAGTATTTCTTATACAACTTAATGACTTTTGTCCAGCTGAAATCTGTCTACTTTTGTCCATAATATAATTAGCCATAAAAAGCAACACTTCTATAAAACATTTTTTTTTAATTTCAAGAGACTTCATTTCATTTATCTAAATTGATGACTTCTGTAGTGCCAATCACTACCTTTGTATGGTACAGGAAGTGCCATTCTTCAGCTAGTCTTTTGAAGCCAGTCTTAGCTTAGAACTTGGAAAGTTTATTTTACACACTCTATTTTCTTAACTAAAACTTAGCATTTGGTTGAACAGCTGTGATGAGTATGCAGACATATTGGGACAGTGTTTTTCCTTTATGACTTTTAAAAATTTTGTTTTTGAGGTTTTGTGTGTGTGTGTGTGTGTGTGTGCGTGTGTGTGTGCATGTGTGTGTGTGTTTGTGTGTGTGTGGAGATGTATGTGTGTTTATCAGAGTGCAATGTATACAGAGGCTCTAGAAAAATATATTAGAACCCTCAAAACTCGAGTTACAGGTGATTGTGAGCTGCCTGACTTGGATGCTTGGAATTAAAGGCTAGCATCTTAACATCTCTCTATCATCATTGTTCACTTTTAAAAGAGGAGGTAGATAGGATAAAACTCCATAGGATATATTGTATGAGAAAATAATCTATTCCCAATAAAATGTAAAAAATAAAAAAAGAATACGTAAAAGTAACTTTTTCTTTTGTAATTGTTATGTCAGAGGCTTATGTCTGAATAAGCTCACCCTTTCTTCTTTTTTTCTTTGTTTTTGTTTTTGTTTTGGGGGGCTTTTTTGTTGTTGTTGTTGTTTTTGTTTTTGTTTTTGGGGTTTTTTTTTTTGGTTGTTGTTTTGTTTTGTTTTGTTTTTTGAGACAGGGTTTCTCTGTATAGCCCTGGCTGTCCTGGAACTCACTTTGTAGACCAGGCTGGCCTCGAACAAAGAAATCCGCCTGCCTCTGCCTCCCAAATGCTGGGATCAAAGGTGTGCGCCACCATCTCCCGGCAAGCTCACCCTTTCTAGTTCTTTCTGAACTCTGGCTAGCTGGTTCAACTCAGCTGTTCCGGCTCAAACTCCCCTCCAAGCTGACTGATTGAATCTGGCTTCTTTTGGCTCCTCATTGAATTTTTCTGCTTGGCCTCAAACTAACTCTACCAATTTGTTATAATCCTCTGGCTCCATCTTATTCTCTGGCTTCAACTGCCTGTGCTGACCAACATTGAATTGCATGAATTCACAAAAGAACTCAACTCTACTTCATTGCACTCAGTGCATGGACTTTCAACTGACTCATTCTCTCTATTTGCTCTGCTCTTACAAAAACTCTTTTACTTGTGTTGTTCTCCGGAGAGTTGGGCATATCCTATCTCTGACTCATTCTGTCAAATCTTTCTCTGGTTCATCACTTTGTCCTTCAATTGGATATCACTTTCAAACATGACTGCTTCCTTCTACAAACTAATTTTACCTTAAAGTTATGTACTAACGGCATGTCTGTATCCTAGCCAGAGGAATTAAAGATTATGTGGCATGTCTGCATTCCAGTCAGATTACACAGATCTAAGCCTTTGGATGTGATCCTTTGCCTGAGCAGCCATGCTGCTGGGTTAAAATTCCTCTACAGACACATATTTATTTTTAGTTAAATATTAGATATATTGTACTTTCAAACCTCTATGGCCAAGCATCCTGGATAACTATGATAGAAGTTTCTCTGATATAGTCTCTGGTTTTGTTTTATTACAGAAGAATGTTGTTTACACAGTGAATGTGATGTATCGGTCTGTGCTGTACTTTGGCATAACAATCACAGAAAGATGGCTTCATACAACACTACTCTATTTCACTTCCAACTTCCATCCTCCTAGAAATCCCTGGATTTGAAAATATGCACTGTTGGATTGGTTTTCCTTTCTTTGCTGTGTTCCTGACAGCTGTACTTGGGAATATAACCATTGTTTGTGTAATTCAGACAGAGTACAGTCTTCCTCAGGCCATGTTCTACTTCCTGGCCATTCTGTCATCTACTGACCTGGGCCTGTTCACATCTAAAATCACCACAATTCTTGGAATAGTCTTGTTCAAGATAAAAGGACATCATCCAAATGTTCTGTATCTACCTGTTTTCTGGCATGGAGTCAGCTGTGCTTGTAGCCATGGCCTATGATCACTACATGGCTAACTGTTACCCTCTTCATTATACATTGGTACTGACAAACAAGGTAGTATTTATCATTTCTTGGGTGATCCTTTTGAGACCATTGGTTTTTTGTCATGCCCTTTGTCTTGCTCACCTTATGGTTACCATTTTATAAGCACCAACTCACCCTTCACCTTCATCAATGTCAACAGCATCTATGGCTTATGTGCTATCTCTATTCTTATATGTGACATTGTAGCCATTATCATTTCCTATGTCCAGATCTTCAGTGCTGCATTTCAACTATCTTCTCAGGATGCTCAGCTAAGGCACTTGGCACCTGTGGATCTCATACATTTGTCATTTGACATTCTACACTCTTGTTTTCTTTTCATTTATGACACATAGGTTTGGCCATAATATACCACACTGCATCCATATTCTTGTGGCCAGTTTCTATGTAGTCATTCTACCTACTCTCAACCCTTTAATTTATAGCATCAGAACTAAATGGATTATGGAACAGGTACTGAAAATGTTTTGTAAGAAATAAAACAGACTCTGGTATTAATAAAAAAAATAGATGCACAAAAAAGCCAGTGTGGTTAAATGTTCAAAATAAGAAGGGAACATTTATACATTATGCAGCCCTTAATAGGGAGGGGTTTGTCAATTTTGACAAACTGTCCTCCTCAGCATCTTTTTCTAACCTAGGTATTTAGAGTTGGACCCATGTCATACATATTATAAAAGATTTTCTAATTCAGGAAATAGTTATGATTCTTCATTTTGAACCAAATCTAGTCACTGTGTGCTTCTTAAATTCTAAGCACACCAACCATATGAGAAATAAACAAAACAAAACAAACAACCAGAATTCACCAAAAGCTTTTTATTCAGCTTTGTTAAACCCTGATGGCAGATCAGCACTGACAGTGCTTACTTGAAAATTATGACGTCAGAATATCTGCCATCTTTTGACTTTGACTGTCAGTATAGTTTATTCTTAAATTTGCTTAGCTAATGCCAGTGAATCTGACTGTATCACTGGGAACTTCATTTATGTGTGAGAATAAGAGACCTCTCACCGTGAACAAAATTATAAAACCTTTGAGTTCTTGGTACAATGTGCTGCAGTTCTATTTTTCCAAAATTTTCAAACAAGTATAATTAACTTGCTGTAAAAGTTGAAAGTCAAACTTAATGTTAACAACTCAGAAATAATATGTCCTTTTCAAAGACTGTTTTGTTTGTAAGGTTTATTATGTTCCATCCCTGTAGAGTGTCACTATTATATAATGTTAAAGTCCAATGATGGCAAGTCCAGCACAATCTTTGACTTGGTTTAACAATTTCTTTGAAACGAGTCTAGTTAATATCATCCAGGTTATCTAGATCTGTGTAACATAAATGGCATTATGTTAATAAAAATTCCAGGCCAAAAAAAATCTTTGTGAAATTCTGATAAAGCCTAACTTTCTAGTAAGAATTGTATCTCAAAACCTGTACAAATTTGTAAACCGCAAAGGCCCACTTGCCATTTTGAGATGAGGTTGGCTTCCAAACATCTTTCTTGAACTTTTCATGACATACTTATTCTGTAGAATGAACTTCAGGGAGGAAATCATATCTAGTTATTTTGTCAATCACACTGCAATTAAACTAGATATTCTCTGAGAAATCACTCCACAGTCATGCTGTGTAATTAGACATAAATGTGACTCTTTAAGGACTTTAATGACTGATAGAACTATTTTTGTCCTCCTTTATCTATGTTTTATTCAGTTTATGGAATAGCCTTGAAGTTTCACTGCTATATTTGTCCCTTGGTTAGATAAGAAACCTTTACTCTCATATCGTTTCCATATGACTGACATGTTTTGGTATGTTTGATAGCTTTGTAAGTGTAGCCATCTGGCCCTGGCATTTACTGTTAGGCTTCTATGTGCAGGTTTGGTTTCTTTAATAAGCACTTGAGCACTCAGTCCATCCATTATGTCCAGATATGAATGTCATCTTTAGTAGATTTGTAGTCCTATTTATTTACCTCTGTGTAGATTGTAGGATATGTCAGAGGATCTTTGTCAGTGTCTACTCCACTCTTTAGTCTATTTCAGCATTGGTCTCCCCTCAATTCCTATTCCACAGTAGAGCCCAGGACTTATGTTTCCAAGACTCCCTCAGCATATCATTGCCTCTCCACACCTATGTGTCTGGTACTGAAACATAAAGACACTGTTACTTATTGTGCTAGCTTCAGATACGTCTTAAGCAGGTGCACAGACTTGATCCCTTGTTAAGAATACAGCAATTTGAATAAAACACCCACATCCTCCCTGATAATGATATTTCCTAAGAAGTTATGAATTCCTTCATACTCTATACAACAAAATTTCCAGAGTATACTGGGACAAATACCTAATTTTAGAGACATTTAAGATTATCAATATCTCATGAAAAAAACCCAAACCTCCACAGTAATTTTTATCAGTAAGAAAGTTTATGCTTTAAACTCACATTTTTTGTTTTATTCTTTAAAAATTTTATAGATGAAAATGTATATTAAATAATGGGTTGTTATAAAGCATGAATGTAATAGTAGTAATCTTCGACAGCCATGATGTAAGAAAGTGTATTTCTGAGAACTTTGGTGAAATTTGGCTTTAGATAATAATAAGATTTTAAGAAAATTATGATATCAAAGCCATATAGACTTTGAATGCTTGTTTATTTACTCGCTGGCCAATAGAATACACAAATGCATAATTATTAACCATTTGCTATTTGTGAACACTATGTTAGATGAAGTCATATGAGTTAAGTAATGAAATACACAAAATGCATATTATAAAAATTTAAATCCAGTAAACAATTGTTGATTCTTCTCATAATTTTATTTTTTTGAGGGATGAAGCTCTTGCCTTATATTTTCATGTAGTCAATGGGAACTTTACTTGTTTTTTCATTCACATAGTGAAAAGGGCAAACAACTTAAAAATCATGGATGTCAGAATGCAATTTCCACTGTAGTGTTGCCTTCTCTGTAGTTACATTTGAATACAAACATGCTGTGAGTAGTCTTTCAATATGGCTGTTATAATTTCTGCATAGTTCTGGTGAGAGTCACTCATGAGAAACAATAAATGCTAGTGAAAACCAAAAGATACAATAACAGTCAAAGCGTAAGAGTGTTACCTGCAGATTCATGAAAATGTGTCTAGGAACAGACTTCGGTCAAGCCTGAAGTATGCAATAATGACTTCAGAAGCCTAAGAGAATATGATGACTGGAAAAAAATGACATATCTATAAAAACAATTGTACAAAAATGGGGACAAATAATAAAACATTTATAAGGGATTTTAACACACACACATTATCATTAAGAAAATATTAAAATATGTATTTGTGTAATGTAGTGAACAAGACACTTATTAATATGATTATAAACAGCCAATCACAGATATCACATGTTATTACCATTTTAAAATCCATTCTCACCCTCACTCAGATTGTTATCACATCCTATAAACCGTGATGTTTTCCATGTAATTTATAAAACAAAACCAAAAGAAAAACAAACAAACAAACAAACAAACAAACAAACAAACGAAACAAAACCAAGTTTTCACCTTTGCATCCCTTGCTCCCTGCTTAGCTTCAAGATTGGCTGCCACTCTTGGCTTGCCCATTCCTCTGAGCTCAGCTCTGCCAATGCCCAGCTGGCGCCTTTTCTGGGAGCTGTGATCTTGCTCCCAGCCCTTCCCAGCCTAGCTTCATCAAGCTGTCCTGGCTTCTCTTTCTCTGTCCACCTTTGCTCCGTGGTTGAAGAATACTCAGATAACTATTATTTGAGAATTTGCCTACTAGCACAATTGCGGGGCACAGAATCTCCTGCCCTATATCAGCTAGCTTCCACCAACCTCCTTAGCCCCCGTCCGTGGCAGAGTTTGCAGGCCCTAGTTTCACAGAGGCCTTACTAAACTGCTGCTTTCTCCTTGTTCCTCCAGTGCATGGTCGCAAAATCCTCCTCTCTTTCCTCTCATTTCTTTTTCTGCCTGGGACCTGCAAGACCCCACCTGTCCCTTCTGTCCAGCAATTGGTTCCAGGCCTTCTTTATTGACACAATCAAGAACTAAGTAGGGAGTCAGCACCTCCCCCTACAGTGATATATGATTTCAGTTGTGGAAGTAAATATTTTGATAGTTATTTCTACTTGAGATTGCAGCAATCCCAAAACTGTTTACTATGATTAATGATGTTACTAAGAAAAATGTGCTTGGTACATAATAAGTGATGACATGTAGTATATGTAAATATTTTTCCTGGGTATCACTCTCCTGGAGACAAGTGTACCCAGAATACTACAAATGATAAAAAATATATAAATCACAAGCCAAACATTATAAAGATATAAAATATGCAGTGTCAAGTAATTCTAATGGTCAAATTCTAGTAGCAGAAAGTCAGAACTTATTTTTATTTATATAAAAAACAAACTTCATGAACATGTTTGTACATGGAAAACAAACTATGCTGGCAAAGCTATACTCACTGGAAACAGTGAAGTCATGAAGCCAGCACAGCTAATAGACACAGTTCCAGCCAAGCTGAGTCAAATGCTTCAATCACTGTCATTCTATCTCTCGCTTTTGGGTTTTGGTCTGTGTGTGCTGGATTCTTGGGGACATTTTACATTATTCATTTTATGACCTTTCCAGAGAAAAGTATGCCTGAGTCTTTCTTAGGAAGTTTCTAAACATAATGTTATTGGGTCACTTGTTTGGAAGTCTATGCTCTGTAGGTTGTTAAAAACAGATAAGTACTAATAAACTGGGAATCCCTGGATGAAGCCATTACTCCAGATATCTTCTTGTGGTATCTGCCTATGAGCAAACTCAAACAGTAGAATTGGTACAGGGTATACAGAGACAATTGACAAACTCTGATTGGCCAGAAGAACAGGTTACAGAATCAAGACTTCCCTTTAGAATACACTTAAAGCTCTCTGACAATGTAGTTTAAAGATATAGGTCATACATGGTACACCTCTCCTGAGGATAGAACACAGTAAATAAAATAAACTGATATTCTTTTCCTACTTTTTAGCATACATGATGAAACATAGTAAAAGACATTAGGTATTAGTATTTGCTATTCATAAAAAGACCTATTCATATATTTTCTGTTTGTCTGTAGTGCTTTCAAAATGCAAACAAAAATGCCAAAAGAAGCTGTCATATAATAAACGTTTGCTTTGGAGGAGAAATTCTTTAGATTTTTTAAATTTGAGTTTGGGGCTGATAATAAAAATAAAATCTGTTCTGTATGTATTTTCAAATTATGACTGAACTTGTGACTCTAGGCATGTAATGAAAAATCAAGCCCATAATCTGTATTTCTTGGATAATCATTAGTCTGTCTTTGTTCAGTGAAGCCTGTATAAAGAAAGCAGTACAAATTGCTAGTCAGTCAGAGCTGCAGGATTCCTGGACCACTTAAATCTGATTCCTTCCTTCACCTCCCTGACTCCTTATTTACTCTGCATGCCTTCATGGCAGCAAAGTGCCAGCTGGGAAAGGGTCCTGGTACTAAAGGCTCTCAATAGGGCAAAATTATAAGTGAACTGACTTTTAGAGTAGTTGGTAAAGATCCCTTCAGAAATGGATGATGGACAGTAAAGTAGGTACAAGCAGGAAACAATCACACATTTTAGAAAAGGGCCACAAGCGTTGTCTAAATACCTAAGTGAAGGTAAGTAAAATGAATCATTTGCAAAGCTTCTTGCTTGTTTTAAAAACCCTGTTTTTAAAATATATCTATATTGATGTTTCCAATAGTGTTAATGCACAGACCCTTATGTTAACTTGAATATTTAAATAAACTTCAAAATAATCTCAGTGATTAGATTCAAATGATCATGTAAAACCAGAAAATGAAGCTCTCTGGGCTGGGTTGATGGTTCAGTGGTTACTACTGTTCTTCCAGCAAGTAACCTAAGGTGTGATTCCTAGTACCAACATGGTGGCTCACATCTATCCATATATTCAATTCCAGAAGATATGATGTCCTCTTTTGAACTGTGTGGGCATTGTGCATGCAAAGAATGCACAGATTTACATGCGAGAAATTTACCCATAAACAAAAATCCTAGACAATAATAAAGAAAGTGAGGCCACATTTTGAAGTAAAAAAAAAAAAAAAAAAAAAAAGGATCACCAAATTGGAATGCTTATATTTCATATTGAAAATGTTCTTGAAATTCTCAGAAATGAAGTTATGGATTGTTAAGAAGAAATGACATTTGGATCAGTTACTTTTTCAGAAAACAACACAATCGCTTGATTCTAAAAAGGATCTTAATAAAGATACATGACAAGTAAAATCAGAAGTATAATAATTTGTATTGATGTTATGCAAAAACAACATAATTAACTTCAGACTCTTTGGAAAAGAAACAATTTAAGGAACCTGTCTCTTATCTTCTTGGTTCTCACACCATAAATAATGGGGTCTAACATGGGTGGTACAAGAAGATACATATTGGCAACAAGTATGTGTACATGTGGAGCCACTTTGTGCCCAAACCTATGGGTAAGGAAGGAGAAGAAGGCTGGGGTATAGAACACTAATATGACACAGACATGTGAGCCACAGGTGCCCAGAGTCTTGAGTCTGGCATCCTTGGAAGGAAGGTGGAAGACTGTGTTGAGTATGAGGACATAAGAGCAAATGATCAATATGAAGTCCACCCCACCCGTGAGGAAGGCAACAATGAGGCTGTAAGCTCTGCGGATACTTGTCTCAGCACAGGCAATCTTGATGAGGGCCATGAACTCACAGTAAGTGTGGGAAATTATATTTGTCTTGCAGTAGGGAAGCCAGCGTAGCAAGAAAGGGTGAAGACTTAGAAAGGCTGCTCCACGAAGTACAATAGCCAGTCCCATTGCCCCAGTTACAGTGTGTGTCAAAATAGCTGAGTGTCTTAATGGGTGACAAATGGCTACATAACGGTCAAGGGCCATTCCTACAAGGAAACCAGACTCCATGGTTGAGCAAGAGTGAATCAGGAATACTTGAGTGAGGCAAGCTTCAAAGCGAATCTCTCCATCATGAAACCAGAAGAGACTGAGAAGTTTGGGAACAGCTGTAGTGCACACTACAAGGTCAGCCACTGCCAACATACAGAGAAAGAGGTACATTGGCTCATGGAGGCTGGAGTCTGTCTTGATGATAAACAGAAGTGAACTGTTTCCCACTAATGCCAAAATGTAGCCCATGCAAAAAGGGATGGAGATCCACATGTGTGCTGCCTCCAACCCAGGAATGCCAATGAGAATGAAGGTTGAGGGATGGACATTAGTTTTATTGTATGTTAACATGATGAGATGTCAAAAGTTTGTGGATGTTACCTTGAAAGGAACAATATTAATTCATAAAATATTTAAGAGGAGGAAGTCAATACACAGGTGACTATATTCCACAGATCTACTGAAATTCTTGTAAATATATACCTACAAATTATTTCATCTTATATGGAATTATCTAAAGTTGTAGTCATTCTGTTTTTAAAACAGCATCACCTAAACTCAGATTTAGGTTTTGCTAACAGTGAAGTCTGCGAAAATCATGTTATTCCTTTATTGAGATACATTTAATTTTTGTATCTTCCATGCAATGAAGAACCTTAATGCCTATTATCTATATGTTGACATTTTTATTGCTATATTATTTTGCATTACTATTTTGCTTTTTAAAAACTGAATTGGAAATTATTGAGTATGTGAGAATGATGGTTATAGAAAAATAAGCATTAGTCAAAGAAGAGAGATATGTGAGAGCTAAAAGGAGATGTTCCATGCAGAATTTATGGTTTTAGATCTTATTAATTATTTTAGTAAATGCTGGTTGATATATTACTTAGACTTTTGACACAGGAAAGCCAATACTTAGAAAAATGCTTCAATGCTATGAAATGATTGGAAGGAGATTTATTTACATCTGCCTGATTATCATTAATGTGAATCAAGACTAGGATGAGGACAGAGGTAGAAGATGATCAAGGAAGAACATTATTCTTGGCCCTTCACTGGCTGCCAAACTGATGTTCACTCTTTAGCTTCTATGGCAATAATTGCATAAATTTGATTGTAATTGGTGGTCTCTGCTCCCATAATTTCCTTTTATGTATCAAGTTAGTCAGGTGATTTGCTCTGCTCTATGCTGATTCTACAGTGTTCTGTTTCATTAAAGCTATTCTGATTTTCTCATTGCTCTGAAATTTTCTCTTGTATCCTTTGACACCATGGTCAGCTTCTATTGACATTTGCTTATTACACGACTTTTATTTTTAGAGCATGAGGATACTATTTAAGTTGCTGTATATAGTTACTTCTTTTCTTTTAATAAAGGTAATAGCAAGTGTCCTAACCTTTTTAGGATTTATTATAATGGATATCTATACATTATAATGTCCTTTAGATTATGAAAATTATCCCTTAAGCCATTACTCAACAGTGTCTGAACTGGAGTGTTCATAGGAGACTGAACATCATTAGTGAATTAAAATGATAGCATTTTAGACTTTTACACTGTTTTTGAAGTTTCACAACCAAATACTTTATTTAACTTCATGATTTTACTTACAGAGACAGCAGGGATGTATATTCTTTTGAGTTTGGAACAGCTGGACACATGTATCTAAGAAGCCTCAGGAAGTCCAAGGGTATGGCATTTGTGAATCACAACAAACACTGAGCAGAAGAATCTAAGAAAACCAAATTGTTTAAAAATTATGTAATGAGGGGCTGGTGAGATGGCTCAGTGGGTAAGAGCACCCGACTGCTCTTCCGAAGGTCCAGAGTTCAATTCCCAGCAACCACATGGTGGCTCACAACCATCTGTAACGAGATCTGGCGCCCTCTTCTGGAGTGTCTGAAGACAGCTACAGTGTACTTACATATAATAAATAAATAAATCTTAAAAAAAAATTATGTAATGATACATCAGTTAACACTTTCATATCTTTCAGTAGATAGTAATGAGTCAGATTTTCTTCTGTAAACAATTCATATATTATGAAGTATATATTTTATTTATGTATTTAGCTGAGTATATATTAGGTCAGTTACATACATTTTAACAGCTTATAGAAAACAAGTCCTGTTTGTAGCCCATGTATGGATTTCAGAATCTTGTGCCAAATCCAAGTGCTAAATTACCCTAATTATGTAGCACTATACTGATGGCACTATTAACAGACATGATGGGCATCACTTTATACACAGTATGAAGATGAGCCCATGCCACTGCTTTTGATGAATAATTACTGGCCTCCCTAGTTTTGAATGCAACAAAGAAGCAACTCGAACACTTAGTCCTTCTTTCTAACAAAGCCTTTTCCCATGTACCCACTCAACCAGTTGCGACCATTTACTACAACTAACATGTACAGTGTAATGATACTGGTCTTACGTGATTGAGTTCATGTGTGCACATCCAGAACAATGTACTTTATTTATTTCCCTCATTTCGATTAAAATTAGGTCTTGTATATTTTATTTTACATTTTAGTGCTTTTAATATTTTTTATTGAAAAATTTCTGATCTTTTCCTGATCAAGGTTTTCTCTCCTTCAACTTCTCCTAGATCCTTTTTACCTCCCCAAATTTCCTATCTGCTCTTTCTCTAGAAATAAAACAGATAAACAAACAAACAAACAAAAAACCCAAACAAGCCATAATAAAAAGAAAAATACAAGAAATACACACACAGATATACCAGGTATTTTTAAATTTTATTTTTGCTATTTATTCTTAACTTTATACAGTGTAAAAACATTTTTCTTAGTAAAAAGTAATGGGAAGCTCTGAAGGAAAAAAAATCCACACTGTAGTGATTGCAAGTGTGCAATAACTTCACTTAAAGTGAGTTCAACCCTAGCTTCAATCATGAAGTTAAAAATGAAAATAATATAAATCACAGGATGCCAAGATGAATGCTAAAAATAATTTTAAAAATATGAATATTTATGATGAATATGAGGTTAGAATGAAATATCAATGCTTAAGAAAACTGATACATCTTTTAAAAGAAAACAATAGGTTAATAATTACTATTAAAATAGCATTTTGTTAGAGTAACCAAATGAATTGGAACTCTCTGAGTTATATATGTATACGTAAAGTTATGTGCAGTGAGTCCTTATCATAACACTATTTATAATAAATTATATTGAATTATTCAAAACATTCAACTATAAAGTGTTTAGGTATAACTGACTTTTTATATTATCTAGCTAGCATAATTTAATGGTACATGCTTCTATAAACTAGTATAAAAACATATAAAATGAACATTAGTTTTCCAGTTGTATTGGGGTATAAACACAAAACTTTAACATATATATAAAATAAACAAATTTATACTGAGCACTTTATAAGTAAAGAAACATAATTTAAATAGGACTCTGTAGTGGGTGATGGATCAAAAGGAATGTAGACTAGATATAATTTACCTTGATTACTATGCTTGATTTTTGAACAACAAGAACATATTGCTTTCTTGTTTCCAGGTGGTGTTATAATAAGTAAATAAACAATGAAAACTTATGTTTGTATTCATCAGAAAGAAACCACAAACCAAACTAATACATATAAAATATTTCAAAATATTAAGAAACAGTGATCATTTGCAATAAACTTCTTTCTACTCCTTTGTATACATAATTGGCTAGTTTTCTATTTATGAAATCAATGACTACATGAAGTTGTTCTTGGTGGGATTGCTACACATGAAATAGTTTATTAACTACTAAGCAAAGTTGAAGACTCTATTTACATATCACCTTTGCATTATTTTTATAGCTTTCTTGAACTATCATTGACACTTGTCCCTGGTGCCCTGTGATATGACACTTACCTGCCTCCTCCCTTTTATTATATTGTGTTTTATGTTTGTTCAATATTTTCTTATTTAAATGATATGTTTCCAATGACTTCTAAAGAATCAATAGGGAAAAAAGAAATCTGCAGGTGAGAGAGTACATCATTTCAATATAATTTTAAAATAAGTGTTACTTATGATTACAAATAGTAAACTTTCTGAAGGAATCCCCAAACAATATTCCTTAACAATTTCTTGGTTACAGCACTAAATTTTAAGATATAGTGAAGGATTTTTCTCCAACAAAGTTAAATTCTATAACTATTGTTTTTTGACTACCTGAGAAAAAAACTTGGGAACATAGAAAAATTTTAATATGCTTTTGGAAAATAATAAGGTCAATGATGTATAATGTTGGTAAATCTTTCATCCTTGGCCCATCTTTTAAACAAAATGATGTAAAACAATATAGTGCTATCATTATTCTATTTCATTCTCAGTTTTAATATTTGCTGGGTGATAATCCTACTTATGACATAGATAACTCTAGGAGATGACATTTGTAAATTATAATACAAATACAAATGTCAATTCAAAAACTTGGGAAAATTATATTATTAAAATGTCACATAATAAGAAATCATAGTTACCATTTTCAAAGCTGTTGTAACCATAAAGTAGAAAACTTAGGATTTGAAAAGAAACAATTACAAACTTTAACTATACATTATACCTAAAACAATGTAGAGAGGGATTAGCAAATAAAAACGACATAATGGATGCCAGACTGCTTTGAAGGAAGGAACATTGTTCAAGCATCATAGATGCATGAGGTTTGCTCAGCATATATGCTGATACAACTCCTCCCCATTTTTCATTAGTCTTCAGTCCACTGGGGTGCACAGAGAGACCAGACACTACTCATTCCTAGAAAAAGTTTAGCCTCCTCTCAGCATCTATCAAAGATATAAAAAATAACTACTATTGTTTGTATGGCCGATGTAGTGTAGACAGGAACTATAAACTAAAAAGAATTCATCATTCCCAAGAAGTTTTACAGAAGTCTGTTTAAGCAATTGGCTCCTCTAATTAAGAGTCCTCCTCCAGCCAGAAGTTTACCTAAGTCACGGCATAATGAGAGTCACTGTGAAGTTCTTACCTCACTAGTTGTTTTGTGTAGACCAAGGTGAGTCCTTGAGCAAGCCCTGTTCGCTCATGACTTATAACTTTCCATTTAGACTTATTATGGACAGCTTCCCGGTCCTTCTGACTCTCATTGGCAGGGAAGGAGAATAACTTCTCCATGGGATCAGAAAGAGAAACCACAGGGAGTTTGAAAATTGGGATCAAAAGGCTACCTATAGATACTTAAAGCAACAGTGTCTTAATAATTAGCAGAATCCAAAAGCGTAGAGGTTAGGGAGATTTCAACTCTCTGCAGCCTGATTCCCAGCAGGATTACTTAAGTCTCAGAAGAATTCTTTAAAGTATTCATACATGTATGTATTGAACCCCCCTTTGGTTACCCAAAGTTTGTAACAGAAACACTACTACAGTTTAAATCACCTTCAAATACTGAGAGTAGGGAAATCTAAAAACCTTGCTCTCACAAGGTCATCCAGAAATGCCAGAGATAAGAGACATTTTAAACCAAATGAATCTAAAAGATTTTTACAGAACATTTCACCCAAACACAAAAGAATATATGTTGTTCTATCCATGGAACTTTCTCCAAAATTGAACAAATGCTCATACATAAATCAAGTATCAACAGATACAAGAAAATTGAAATAACTCCTTATCAGACAACCACATTAATGACAGAAATAATAGAACATGGAAACTGAAGAAATCTCTACTGAATGATAAATGGGCCAGGAGAAAAATAAATCAAATACTTTCTAGAACTGAATGCAAATGAATACACAGCATACTCAAATTTATGGGACACAATGAAAGCACTGGCAAGAAGAAAGTTTGTAGCAGTAAGTGCCTGTGTTTAAAAAGAAAAACAAACAAAAAAACTGGAGACATCTCAAACTAGCAACTTAATAATACCCCTGAAACTTCTAAAACAAAAGGAAGAAATTACATACAAAAGGATTTGATGGAAAGAAAAAAAATCCAACTCAGATAAATTAAAATAAAAAAAGAAACTTAGAGAACAATACAAAGAATCAATGAAACAAAGATTTGGTTATTTGACAAAAATAAATAAAATCAATAATCTATTATCAAAATTAACTAAAATGTAGAGAAAGAATATCCAAATTAACAAAATATGAAATGAAATGGGGGATATAATAGACACCAGGAAATACACTTTAGGAAGACCTAGGACACACTTTAAAAACCTATACTCCACCAAATTGGAAAATCTAAAATAAATGAATAATTTTCTTGATAGTATGATGTACCTAATTAAATTAAGGTCAGATAAGGAATTTAAATATAAATTATAATAATTTATAATTCTCGTAGGAGAATAGAACCAGTCATGTCCCAACCAAAAAAGGTACGGGGTAAGAAAGACAGTTTTACTACAGTTATACCAGACTTTTTAAAGAAGACTCAACCCCAATACTTCTCATTTGTTGGTAGGACTGATATGGCAAAAATAGTTATCCTACCAAAAACAATCTACAGATTCAATGAAGCCCCCATCAAAATCTCAACACAATTCTTCACAGATCTTGAAAGGCTAATTTTCAGCATCATATAGAACACCAAAACCCCATGATAGCTAAAACAATTCTGAAGAATAAAAGAACTGCTGGAAGTCTTCCCATTCCTGATTTCAAGTTATACTACATAGCTTAGTAAGAAAAACAGCATATTATTTGCATAAAACCCACCATGTCGATCAATGCATTCAAATTAAAGACTCATACATAAATCCACACACTTATGAACATCTGGTCTTTCATAAAAAAGAACAAATACACACTGGAAAAATACTAGAACTAGAATTTGTGGTGATCAAACTGGATGGCTTCATGTAAAAGAGTGCAAATAGGACCATATTTACTGCCTATCACAAATCTTAACAATTTCAAAAATTCATCAAAGATCTCAACATAAATTCAGATCAAAGAGAAATCTACTGAACCTGATAGGAGAAAAAATGAAAATTAGCTTTGAATTCATTTGCCAGGAGAAGACTTTCTGAACAGAATACCTTTAATGCAGACACTAAGATCAACACTTAATAAATGGGATCTAAGGAGAATCAGAAGCTGCTGTAAGACAAACTAGACTGTCATTTGGACAGAACATCAGCCTACAGAATAGGAAAATATTTTTAGCAACTCTACATCCAATAGAGGACTAATATCTAAATATCCAAAACATAAGAACTTAAGAACTTGATATCAAAACCACAAATTACCTAATTAAAGAATGGGTCACAGATCTAAACACAGTATTCTCAATAGAGTAAACTCAGATGGCTGAGAAACACTTAAATGTTCAATGTCTTTAGCCATCAGAGATATTTAATGAAAAACACTTTGAGATTCCATCTTACACTTGCCAGAATTGCTAAGATTAATAAAAGAAATAATAACTCATGTTGTTAAGGATGTGCAATAAGTGGAATGAATTTTCATGCATTGGTATTAGAGGTCCAAACTTATACAGCCACTATGGAGAACAATGGCAGATACTCAGGAAGATGGGGATTGATTTACCTCAAGATCCAGGTAAACTATACTTGGGGACATAAATCTAAAGGATGTTTATACCATCACAAGGACAGTTGCTCAACCATGTTCATTGGTGCTCTATTCATAATAGCTATAAGCTGAAAAAAAAAAAAACCCCTACATTTTCCTCCACAAAAGAATGGATAAAGAAAATGTGGTACATTTGCACAATGGAGTATTACTATCTGTAATAAAATACTATCTGTAATAAAAGAATGACACCATAAAGTTTGCAGGCAAATAGATTGAACTAAAAAATTATCCTGACTGAGGTAACACAGACCCAGAAAAATATGGCATGTATTCACTTATATGTGTATAGTAACCAATTAAATTAAGAGAGAACAAAACTATATTCTGAAGACCTAGGGAAGATAGGTATAGAAGAAGAGACATATAGATGTCCCTGTAGGGGTATAGAATAGATTTGGTGGGTATATTGGGGGCTGTGGGACAGGAATGAGAAGATAAGACTGAGAAGAAGGAGATGGGGTTGAGGGAGGGAATGCATAAGAAACAGCTATAATGGAGGGGCATTTGAGGTGTTCTATGGAAAGCTAGTGCAATGGGAATTTCCTAAAATGTATAGAAGCAATTCTAATGAAGTATCCATACAATGAAAACCAAGAGTCTCAGTTTGCCATCTCTTGCCACCAAAAAATGCTTCCAATACTTGGACTGGGTTACAACCAATTGAGTTGTTGGCCAAAGGGATCATTTGGAAATCCCCATCAGGCTAATGTCAAGCAAATAGGTTGCTTTCCACAAACTGACAGCAAAGCCTCATTGCTGAGCAGAATATTTACATAATTCATTGAACATGGAGAAGTCAAGCTGGTGCCTACATCAAACCTTTACTCCTATGTTCTAGAGTTTTTGGTATGTGAAGGTACTTTCCAGCCTAAAACCAAACCAAACCAAACCAAACCAAACCAAACCAAACCAAACCAAACCAAACCAAACCAAACCAAACCAAACCAAACCAAACAGAACAAATGAAAAGAAAAAGAAAACAAAACAAACAATAACAATAAAAACACCAAACCAGCCAAAAACCTATACATACAATAATATCCTGCCTGCAAAATATTCTAGGGCAATGGTGGCCCAAAGCTTATGGAAATAACCAACTAATGTTTGATTTGACTTAAGGCCCACTCCAGGAGATAGAACCCAAATTGACATTGCTTGGGTAACCAAGATTGAGAGACTAGGGAGCCCAGAGACCTATGGAAATAACAAATACTACTGGTCTGAGAAAAGTAAAATTACTTCTACTGATACTCTGCTGTACTTATAGATCAGTGCCTTATTTAGCGATCACCAAAAAAACTTCCTTCTGTAGCAGGTGGGAATAGCCATCTACTAACCACACACAGAGAGAAACCTTGGAACACACAATTCTAAATGAGAAGTCTCCATCAAATCCTTTCTCTTAGAGGTCAGGGAACCCTGTGGACAAGGAGGCAGAAAGTGTAAGAGCCAGTGGGGATTAACAACAAACAACAAGGCCTTCTAAATCAACTGAGCAATGATCATATGACTTCACAGAGTCTGAAGCAGCATGCACAAGCCCTGCATAGATCTGTACCAGGTCATATATGAATATATTTGTTTTAAGTTTAGTGTTTTCAAAGAACTCCCAAGTATATGAACTAGTGGGTATCTGATTCATGCGTCTTGTTTTGTAGGGTTTTTTTTTTTTTTTTCATTCTATGGATTCAAAAGGGAGGGGAGATAGGCAGTGCTGAGTTTTGTATGTTATATGGTCACCTGAAAGGGATGGCATGACATGACTTTTGCCTCTGGAGCAGAGCCAGTGGAGTGTGGGCCTATGTGAGTGCTGAAGTTTGCTAAGTGGTATAAGGCTTGTTTGTATATTTTACTTTATGATCCTCCTTTGGAGGAATATTCTTCCTGCCAAGGTTAATGACTACAAGATAATTAGAGGCAGCAGGAGTCCAGGAAGAGAGGGTGTGTCTCATGCACTTAGCAAAATGGTAAACCCTGTAATCTTCAGGACAGCCTGAGGGAAAGACATTGGAAAACATGAGTTCAATATATAATTTCTCAACTATGCAAAATATAAGGATGTAGTATGAATTGTATGAGGGGCTTCATGGACATAAAAGAACAGAGGCAGTTGCACTATGAGCCAGTCTCTCAGAAATTTTTAAGGACTAACATGAAAAGATTTAGGGAATGGTAATCAAAGGACAAGATCCCACCCAGCTAAGTTTATTGTTTGTGCTTACAAAAGCAGTTACATACCTGAGTTTAAAGTCAGCCTGGGAAAGAGCTAGTTTATGCCCAGGAATGGTGGGAATGGTGATCTCAGAGCTGGGTCCCACCTAGCTAGCTTATTGTCTGTACTTACAAAGGCAGGGAGAGCTCGGAATGCATTGCTATTTTTTTTTTTTAATTCTATTTTCCTTTTCTAAGAATAAAGTGGCTAAGGTCATAAAATGCTGATAATCAAAAGGCAACCTTGGGTTGGCAACTGAATTGATATGTAAATAAAAGACTAGGATTTGGTCTAAGAGAGTTAAGCTATCTTGATGAGCTGTCTAGATATCTCTGGAGAGCTGTCTCTAGCAGAACACAAGGCTGTCAACTTGTACCCAAGATTTGACTGAGCACTTTCTTTTGCCTCTCCCAAACATCCCTTCCTCAGAAACTCTCTCTAAGTCTAGCCTGGATATTGACAGGGAGGAGATGGAAATTATAATAAGGACATATTGTATGAAAAAAAAACTTTTAATAATAGGGGGTGGAGTAACTTGAAGAAAACAAAACAAAATAAAAGAGCATTTGAAAGGAGTCCTAGGGTGGCTAGATAACTTGTCTCCTTAATATTTCTCCTTGAAAAAAACCATTGTGGTTAGGCAGTTTTAAAGTCTGGAATAGTCATTGCTTCAATTTGGTGTTTCTACCAGTTATCTCAAGTGATTTCACAAAATCTCTTCCTACTATATCAGTTATTTTCTAGCATACAAAAGAAATTGTATTATACACAATGAACTCAGTGGTATTTTTGTGGACATTTGTTTTGCTTTTTAAAAATTTGTCATATTAAATGTCTCATTTTTTTAAAAATTTGTTTTGGTTTTTCAGTTTTTTGTTGTGTTTAATTGCATTTCTTTTTGAAATAATATTTAACCCGTTCAAAGTGTTATAATTGGCTGTTCATTTCTTAGATTTCCTTGCATTGACTTTATTCTGATAGAACATTTTAGCATTAGTTGTTTTTTCTCAAATTTCTACTTATTCCTTTCTCATACCATACATCCTGACCTTAGTTTCTGCTTCCTCAACTAGTCCACAGCACTGGATGTGAGAACTAGCTAGATCTTGCATGTCATGGAGGGTGCATGTGATATGGAGGGCTAGGGATATTCAGTGTGTATGAGATGTCAAATAACAAAAGCCAATACAGGGACAGTGTTTATATGGAGCAGAATGCCATGGAATTTCTACTGCAGTCAATGAGATATCCTGGAATTTTTATATTCTTCTGGAGTAAAATAGTAATGCTTTATAATATTATTTGGTAAATTCTTAACTTCATAGCCATGTCTCTATAAATATGTGTACTGGCACACACACACACACACACACACACACACACACACACACACATTATGAGTTTTATATGTATTAGTTATCATTTTAGCTTCATAGCTGGGGTTGTTTTTATCCTTAGCATTTATGGTAGGGAATCCTAGTTTTTGTTTTTACTATATAAGCAGTCTCTGGGGATTCAGCCCCAGAGCTAAGTCTAAATCTGAGGGTAAACTGTGATGTATTTTTAGAAAAGTCCTTACAGTATTTGAAACACAATATAAATGTGTCTTTTGTGTGCTGCTCAGACAGGAGTTTAAGTACTCTGCTGTCCAAGGTTCTACAGAAGAGCCAGTGGAGCTCCTGCTAATTTCTGGTGAGTTGTTAAGACAGTACTTGGAGACACATATGGGAAGTAAGGGCTAAGATTCATTTTCATACATCTGTCTCTATAATGCTCAATACCTTTGACAAGTCAGAATTTATTTTCTGAGTTCAAACTTCCCTATAAGTCTGAATTCATAATTTATTTTCACTATAAATTTCATATGATATTTGTGCCTCCTCTACAGTGTATTCCCCCTTTCCTATACTGAATCCTACAACAGAGCAGATTCCCAGAATCAAAACATTCTGTATTTTTTTTCCAAAGGAAGAAGAGAGGTCTAGTAATTATACATCTGCCTTGAATTTGCTGTAGTACCTATGATCAGAGGTAAATGAAAAATTGAAATATGAAGGTGGTCAGAATTATTCAAATGGCTAAGCAAATGAGTGAGCATATAATCTGCTGCAACAGGCTGTGTTTTATGGTAAAAGTGAGTTCAACTCTATACATGTTGTTAACAATTCACACACTAGCCCCTTCATTCCCCACTGCCTCATCATCATTTTGTGTTCTCCCCCCTCCTCCTCCCCCCCCGTGTGTGTGTGTGTGTGTGTGTCTATGTGTGATTGTGTGTGTGTTTCTCTCATTTTTCTTAACAGGAGGAAGAACGTCACCTCTCCTGACCAGTGCAGGATGACAACCCATAATAATAGGAGCGTTTCTCACCCAGACACATTTTTCCTCATTGGGATCCCAGGTCTGGAGGAAATCCATGCCTGGATTTCTCTGCCTTTCTGCTGTATTTATCTTGTGGCCCTAATGGGAAATACCACGATCCTGGTAGTTATCAAGACAGAGCGTTCTCTCCGAGAGCCCATGTTCTACTTTCTGGCCATCCTTTCTTCAGTCGACTTGGCTCTTTCTACAACCTCTGTGCCCCGTATGCTTGGCATATTCTGGTTTGATGCCCATGAAATAAACTTTGGTGGCTGTGTGGCTCAGATGTTTTTGATCCATGCCTTTACTGGCATGGAGGCTGAGGTTCTCATGGCCATGGCTTTTGACCGTTATGTAGCCATCTGTGCTCCACTCCACTACACAACCATCTTGACATCTCGTGTCCTGATGGGCATCAGCATATGTGTGGTAATTCGTCCAGCCTTGTTTATATGCCCAATGGTCTATCTCATTTACCGCTTACCCTTTTGTCAAGCTCATGTAATAGCCCATTCCTATTGTGAACACATGGGCATTGCAAAATTGTCCTGTGGAGACATCCATATCAATGCTGTGTATGGCCTTTTTGTGGTCTCTCTCTTTCTTTTGAACTTGGTACTTATTGGCATCTCATATGGGTACATTCTTCGTGCTGTGTTCCGCCTCCCATCTCAGGATGCACGGTTAAAAGCCCTCAGCACATGTGGTTCCCATGTTGCTGTTCTCTGTGTTTTCTACATCCCATCAGTCTTCTCTTTCCTCACTCATCGATTTGGACACAACATTCCACACTACATTCACATTCTTGTTGCCAACCTCTATTTGGTCATTCCTCCCTCCCTCAATCCCATCATTTATAGTGTGAGAACAAAGCAGATAAGAGAACGTGTTCTCCACATATTCACTAAAAGGTAAGAGTTTGTCATATTCTTTGATTTACCTAGGAAGACTCATGTTCTTAGTGGATAGTTCTTATCCTTCAATGTGGATGCCAATTTGCAAGACTACTTGGTTTGTCTCAGACTGTGGATTAATAAAACAGTTTTTGGCACTTCATCATATTTCAAAGTTGAAGGACTGTTAGACTAGACTGGAAAGGCTACTCTGGGAAAAGGTCATATAGAAATTTCTTACATGCCCTCACAAAGGATTCTGGTTTTCTTTCCTATTTACTTCCACTTGTGCATGTTTGCATTCCTTTGTTTGATTTGCATTAGTATTGTGTCTTTTATATATCTTGAAACATTCTAATTTTGGAAGGTAAACCAAGAGCCAAATGCACTCAAATTATTTGGCTATGTAAACATGTTCCTGTATACTTCTCCAAAGCCACAATCCTGAGTTTAGAACAATCATTGCCAAATTGGTATCTTAACCTTGAATAGTCTGCCAAATATATGAGGCTCAGTGGAGTGATAACCAAAGTAAATACTAATTTTCAAGGATATTTTCCACAGAGCCACCAGCAATGGATCGTTGACTATCCTGCATTAACTCCATAGTCAAATGGAACTCAGCTCCAAGGAGTATTCACACCTATGTGACATGTTTGCAGTTGCCTGGTACTGTACCTAGTTTTGCCTTTTCAATATTTATTTTGATTTTAAAATACTCTTTTATTTTAACATCCAAGATGCCTTTCTACAAATTGGTGGCATAACTCTCACTTTCTTTAAAAAGGAAAAGGACCATGTGAGAGAAGAATAACCATGTTTCACATGAGACTAAAAGAGTGACTTTCTAAAAACAAAATTGAAGCCTAGCAATAACATTTGTGTGGTTAAAAAAAGCAGTTTATATTTTCAGACATTTATATTTTGAAACTAAAAAATGGAAGTGAAGTGAAACATAAGGAATGGCTGTTGCTGTGAGCAAAAATGACCTTATAGATTCCTTATTTCCAAGAGGGCTTATTCAGACAGAAAGTGCCTATCCACCCAACTAGCATCTTCATCTTCTTTTTAAGCCCACCAAAGTCTTAGGTAGACCAATGACTTGAACGAGATAAAAGGATACAGGTAGAAAAGGGTGAAGTCAAGATACCCTGGTTTGCAGCTGATATGATTCTATTCACAAAAGCTTTTCAAGACTTCATCAGATATCTGCAACAGCTGATAAACACAGTCAGTAAAGTAAGATACAGAATTAATACACAAGACAGCACCCATCTATATTCTACCAACAACCATACCAAGAGAGAAATTATCCTATTTACATCAGCCTAAAAAATAAATCTTGGAATAAACTTAAGCAAGAGAGTGAAAGACTAGAATAATAGGTTAAATTTTTCTGTGTATTTACAATATTAATTCCATTTAAATATTCATTTGTCTTATTTTAATTACAAAATATGATACATATTTTTGCAGCATGTTTTGTATAAGTATAAGTAATTCTGCTTTTCTTTCTTAAGTAGAATTACTAGGTGATGGGGGTATTATCAGAGAGAATGTTCTACACTTTGTCAATCTTTGTTTTAGAATCAGTATTTTTAAAATACTTTATATTTTCCAATAATTTCATTTTATCACAAATCTTGACATTTAATTTCTGTCTTTATTTAAACTACCTTCTTGATAAAGTCTTGGAAATTATAAAATTTATAACTATTATTTTGTTCACTATTATTAAAAGTTTCAGACTTTATTTTCTATTTTGTGTTAAAAACCAATTTGTAATTATTCTCTGTGAAATAAAACAAGCCTGTGTTTTATTTTATTTTTGTTTTTATCTTTAAATTTTTTTCTTGTGCATCTGTTTACCTTATGTTATAATCTGGAATTATAGTTTCAGAATGAAGAAAAAAACGATAACTGAAGACTTTTATTTCTTGAGACATGTTTTTAACAATTTATTTTTACAAAAAAATGTCATAATTATTTCCTTTCTTGGGAACACACAAGTTTCCATGGGCTAGTCGACATATTCTAAATCATTCCACTGTAGCTGAACAGTTTCCCTCGGGCTTCCTTTTTTTTTTTTTAAAAGCTGGTCTTTATGTTCATATTAGACTCATTTGCCTTTGTATGTGAATCATAATTTTGATCATTCTATTCTTCTGTTTTCTTACCCGTTTTTAATTTCCTATTAAATAATGCTGTTGAAAAATTCATTTATACAGCTACAAATTCAGCTCTTTAAAACCACTTTCCCTGTTCTTTAGGTGACATGTTTATTTTTGATGTTGTAACATTTACCAATATATTGATTATATGCACATGTATATTTTGACTAATTGTATACTTTATTTATAATTACTGGTTTTGTGTGTTGGGGGGATCAACACAGACATGTAGAGGTCAGAGGACAAATTTATGTTGGGGTTTCCATTTGTTGACCCTTATGTAACTATTAGTGGTTGGCCTCAGACCCTGTCTTAGACACATACACACACACACACACATGCATGCACACATGTGTATGTATATGTATGTATATGTATGTATTCATGTTCAGTATTCAGTAAAATTTATTATATGAAATTCTATTTACTTACCATTATAAGAGCTTTTTATGGTTTGTTTGTATGTTTGTTACAACCTATCCTTCAGTATATTCCTGTCAATATTGAAAAATAAAATTTGAATTCTTTTGTTCATGAATTTTAGCTTTCACCTTTAAGAATTACATGTTTTGTCCTTATCATTTTATTTTTTCTCTCTTTTCAATATAAATGTTTTCAGACACTAAAAACTTTTTGTAATTACTCATGATTATAATTTTCTGTCTTTCTCAAAAAAATACATACATACACACACACACACACACACACACAAACACACAAACACACACACATCTTTTAAGGACTCTAACTGTACATCTATCTTTAAAATACTGAAAGGTATCTAATATTTCTTACACTTTCTTATCATATTGTTAACATTTAAAAGCTGTGAGTGATTTTGAAAGTATGTTTTTTCTTTGCTCTTTTGATTCCCTGTTGAACTTTCAAATCATCCTGACTAAGCACTTTGAGAGTAGAATTTTAAAAATGAGTATTCTGACATGGAAGTAAGAAAGTAGGAAGCTCACTGGGAGTGGTAGAATAATTAAACACATTACATTTTGTTGCAAAGAGAACTAATGTTAGAGACAGTATGATGGCTGTCAGTTAATTTCAAGGTAAGAAAAATCTCCTGATTATCTAGGGGACTCAATACAATCACATGGAAAAGAGAAAGGTAAGATTGAGAGGAGATGCAATGACAAATGATGGTTACAGTCATATCATAATAGGATGAGTCATACTCCTGAAGCCCTTGAAACCCTTGAGCCAAGACTATGGGCAGTATAGAAGAATGGAAAACAACAAAATGTGCTCTCCCTGAACACATGAAGGCACCTTGAAACATGCAGCCATTTTTAAACAACAGAACAAGAAATGCTAAATCTGTATGCATTTATGTCATTAAAATTTTGGTTAATTGTACTCTACTAATAAAAAACAGACACACCTACCTGTTCTCTCAAAATCAACATGACAGCAAGTTGTGTGAAAGAAGAAGAAGGGAAATATTTGTGGTGTTGTGAGGTAAAGCCTTTACACTCAGAGCACTGAGCTGCAATGTCTTTTCATGTTGCTCTTGGCTTATGCATCATGAGAGTCATTAATCCTGAAGGATGAGTGTGCCACACTCCTGTCTTTCATGGGCAAGCCCTCCAAGATGAAGCATGAGTACTCAGGTCTGTAGCATCTTCTTATATCCACTAATCTTATGTACTTTCCTCTGTATGATCAATGGCATTAGGTGAAAAAGAAAATATACTTATTTGAGAGATAAATTCACTCCACAGAGAACTTTCAAAACAGAGACTAATAAAATATTGACATGGTTTTATATTAATAGTTGGTGGAAAACAACAATAACAATAACAGTATGGATCTTCTAGTTTTTTATCTTATTTCAAGTATTGATAGGAAAATCAATGAATCATCATGAAATGTTTCAATGCAATAAAAAATTCTATGAGATTGTTTTTGTTAGGGTAATACTAAATAATTCCTGAGTCATAATCTTGGCATCATGGTAAACCACATACTTTTGTAATTTTGGAATTAAGGAAATTGGTGGTGTGTTGTTGTATGATAAATTCAATTTGACACTGTTGCTGCCATGGACATTATGGGTGTGTAGACAACCCATTACTTTTGAGGATTTCAGACCAAAGATCTCAGAATAAATTTAAGCTCTCTAATAGAAAAAAATTTTAAAATGTATAAGGTTAAAAAGTTCCCCTGATGGAAAACAAGACAGTTTTAAACTTGTGTGTCTAGTCCTACATCAGATCACAGGTTATTGTTGTCTGTTAATAATCTACTGAGGAATACTTAATGAGGAAAGATAAATACTGTTCTGGCCTTTTTTTTTCTTTTAATTTGCACTATCACCAGGCACTTCTAAGCAAATGAAATATAGAAAAATACAAAGAGATTTTCTAACTTTGCTGGTTCTTAGAATTTCTATCTCCCTCTTGAGTATATGAATACAAAGATAAATGAGTGCTCTAATAAGGAAAGAAAGGATGATTTCTGATTGTAGGGATGGGATGGAGATATGGCTGTAAGGATATATTGTCATAATGTGTATATATTTGAGAAATAGGTGGTCATTTTATTTTATAGTCTTACACAGCATTCTTGTGTAAGTCTTCTATTTGACAACTTTAACACTCATCCTGTGTATTGCTAGTTTTCCCTGATGTGGAAGCTCTCTAATTACTCATTTTTCAATGTCCATTCTCTTTACATTATCTGATATTTGTGGTATCTGTATATACCAATGCATTCAAAATTTTAATATTAGATAAAAGGCCCCAAATGAACACTATGTTTCATACAGCAATATAACAAGATTGGAAATTACTTTAAATCATTCAAATTGTTTGCTCCCCACTAACTGATGGCAAGCTCTTGTTGCCGAAGACAACGTTTACACAAATCACTGAATACAGAGATGTTGATCTGGACCTAGAGACTTTACCTTATGGCACTGGAAGGAAGGTACTCTGCATTCTACAAAAGGAGATGAGTAAGCACCAACCCAGCCACAAACCCTTTGATCTACAATGATGATCTGCTTGCAAGTTGTGCTAGTGTAGTAGTGGCATAAAAGTTGTGGGAGTAATCAACCATCATCTGAATGGATTTGAGGCCCACTCCTTGTGATTGAATCCATCCTTTTATGCTGTTGTATGGCTAAGAATGTGATAATGTATTGACCAGGGACCCGGGATAGCAAAATACTACTGTTCTGCTAAAAGAATGAAGTAATAAAATGATACCTACAGGCATCCTACTATATTCATAAATGATTCCCTTGCTCAGACATCATTAGAAACACTTCGTTTTGTGGTAGATGGATAGATATAGAGCAGCCAGAGAATGCTAGGAGACTTGAGAGACCTCAAAACACTGAGTTCTAAATAAGATGTCTCCAAAAATTCCTTCTCTCGTGGCTCATGAAACTTTGAGGAAGAGGAGGTAGAAAGACTGTAAGAGCAGGATGAGATGGAAACAAGAAACAGGCCTTCCAAACACAGCAGGGTCAATACACATATAAACTCATACATACTGTGGTAGCATGCACAGGGACTGCATGGGTCTGAAACAGATAGAGTCCCAGTATTGACAGAAGTGGACAAAAAAACCCATACCAAACCCAGAAACTATCTCTAATTAATAACCACTTGCAAATGAAAAATTAGTTCTCTCCAAAGATTCTCAGAATGCAAACTACTTTCTTTTAAAGTGTCAGATATATATATCTTTATTTTTTACATTTCTTTTTATTTATTCTTCTGTCATACAATAATACATTCCAACAGCAGTTTGGATAAGGGAAAATTGCAATCAGAATATGTTGCATGAAAAAAAAAATCTCAATAAAAGAAAAACTGGTAATGCCTCTTATAAAGTCAGGAATGAAAAAGGATTTGAACCCTCTACATTAAAAATACAGAGGCAAAAATATATCTGGATTTATGAATAATATCTCAAGCAGTTGTCTCACTGGCATAACTATCAAGAAGAAGTAGATCAGAAATTGAGAAGTTACCTATGGAGCCAGACTTGATTGCTCATGTCTGTAAGACTTGGACTGTAGAGGCTGATAAAGGTAGATTGTAATATCAGGGTTTATCTTGATTTCCTGTCCATGTTGGGATACAAAAGAGTAGCTGTTTTTTGCTTTGTTTTGTTTTGTTTTTTTACTTTTTCTTATCGTTCTTTCTTTTTTTGTTAGAAAACAAGAGAGGCTAAAACTAAATAGAAAAACAAAACAGAAGAAGGATAAAGAATAAAATAAATATCTGTGGCCCGAAAACACTTTAGGAGCTTAACCAGGAGGTCATCTATTTACTCACATCCAGGACTGATTGAGGAGCATAGACTTTGTAGTTTTATGGTTTACATGAAAGCTATATTGTGTTTGCATAACTCAGAAGCATCACCCATGAAGAATCATCATGGCATTAACTTAGTGGAAAGTATGTCCCATCCATAGAGTAAATCATCGTACTCTAAGCAAGTATTCTTCAGCAAGTTAAGCCTAAAGGTTTCCAGGAGACTCTTTTTACATTTAACAGATTACAATTTTTGGTCTTATTCATATTTCATGAATCAAGATCACTCACTCTGCTACTGGTGAAAATTGAATACCAAGGACAAACACAAGCTTCAACAGCTGCTAGACAGCAAAGCTACTTACCCACAGATTAATAACAACTTGGGTAGCAATAAATGGCTTCACAGAAATAATATAGTTCTGAGGTGCATGGTAATGGCTTCAAAAGCTAAGGGATGTGATAACTGGTATAACATAATTGTTTCATATATCTAAATAATGTATAACATTACTTAATGTGTTAACGAATAGCAATACTTTTAAGAGAGGAGATGACAGAGTAGTTAGCATTTACATATTCTCAGTAAATAAGTTGAAGTACATTCTCGAGACAAAAGGCAATTTGCTCAAGAAGACAGCGATAAACACAAGAAAATTTTAACGTGTTCCAAATAGTGGATCACAGATCTGGTGAAACCTTATCTGATTACCACTTTTTCTCACCCCACAACCTGGCTTCTATTCTCTCTCCATCAGATGGCGTCCTTTTTTGTTTGTTTTTTTAATAAAGAATATTTTGATAAAGTGTTTGCCTTGGAATCATATCTGTTTCAAAATAATGGCTGTAACTACATCTATAATCAGTTTGCTTTCTTTGTATTTCTATTATGAAAAACTTTACGACCTCTGGCCACAAATATCTATTGGTTATAAAGCCAACAAAGTTTTCTGCCCAAACAAACAAATATGAGTAAAATTCTAGGGGAAAAATGCTTCTGAATTCATTTTTTTATGCCTATCTTCTGCAGGCCTAGGACACACCCTTTAATGTGGTTAATATTTAGTGAGAACCCATTGGAAAAAATTAAGTTTTTCTTTGAGAGCAGATGCCAATTGGAGGTAGCTGCTTAGTTAGTTATAGGAGCTCATGTCCACTTCCCCTTTTAGTGCTGGGAGCCTATCTGGCATGAACTTGTGCAGGTCATGTCTCAATGAGTTCATATGTGTATCAGTCCTGTTGTCCCTGAAAGACACCATTTCCATGATGGCAGTCATCATTTCTGACTCTTATAAACTTCTGCCTTCTCATCCTCATAGTTCCTAAGCCCTGAAGGGAGGGTTTGATCAAAATATCCCATTTAGCACTGAATTTTCCAGAATCTCTCACTCTGCACACACTGTCCAGTTGTGGCTTTGTATGTTAGTTTCCATCTACTAAAAGAAGTCTCTAATGATTATGACTGAGTGAGGAACTGATTTATATGTAGCAGAATATTTTTCCCACTTTTTAATTAGATATTTTCTTCATTTACATTTCAAATGCTATCCCAAAAGTCCCCTATACACTCCCCCGGCCCTGCTACCCTACCCACCCACTCCCACTTCTTGGCTCTGGCGTTCCCCTGTACTGGGGCATATAAAGTTTGCAAGACCGAGGGGCCTCTCTTTCCAATGATGGCCTACTAGGCCACCTTCTGCTACATATGCAGCTAGAGACACGAGCTCTGGGAGTACTGGTTAGTTCATATTGTTGTTGTTCCACCTATAGGGTTGCAGACCTCTTCAGCTCCTTGGGTACTTTCTCTAGCTCCTATATTGAGGGCCCTGTGTTCCATCCTATAGATGACTGTGAGCATCCACTTCTGTATTTGCCAGGCACTGGCAAAGCCTCACAGGAGACAGCTATATCAGGGTCCCTTCAGCAAAATCTTGCTGGTGCATGCAATGGTGTCTGTGTTTGGTGGCTGATTATGGATGGACCCCCAGGTGGGGCAGTCTCTGGATGGTCCATCCTTTTGTCTCAGCTCCAAACTTTGTCTCTGCAACTCCTTCCATGGATATTTTATTCCTTATTCTGGGGAAGAATGAAGTATCCACACGTTGGTCTTCCTTCTTGATTTTCTTGTATTTTGGATGTTGTATCTGGGGTATTCTAGGTTTCTGGGCTAATATCCACTTACTAGTAAGTGCATATCAAGTGACTTCTTTTGTGATTGGGTTACCTCACTCAAGATAATATCCTCCAGATACATACATTTGCCCAAGAATTTCATAAATTCATTGTTTTTTTTTATTAGGTATTTTCCTCAATTACATTTCCAATGCTATCCAAAAAGTCCCCAATACACTCCCCCCCCCCAGTCCCCCACCCCTTGGCCCTGGCATTCCCCTGTACTGGGGCATATAAAGTTGGCAAGCCCAATGGGCCTCTCTTTCCAGTGATGGCCGACTAGGCCATCTTTTGATACAAATGCAGCTTGAGTCAAGAGCTCTGGGGTACTGGTTAGTTCATAATGTTGTTCCACCTATGGGGTTGCAGTTCCCTTTAGCTCCTTGGGTACTTTCTCTAGCTCCTCCATTGGGGGCCCTGTGATCCATCCAATAGCTGACTGTGAGCATCCACTTCTGTGTTTGCTAGGCCCCGGCATTGTCTCACAAGAGACAGCTATATCTGGGTCCTTTCAGCAAAATCTTGCTAGTGTATGCAATGGTGTCAGCATTTGGAAGCTGATTATGGGATGGATCCCTGGATATGGCAGTCTTTAGATGGTCCATCCTTTCTTCACAGCTCCAAACTTTATCTCTGTAACTCTTTCCATGGGTGTTTTGTTCCCAGTTCCAAGAAGGGGCACAGTGTCCACACTTTGGTCTTCGTTCTTCTTGAGTTTTATGCATTTAACAAATTGTATCTTATATCTTGGGTATCCTAAGTTTTTGGGCTAATATCCACTTATCAGTGAGTACATATTGTGTGAGTTCCTTTGTGAATATGTTACCTCACTCAGAATGATGCCCTCCAGATCCATCCATTTGCCTAGGAATTTCATAAATTCATTCCTTTTAATAGCTGAGTAGTACTCCATTGTATAAATGTACCACATTTTCTGTATCCATTCCTCTGTTGAGGGACATCTGGGTTCTTTCTAGCTTTTGGCTATTATAAATAGGGCTGCTATGAATATAGTGGAACATGTGTCCTTATTACCAGTTATATGCCCAGGAGAGGTATTGCTGGACCTTCCGGTAGTATTATGTCCAATTTTCTGAGGAACTCCCAGACTGACTTCCAGAGTGGTTGTACTAGCTTGCAATCCCACCAGCAATGGAGGAGTGTTCCTCTTTCTCCACATTCTCGCCAGCATCTGCTGTCACCTGAATTTTTGATCCTAGACATTCTGACTGGTGTGAGGTGGAATCTCAGGGTTGTTTTGATTTGCATTTCCCTGATGATTAAGGATGTTGAACATTTTTTTTTTCAGGTGTTTCGCAGCCCCTTGGTATTCCTCAGTTGAGAATTCTTTGTTTAGCTCTTTGTTTTTAAGGGTGCTATTTGAATTTCTGGAGTCCAGCTTCTTGAGCTCTTTGTATATATTGGATATTAGTCCCCTATCAGATTTAGGATTGGTAAAAAATATTTTCCCAATCTGTTTGTGGCCTTTTTGTCTTATTGACAGTATCTTTTGCCCTACAGAAGCTTTGCAATTTTATGAGGTCCCATGTGTCGCCTCTTGATCTTACAACACAGGTCATTGCTGTTCTGTTTCGGATTTTTTCCCCTGTGCCCATATCATCAAGGGTTTCCCCCACTTTCTCCTCTATAAATTTCAGTGTCTCTGGTTTTATGTGGAGTTCTTTGACCCAATTAGACTTGAGCTTTGTACAAGGAGATAAGAATGGATCAATTCGCATTTTTCTACATGATTACTGGCAGTTGTGCCAGGACCATTTGTTGAAAATGCTGTCTTTTTTCCACTGGATGTTTTTAGCTCCCTTGTCAAAGATCAAGTGACCATAGGTGTGTGGGTTCATTTCTGGGTCTTCAATTCTATTCCATTGATCTACCTGTCTGTCGCTGTACCAGTACCATGCCATTTTTATCACAATTGCTCTGTAGTACAGCTTAGCAGAAAAGTGGTATTTAGTTTTTACTAGACTCACAGTCTATCTTGTCTCTTCTGCTGCAATAGAAAGTTTCTAAAATAATGGATGAGAGCTGCACTAATATATATATATATATATATATATATATATATATAATATTTAGACAGAATTTTGATGCTATTTTTATTCAGTAAAATAGCAGTAATATGTCCCCCTCTGTGATACATTAGCATGGCTGTCATGGTTCTTGGTTAGGTTTGTAAATATGAATTTCTACATGTGGAGTGGGAGGGAGTTTATAAACTACAAAGCTATTGGTTGTCCACCACATTTGTGTCACCACTGCACCAATAGATGTACATTGCCAGACTGGTCAATATTGTAGTTAGCAAGGATCATAGCTGGGTAAAAAATACTCATGATCTCCAAGAGGCCAATATTTCACCTTCTGACAGTGTAAGATACCCAAAATAGAGGAAGTTGTTAAGCCAGTAGCTGCCTGATTTCGTCACATTCTATGAACAAAATATGTGGTACATCCAGCAATAGACCTTTACATTCAAGTTCTAGTAGAAGAAAAAAAGCAATGGCACCTGCTTATTTTACTTTATTTCAAAATCTCTGGGTTCCTCTATCCATACTCACTAACTTGGAAGAAATGATCCAACAAGTGACACTTTAAGTTTTGTTTGGTAACTTAAGCTTGACACATTAGAGGGGTTTTCTCTTCAGAGTTGCAATTTGATCACAGGGAACTTACTACAAGTCACCCCATCCTGTCTTGGAAGGTCACCCTGTAGATGCTGTGGAGAACTTCCTATCCATGCATTCATCACACACGCTAGATAGATTTAAAGATTTCCAGACACAGATCATGTGTACAAACGGAAACCTCTCTTTCTTTGGGGACATGTATTGATGCTTTAACTCGTAACACAAATCACAAAGCACTGTTCATTAGTTATGAAGCTTGTCTAATGAAGTTACTTTTTAAACCAAACACATGACAAAATTCTGGCTCTTGGGAACAGTTTACATCATCTCAGTACTATATTGATGGACCATTTTACAGGGAAAGGTAGGATGAGGGAGAAGAAGGATGAATAACAATGTACAAAGGATTTTGTGTGTGTTTTGAGCTTTAAAGGCAGTGAAACCAGAATTTAAGAACATTACTTTGCCCATCTTCTTCGGAGAATATGTATATTGATTGGGGCAGTCAAATTTTTGGCAGATTTTTATATGTTCTTACTACTTTGAATGAGCTGCCTTTATTCATTTGGAGCTTAAATTATTATAAAATGGAATCCCCGAATCATTATATAGATATAGTACAATACATATTTAATACACATATAAATAATATAATGTAATACAATAATTTTATTTGATTCCAAGTTTTACATCTAACAAAATTAGCAAGGTTGACCTTTGTTATACTAAGGTTAACTTATAAGGTTATGCTGTGTAAACTTGATAGAAGCTAGAATAGATGTTATATGACTCAGACTGGCTATGGGTATGTGGGCAGTCCATTATCTTAATTAAGGTAATTGATGTGGGAAGGCCCAGCCTGCTGTGCATTGCTACATTCCCTGAAAAGGGGCCATGAACTATATAAAGTGGAGAAATCTGGCTAAGAACAAACAAGCAAGCAAGGAGGTATGTGCGCATCTGTTCTCTATATGCTCTTAAATGTGAATGTGATGGGATTAGTTGTTTACTCTTATTCCTTGACTTCCTCACACTAATGGATTGTAACCTGGACTTGTAAACTGATATTAATGCCATCTCCACTAAGGTGTCAGTTTTTGTCCCAACACCCCAGATCAAGATATCTTATCACAGCAACAGAAGTGAAACTAGAACCTTGCTTTTATTAATAATGCCTTAGTCTCTATCTTCCCATATAATGTTTATTTAAAATTACATATTAAGAGTCAAATAATCTTAAAATGCAGCTGTGAGGGTGGCTGCAGAGACAGAAGAGGAAGTCTCTCTGACCACTCTGCTTTTTGTAGTCTCCTGTAATTAAGATGTGAGTCTAAAGATCTAAAAGTTGTCTCTGACCTCAAATCTCCAAATTTCAATACTTTGTTCTGATTTTTCTTGACTGCATGAGGTAGCCATACCGATTCCTTGGCTGTGGGAGCCTGAGGTACCTGCAAATAGTCCAAAATGGGATTCAATCATAGCACATAGTATGCTAAGGGAGGAACCATGACTCACTCAAGCCTATCGGATGTTTACCATGATGCTTGCAGAACTGGTCCTGAGGTGATGAATACACAATAACTCTCATTATTTGATCAGGTAAGTGTATGTAGGTTAAATAGAAGATTCCTGGGTTCTACTGAGAGTATCTAGTCACATCCATGAGCATCTATAAGATTTTTTGGGACAACTAATTTCACTTGGTTTTGTGCTAACTATGTAGAATATATCTATCTTATAAGCAACAGGTATATACATAATCATAATTGTAGAGATGAATAAGATTGAGAGAGAATGCTTAGTTCATTTTTTTCCTCAGGTGTTCATAATCTCATTTGTGATGGTCTAGTTTTGAAAGGAAAAAATTTTGATTTGATTTCTTTATGCAATTTTTAAAAGTTGCACTTTAAACATCACTTGTCATTAAATTAACAATGAGGTATGTTTTAATATTGCATAACAAAATATCAATCATTTCTATTTATACCAATGTAATTACATAGTATTAATTATTAAATAAACTACAGTAGTAATTTAACAGTGTAATTTAGCATGAAGGTCCTGAAGTTAGTATGATATAGAATTCAGGTTTGTCACTTACTACCTTTTTAAATTTATAATGTTACCATGACTCTACTCAAGAAGAAAATAGAACAAATTTATGAGTTTATAGATGCAATGTTCTCAGGAAAACAACTGCCTTACTGTTAGTCACTGGTAGGTTTAGAAACATGATAATATACAGTTAAGTAACTTTGCAAGGATCTCTCTTTTTTTATATTCTGTTTCTAATCTCTATATGACATCGTTTAGAAATTGCATTGCTTGAAAATTATAAAGCTTTGTGACTTGGGTATCCAGCTATTTCTATAATCAGCAAAGAATAACCACTTCAAAGCTCGCTGGAAGTCACATAGGGGAAGTAAGCACACAATTTGAATTTAAATTTTCAAATGAGAAAAGGAATGTAAAACATATTATATCTTTCCAATTTGATAGTGACAACAAGTCTGTAATGCATATTATAAACCTGATTCTTTTGTATACTGTTAATTTTTATTGTCATAAACAACCCATAACACAAGACTATCACTAATAGTAAATATTTTAGAAGTAGCATCAGTTGTGTTTCTAAGAGATTAAAAATAATTCATATATTACGAGACTGACACAATTTTCAAAGTTATGTTCTAATAATATGTTTAAAATTAGACAGGTAGAATCATCAAATAGATAGCATGAGTCTGGGCACAAAAACCAGGCAATGCAGAAGATCTGTGAGCTGAAGTTTTGATAGAAAAGAATATTTATGCAACAACTTGATTTGCAAATAAGCGAAAAGAAGTTTCAGGAACTGAACTAATGTTCTAATTAACTTATTGCAAAAAGTTGCCTAGCAAGGTAAAAAATAAAAGTACCAAAGTCAGTGAAGGAACCAAGGAAAATACCTTGCCATGTTTATCTCATAATACATATTTTTCTGACCAATAGCTCTCAGGTAGAAGTGAATAATGGTCTACACGATCAACCAGCCACTACTATTGACAGATGATTCCACATACTAGCATTCCTATGTCATAGGTATGTGTACATGGTCATTTGGAATTTCTTGGAAGTATTCTGCCTAAAATCTATCTATTTATCTATCTATCTATCTATCTATCTATCTATCTATCTATCTATCTATCTATCTATTTATTTAAATTAGGTATTTTCCTCATTTACATTTCCACACTTGATCTTAGCAAAAAGGCCGAGAAGCCTCATTTACATTTCCAATGCTAACCCAAAAGTCCCCCATACCCTCCCCTTCACTCACTACACATCCACTCCTACTTCTTGGCCCTGGCGTTCTCCTGTACTGAGGCATATACAGTTTGCAAGACCAATGGGCCTCTCTTTCCACTGATGGCTGACTAGGCCATCTTCTGATACATATGCAGCTAGAGACACGAGCTCCGGGGAGTACTGGTTAGTTCATATTGTTGTTCCACCTATTGGGTTGCAGACCCCTTTAACTCCTTGGGTACTTTCTCTAGCTCCTCCATTGGGGGCCCTGTGATCCATCCAATGGCTGACTGTGAGCATCCACTTCTGTGTTTGCTAGGCCCCAGCATGGTCTAGCAAGAGACAGCTCTATCAGAGTCTTTTCAGAAAAATTTTGCTAGTGTAATGGTGTCAGCCTTTGGAGGCTGATAATGAGATAGATCCCCGGATATGGCAGTCTCTAGATGGTCCATCCTTTTGTCTCAGCTCCAAACTTTGTCTCTGTAACTCCTTCCATGGATGTTTTGTTCCCAATTCTTAGAAGGGGCAAAGTTTCCACACTTTGGTCTTCTTTCTTCTTGAGTTTCATGTGTTTCGCAAATTGTATCTTAAATCTTGGGTATTCTAAGTTTCTGGGCTAATATCCACTTATTAGTGAGTGCATATCATGTGAGTTCTTTTGTGACAGGGTTACCTCACTCAGGATGATGCCCTCCAGGTCCATCCATTTGCCTAGAAATTTCATAAATTTATTCCTTTTAATAGCTGAGTAGTACTCCATTGTGTAAATGTACCACATTTTCTGTATCCATTCTTCTGTTGAGGGGCATCTGGGTTCTTTCCAGCTTCTGGCTATTATAAATAAGGCTGCTATGAACATAGTGGAGCATGTGTCTTTCTTACCAGTTGGAACATCTTCTGGATATATGCTCAGGAGAGGTATTTTGGGATCCTCTGGCAGTACTATGTCCAATTTTCTGAGGAACCGTCAGACTGATTTCCAGAGTGGTTGTACAAGCTTGCAACCCCCCCAACAATGGAGGAGTGTTCCTCTTTCTCCACATCCTTGCCAGCATCTGCTGTCACCTGAATTTTTGATCTTAGCCATTCTGACTGGTGTGAGGTGGAATCTCAGGGTTGTTTTGATTTGCATTTTCCTGATGATTAAGGATGCTGAACATTTTTTTAGGTGCTTCTCAGCCATTCACTTTACATACTACTTAGTGCCCCCTCCCAGTCCCACAATCCTTTCCCCAATCCCCTTCCCCTTCTCCTTCCCCTTCTTCTCTGAGCAAGTTGGGGGTGGGTGGTATCCCCTCATTCAGGTGCATCAAATCTCTGTGAAGCTAGGGATATCCTTTCCCATGTAAGCCAGACAAGGCAGCTTAGTTAGAAGAACATCCTGTAGCCAGGCAGGAATCCCAGTGGGACATAACTCCCTCACAAAACTTTCCACCTAAAATTTATCCTTTCTACAATAAGTACAGGCATGGGGGGATGGAGCAGAGAATGAGAGAATAGCCAACCAGTAACAGGTCCAACTTAAGAACCTTCCCATGGGCATGCACCAATTCCTAACACTATTAATGATAATATTTATTTTTTAAAAGAAAGAAAGGAAGAAAAACAAATACTCTATGTAGTCACTCATAGAAGGCTTTCCTTACTGAAACTGTTTGCTCCCTTATACCATAGGCCTTACACATTCTTCAATTTTCAATAAGTATCACATTCTTTTCAATGGAAGACAATAGAATTTCTAATCATGTCAAGCTGTGGTTTTGTACTTACATGTCTTCCTCATTTGCATCTATACATCAATCATATTATAAAGCAGAAATATATATAGCAATGTAAAAAGCATTGTTAATACATAAATATAAAGTATGAAAGTTGTCTGTGTGGTTGAGGAGAACCGAACTCTTTGTTCAGTGCATCCCACTAGAATGAAAGGCCTCCAGAACTCATAACAGATATCAACTATTTTTTAATCTGAGTGGTGACTTATCAAAGCAGTGTAATTCTGTAATTATAGCTGATTGTTTTATTTGACAAGAAGATATCTACTATACATTTAAAGGTACAATAACTTATCCAGCATAAAAGGTATTTCCTGTACCTTTAACAAAGAAGATATTTCAAATGTAGAAATTATTTTTGATCCTTTTATAGGAAATATCCATGAAGAGGAAGCTAAGACATTTAACAATTGTTATGTCTATCTACAATAAGTCTGATGTCCATCCCTCAACCTTCATCCTCATTGGCATTCCTGGCTTGGAGGCAGCACACATATGGATCTCTATTCCCTTTTGCATGGTCTATGTTTTAGCATTGATGGGAAACAGCTCACTTCTTTTCATCATCAAGACAGATGCCAGCCTCCATGAGCCAATGTACCTCTTCCTCTGCATGTTGGCAGTGGCTGACCTTGTGGTGTGCACTACAGCTGTTCCCAAACTTCTCAGTCTCTTCTGGTTTCACGATGGAGAGATTCGCTTTGAAGCTTGCCTCACTCAGATCTTCCTGATTCACTCTTGCTCAACCATGGAGTCTGGCTTTTTCTTGGCCATGGCCTTTGACCGTTATGTAGCAATTTGTAACCCATTAAGACACTCAGCTATTTTGACACACACTGTAACTGGAGGGATAGGTCTAGCTGTTGTCATTCGGGGAATAGCCCTTCTCAGTCCTCACCCTTTCTTGCTCCGCTGGCTTCCCTACTGCAAGACAAATATAATTTCCCACACTTACTGTGAGTTCATGGCCCTCATCAAGATTGCCTGTGCTGAGACAAGCATCCGCAGAGCTTACAGCCTCATTGTTGCCTTCCTCACAGGTGGGGTGGACTTCATATTGATCATTTGCTCTTATGTCCTCATACTCAACACAGTTTTCCACCTTCCTACCAAGGATGCCAGACTCAAGACTCTGGGCACCTGTGGCTCACATGTCTGTGTCATCTTAGTGTCCTACACCCCAGCCTTCTTCTCCTTCCTCACCCATAGGTTTGGGCACAAAGTGGCTCCCCAAGTGCATATATTTGTGGCCAACATCTATCTTCTTGTGCCACCCATGGTCAACCCCATTATTTATGGTGTGAGGACAAAGAAAATACGAAACAGATTCCTCAAAGTTTTCAGGTTTTCAAAGCACACAAATTGAATTCATTCTGTTGTAAAATGAAATCTAGGTATGTTCTTTTACCTAATTTAGGACATGAGTTTATTTTCTTCACTTTAAAATATTTTTATAAGATTCAAATGGGTTCAGTTGAAAGTGTCTTAAAGAACATAATTGTTTGCTAAAAAATAGATAAAATTGCAGTTTTTCCTGTGGATTTCATACCTGTTTCCCAAAAAAGAAAGAGTTATTCTATAATGATACTCTCACTATTCTCTTATAAATAGTTATTTAAATTCAGTTACTATGAGTGCAATATACAGTACTTAAATGGTTCATTTATCATAATGCCTGCATTCTCACTATAAGAAATAAGTCTGTATTTGTGTAGAAATTGGGTTTATTGAGAAGCAGAAAACTATAAAGAGATCTTATGCTGAGTGTAATTTTCATTGCCCATTTTGCAACCCTCTTTAGCTATTCATACTCTGTTGTGGTTATTTCTCATTTGCTCAGTATTATTCTGTCACTCCTCTTTTTGAGAGGAATTTATTTATCATCCATTCTATTTGTTTATATTTATTTTTATGTCAAATGTTGCCCCTCCTCCTAGTTCCCCCTTCACAGATTCACTCCTTTATCTGTCCTCTGTTTCTCCTCTGAGAGGGTGGACCCCACTCTGGGTATTGTTCCTACCTGGAGCATCAAGGCTGTCAGAATAAGCACAGCTTCTCACACTGAGGCCAGACAAGGCAGCCTGGCTAGAGAACAGATATCAGTTAGACTACAGCTTTAGGGAGAGATCCTGCTCCAGTGGTTGGGGGACCCACATGGAGACTGAGCTGCACATCTGCTACATATATGTCACAGATCTCATTCCAGCCCAAGTATGTTGGTGGCTCAGTCTCTGAGAGCTCCCAGGGGTCCAGGTTAGTTGACTTTGTTGGTCTTTCTATGGTATTCTCATCCCCTACAGGGCCTTCAATCTTTCCCCCAACTCTTCCATAAGGCTCCCTGTCCTCTGTCCAATGTTTGGCTCTGGGTACCTGAATCTGTTTTAGTTACATGCTAGGTAGAGCTTCTCAGAGGACATTTATGCTAGGCTCCTGTCTATAAGCATAACAGAGTATTGTTAATAATGTCAGCTTTTGGTGCTTTTGAGATGTTTTGTATAAAAGAATAAATGTAAAAGTGATATATATATATATATATATATATATATATATATATATCACTCTAAATGTAATTTGTATTCCCAGTAAGACTTTGTTATCAATTGGAGATAGCTTCTGGGTTAGGAATGGGGTTTGTGTCTACTTCTTCTGCCATGGCTTATAGAAAAAATAGCAATGCTCAGTGTGAGAACCTCTATTTGAGTTGTTGGTCGGGTAGTTCTCAAAACCCTCCCAAACAGTATGGGTTCCCTCCATTAATCTTAGTTGTTCATGAGAGCTTGCTGATATGCTCCTATTGCTGATCATACCACACCATATTGTCACAGGTCATAGAGAAAACAAGCATGTGTTGACCTGGAAAACTCTTCCACACCAGCTGTTCTTCACAGCTCCAGAAGATGCTATTCCAGTTGCTTGGGGAAAAAGGCATTAATGTTATTATTCAGTTCTGATTGGGACAGAACTGTGAGAGCTATAATAATGAATGACCTAATAGGCAAGAGGTGACCTCTAGACTTATAATGGCATAGTTATTATGGGGTTAAACAGCTGCCTTCTTATTGGATTTGCAATCTGATTACTCCACAAGAGGGAACTCATAGATGGTCTTATAAATTTGGTTAAAAGCTACTGGCTGCAGGTTAAGAACCACTGGTTCTAAGGGGGAAGACTACTAATTGTTTTGCTAAGTAGGCAAGAATATGTTGTGAAACTTCCTTCTAAATTCTTACTTTATGTCCAAAGGTTAGCACTCAATGCGGCCTCTACCAAGATGTTTCTTACTGCATTAGTCAGTGGCTAAACATATAACTGGCCAAAGAGCTGAGAACTGGTGATGGTGGTATGATAGATGTAAGACTCTGCCCACAGACAGGGAATAATGTGGAAGAGGAGACAGAGTAAAGATAAAAGCCAAGATGTGGATATGTGCAACATATCATGATATCTTCTCAATTTGATATCCTTGTTGCAATAATGAACTTATTGCTACCCTGGTTTGAACCCAGATGAAGGGAGAGAGTACTGGGAGAGACAGCTGGAACTGTGGTTAGGTGGAGGCAGCATCCCTGAGTTTAGCTAGAAACCTCGTGCAATGGAAACTCTCAGGATCTATGAGGGTGACCCTAGTTAAGACTCATAGCAGTGGGGGATATGCAGCCTGAACTGCCCATCTTTTGTACCCAGACAAGACTTCCAGAAGAGGATTGAGAGACTACAGCAGTCACAAAATCTTTGACCTACAGTTTGTCTTTCCTACAAGATGTGCTGGGGTAAAAGTGGTGTAGAAATTGTGGGAATAGCCAACAAATAACTCCAGCTTGAGATCTATGTCATGAGAGGGAGTCCAATCCTGAAACTGCCTGGATGGCAAGAATGTACAGGCTGGAGAGCTCAGATAGTTAGATGTGTAGATAGATAGATAGATAGATAGATAGATAGATAGATAGATAGATAGATAGATAGATAGATAGATAGATAGATGGATAGATAGATAGATAGATAGGTGGGTGGATAGATAGATAGATAGATAGATAGATAGATAGATAGATGTCAACAAAATGATTCCTAATGGTATTCTATTCTCACAAATTGGTGCCTAGCCTAATTAATTGTCATCAGAGCAGCTTGGCCCAGCAACGGATGGAAACAGATGCAGAAGATTCATAGACCCATAGTCATAAGGCAGAACTTGGGAAATCCTGAAGAAGAAGCGGAGGGAAGATTTTAAGAGCCAGAGGAATCAAAACACACCACAAGAAACCTACAGAATCAACTAACCTGGGCTCATATGTATTCAGAGACTGAACTTGCTGCATTTGACTGGCCTAGGCCCTAGGCACTTGTTACAGCTGGGTAGGTTGATTCTTGTGGCACTCCTAACAGTGAAAATGGAGGCTGACTCTGACTGTTTCATGACTCTGCCTTTGGGATACTTTTCTCCTACTGAGTTACCTCAGCCATCCTTAATAATAGAGAAGGTACCTAGTCTTACTGTAACCTGATATTTCATGACTGGTTGATATCCATGGCAGCCCTGCTTTTTCTGAATAGAAACAAAGGATGGGTAGATGGGGGTTAGATGTGGGGTGGGAGATGAGGTGTAATGGAGGGGCCTGGAGGAGTAGAGAGAGAGGAAATTCCCCCCTGGCCAGGTTGAAAATAAACAATAGACCCATCAACATTTTATTATGAATAAAGGAGATGACCATGAGACCCACATATCTCATAGAAGGAATATTTGCAGTTAATACTCTTTGAGAGGGGTGACTTTCTTCATTTATGTATCATAAATAACTTGCCCTTGGTCTGCTGAATAATTTCCCACCTAAGCTCAGGCAAGTAACTGTAACTAAAATCAGTGTGCCATATACAAAAGCATTTCTCTGCAGCTAACATTCAGCATATTGATAATGCAAAAATAAAAATATTCATATTTCTCATAATTAAAAAAATCATTTCTTTTTATATTTCAGGATCCAGCCTTTTGTAAGCACTATTTTTCTTTATGCCTGTATGTTCTAAATGATTTCATATTTTTATTTCATATGTGTGACTAGAAAGAATTAATGTTTTATTCCTGAACTACTTATGTGAACACAATATTCTAAAAGTTTAACCAGTTGTCACATATGACTAGACTCCTTTGAAAAGCTTAATTACATTTTCTTTGCTCCTTCTATTTTCTATGAGACAACTCAGGGGCTAAGATATCTTTCTTATGATGGTCAGATAGTATTGAAACTTTTCATTTGGTGTTCTTACATTGTGCCTCACAAGGTTACTATAAAATCCAGGTAAATTAGCATTCTCTTAGAAGAGTTTTGTCCATAGTAGTTTTTAAATAGATGTTTCTGTTGTAAAAGAGATCCAGAAACATTCTGTTCTGCTATATTGCTGACATTGCTGACATAATCTTCTTTTTTCTGACTTGATTTTGCTAAGCTAGAACTGTCCAATTGTACATGTTCTGCTCTTCAATCTAAACAATGTAAGCATCCTCCTGTGTAAGAACAAGGCTAGAAAATAGACTCCTAAGAGACCCTCTGTCCTTTACAACATCATCTCTGGAGAATATCTCAGTGTAATTGTCTCTCCTGGAAAGAGCAGATTCTTAATAAAGATGGAGGTCAGTGAGTAAAGAAAAGAAACAGGGCTCTGTCCTGTTGCCAAACCTGGTAAGTGTGCCTTGTTTTCCACCTCTCAGATGGGTTCTATAGAAGTGGGAATGATCTGACTGACACACAGACACAAACATACACACTCAGACACAGACACACAGACACACACACACAGAGCGAGAGAGAGAGAGAGAGAGAGAGAGAGAGAGAGAGAGAGAGAGAGAGAGAGAGAGAGAGAGAGAGAGGTTTAGGAGACAAAAGATAGAGGGAATTATCATATATTTTCAAAGTCATTTGTATTCCAGCATAAATCCTTTCTATGTATATTTTACAAAAATTTAGCTCTTAATATCTAAAGAATGATAGACGACTGAACATATTTTCAGATGTATTAAAATAATCACTGTAGCCATTTAGAGACATTCTTCCTTGTTATTTCAATATTATACAGGAAAGGGAGACAAAAATAAAAAGATAGTGCAAATTTCATGGTTGACAGTTTATATTTCTTTCAACTTGTCAGGAAATAGGATTTCAACACAATATATTAATGGTTTTACCTAGCCCCATCTGTGTAGAGATAAGTGCATTGTTCTTAAATGCCCTGGGACATTACTTGTATTCTCTAAGATGTATGAGGACAAAGAACACTGTTGCTTAGACTTCTGACCTGGTTAGTCCACTGAATAATAGCAGTTTGAGACAGCTGT